>NC_091500.1:17026721-17672034 GCF_947461875.1 Haliaeetus albicilla | reverse complement strand
GAAAAACCTCTGTGATTCTGGAGAAAACTCATGTAGGGAAAGGATCTTGATCTACAAAAAGCTCCAAGACAACTCCAGCACAAACCTAAAGAATCATCCAGACCATGAAACTGTTGGCCTATAGCAGGGAAATGAGGATAGGGATTGCATTTTTTTGCTTGAATTTGGGGGGATTTTTTTACTAAATCAATACACTTTTATCCTTTATTTTTCAATTAAAGACAACAGTGTTTAAAAAACAGAGCACAGGTCTGTATGGGTAACTCTACACTTACAAATTATGCAGTGCCAGGAAATGTTCCTAAGGGCTGGCAACTGATCACTTACACTGTTAAATTGTCAAAATGGTCCCAGTACATTTCTAGCCCAGGCCAACAAGCCCCATCCCAGATAATTCCTGGGCATGATGCAGGAGCGAGCATTGGCCAAGGACCACTCCAGTAGGCAGTTGGGATGGGGCCATCCTGTTTGGAAGGTAGGAGAGTTGAACAGTGTGAATACCCATCATTTCATTCCAGTTTGCCTCAGAGCCAGAGAACCACACAATTAATTTGCTAGCATACATATAGACTCTGTATGTGCATGTGCTGTGTTTATCATGGTGTCCTAAAAAGGTAAATTATAAACTGGCAATATCAGGCCATTCAGTAGGACTATGGAAACTATATAAGAACTGCAAGAGGTATGGTATTTTGTTTCAGTACTAAAACATCAGTATCGCAAGGAGGAAGAGATCCCATCCTTGACTGTTGGGATTCTCACTTAAATCAGTTTTACAGATTCACAGAATAGTTGAGGCTGGACAGCGCCTTTGGAGATTGCCTAGTCCAACCCCCATGCTCAAAGAAGAATCAAGTAGAGCAGGCTGCCCAGGACCATGTCCAGTCAGTTTTGAATAACTCCAAGGATGGAGACTCCACAACTTCTTTGGGCATCCTGTTCCACTGCTTAACCACCTTTATAATAAAAAAAGTTTTTCTTAGGTTGAAATTGAATTTCCTTTATTTCAGCTTGTGCCCATTGCTTCTCATCCTTTAACTGGACACCACTGAGAAGAGTCTTGTTCCAGGCTGATCAGTTCCAGCTCTCACAGCCTCTCTTCATCTATCAGATGCTGCAATCCCTTCATGCTGTTCATGGCCCTTTACTGGACTCACTCCAGTATGTCCCTGCCTCCTTTGTACTGCGGAGACCAGCAATGGACCCAGCACTCCAGATGTATCTCACCAGGGCTGAACAGAGGGGAAGTATCACCTCCCATCAAAAGAGGAAAAAATTTTTTCCAGAAGAATTATCTAGTGATTTCTAGATCCTTCCACAGAATTATATCAAAGTGGAAAAATACATTAACTCAGTCCTCAATGTGCTTCTAAATCAACTTTATGGCCTCTTGTGATTTTTTTTTAGTGGGAGTATTTCTGGTTTTGCACCTAAGATGCCTCATTAGATATCCTACATTCTCATAATAAGAAAAAAAATATATCTATTGAGAAAATTATACATACCAAGGAATATCAGTGCAGTATTGATTAAATTATGCTAGTAAGTAGGAGGATGGAAACTGATTAATATTAAGAGTAGTTCCAAGAGAGGGAGAACTCAAGTAACTTGAAACCACAGTCCCACTTTTCTGTCACAATAGTCTATACAAATCATGGAAACCAATTACTAATGTTTACTACTGCACTGCCTGTAACTGTCTGAAGCTATGTTAAGCTTGATTGGGGCTTGCATATTTCAAACCTGGTTTAGATTGAATCAAGTGGTATATAGGCACGTTTTTGGTTCATCTTTTCAGTTACTATTGACAAAGGCACTGCAGGATGTTCAGTATTTTAAAAGTATAAATATTTTTAAGCAAGTACATAGATTGCCTCTAGCAATTTTCAAAATCATTTAGAAATAATCTGAAGGCTGAAAATTTGGTTCACTGACAACATCCGCTTCCTCTCGACTTTTAATTTGGCACATTCCATTAATAATGTCAGACTAACACATTACCATTGGCACATGGTAACTGGAGGATAATTATCTCTGGATGCCATGCTTGTAAGGCTCCGTCTTTACTATGGGGATCCCACAGTGTGCCTCCAGCCCTCATATCCTGATAGACCAAATTATAAAATCTGCTTAGAGGTCACCATGACTCCTTTCCATCAGATTTCACCTCTCCTAGAGCCGCAAGTGTGGATGTCAGGGGAATATGGTGGGCGCACAGGTCTTGCCTAGTAGGAAACCATAATGCACAGGGAACATGACTTCAGCCCTGGGAGCAGGGAACTACAAATATAATTCAACATGTGCAACACAAGCAATAACAGATCATTAAACCTTTGTGTCCATTAGTCCAAATATTCTTCTTTGGCAGTGCTGGAATACCCAGGATTTCACTGGTAGAGATATAACTCTTTCCTGAACCTGCCATCAATACTTTTCCATCACAAGCGGGCTTCCTGAAGGGTGGACAGGGCAGAAGATAAGATGTCTATGACTACAAACACCACAGAGTGTGTCTCATGCTCCTACCCACATGGCGTAGGAGTGTGCTCAGAGCAGGGCAATGCCTCAGACGCTTTGCTACATCTCCAGTAGGAAATGAAACAGGGCCAAAGACATCATGCATCATTTTAAAGTGCTGGCACACCCTGGAACAGTTTTGATCTGTTTCTAGCTGGCACCTCCTTTAGGCAATCCCCAGCCATGGTTTAGTGCCAGGGATCATTGTCAGGAGATGATCCAGCCAAGGCTACAGAGTTCAGCAACACGAACACCAGCCCTGCTCCTGCTTTGTGCCCTAGTATAGACAGAGAAAGTGTAGTAACATCCAGCCTTGTTCCACAATATCAGACATTTACATAAAGGAAAGCTTGCATAAAATGCTACTATTGATAAGATAGAAAATGGTGGGGAAGGATTGTAAGACACTTGCTATTAACCTATTTTTTTCCAAGTCCCCTGTTTTTCTGTGGTTTTCTGCAGCATTTAGCACAACTGGGACATGGTCCTAATTTGGGGATATTGGATGCAACAGGAACAATGATGCACATAGGTCAAGCCAAACTCTTTATTTGGTCCTCTATTTTAATCGCAGTGTATTTCAGATGGCTAAGAGTATGCAACTTTGAAGTCTTTTTCATTATGAAAGCCAAACTGACATATGGGTGACTATAAGCACCATAGTATATTATCATTATTGATTTTTCCCGAGCAACCTTCCCTACTTTTCATGCAAATTAAGACAAGAATGAAGCTTGTTATTTATTGTGTGTTACTTTTTGATTAACTGACATCTCCTCGGGTAAAATAAGAAACATTTACAGTTTCTATCTCTAAAGTCCTGCAGAACATAGCAGCTATAACTGTTTAGTAGTTCTGTTTTTAAGTCGTACTGATAAATTTGTCTCTTTCAAGTGAGCATTTGTTCACAGGACTGTTCTACAAAATAGCTGAAATCATTCCAGGTAATATCTTTCTTTCTCTCATTTCCCCATTAACTTTTCTTTTGTATTACTCAAAAGTCTTCATGTTATATGTCCTCAGGAACAACTTCATTACGCGGCAATTGCAGCTCCATATTAGCAGTCATCTTTGTACAAAGGAAAACATAGTTCATTTGCACAAGGAAGGTCATGGAATTTTGCTTAAAGATTATCAGAGAAAATAACATGGAAATTGCAAACCCCACCATTTAGTAACTGGCCAGCCTGAACAGGCTTGACACCCAATAGTGGCTATAATCTGTGAATATTTTATGTCTCGCACAATGCTTCTCCTGCTTTTGGTAATCGTTACTGTATTGTGATCAACTTCGACAGAAACTGGCCACCATTTTTCTAGGCCCCCTGCAAACATCCAGGCTCCTAAACAGCTAAATAAATGCAGAAGAGAGAGGAAGAAAATTAAATCAGCAAAAGTATTCATTCCAAAGGGATGTATTCCAAAGTGTGATCATTTGTCAAGCTGAAGAGAGTTCTCCCGATATTGCCTTTTTCTACAGCAGTGCTGCATCCAAGTGTAGATCCTGCCTTCTAAATGCAATTTGAAAATGCTTTAAACAGATTTCAGTGACATGAGGATGGCTCTAGCTCATTGTATTATCACTTCATTATATTATTGTATTGCAGTAGTATCTGGAGGATTCATTCACATACATATGCACTGTACAAAACACAGATAATTTCCTGCCCCACAAGTTTACAATTAGCAGTGAATAACTGATATGAATTACTTAACATTCAAAATCATAGTTAGAAGAAGTGGAACTTCCTGTTTTGGAAAAAAAAGAAATCCACCATGTGATCAGGGCTGTTTCAAAAAGAATGGGCTAATTTCCAGCCAAGTATGATTAAAAGCCCTAAAATCTTATGTCCATTTTATAAAGACAGGTTTGTTCAGTCACATAAAAATTTTGGTGATAAAAGTAACTTCTGTTTCAGACTAATAAAAAATTGAATCCACAAAAGAATCCTCAGTATAAGAAGGAGAATTGACTTGTTGCTGCTTTCCCATTAAACCGTCTATAATAGAGGTCAGATAAACAAAGTGTAGTCCGGTGGAGAGCAACTCTTTATTCTCTTTTACTGAAAACAACACATTTTTTCAACTGAAGCACTAAAGCATTATCTCCCACATGATGTGCATTCATTGGAATCAGTTTGTACAGACTCATCTATTAAAAACACATGTAAACCCAGGTCACACCCAGTATGCCGTTGCATACAACCCACCAACAGACTTAACATCTGCTTTTGCAACCTGCGTTTTGGTCAAGTTGTGTGCATATGTGTCATTAGCAAATACACAATATCAGTTTCCTGATCTGTGTACTGTTAAGCACTCTAGAAGACGTTTTAGTTTGAAACTTAAAATTGCAAAAACTATCATTTCCAGAAGCCCATAGGCAAAAATGTTGTTCCTCTATGGCTTTACAGACTAAACATATCCTGTTACATTCAAGAAACACTGAGTCCAATGGGGTGTGGTACACAATTAGGCACACTGTTTTGTTAAAATAATTGTCTATTGTCCATCAAATAAAGAAGAAAGCCTAAATCATTCCCTGAGACCTGCTGGCACCAGTGGCTTATATTCATAAATATATTTACCAAAAAAAAAAATCAGAAACTAACTTCCTGGGGTTTTTATTTTTTATTTTTTTGCGGGGTTTGGTTTGGAGGTTTTTTTGGCAATCCTTCTTTTTCCATTCTCTTGTAGAGAATGGAAGCATTGATTACTACATAATAGTACCTGCTAACAATCCGAGCTCTCAAAAAACATAAGCAATCTCTAAATCCTTAAAGACTGTCTCGGGGCTTTCTTCAAGACTCTCCAGCTTTTATTTCATTTAACCAAGGCTTGGAACAGAAATTCTTTGGAGTGGAAGACAAATTAATTCACATAAGCCTATGTAGAACCTCCTATTTTCTTGTGTTGACTACTAGCAGAGAGTAAAATCCATATATATTACTTTTTAGTCCTGTAAGTAGAGTTGTAGCCCTGCAGCCAGAGTACATCAACTCAAATTCCTACATTGGCATCATGAGAAACTTGAGTTGCACCACTCATGGCACCATATAACCCACACACTCTTTTCCCATGATGCAAAGTTGGAAATAATCAAATGAGACTGTGGATTTTGAATTTACAGGCATTAAAGAAAGACAGGATATCAAAGGCATCTGAAAGACAAAAAGTTAGCATCATGGTCTTTAGCCTTGTCTCTAAAAATGTCAGTAAGACATCAGTTGACACTTTCCCTATGCTATCAAATTTGTGTCTGGTACACTGCTTTTCATGATGTAGGTAGTTACTACAGTATAAGTAGACACCGAAATACCATCAAAAACATTATGTTGCCACTGACATGGGCAGATCTAGCATTTGACATTCACTACAGTAAATAGTCTTCCAGGTTATCCAGTAGGTGAAAGAGCACTGCAAGGCACCCCACTTGTATGACACCATTTTAACTGTGTTGGGAAGTGGTTCTCCTACATGAGTGCCTGAATTTCTTTTATAGCTCATTAAAAGCAATACTTTCCCTTGAAAGCCACTAAATGGTGGGCACATATGTGGTTAAGAACTATTCCTCCTTTCATTGACTAAGGAGGAAACTTGGGCACTTACTAAGGAAACACTGCCAATGTTTTCAGTACACAGATTAGCTGCATTGGTCCAACCCCAAGCTAGTTTCCTCCTTAGCACCATTCCTTTCACCACTGCATTTTCAGCATTAATTTTAATGGCATTTCATTACAGTTCACAAGAGCCTTAATGTATTTTCCCTAAGTTTTCACTGTAATCTTCTGCAATAAAAATATTTTTGTAATAATATTAAAAGAAAGAGAGCCAAGATGTAATGCTAGTGCAAAAGAAGAAACTATATTCCACTACACCATTAAAGGAACTGATAGCTCCTTGTTGTTCTAAGGCATGCTTTCAGTGGAACGGAAAGATGGAAGATGGAAGATAATGGAAAAAGGTAGTTTATTGCAGGAAGAGAAAATAATGAAAAGTAGCTAAAAAGAGGAAGTCACCCTCCTTACAAAGCTGGTGGAGAAAAACAGAAGAGTAGAGAAAGAATTATAAAATGGTTGAAATTTTGTATACAGACAAATTATTAATTCTCTGTGTACATCTATGTAAGTGTCGACAGGATGTAATATAGTTCTAAATATTCTTGTCCCCTTTGGTGAGTATGCAGTACTCCAAGGAAAGTCATGAAGCTTTTAGAACTCTTTAAAACAAAGTTCGTGATGTCCCTATACTTTTACTAACCTTTTCTTCTTCAGCATCTTCATGTGGGAAGCATTTTAAAAAATATTCTCCGGATAGATGATGTCCTTGCAGTGAAGATGTGATTCTTCAGCACTCTCTCAGCAGTCTATGTCTTCCAAATGTGCCTGGAGCAGAGGAGGGAAAAAGGGTATTTGATTGAACACTACTGGAAGAGAGAAGGCTAAGGGTCAAAGCAGAAAGACAGCAAGTATTTTTCTTGAGAACACACCCATTTTTTCCTTGAGGAAATCATTTGCGTATTAGTGTGATTTGCAATGCCAACCATGCTGCTACAGATCCTACTAAGACAAATCATTATGAAACGTCTCCAGCCCTAATATTTCTTAATTTTTAACATTATATGTGACAGTCACTGTATGACTAGCTTTTCATCCCAGGTGCACTTCTATCTGTAGCAAGAAAGCTGCAATTCAGCTTGTAATAAATATAACCCATTATAATCAGTGGATTTTGAAATTTTCACTTTAGATGCGATCTATAAAGATTAGATGCTATACATCATGGTTCATAGAAACAATACAGAAAAGGCAATTATTAGACCTAATTAAAAATTCACACATCTGGGACTATAGAAAAACACTTCAAGATAACTATTTTTCTACCCAAATTGATATCAGGCACAGTAAGAGTACAAGAAAGATAGATGGATGCTATCTTTCTGGGAATATATACGATGCTATCTGGTAAAATGTTAGATGTGTTTTGCTCATATCTCTGTTTCTAGTTGGGAAAAAACAGCCCTCAGGTTCCAATATAGAATGACACAAAATGTGACTTGTGCAAATGTAACATGTTGGTGCAATTGAGAAGACCTCACATATGTTGAATTGACTACAACATGGTATCAGCCACTTGGGGCATTTGGTTAATGCATTAATTTAGCACAGTAATTGCTGTATGAGACCAAACAAATTGCCAAGCTATTTCTTATTCTGTGCTTAAGACTAGTTATTTTCCTTTCTTCTACCATGTACTATTTACTATTTTTATTTCCTTCTTTGCTCTCTTAATCTCTTTATTTTAAGGAAGTTTTCTGTGACTCTAGTAAAAAAGTAGACACTGTGCCACATTCAGATACATGAAAGTGTTCATTTCTGACTGTAGGGTTTCTCAGGCTGATGAGATTGACTGTATCCGTGGTCTGAGTGATCCTGCTGCTTTCCTGCCTGATTTGCTTCTTGACTTAACTTGCTCATTTGTTAGAATCAAATCAGTAGATACATTTTCCTACCACATTAGTCAAGCCAAAAGAAATGCTCCAAAGTAACAACAATTTGTTTCATTACTATTTATCCCATGAAAACATTTGTCTGATTTATTTGTGAACAGCTGAAAGTACTGAGTAGTTCTGCAAGTGCTTCATAAGAAGGATGAATATGTCAAGTCACCTACTTGAGCTCTCTGGCTGTTTTGTATATTATCACTGTGAAGAACTGTGAAAGCAAGCCATGCTATATTATGGGTTGAGCAGAGATGGAAAAATAGAAAGTTCCTACTCTAGAGTTGACAACCCAAGGAAAAAATAATACTAATACCTGAATCTAAGTAACAGGAAATAATGGGATAAAAAGAATTAGCAGAGGAAGCTAACCTACATATACTTATTGGGTTTCATATATCTATGATGTCTGCAAAGGAACTATCTGCTCGCTTCTCTTTAGCATCAATGTAGGGAGATGCATGTGAACTTTAGGATGAGATAAAACTGTGACTCCTGTCTGACTTGACTATTGACGGAGTCAGGACTAGCTCAGATGTAGCTTCTATATGAGAAGCACTAACATTTGAGCAGGTGTATCCAACTCAAGCTGCCAAACTATTCCTATGTTTTCTGTAGGTTTCTCAGCAGAGGAAAGTTTTACGGAGAAATTTTGGAGAAGGATATGGAGATAGCACTGTGAATGATTATGGTTATTTCCTCTATGTACTAAGAAGTCCTTCGAAGAAAACACAAAATTCAAACAAGGACATGACAGAAATTGACATCAAGTGCTAAGTAAAGCCAGAAATCAACACCTCACCAGCAAATAAGAATGGAATGGGGAGAACCTGTGAAGGGCTTTGAAGATCAAGACAGTGATTCAAAAGAAAAAGGGAAACCACTGAATTGATACATAATTTCCTTGATATAGTCACAGCAAGAATCTGTGGAAATTATCTTTACAGCAGAAAAGAGAGGATAGATATAAAAGGGCAAAACCATATCTCTGAAGTTATGTTAGTATTAATTGAGATTAAAGATGTTGGAATTAATTGGGAATGAAGATGTAATGAACAGTGTTTGGACAAAAGTTTTCACAGTGTGGAACAATGAGAAAGAACACACCTTACATACCTTAAAGGTGTTCCAGGAAAGCATCCAGAAGACCCAGCCATACCCTGGATGGCAGAACATGGAGAGAGGCCCAAGTGAAAAACAACACTGAATTATATCAGTGACAAGCAGGATAATGTCACAGTGCTGAAGAAAAAAATGTGTGGATAGTTAGAGTTAGAACTTGTTTTTTACTCAGGCTGACCTTTAAAAAGACTTGTAGGCATCCACAAAGGCATAGTGTAATAGTTGAGATTTTTCTGTTGGTAGAAAAGGAGAGAAATCTGAAGGAAAGCTCTGTCTGTGAGTCATCTGCAAAGAAACAGTAGTTGGTTTTGCATGTGTTAGTCAGAGATGCAATACAGAAGGAAAGGAGAATGAGAAAAAAAGAGTGAGTCTTATTAAGGGATAATCAATGAGAAGAAACTATCATAGGAAAGACTTGAGGAACTATTGGAAATATCAGAGGAAAAAACAACAGATGTGGACACCTCACAAGCCAGGGGATGATGGGATCTTAAGAAGAGCACAGTTGATTATGTCAAAGACATCTGACAAGATTGAAAGAACAGGGTACTGAGTATGAGATTTGGCTAAGAAGAGGGCATTTGAAATTTGACAAGAGTGATTTCAGCTGAATGAAATTGGTCCATTCTGGGTTTGGGGAAGAAAAATGGAGTGACAGGACACAGCATACACAGGAGTGAAATGCAAAGTGGGGTAGTAACTGGGAAAGGAAATGGGGACAAGGGTGAATTTTTTTTAATAGGAGATATTAACACAAGGTTCATAAGAAGAATAAAAGAGAAGCCATCGCTACCTTTGTTTCTTCAAGAGAAGACAGAAGGTTCTGTCCCTCTACTCCCATCTGGTCCCTTGCTACCAAATTTCTATAGTAATAATCCCCATTTTGTTAGCCACGCTACTTTATCACACTAACAACATAGCAAAGGGACATCCCAGCATTCCACTGTTAGATTTCCAGACCCTTCCTCCCAGAGATCTAGGCAGGGTTGTAGGGTACTTTTGCTCACAGCTTGCCAGCTAGCACTCAATGATAGCTAAATATGTCCCTCTTTTGGTGATTATATGAATATAACCTGTCCCTGTCCTCCTTCAAGCCAGCAGCGTCTATCCCGGTCAGCAAGCTTCTGGCTTTCTAGCCACAGATGGTCTCTCTGGTAGCATGGCTACTAACTGATTTTTATTGATCAGCAGCAGACAAACCTCGCTGTGCACACAAGCTCAACAGCTGCTATTTCTTGAGCAGTTCATAATTCATGCTTTCTAACTTACTTTACCTATAGCACACTAACAGATCTGCACTTAGCTTTTGTTGAAAGCAGAAGAGAGGGCAACAATACTGATGGCACTGGAAACCATGTACATTATGTGAGTGGAAAGGCGGAAGAGTCATGCTGAGGTAAGACCAGGAGATGGTCAAAGCCAATGAATTCTGAAATGGTCTCTTGTATGTGATGAGAGGCCAAAAGGGAAACAACACTTGCAGACTGAGTCATGTGAATGGCCCTTTGGCAAGCTGGAGAGTTGTACCAAAGCTGAGGGTTGAATGAAAAGCCGAATCAAGAAACACACAGCTAAGGCATTAGATGGGTCATGAGTATGAAAGTTAATGTCAGTGATGATGCAGAGTAGAAGACTATGAAGGAAGGAAGAACAAACTGTCAAAATTAAGCTGGAGTGTAGATCAGTAGAACGAGGTAGAGAGTGAAAGATATCCACTTGTTACAGGAGTGGAAACTAGAGTCAAACACGGAGAAGTGTATAAGGGAGGGAACTTGGTGGTATAAATCTATTAATAATGTACATCCTTCAGCACTGTGTTTGAGATTTGGGGTTTGTATCCTACCAGTACTAAAACATAATACTGGATATGATAGCACTTTATGCTATTTACATGATCTCAGTTCTCCTTCCAGGATATCAAAAGTTAACACAGGTTATTATTTTCTGCCCTTCCACCATACACCAGCATGACTGTAAACCCATGCCCTCTTTTTTGTTAGGCTCTTTTTTTGTCAAGCTTTTCTTTTTTCTTTTTCTTTTTTTTTCATGAAGATGATAGGTTTATTAAGTTTCGCTGTTCCTGTATTTGTTTCCATGTTACCTCTCTGATAACATTCTCTGCCCAGGGTTAACCTTCAGTACCCTTAGTAGCATCTGTTCTATCAAATTAAGTCTGAATCTGTCTTAATTCAAGAGTGGCTGAAAATTATTACCATTCTGATGGCTGCTCAGTGCCCTTTTTGAAATGAACTGTGGTCCCAGTCCAGCTCCTGGTGGATGGTCCACATCTCGCGAGCACTGTTACAGCTGGCACTAATTGGCACCCTCATTCTCAGTCTTAGTAGGCAGGTTAAGCACCAGATTGTGCAATGAATTGTTTTCCCACTCCTGGATGTGATCTACCTAGGTCAAAGTTGAAACAGAATACAGAGGTAAGAAAGGAAAGCCAGAGTAATTGCTGGTTTTGCTGTACCTTCTCCGTGACTCAGGTCACCAGGGCTTTTCAGATTTCATGATCTCCGAGGTAAATGTACACTTACAAGATGTCCTTGAAAAACTATTTCTAGACCATTTTTATAATTCTGCAGTGACTGATAGCGATCCAAATGTTAACACAATAATAGGTTAGCAGAAATGTTTTATTACCTTAATTGTGGACGAGAAGTAAATCTGCAAAAAGAAAGAGGGAACTTGTCATCCCACGCTTCAGTGGGATTCTCAGACATATTCAGATAGAAGCCGACTGCTATGAATGTCAGATGGTGGGTCCCCCAGGCTCCCTGGCAACCTGCTTGCAACTAAGAAAGAGGCAACAGCTTGCTTCAAGTATCCTTCATAGAGATGACATAGTTAGATAAACCCAACAGGGAGTATAGCACGTGGAGGGAGCAGTCTGGTAAGAGGAAACCATTCCCTGTGGGACTGGCTCCATATTGCCACATGAAATGTTCAAAACACTGCTAGCCAGGAAAGTTGAATTTATTGCTTAATGAGCAGAGGACCCGGAAAAGATCATTGACAACTGCAGTGTAAACACAGCCACTTAATAGGGTGTTACTGAATGCCAAGAGGAAATTAAAAAAATCTGTCCTACAAGCAGCACTTTCTACCATATAGAATATGATTGGAATAAATACAGAACAGAGAAAGCAGCTGTAGAGAACAGATGAGATACTAGATATGGTGGAAGGAAGAGAAGAACTTAAATCCAGAGGGCATTTTTTTTAGACTGCCTTGAGTATGAGAGTCGTGAAAAAGAAATTATGAAGGAAGACAAGTTAGCATAACAGCAGCAGAGTGACAGAGGTAACGCAAAATGACACTGTGACATTATTAAGAAGCTCAGCAACACACTCAACCTCCATCACAATGTCATCAGGACAGATGGCAACAATTGGCAAAGACAAGGCACAGCATGTCTGGAAAGGAATAAGAGCCTATAGAAGAAAAAAATAATATGAGCAGCTATGGAAAACACAAGAGAGTACTACAGATTTTTCTAGAGGTAAAACAATTTACCCTCCACCCTATGCATATTTGTCACAACTGCCTGATGGATATGACATCATTTCCCCCTTTGTCAAAGCTTTGCAAAGAATCAGGAGTTTCATAGAACTCATTACTATAATTTATTATTCTTGTTAGTACCTGTGAGACCTATTGTGAAGGGCTGCATTGTGCTAGGTGCTTACCTAAATCAGAATTTAAAAAACGGTCGCTGCAAAATGAGCTTACAATCAAAATGTAGCATAAAACAAAACACTTGGATGCAGATACAAGGGGGTACAATGAAAGAGGCTTGTCTTCTAAGGAGGTTAGCAAAGGTCATAGAGAAATGACAGAAAGAGGAAAGTGAAGCTATGGAGAGTGAGGAAGTATGGGTGTTTGTTCATAAACATCTCACTTTTAAAATTAATGGACAAAAAGACAGGACAGCCACAGCATAGGTGTAGGGCATGAATGTGAGAAATAATAAACCTCAGATTGGAAGTAGAAACTCTAGGAAAAAATTGTCAAATGTACAATTATACTTGTGGTATCTGATAAGACAATAGACAAGAGAAACATCTGACTGAGGCAGGGAAAGCACTAAGTAAACAAATTGTTGAGTAACAGAGAAAACACAAGTTCAGCCAGAGCTGGTGTAAGCCAAGTGGGACACATGAATCGTTCTTCCTGCACCAGTGGTGTCTGCCGTGAAGTCCACTCAGTATCGCTGAGCAATATCACCAAAAATCAAGCCTCCACATGTTGAGGTCCCACTGGAAAAGAAAGTTAATTTCCTCTGACTAATTGAAGTCCTGGAAAAAAAATTCATAAAAATCTTCGGCCAGAAGGGCAGTGGGTACAATAGGGTTGAAGAAGGAAATCTTTCACTAGCCAATAATTAGAATTACACGGACTTTGGCAAGCCACCTCGTGGTTGGAAAGGGCTATCCACATTTTTTTTCTTAGTAGAAATTTATATTGTTTGTTTCTGCCTCCATGATTTTACACAAAGACACATTTTGAACATGAGTTAAGGGAAATTTACAGAAAGGTAGAGAGTAGCAATACATAAAAAAGCAATGTGGGAAGCCGTATGTGGCACCAGGCCCTGCTGTTTAATTCCATGTGTGTTGGGTATTTGCTTGACCCTTCCCAGCTGTTGTGTACTTCCTGATCCCCCAGATGATATGAGCCCCTTGCCTGATCAGCTTCCAGATGCTATACTGTTCCCAATTCCTCCTGATCATAAGTCTCAATGCCAACTCATTTCCAGCTGCCATAACTCTCATCCTTCCTCACCGAAGAGCTCCCTACCCAACAGTTCCCCCAAATGTCATAACCTGCCTGACCCTCCCCAGCTGTTGCAATCCTCCTGATCCCACACTGTAAAACCTCTTTGATTTGTCCCCTTCCCAGCTGCTCTGCCCATTACCACTGAAGGCTGTGGTCCAGATCCCATCTCCTTGAAGTGTCCTACAAGTGCAAAAATTTACAATTGTAGCCCACAGATTCCTTGGTGAAACAGTTCCCTTTACAGGATATAACTTTTCAGCCAAATTTCAGACAAACCTTCCTGCTGCAGTAGCTTTACAGTGGTAAAAATCTGACTTCATGTAGATTTATCAGCATCTGGAATGCTATCTAATTATACACTGTAATACATACTATAGTGTATAACATGATTTCAATGTTATATTATAATATTTGTGTATTATATAACAAATATATAATGTTAGCATTTGAAGATGATATAGAATAAACACGTAAATAAATGAAATATAATAATATGCACAATATAACACCATCAATATCTTTAGGATTTTCTTTTATATATGGCAAATGAAAGGACACTCTGCACAGAAAACTGAAGCTCCCTTTAGTTTACTTAAGAGTTGACCCCAAACCACAGGCCTAATTTAATTACCCTCTGTCTTCTTTATTCCATTTTACACCATATTCCAAATCCTTCTTAACTTCTGTCCACTTCACATTGTAAAACAGATGTAAAGAAGCACTGGCATAAAGAGAATCCAGAGGTCCACGGAGTTTAACATTGGCGTTCAGATATTTTTTTGCATACAGTTTATTACAAGTCGAGGAAAAAAACACCTGATTTTTCAAACAAAATTACCAAATACCTTAGGGGAACAAGCTCATTATTTACATGATTCAGGTGTCTGCTGAATATACATTAAAATGTTCACAAATCACAGTTTGATACTATTTCGCATGAATCGTTTTCTCCAGAACTGCTAAAAAGCTCATTATATATCATTTGTTATAGTCTTCTTTTAAAACATTCAGTTATTTAGAGGAAGAGGGAAAAAAACAAAACAAGACAAAATGTATGACTCAGATCACCACTCCTCTACTCAAATAATCTGTACTGAGTATATGAAGAACGTATCTGCTCTTTGATACTAGTCTAAGTAAGTCAGCCATACCCAAAGTACATGAGCAGTCAATATAATAAGGTCTTTGTTTTTTCAGTACTGGGGCTACTCCACCTCTATCCACAATTTCCCTATTGTCCCACATACACTGTTAAAGGTGCTTAATAGTTTTTTTAGGTGTCCTACCATGTTTCTTCTCATTCCACATCTATCTTATGACCCTTAACCATATGCATTGGCTAAGTAAGCACTAGTACTGGCTGTGGCCGGTCCCCAGCCAGGTGACAATTCACTGCAACGTATGACCCACAGTAGCAGCTACAGGTATCAGGAATACCTGTTTAGATAAAGGAGTAGTGAATCAGTCCACAGTCTTACAAGCACATCTATGCCATCATCTTGACTTTATATAGGTCAGAGATTTCCTACATGGAGTCAACTGAGAAACTGATGCCTGAAATCACCATCACTTCAGACAGCTCTAGACATGAGGAACTTTTAGATATGGGGGAAATACGGCAACATATCTTTCAGTGTTTTGAAAGGATTTTTGTTTCGCTTTTGAAAAGCACAGATTCGCAATGATGTTGCACAGCAGTCTCTGTAAGTAGTAAAGTACCATATATGTCTTCTTTTAAAGAAGACAATGTAATCCAGAAACCATGTAGTTCCTTCTGCCTTCATGCCCCTCTGTGCATCCTAGGAACAAATAAGAATAAGCTTTCCTCAGAGGGATCTGCTTTTATTTCAAAAAATCTCTCCTAATTTCACACATTTGCAAAACTGTGCTGTTAATCTCATGAAAGACATTTCTGAAGTTCTTCCATTTCTGTTCAGTCATCAGCACAACAAAGGTAAGAAAACAAAACAGGAAACTGGAAAACAAAAATGACAGCAAAACATTTTAAGAAGTCACACACACACACGTTTTCTTCAAAATTGGCTAATTAGGTTGTTGCCCTATACTTCTGACTTTGTAGCAAACTACAAAATAACTTGATCATGGGGGTTTGTGTTGGTGTTTTTTCCACTAACATGCTAGTCTAAACCAAATTATGTTCATGATATAACAGAATGAAAGAGCTAAAGAAGGCAGCAATGCCTCAGTGTTGATTTGGAGAGGTAACTGTGGGGAAATGTGAAAAACAGCTAATATTTCTCTTTCAGTGAAAGAGACTTTCAGACACTTTTCATGCATGTCCAAATTCAAATACAAGGTTTTCTACCTTATTCCCTAATAAGGACAAGGGCTAGCCATTAAATGGTTTCATTTAGTTTGTAGGCAGGGTAGCCTTTAACACCTTCATTGTATAAAGATAAAATTTCCAGCAGAAGTTTTTCTCAGAAGAAAAAGGCTAACAAGGACAGTGAAGAGCGGCCAAAAAGGTGAGGGTGGAGATGCAAAGAGATGCTATAGGTACTCATCACAGGTGGTAGGTTAAATGACTGCACAGACTTGGCAGATTCTATTAGCAGCAGTCATGTGGATGGCATTTTTATAGATATGGGAATCTGAGGAGAAGTGCAATTCAAAAATTTAGAGCATATGTAGAAAAATGAACTTTTGCACAGGAGTCAAGCATTAAGAAACATACCATTCTCCTTTAGAGTTTCTGTGTGCATCTGTGTGTGTGTAAGAGAGAAAAAGAGAGATCTCAAGTAAATCATATCTCTGTGCCTCAGTTTCCCATTCATAAAAAAGAAAAAAATTGCTTAATTTGTCTTCCTTTCACAACACATATGATTCCTGATGAACAAATATTTGTCATCGCCTTTCTTAGCACATAAAACTGAAAACAATTGTTCATTTTGTTAATGAAATGTGTTTCTGTGGCACCAAGCACTCCATCAATTTTAATCTCAGTTCCTATATTTGAGTTACTGCTGAATACTTCTTTTCTGGCAAAGTGCAATACCTTTCATTTCTGTCTTTTCCCATTGCCTAAGTGTAGACAAGTTACACGGAGTCACTTGGGGTCAGAAGAGACCAGAAAGCCAGGCTGATTTGTTAGGCCCCAAGGCTTGGCCCCAGGCACAAGTATGTACAGTCTGAGGGCTTCATTCTCATCCTCAGCACACACGTAATCTCTGTTATTGCTAATGGAAGTGATGCACATACACTGAAAGACCAGATATTTTGTTGTTCCTCCATTAAAAAATACCATAACTACAGAGCAAAATTATCCAACCAGACCAGAAAGTCTCTGTCCAGTGTGTGTTTTGCAGAGGAGCAACGTGGAATCTAACTTTTGAAATGAGAACTAAGATGTGTTTTTAAACTGAAATGTGCTTGATATACACTAGTAATGAAAGCTTCTTCCAAAGCCCTGAGAAGTGACAGTGACAGTTATTCAAAGATAACCACAGGAGCCAGGTCATGGCATGGTAGGTGTAGTTGATGTTGACACAGTGAAATTGTTTGGCACAAGAGAGAGAAGGAAGTACAGTTTACATGTCAAGAGGAATCACTCTGAACTGGATTCAGCTCCCTTATGCTCGAGGATATATTGCCTGCAAAGAAGATGTAGTCTCCAATTCTGTACATCCAGGTGACGCTACTGTAAGACAGCTAGTTTGCCACTGGGTATGGGGGAGTAAAACAAATTACTACAAGCTACCCAAAGTCACATTCAAAACTCTATCCACAATCTTTTAAAATCACTGGGTTCCTTTTAATTCAAATCCCTGATGTCTCATGGTATCAATACCCATATTACATTTCTGTAAACTTTAATAAGAGGCCTAAGGTTATGTTTGAAAAATATTAACAGGGATATCAGGAGTGTTACTGGCTCAGTTCAAATCATCCTTGACAGTTTGTTCTGCTTCATGCTCTCCTCTCCCCATTTTAAAGCAGCCCAGTTCCATATCCCCTTGTTCAGTCGTGCGGACCAAGATGAGGAAGAGGAAGATGAGCAGATGGGCAGTGCTGAGCACTGACTCTCCTGTGCACATGCTGTGAGTGAAATGAGACTGTGCTGGGCAGAGGGTGCTATTCCACGGCAAAACTTCTTTTGTAGTAGTTCATCCCAGACTAAACTGGCCATTTCCAATTCACGAGCCTACCAGACGGCTGTATCTGTCTGGGCTGCCTTATCATAAGATGACTGAGACAGTGACTGGCTCTACTGGTGAGTCACTAAAGATGGGACAAATGACAGCTGATCAGGATGGCAGCTCCACTGAAGTGAGGACTGCAGGCTTGGATCAACAGCTATCAGCCAGCCACCATAGCACACACATTTACTGCTAGTGATGAAAGGGAGGGAGGGGGAAGGAAGCCTGAGGTTTGACTGAAAGGTAGGACTTTCTAAAGAGTATGATTCCATGGGAAATAGGATTCAGTGGTTTTAGAAGTTCTTGGATATCAAAATAATAAAAAAAAATTATTGTCTGATTATTTCACTGACAGGATTTAAATAAATTAAGAGCACATGCAGAGACAGTGAGTGTCGTGGTTTAACCCCAGCCAGTAACTAAGCACCACACAGCCACTCATTCACTTCCCCCCCACCCAGTGGGATGGGGGAGAAAATCGGGGAAAAAAAGTAAAACTAATGGGTTGAGATAAGAACAGTTTAATAGGACAGAAAGGAAGAAAATAATAATGATAATAATAACAATACTAAAATGACAATAATAATAATAAAAGGATTGGAATATACAAACCAAGTGATGCACATTGCAATTGCTCACCACTCGCCGACTGATGCCCAGTTAGTTCCCAAGCAGCAATCCCCCCCCAGGCCAACTCCCTCCAGTTTATATATTGGGCATGACATCACATGGTATGGAATACCTCTTTGGCCAGTTTGGGTCAGCTGTCCCGGCTGTGTCCCCTCTCAACTTCTTGTGCCCCTCCAGCCTTCTTATTGGCTGGGCATGAGAAGCTGAAAAATCCTTGACTTAGTCTAAACACTACTTGGCAACAACTGAAAACATCAGTGTGTTATCAACATTCTTCTCATACTGAATCCAAGACATAACACTTTACCAGCTACTAGAAAGAAAATTAACTCTATCCCAGCCAAAACCAGTGGCCAATGAGGCAGACAGAAGTGCTGTATTTGTGTACAAATAACCCTTTGTGGCTCTGTGAGACTTTCATCAGTCTCTGACAAAGTGTTGCAGAAAAAAAGTCCAGCATTTTATGGCAACTAGACCATAGAGATAAGCTACAAAAGTTATTTCTTTGCCCCTTCAGAGTTCAGGAAGAAAGATGTTTACCAAGGGAGATGGCAGTTGTATACGGTTTTAGAAAGATTATTATTATTGTTGTTACTGCTGTTGTTATTATTATTATTGTTATTATTTAGATTTTGCCACCAAAGTGAACACCCCCCCATCACATTTGGATGATTAGGCCACATTTGGCCTACACTCCACTGGTTAGAAAAGCCTTCCTCCTTTGTATATTCAGAACAAGTTTCATGAGAAGTATCTCAGAAACATCTGCCTTCATTATAATTATATTTCTATTTCAGCTGCACCAAGCTATTTACAGATGAGCCTGTTCATAAAGAGCTTTATAATTAAGCAAACAGAAATATCTTTTTATAGGATGCAGATCTAGGGGTGATAATCACACACAAAATACACAGCAACAGTTGCAAATAGAGTGTTTAATGCTAGTTATATAGTTAGTGGTGTGCTCAATAAAGCCTGACATGTCTTTGTTCCTAAATGTAAGAAAATATGGTCTTTGCTACACAACTGTGTAAACTGCCTTTTTCACATACAAAAGGCCATATATTTCAGGGGGTATTGCTTGAAAGGCATCATGAAAACAAGCCCTCATGTCTCCAGTGCAACGTGATTACTAAGCTCTTGGGTGGAAAAAGGAGCTGACAGCATATATATGAATTTCAGAAGTGTGACATCTTCTTTATATATGAGGTGTGACCTGACACTTCTGCTGATGGACACCAAAAGATAGAGAAGTGAAATGAGCAAGCATTGGCAGAAGGAAAAAAAGACAATCTATTATTTAGCGAAATTACTGTCTAAGGTCTTTTCACAGTGTATATGCTCCAGAAATCCAACCTTTTCTCTTCTGAAGAACATCTTTGTCACTTACTTCTCTCAAGATTGCAAACTTGCTCTTTTGCAGCACTTTCTTAGAATTTTTATAACCAATTTTAGCCCAACAAGTGGGTTTGTAAACTGAACTGCTGTGATACACCATATGAAACCCAAGTGTGAGCAACATGCCAAAGAAAACCGCACAAAGGTGAAATTAAACCATTTATGACACCTCTTTTTTCAAAAACAAGGTTTTGTTTGTAGGAATTTCTATGGTTTGGGGTTTTTTTTTCATTCTTCACATTTAAATCAGCGAAAATGGATGTCTGAAAGAAGACAGCAGAGAGCAAGCCCCTAGTTATAATCTAAAAAAAAAGCTATGAGCAGAAGTGATGTGAGTAGAATAACATCTTTGCTAAAATCATGTGGAAACGCTTTAATATATTCCAGGTAAACTAAATAGTCTAATTTGGTTTAGAAGTTGCTATTAGTTTATTTTTATACCCTTGAACAGATTATAAATATTCTGGTGAGATATTCCCAGAAGTATTTGAAAGGGAAATATGTGGAAGATTTCAGTATTTGTCAATACCCTTTAATACGAATTCTTACAAGGGTTATTCATGCTTTCTACTTCAGGTTGGTTTTAGATATTCAACATGGTGCTTTGCCTCTCTGGAGGACCTTTCTTTCCTTTGTCCATTTACTATAGAGAGTGCCTCTGGAGGCAGAGTTACAAATAGGGAACGTAAATAATCTCTTTCATTCAACTGCACCACCTCTAAAGCAGTTTCTTCATTGCTACACCATGTATTTAAGAAGGCGTTAAGTAGTTCTTATAATCATGTTAGACAAACTGTCTTAAACTCGATGATGGGATTACAAAAGTGTTCTGATGCCTGATTTGTACTGCTGTTTAACTTGAAAGGGTCTCCCAGTAAACATCCAAAAATGACTTCATTACATTCCTTGAAATCAAAGAGTTGACAGCAGTTAAGCACTGGGTAAGCTGTGATATTCCCTTCTTTTCCCCATCATGCCAGTCAGTACTTTATTCTCATTTCTCCAGGCTTCTCCTTCTGTATCCACCCATTGCCTCTTGCCTTATATTTCAATTGCAAGCTCTTGGAGAAAGAGATCTTCCTATTCTCTCTGTGCATTGAAGCATAATGGAGTCAAGAACTGTCACTCTTAGGTGCCATAACAATACAAATAACAAACAGGACAATATTTCTTTATCCACAGAATTGCACAGAGCAAGGGACTCAAATAGAGAAATGTATTATGTAAAACAAGATTATTGTTTCTCTATTATGTTTTCATGCACTAAAAGCAAGCATGTCATTTCAGTATCAAATGGCTTCTGGTTTAAATTACAGGGGAAGAAGAAATATGTCTCAGTGAGGATACAAGATGTATGTTGTCTACAATGTGGACAGTAAAAATCTCAGAGAAAATACTGCCTGAAGGGATCAGTGCTATTAAAAATGTGGTAGAGACCATATCTCCGATAAGACTGGGCAAGAACTGCACAATCTCCTGATGACCAACATAGTCAGTCCCTGAGGCCTGGGAGAGTGTGTGACACTTAGTTAAGATGTGGGAATGCATGAAATTTGGCAGCCCTGAAATCTCAAGTCTCACACACAGAAAACAAAAAACATCATTGCTGTCTGTTCCAGGTTCGTTCCAGTTGTAGCTTCCTAGCACCATTGTCCCTGCCAGACAGACCCCAAATGAACTGGTATTTCTAAAATTAGAGCTGTGTTTCATTAACTTTTTAGTCTGCAGCTTGTGAGGCTAAGGACATGGTCCTAGGTTTTGCGTGAAATTCCCAACTGGATAAGGTGTGGAAAAAGAAATGTTAAAGAAGAAATTAAAATTTAACTTATTGACGGTTTCCATCATCTCTCTCCCTCCCCTAGTATGAAGTTGGAAGCAATGCAAAAGCAGAACATCTGATTCTTGAAGTCTTTACTCCCAGAGGTGCTGGTTCTGGGTTAAGCACTCACTTTCTGGCTCACTCCCAGCTTGCTATCAATTCACATTACCACACTGTTCCAGACCAAAATCCAACTCCACAGAAGAATGTTAAATGCTAGAAATAGGGGAATTGTAATGGAGCAGCTTTCTATCAATTCCTTTTGATTGTGGCTGACAGCTGAATTTACATAACTGCTGGTAAGCATCAATTGCTGATGTCTACTGGATATCCTTTCCAGCTGAACAAGTAATACAGATAACTGTGTGCACATCAGGTAGGCTAAAGATTTCATCATAACCACAAAGCTGCAAATGAAGACCTGTCGCTATTAAGGCTGAAATGCTGGTGGAGCGTGTGGCAGACACAAGTGTCAATACTGTAAGTTAGTGCTGTCCCAGGGCCAGCAACATGGCAGGAGGTTCTACGTGTTGTCATATTCTCACGTGTCAAATCATCTGCTCCATGTTGTCCTTATGATGTGGTCAGAGCCTTATTATAGAAGTCTTTGATGCAATTCAGCACGGGCTGGATGAAAGAATAACTTGTAGTAGACAAATATAAAGCCTCTTAACTAGGGTTGTGATGTGTTCTGTGTGGGATATGTTTCATCAGCATATTCATAGCATGCGCCTCTGACAGATCCGAGTTTGATTCTCAAGGTGTGAAAGTGACAAGCTATCATCAAGTCCCATTTTCCCATGCATCAAGTTTCTCATGTTTATCAGGAAAGGAGAGCCATAAAGCTCCTCAGAACGGGTATCTCCAACTGTGACTGCAAAAAGAAAAACGATGAGAGTTGTAGCTGCCTGTATCAGCTTTCTCCTCAGCCAAACAAGAGGTTTTCACTTCCTTCTTCATGCAAGAAGAACCTGGCAATGCAGCATTGCTCCCAATTTCTTGTTGTCAGTATCAGAAGGAAAGGGTCCCGTCTTCCATCTCTCTTGAAATGACAGGAAATCCTTATGACAGAAAAAAAAGTCATGGAAGGAATTAGCTTGGACAATGCACATTGTTAACAGTCTATCATCCACATTATTAATGTGCCGCCTGTGGTCTCCAATATCTGAACTGTGGGAATAACAGCAGTATTGCAAAAATAATAATTTTAATCATATCTAATTCATGGAATGTTGTGAAGACAGTTTTTAAACTATCCTCACCAGAGAAAAATGAGCTAATTAAGGCTTCAGCAGCAGAGTTGGAGAAGGTGAGAAGTAGGGAGAGTCAGAATCTGAGAATGAAAGATAGCCAAGTCAAAATAACTCTTAAAACCAAATTTGGCTTATGAGCTGTCAAAACTATGTTGCCATTGGCTAAGAAAAAATGTAGTTATCAAAATATGTTGCTCTCTAGCTAAGGAAACTTAATTTTAAAAGCAAGAGAGAGAGAGGAAGAAAAGGGCAGAAAGACTGTCATCTTGAAAGGGAAGGATGAACTCAGAAGGGAAGTCCATCAGGCTTCTGTACTACCTTTAAATCTAGATCCTGAAAAGGTCCAGCATTCAGACCATGAGGTGAACAATGGTCTGTTGAGACACAGCTTAAGATGGGGGTGATTAAACAAATAAGAACAGATCTTATTATGCATGTATTCTATGATTGAACTGTTGTTTTATTTACTTTTTTTAAATGTCTTTCCAGCTGTTTACTTAACTTAGCCCATTGCCTGGCTGGAATAAACTTGTACTGCTTTCATTCTTAAGTGTGTTTGGTTTAATAGGCAAGTCCACATAAAACTGAAAAATAGGGTACATAATAATAAGTGATCACTGCAGGCAATATTCAGTTAAGCTGAGATGGCCACAGAATAGATGAGTACCGTAGAGGGCAAGGGAGTGATGCCTTGTTGGCTAAAATGTCACTTCCACTCTGACATTTGGAGCTCTGGATTTTTGGGAGCAACCATGCAGGGATCAAACTGCAGGTAGGCAATACATTTGCTCCTATACAACCCAGCTCCCTCACACCACTGCCCCAGCTCCCTTTTCTGGCAGTACCATAGCATGACGACAGTCAGTCCACCATAACACTTGCTCCATACCATGGTCAGAAAGCTGGAGAGATGGTCTGTTTTCCCCCATGGCCAGACAGACTCAGCCCCTAGTGAACCTTACGTACAAGCAATTCATGAGTCAGGGGCAGCCAGAACCCCAGTGACATCAAGACAGAGCAAGCTGTAAGAGGACAAGGAAGAAGTTGCAGCAAGCTGGACAAAATAGCTTTCCTGGACCGCATTAGCCAGTATCCTTTGTGAAAGAATTGATTAATAACAGCTGCATCTGTAGTGTAGAAAATAAAATCCTGTTTTATCTATATATATGTTTTAAAAGAGCAGAAGGCTATTCAAAGCCGAGTCAATAGTGGCATTACTGGAACTCATTTGGAATGGACAATGTTTGGCCTATTGTGTTAAATTCCTGAGGGTTTGCCTATTTTTGTATCAGATTACAGCTTTATTAGGTACAACTGTTTTTACATTGCATTTTTGTGATTAATGATGCTAAAAGGATTTTGGCATTTCAAATGTTGTACACAAACCTAATGGGCAAAATCTTCTGTAAACTTCTTCTAAGCTCTTGGCAAACTTTCCTCAGGAGCAAATATTAACTCCAGATAGTGTTTATTAGCTTTTATAAAATAATCACTGTAATAGTGGCATGTAATTGCTGGAGCTAAGAGAACATCCAGGCCAAGAATTAATCAAGTTTGAGCTCCTTAATAGAAACAGGTCAGGAACAATTTATTTCTTGCCCAGTTTGTATTTAAAATAATATAATTTTCCCCTGATTTTGTGTCATATTCCAAGAGTGATTTCATACACAACATTCCCTGAATAAACTGTGTTCTTAACTAGAGATGGGTCTGAACAACAAAGTTCAGGACCCACTTATACTCTTGACAAAGTATGGAGTCATTTGGACTTCAAGCTTTAATTTGCACATTACGTGGGGTAGAACAAGCAAAACATCCAGATATGAATCCAACCCCAGTGCCTTTTTAACCCACTGCCCAAAGTTTGAATGTTTCTGTAGGCAGGTTTTTATTTGATGATGTCCTGTCATCATCAGGCAAATGGGAACCAAATACTGTTCTTCAGAAAGATCAAAGTCAGTATGCCAGACTCATTAAGCTTTTACTTGTAATCAGTTATAGGTTACAGTTGATTAAAAAAAAAAAATCACAGCAGGAGGAATACAGCCATGACTTCTTGTATATGGTATCTTTCATGTAATAGGCATAAAAGTCTTTTGCAATTGCCCTCTAGAAAGTCAGTGAAGCCTTTCTGTTGAACCACTGTGTGCCAGGTAGTTCCTTGAGCAGAAACAGTGCAGAAACAGTCTTTTGAGAAGAGATGTGAGGGATGATTAAAGCATGAATATAGACATATCCATATGTCATGAGTATAGACATATCTAAGACATCAGGTGAAAAAACGCTGGAAGTTCCACCAAAAAAAGGACAACCTGAGTTCAGTCCAGTATAAACACTGCTATATAGCCTCACAGTTTGTGATACTAAGTAAGGTAGATTTATCACTTAGGGTTGATGTTACTGCAGGCACCTCTGTTTCCCACTCTATGTACAGTGGAGCTGTTGGTCATGTATTTTCTTTGAATTTAAAGCCATAGTGTAGGATGTATGTCAGGACATGTGATCTCTCAGGCATATCAAGCTGCATCAGGGCATCCAAGTACAGTTTCAACACAGGAGGTGAGTTCTACTCATTAGCTCAGCTGACATCTCTGCAAAATCAAACATGCCCAGGATCTTACTCTAGGGCTGAGGACAACAAACTGGAATGGTCTGTGACCATATTCAGCTCTCTTACCCTCCAAAGCAAGGTAGTTACATCTAAAGTGCTCTCTGGGTAAAGTCAATTCCTCATTCCTGTCTGGAAATTGTCTGGGAGAGTGCCAGTTAGCTCAGGCAAATACCATGCCTGTGACCAGCCTAACAATTTGACAGCATGGATAACTGAGTTCTGGTACCCGATTTTGTACTCTGAAGCTGTTTAATTTGCTAGGAAACAGAGACAAAGAGGCTTCATGTATACTAGCTCATAGGGGATTTTTTGGTCAGTTTGTTCTGGAAAACAAGGACGTCCTTAGTCACAGGCCAGTCCTGGAATCTGCCATTTTTCTGTTTGTAAGAAAAGCAAGAGACTTGCTGTGGAAGTTTTAAGGCAAGGGTCTCATCACCAACAGCATGAATTGCTCTGTCTGGAGAAGCAGGAATCAAAAGCACAATACCTACACTGCAGAAATCCATCCATTCTCTAGTGCTAGAATTCATATTTCTATTCAAAAGAGCTCACAGAAGCTAGTCCACTGTCCTTTTATAATCTGTTGAACATGAGCCATCAATCATATTTAATATATATAAACACCACTGCACAGTCTTAGGGGATTCTAATTAAAATAAAACCATTGACTATAAGCTTTGAAACTCTTTTTTTTAATCATAAGATTTGCCTTTAGATTTGTCCTGATCAAATCAAAGTTATTTCAGTGCTATTATTTTCCTAACCCTAACCTTTTAGCATATACTGTGAAATCACAATGCTGTACAGAGTAACACTGTAAATGGATAATGACTCGCAGTTGTTATGCATTACATCATGGAAAGCAGTGTTTCCCACTTCTCGGTACTAGAGCTTCACTTAGAAAAACTGTCATTTCAGTGCCTCACGGGGCTCCCCAGCTCCATGGGTGTCAGAGCCTTCTATTTATCTAAATCAATTCTGCTATCAGCTGTGGAAAAGGTAGTATTAAAACTAAATATGTAAGCCTGTCCAGACCTGGACCTCATCCAGCTCCATGCAGACCCATGCAGGTGTCTCTGAACACTGATCTCCAGGGCTCCAAGGGAATACGGAGTAGAAAATCCAATGCTGACCCTGTCCAAAGCCAGCACAGGCTGCAGATTAGTTGATTTGCATGGGCTGTATACCTAATGATTGCCCTGCAAGATATGCGAGTTATGCCTCACTGGATAAAATATAGCGATGATTTTAATAATCTTTTATATTGCATGGTCACTTTGGAGGACTAAATGTGGGCACCTAACTGCTATTCAAAAACATATTCAAGAACCTACCACTTACACAGGAAGAGGAAAAGAGTGGAATAATTCCCAGGAGCAACTCTTCAGGCTGATTAATGAAAATATACATCTCTGTCTTCTTACCTTGATTCAAAATCCTAATATAAAACTCAGTGCAGTTTCCACGGATTGATTCAGAATCTGTTGTTTCACATTTATAACTCAGTTTTCCCCAGTCATAAGAACTGCAGATTTACAAAACCAAGCTGACTTCTGTGCTGGAAATGAAATCCCAAATGAGATGAGATGAACCTAGTTTTGGTTGGGAGTTCTAGTGCAAGCAATTTTTTTAGAGAGACCCTATAGCTATAACAAGGAAAGACAGCAAAACTCTCAAAGCTGTTAAGTGGCATTTACAAAAGTCCACAATAACTCAATTGTTTTCAGTGTTCCACAGAAAAATCTTTAACAGGCCTGTGAAGAAACAAAAGGAGTTTTCTTACTCTTCTTCACAAATAGGCTAACCACATTTGCAGCTTAAGTAAAGAATTTACCTTCAGGTAAGAATCTCCGCAAGAGAAATGAAAAATTCAAGAGAGAAAAGGGCTCTTCCCTCTGCAGCTGGCCAGCAGAGTGAGCTGGCTGTTTCGGGCATCAGGACCACAGCAAATGGCAGCATGTGACAGAGTTCAAAGCCCGAGTTCTTGCTTTGCCATATATATCATCATTCAAAGTAAAAAGTTTATATTCATACCAAATTATGGCCCTAGTGAGAATGAATGCCATAGATTTTTTTATTGCTATGAAATTTTATAGTACATGTATAAAAATATAGTGCTCATTGCACAGTCAAGTAAAGCTAAAATTCCTCCCTAGAAAATCCTTGTAATCTTGTGTTTGAGATGATGATAACTATCACTCATGAATTAAAAAGAGGGGAGAAATGCAGAGAAAGGGCAAAGGAGACAATGATAACATGAAATACTAACTTGAACAGACGTTCATTAAAACTTACAGGTTTCATCCATTTCTCGTCACTTATTGTAGGCTTGTGGAAAAATAGCTTTTAGAATGAAAATACATGTCTCAGAAGTATATATGGCTTTCTGGCTGGAACAGTCTGCACAGAAGGCGGCACAGAGATGTAACTCAGAAATACACGTAGGACAAGACAAAGCTTATTTCACGTGTAAAAATATGACCCATGGGGAATGAGAAGGCTTCCTTTCAATCTGGGACCATCCCAGAGACCATTTTGGGGGAATCCTAAAAAAGAGCTATACCTGCTGGCATATGTACCTATGCATCTTCACCACTGGCAGTAAATTATGGGAAGAAAAAAACCCCCAGCTTGATTTCTAGGCCCTAAGGAATCTGGTCTGGACTTGTTGAGGCACAGTAAGAGTCTCAAGTATGATGTCCAGAGCATCATGCCAAACAGGCTTGCACACCGAGGTGCACACATGCGTGCACACACACATCAAAGCCACATTTCTAGGATTGTTCCAGTTCGCTTTTACCAGTCAGGCAGCACTTTCACGTGTTGCCTTCACAGGGATGGTGTCAGGTATCTATGTTTCAGATGTACGGTGAAGCATAGGATGAAAGTCTAGCTATAATTTTATTATCACTCATCCAGAAGCATATTGTTATGCCAGTGTGACACTTACTTCAGCAAGCAAATACTGTTTACAAAATCTTTTTCTAAATGTGTATTATCTACATGGCACAGAACATTTTACTGATGATTAAGAATCAAAGTCCTTGCCACAAAAGGTTCATAATCTAAATAAAAAACACAGGCTCGAGATAGATTACATGACATAAGCAGTAAGGCAGGAGGCAAAAAAACTTAGCACACAGCTCCTCAGGTTTGGCACTTTTTAGAGTATGATAAAAATCAAGATTTCCTAAAGAAAATGAGAGAAAAATAAGAAAAAGAGAGAAAAATCCTACCTATTAAAGCCAGAATAGGAAAGCATTTTGGAATCTTCCGTGTTTCTCAGTTATGTTCTTTCTGGGTCTATTTTCATCCACTTTTTGCAGAGCTTTCAGCCTGTGACTGAACTGAAACCAGCCAATCTCCCTTTCTGGTTCATGTATATTAGCTCAGTGCTGTTAGGTTTGTTTCTCCAAAACAGCAGGGTGCTGGGGTTTTTTAAAGGTTTCCACAGAAATTAAGAGGAGAGGGATATAATACCTTCAACTCAAATTTATTTCTTTTAATTCATTTTATATGCACTTGGGGCCTAAATAACTCAAGAGTAGTTACTGAAAAGTAGCCTATTGTGTGACTTGCACCCCTTTGTGAGCAACTATTGCCTTAACTCCAGATGCAGAGTATTTTGTAACATGACTACACTCCATATTCCCTTTGTGGAGCATACAGACAAGCAGTGGATCCATTTTTCATGCCAGAATAGCTAACCATATGTGTACAGTTACCCATGTATATAAAGGCCAGCAATCAATTACTACTACTAGAAGTTAGTACAAATCAGGAGACAGACAGAACACCTCACAACTGTCTCTCTAAATAGTAGTGCCCCCTAAGCCTAACCCTATAATGGATTAAAGCTATTTCTGATAACACAGTGTAGTCCTTAATATTTTGACTTATAAGTGCCAGGCTCTGGAAATGTGGTCTTAAATAACAATAGCAATGACAGGCAAGAAATTTTAAGCATTCATTGAAGTTGCTGGTCTCTGTCCAAATTGTTACTACTCATAGTGTGGCTTGAAAACTTTAATGCACACATTTGTTTGAACAGAGTTTACTTTGTGCAGGGCAAACAAGGCATCTCACACAAAAAAATTCTGTAAGCTGCACAATATACAGTCATATTGTTATTACAGGTCTCTGGGGCCTGTGTGAAACACAAATGAATGTGCAAGTGTTATTAGAATGAAAGGGCAGAAATGAAGAAAATCTGGAACCAGCCAGCCACATTTCACTGAGCTAGATAACTACATTTTTCCTCTCCTCATTTTTCCTCTCCATTACAAGCATCTGGGAAAAAAAAAAATGAATAAGGTGTGTGGGTAGAGGAGTCACGTCTGAAACTTTTTTCTTTTCTTCAATAAACTGGAAATCTGAGGATCTCTAACAGCTGAGATTTTTTCCTCCTCAGTCCAAAGAAAGGGGGCTGGGCTTTTTCCTTGTTAGAAAGAAGATTTTTATTTTTTCACACAGGGACTGATACTTCTTTCTCTTAGAAAATTTCTTTGAACAGAAAACATTTGTTATGAAATTAAATTTTAGACAAAAGCATTAAACCAGTACTATTCCTGGGGTGGTTTATGTTTAGATTTTCCATGTACTCATTAAGAAAATGTAATTCTGAATCTACATTGCATTGTGTAATGTAGATAGACACACATCTGGCTGAACACACACATACACTGTAATGTAGGTTCGGCATTGTATTTTCTTAATGAATATGTTCAAATATATACAAAAGACATCAGTATTACACAGCCTTCCACTCAAAAAATAGCAAACCACAGAATTAGCATTGTCCATGAAACTTTAATTCATCCCCCTTTGGGAATATACATCATGAGGCAGTGCAAGATGATATAACTGCACCACCTTCTATTTTTGCACAGGACCTTGGCTCATTCTTCTCATGAAGTCATGTGCTGAGTATAGGATTATTAATTTCCTTCTGGGCATTATGACCAGCCTGTCACCACACTAACTGAATTATTCCCAAACATGAGTGAATATATCTACCTGACATCTCTAGGATATTAGCTGCTATTATTATTATTATTATTATTATTATTATTATTATTACACAAGTTAAGAATAAATAAGAGATTAAAGCTAAAATTTTCTATTTAGAAGAGTTTGCCAGCTGAAGATCTAGTTTGAGACATCTAGAACCAGATGTCTCAGAATAGTTGATGTTTTAGAGATCTTCATGTATTCAAACACAGCAACAATTAGTATTAGTTGTACCTGTTAGCAGTCGGCATTCCCATAAATCTGTAACAGCATCCTATGTTAAGCTCCCTATAAATAAGGAAGGCACAGTTAATGGCCAGGAGTAAAACTGTAGGTTTAAATAATGTTTGCTTAGTCACAAAAGAACTCTGTGGAGAACTGTAATCACAGAGTAAAATTGCATGGCATTGCACCTCTTGAGCCAGAAAGCTGTTCATCTTTCCTGCAGCTGCCTACCTCTTTGTCCATACACACTTATAAGACAAAGTCCTTCAGAGAATTTTCTTTAACAAACACCCTTCAAGCAAGTGCAGACCCTGTCTGATGCACTAAATAAAACAGTGATTTTGAAGCAAAAATGGAAAAAAAAAATTACTTGTTTAAATAAAAAGCAGAGGTGACTGTTTTAAAATAAAAGATACAAATACTCTGTAATTAAACATGGCCCATCATACCGTATAAATTTTGGAAAGAAAATCTACTGGTACAGAAGGATGTTTCAATTGTAAACTTATTTTCTATAATATTCTGAAATTGGGGTATTTTTGAGCACCAGAACCAAAATTTCTATTTGAAAATTTGCAACTTTGTAAAAGACAGGCAATTGGTTTCTAGTCAGCTGTGTTGCAGGCTGTCATAATTAACGTATGGAAAGAGACAGAATTAAAGGTATGTAGGCAAACTTAAAAATAGTATTCTCTTCCTTTTCAGACCTTCTATTCACACTGTTAAGATTCTTCCTCTCTCTCCCATGTCTCACAGATAAAATTACAACCAGTAATACTATCATACAGAACTAAACTAGTTACCAGTGTGGTCTTTGGCAAATCCACAGTACCAACTTCTTTCATTTGAGCCAAAAAGGTAACCAGGCCTTACAGTAAATAATTATTTTCTGTGTAAATATTATACACATTTTACAAGGGCATTGCAGAGCAAAGGAATATGTAGTTTCAGCAAGGCTGAGCTAGGATCAAATTTGTAGAGGAAAATTTGTCCTGTCTCTCTCATAGAATCACAGAATCATTTAGATCAAAAAAGACCTTTAAGTTCATCAAGTCCAACCATAAACGTAACACTGGAAAGTTCACCAATAAACCATGCCCCTAAGCACCACCATTCTCATTCTATCCAACTATCCAACCACTCAGCCCTAGGTCATTCTTGCAATCTTTCTCTACCTGCGGTTCCTGCAACGGAGCAAGACAGTGCCTGAACTGGAACTAGGGCTCCAGTTCTCTCCCTAGCTACTCTTCTGGAGAAAAGAAAGGTAGCTGAACATGCCTGACATTTCCTATGTGCTGAATTTGATATCCATTTAGAGAAAAGACATATATCGCTTCCTGATGTGTATAGTCCAGGTTCACATGTAGTATGACTACATCGCATCATTCAGTTTAAGAAGAAATGCCATCAGTGTCTCACTGTGATACTAATGTTTCCCTTTTCTAAGCACTAGTGTCTTAGGGCTTTGTGGGTCAGCTTCCTAGTGAATAAGAATTAAAAGTCAGGGACAGCCTGGGAATATTCTAGCTTACATATTTACTTCCATACATGCATGAACACTGGACAAGGAGAGGCTGAATTGAATATAGGTACTGTACATCTCTTCTTTCAGAGTTCTTTGTCCAACACTAAAGCCTGCTTGTCAGGAATCAACTTTGAAAACTTTAAGGCATCAGAGCAGCATGAAGCAAATGCCTCATTTGCTCCTATGACTCCCTCTAATAGAGTATTGTGGTTTATGTATTTCTTCTCAAGACTGAACATTTGCTCAAACACATTAAAAATAACTTGGCAGACTATGTATAATAGCACCACCTAGTGATTTCCTGCAAGAACCACGTGCTATTCCAGCACTGGTATTAAAAAATTAAAATTATGTGAGACAGAAGTATTTCAAAATACTTAAACAGTGATGCTAATCTATATAATCTATTGTACATCTTAAATTATCTGTAAATTGTTTCAAAAATAATTGTTCTTGGAATAATGTGTTCTTTCAATGATTTGTGAGCAAGCTCACAGGAGATACAGAAATTTTTGGAACAGAATTGAAAGTACTAGGAAGAAGGTTTTTGCGTTACTAAGAAATTCACCAATGCTTAACCTTTTAAAGGGAAGATGATTTTTTTTTTATCACTTACTTGAAAATGTACCATTATTGTTTAAATTAATCCCTTGCAGCGAAAAGACTCCGATTTCATTGAAAAAACATATACAGTTTAAGAGAAATTTGGCCTGCTTCTGATAAAAGAAGTATTTGCAATGACATGTATTCTGTGAATGTAAAAACCTGGTAGGATTGTACACAACACAAAGTTCCCGGGTTGGCAAATACTGCCAGGAATACACTTCCCCACCAAAAAAAACACATATTTTTTGAATTTTGGTCACAACCCCAAATATTAAAATATCTTAGCTATTCCTTGAGCGCTTTTTTTTGTCTGTACAAGGAGCTTTTACTCAATACATGACTAAATTTGAATGCGTCCTTAGGGACATAAATACTTCAGATGCATCAAAACTTGGGCATATGCAGAACACAGAATTTAAGTTTCAAAAGAAAGGTTAGCATCAATGAACACACAGATTAGATAGGCTCTAAATCCTTAACTTCCCCTGTTGAAGCCAATGGAAAACCTTCATTAACTGAACTAAGTTCAAAAAATGCACATATGTGTATATATATATATATGTATGTGTGTTTATGCATATCCCTACATCTGCATATATATATATTTATTTCCATGTGTATGCATATAAGTGTAGATTGACCTGAGAGGAAATCAGGCCCTCTAAAAATGCTATGATGGTGATTGTACAATGTGCTCCTTTCCTCCTCCAAACTTATGAATATGTCACAATGTGCTAAAGAGCATAAAAAGTAATTATGATTATCCTCTTTAAAAATGGAAGTGCCTAAGCCCTGCTTCTCCTTGACGGCAGTTCTAACCCTCATCAGACATAAATCAATCATCTGCAGCAGTGGTAGGCAGCAATTTAAGGCCAGTGGATGGGGCCAGAGCCATGGTAAGTGCAGGACTGTAGCTGTTGCATCCCCAGTCACTGCATTTCTGTGCTCGGGACTGAGTCACCCACACTATTTCTTGTGAGCCAGGCTGTCATCAGTCTGACTTTTTGCCTCTTTATCTCTGTTTGGCATCTTCCTGTACATAGATCTCAATTATTGCACCTGCATTTGTGCATTATTTTAAATGCTTGCATCTTGTTTTGTTTAACTTAAAATTTTGATTCCAAAGGTTCACTGGAAATGCCTTGAGGTAAGTGGCAAGAGCCAGAAGCTGAGGTGGATAAATGGTGATCTAAAGTGCATATGATGGTTTTTCATCCCTGACTGGATAACCTCTTTAATAAGACCTAAGACATAGTTACATCATGCCATCAAGCCAGGACAAAGTTGCCTGACCTAATACTGCTCTAAGCTGAAATTTCCTTCAGTGCAGCACAGCAGTATGAAGGGATCCATGCTTCATCTGAAAGAAGCAAAACAGAATCAGTACCACACTAACTGGCATGCCTGCTAATCCCAGATCAACACAGCACTGACTTTTCTGCACTACATGCAAACATGAAACCATCCTGAACCCCACCACTTCAACCCTATCTGCACCATGGTCCAGTTGGGAGTGTGAGCTTACAGTACTATACAGTGAAATCTTCTCCACTCAGATACCACCCAATTGTTTTCTTTTCTTTGAGAAAAGAAAAATCGTCATCACTATTTCAATTTCCATCTCTTTCTGTGACACCCACAGGAGCAGATTCAGCCTGGCTGCTGGCCAGCGGTGGCTGTATGACACCAGTGTTGCTCTTCACCCTACAGCTGAGCCCACAAGGACAGAATGTGGTCTCAGGGTAGTGACTGCTCATGCTGCAGTAGCCATAGCAGGCTATAAGAGCTATGTGGGCAATAAGAGCAATAAAAGATCTACAAGACATTCATTTTCCACTGTGACCATGGGACTCAGCACTTGGACGCTACAGACAAAGTGTGAGCTGTATGGAAAGACGTGTGGGGTCCTGCCCTGTGCGGACACACAGCTTATTGACTGTTCTCCTTCAGGTAACTCACCTCCCCCTACTTCCTTCGGGAAAATTAATATACCTTAATCTACGGTATAGATGGTACCAACTGCATTTTAGTACTCTAGAGTATATGAAACTCTTTAATGTGGATCTGCATTTTTCTACTATTTTTCTGTGGCATCTCTCTCACTCACATTCTGTTGTCATCTACGTTTTCTATGCTCTGTTTTCACAACTCATTTTCACCTTCCCACATGAAGGATATCTCTGGCAGGGGACATTTATATTGTAAGTAACCTAAACTTTTCAGTTTGTGCTTACTACACTGAAACTGGCAGTCATCTTAGAGCGATGGGGAAATGCATGCCCCTGCATGGCCTTGAAAACACAATGTATTGTACACAGGACCTACAGTCCCTTACACTCCACACGTACACACTCCTGCCATTCTCTACGTTTCTGTTTGCCCATAAAACTTAAACTTCTATTTTGTTCCTCAGAACAAACTTGAAATGCAAATGAAGGGCTAGAAGAGGGTTGAGGTCTGTCTGCACGTGATTCAATGGTGGCTTCAAGGAAGAGAACTGCCCTATGTAAAGACAGGAGACAAGCAAAAAAGTTGCTGAGTCTTACCACCTGTTTTGATGAGGGAACCATCTTTAATATTCTTGTGGCACTACTTTGCCTGTTTCTCATTGAATTTAAAAAAAAAAAAAAGCAAGTAGGGAAAGACCTGACAAGACTTTGGTTTGGCAGTAAGAAGGGCTGCTGGGGAAATCCAACAATTTACAGTGCATGCTTAATAGAAAGGTTTCTTCTTAAGAAAAAGAGAAGTTTCTGTACTCTGATTGGGCTCTTCCCCTGAGGACTTTGAAAGAAACCCTGACAGATGAAGTTCAAACTCACGTGGGAGACTCAGTAGACGGCACTCCTCCCTCTGAGTCAACACAAGGGCTCAGCTTTGGGTTAGCAGCCGTTCTTCCAAGGGGGATGGGTCAAAATCTCTTCTATAAGATATAGGGTTTTGCTATATAAATATATACACAAAACCATATATATTCAAGTTGTAAATACGTATAAAATTTAAACAGTCTAGGACCCAAACTGCTTGGAGGCTACCTTTCTCCATATGTCCCAGTGTGACTCATTTCCTCCTAACTCCAGCTGTGGCAGTTGGAGTGACATGCTGTGGGTCCTGGCATGGACCAGAGAAGCAGACAACAGGCTATCGCAATATGAAATTGCCTTGGAGTATGAGGGGAGTCTGTTAAATCTTCCTGCTTGCACAGGACAAGACAAATGCAGTTATTTAGTTGGCCTGCTTGGTTAACTTCTGTTTGAAAATATGAAATCATCCTCTTGTTCTACCCAGGAGATAATTGCAATGTTTGGGTAGATAATTCCTGTATTGCAATGTTTGGGTAGATAATTCCTGTATTTGTACAGAATTTGTAAATTCTTCAATGATCTTGAGAAGCAAAAGTCCATGATAAGTAGTTACTATTAAGGTATACAGAGAAAGCAACACATTTAAATCTAGCTAAGTCAGTCCTCATGTCAATAATATTAATTTACACTGCAGTTCATTCCTCATGGATTTTCCATATATTTTACTCTGCTGAACAACATTTTCTTAATACTTGCTGAAGCACTTACCAATCCAAAAACATAGTTCACATACCTCTTTGCTATTTTCCAAGTCAGAGTTTGGAAGAAAATTGTAAAGTGAAAAGACAAATAATCTGAAGAGGGAAAAGTAAGAAGATCTAGAAAATAAAGAATTGTTGGAACAGATATTAGAATTTTCCATTGCAAATTATCACCACTAACCGGCTGTCTGGGAAACACTCCAACCTGATGTTGGGTTCTCTTTGATAACGTGGTGTTTCTAAGCAACATTTCTAGTCAGCCCATGTGTATGAGTGGTCAGCCACCACTCTGCAACTTCAAAACATGAATTTCTTTTGTTAGATGCAGATCCAATTTGCTGTTTGGTTTTCTTATGAAAAATACAGCAGGCTTTTTAAGATACAGTTTTAAAAAAAAAAAGGAAGCGGTGTTAAATATTGTAACACATTTCAACACATATAGCAGCGTGTCTAATTTATTCAATACTACATTAATGAACCCCTTTTTTGTTCTTAAGCTAAGCAGATGGGTATTCAGGTAGCATGTGTTAAAGTTGTCAAGAATTTATGTTCTAATTCCTTTCACATAAGCAGCCAAAGGCACTTCTTACATAAGAATGACAGCGATAACAATTAGCTGGTCTCTTCACTCAATATGTTTCCACTATAATCCCAGATGAAATATTTTTCAGGATTTGGACCTGCTGAAGTAGAATTTCCAAAGTTCATTCCTTCCAAACCTTGCATGTGAAAAAGATGTGAATTGCAATCCCTCAGAGTCCACGGACTCCCTGTCCAGCTTGCATCTATGCTTTGCACATGTTCAAGAGCAAGGCATATATAATGATTAGGTAATTCATAATTTAATTTGGAAACTGTTCCTATGTCACCCAAAAATAATTTTAGCTTGATATGTAGGGATTCATATCACTGATAAATAAAGAACAGGCATGTTCCTGTGAAACGAGTGATAATCAGCTCTGCAACAGACGGGATCTCTCATACTGACAATAGAAGAGAACTGGACCTGTTCTTGGTTGATGGACGTTGAGGTAGACAGAGTCCTGCAGGCTGCTGGCAGGGGTGGGGATGGAGTGAAGCCACAGAAGATCACTGTGTTCAGTGAAGTTAGGCATCATTTTCTGCGTCTGTGCTTACATATCCAAGAGTCTGACTTCAGATCTCTGGCAAGGACAGTTGCATTCCACACTCGGGCAGAAAATATTTTAGATTTCTATAAAATCATCCTACCAAAATGAATATATTTTATCAACTCAGATCTGGGATATATGCATCCTACCAGTGCTAATTATAACAAGACATATGGTGAAACAGCATTTCAGATTGAGACAGTTTGGGGAATTTCTCTACCTATGATTTCTTCTTGACACTGGAATCTTTCTTGTGGACATCTGTCAGGATGCAAGTTCCAGCAGGAATGTGGCACACTCAGCTCCCTCTTCCAATCCTTTGCTTCCATATTGACATAAAACCCACAGTAGGTGACAGAAAAGTTGCTTGCACCTGGCTCATGGCTAAAAATAGTGAGCCATTAAACTTTGATGATCCTCCATTTAAATGGAGCAGGCTTGGACAAAAGATGGCAACTATCCAGAGCAAACGGTTATTTCAAGTCTGATTCCCAGGAAAGATAGCAATTGAACTAGAGATTAGTTACCGAGAAACAGATCATCTGATACAGTTTATCTAAAGATCACCTGAGATATAGGAAAGGGACTTACAGAAGTTGTTTCCTCTGAGAACACTTCAGAGGAAAGAAAGAGGGAGCAGACAGAACTGAGAAAAACTCAGTGGTTCAGACCTGAAACTGAAGAAATGTCATGGACAACCCAGAAAACTCTGACCCAAGGACAGAAACCATCCAAGGTAAAAAGGAAACTGAAGCAGGAGGCTGAGTGTGGAAACGCTTTGTCCACAGATGTATACTTTTAACGCTAGCTGAAGTAAGACGTGATAATTTTTGCTACCCGTCTGTTCACCTCAGCTATCCCATATCTTTGAGAGGAGAAACTGCAAGTTTATGTTGACCATAATGTGGAGTTCTGGGAAAAGATATGCATGGAGAAGTAGGGGAGGAGGCAGTGGGCTGTAGGAGTCCTGCTTTTCTGAAACAATAGTAGATAAAAAACATATCAAAGAAGCCTGCCAGAAAGAGAGGCTAAATCTTACTGAGACATAAGAAAGCTTAAAAGATTTAGATATCTTGTAATATTACCCAAACACGGCAGCTTGGAGTGTACAAAGAGAACTGAGTTTTATCAAGGCTGTGACACATGCAGTCCTAGAAAAATTAATTCATCTAGCCTGCAGCTATGTGTTCCTTTCTTAGCACACTGGCTCCCCTTGTTATAGTCATAAGAGTAATTCTGTCACGCGCTCTCCCTTTCACAACAGGCAGTCTTCACACAGGCCTGTATTTTGGCTGCTTATGTGGATCATGCCAAGGATCATGGAGGGGCCTTTTTTACTTTCTCTAAAGCATCCATCAGGGACCCAAGCAGTCTGTGGACTCCCCGAGTGCAGCAGGTAAACAATCTACTGCATCTTTTGGCATTTCATGGAAACATGACCGGATGCATCAGGGGTGCAGACAACATTCCTCCCTCAGTCTGGCTGCAGGCACTGGGGACACCTCTCACCATAGCACCAGTGGAACAGCATTTTATGCCTATCTCCACCAGTGCTGGCTAAGGTATTTTTCCTCAATATTCCTGGGGTTCCCTGTATTTTCATTGAGAAAGACAGTCTCCTCTGGAGACTGGCTGAAACCACCGAAGATCTGCATCATGCAGTCAACATGTCTGTCTTTCAGCATTCAGCATGAGCAGAACTTAGGTGACATAGCTCATAACACAGAAACCTCATTTAAATTCCTGAAATTAAAAAAAATGGATGTTGGTTTAATTATATCCAGTGGGAAAGACTACAAACACAGCCTCTGGAAAATACAGGTGAAGCTTAAGCAATAAAAATCATGAAAGAAATTAATCTGTAGAAAATTCATCACAAAGACACAGAATGAATTCATAGTTAAACACAGAGTGAAGGAAGTATTCCCAGCAAACAATTAATCTATGTAAATTTATCTTTAACTTTTTAAGCTGGTGCTGAGTTTCATGAGTTGTGGGGATTGCCCACAAATATGTTTGTCACCAAAAGCTGTGAAGAGATCTGTGTGACAGGGAGTTACTGTGACTGACCTTGAGAACAACAGCACAAAGGTCAAATCAAAGGTCCAAAGCACACTGTCTTTAAATAGCAGCAAAAAGTAGATGGCTCAAGAAAGTGTAAATGCTAGGAAAACAATATTATATTTTGTCTACTGTACCATTCCAGGTTCTAGTGCTGTGTAGATAAGTGACTTCATAAGGCAGATGTTGTAACTTTGTGGTTAGTACTGCTTGATTAATTTTCTGCTCGTGATTTTAACTGGTCACTACATCTGTGGTTCAGACCATGGGCTCATTTCATTTCCTTCTCTCATGAGCATTTCCATGCTTTCTACCATGCAGGCCACTACACTTGAAGTAACTTTTACCTATTACTTCATTTGATTCTCCCCCATCTTAAAACTCAACATTGCTCCAGAAAACCTCTGGGAAAGTAGTACTGAAAAGATTAATGACTGTATCTTTCAAATTGTGCCTGTGCTCTAAAGCTTGATCCAATATCCCATTGCTGACTAAGCAAAAACCCACACCGACTTGAGTCAGATACACACTGCTTCCAATGTGACTTTGTTTTGAGATATGCCAGAAAGTCTCAGGGCACTTGAAAACTCAAAAGTCACATAAATCTGGATTGAACACTAGATCCTATATTACTGGGGTTTGTTCCCTGATTAATTAAAGTAATAGTGTTTTCATTGCACATATAAACAGTTGTGAATTTGACATTGACATTTGGAATGATTATTACACAATGTGCATCAAAATACTTTTGCCAGTTAACATGCTTGGTGAATATTCACAAAAGCCCAGTACATAGTCAGAACAGAATTGAGTATTATAGTGCCAGTAGACATTAGAGTCCCTTTTGACAACCTTCATCATTCTCACCAGTCCATGATTATGCCACTGAATACTGTGTAAAGAGTAGCAGAATCACCGAAGGTCCAAGAAGTCATTCAAACCTCTTTGGGTGTTTGATAAACTTGTCTCTTGTCATTGAAATCAAGAGGTTAGCTTTCTATACCATGAATGACACCCAAACTAGAAACTCACCAGATGGATCACAGTCTTAAAAGACTCTCTTTCCCATCTATGAAAATGGGGTGGAAAGGATAAATAATCTACGTCACAACTGATCAGTCTGGCAGGACTGCCATTTGTCATTCCCGTTTTTTTTTTTTCTCCAAAATTTCTTTATCAGATACCATAGGAGGAAGCCATCCTTACTGGGAGCCTTTTCGTTTTCTCTACCAGACAGCTATTGAAGTCTCAACACAAAGCCATTTTCTATGTCTACATCTTTTCCACATACATGCCCCAGCATATACTTCAACACAGTATCTCAAGTATCTTTCTGTTGGCTCCCACAGTTCCTTTTAAGCTTTCTTATTTTAAGATAGACTGCACACCTTGGTTATCTTTTGCTGCTCACCTCAGTCTCCACCATGACGTTTTCCCTCCTCTCTCCAAGACCAGTTAAGATGTAAGCCCTTCAGTAGCTCTTCATAGCCTGCTATGGGGAGCTTCCTGAGGAAGCCAACAGGCCAGCTAGTCTACCTTCTGCTTTTCCATTCTTCCGGTGAGAAGTCTGCAGGCAAACCCTCCTCTTACTGTCCTGCCCCAAGCCTTTTCCCACACTTAACTGTCCTGTTCTGCTGTTCTCCCTAGTTCAGCTTTAGAAGGTTCATTCCTCCTCCCCTCTTTCCTATCCTGCTCTCCCAGCTCTCAGCTTTTGCCAAAATATCTTCTGAGGTCCCCATAGTGTCCCCTTGCCAGTTAACTGACTTCTCCAAAGAACCTCTGCAAGCCTGTGACCCCTCCTGCCCCTCTTTTTCCAGTTATTAGATTCAAACCTTCCTAATCAGTTCCAGTTGAGGTGCAAATGCTCAACCACAGGAAATTACACTTTGGTTTATTTGGCATCCCTCTGACAAACACTTCTCTACTTCACAGGATTGTACAGGGTGAGTCCTTCCAGGATCAGAACACTTTCCAAAGTCTTGGTTTGATTACCCAAAATATTTCAGGGTGCAGAATAAAATTTATTCCTAAAATGTTCCTATTCTTTTAGAAGTCAGGACATACTTTATTTGAACCTTCCACCTTGGTGATCAAGAGATGTGTCCTAAACACCTTGTGAGAGATACTTGGAGCTTCTTACTTGCATGGAGTCAATTAGAGCATGAGCAAGTAGGGCTCAGCACCTTCAGGCTCTCTTTGCAGTGATGAGGTGGTACGTGCCCTGACAGTACCTTTGCAAACTGCATTGCTTTTCCTGCATGGCATTTTTTTAAAAAATAATTCCATTGCAGGCTTGGCCCTTCAACGTGCTTAGCATTAAGCATATAAATAGTTTAACTGATGGAAAGAAATCGCCTACATGTCTGCACATGTGATTAAATGCTTTGGTGGATCAGGCCAGAATGCCGAACACATTGTTAAATCAAGCAATGAGTGTGTATATAAACAAAATCTTTACAAACTGACACAAACATAGCACTTGCGTTTCTTTAAGAATCCCATAACTGTGTTCAGCCCTGGCCTAAATGCATTGGCTTTAGTAGGATAAGGCTAGCAATTAATTTAGCCTTACTTCTTTTTTGATGCAAAGAAAAACTGCTTAGGTAAAAGTCCATGGTTCTAATTTTATTAGTTACAGACTTATTTTCACCAGCTGCTATACAATCTTACGTGATGATTTACAGTATTGACAATATGCAAAAACTTTAAAAATATTTGGATTTCTATTTTTACCAAGCCCTGATTGCTTTTATGAAGGATGGTATTTGTGTTATTGGCCACTGGAGCCCAGCTAAGAACATCGGAATATTATCCTGCCCTGCCCCTGCAAGTAATGAACTCTTTTCCAGTCTGTAAAATGTTGGCGTTTTGTGGTTTCCTGGAAGCGAGATAGCAACTAGCTGTGCCTGCCCCCACTAAACACGATGTCAGGGTTTTCAGTTCGTATTGGAGATTGCAGTGCCAGCCCCCCTGCAGGCATTAGTGCAGAATTAGGGGAGCAACCATTACTTACTTTATTTTAAGTGCACCACTTAGTTAGCTTGTTAGCCACAATTCCATGCACCAGGACAAGTAGCAGTTGATGCTTTTATAACATCAAAAGTAAACAGGGATTTACACATACTATTTTGATTGTGCTCCTGTTCCAGATTTGTAGCAGTTTAATTATTTTTAATAGTTGCCATGAACTTTCTATTGAAAAGTATTACAAACCATCTCAAGTGGGGTTAAACTAGTCCTCTCAAAAGCCTCATGGTAGAATTGCCAAAGGTTTAATTTCCTACTTTAATCAGGCATTTATTCTGCACTTTGAGAAGACAGAGTTTCTATTGATTGCAATAAATTCACATAACTGGGCTTATTTTGTGTAGGCTAAGAAAACTGATAAAAAAGTAGAAGTGACTATTTTTGTAGATGGCTTCGGAAATATTCCAGCTTCTGTAGTGCTCACCTCCTATCAACAAGTGGAGGATCTGCACACCTCAAACCTGCTAGTGTTAATGAGAACGATATCTGCAAACGTGCCGCATGTAGCTGGGAAAGGAAGAGACTCTGATGCTCTTGCTTGTTAACATTCTCCTTTGTTTCTGCCCTCTCCAACTCAAATGCTTTCTAGCTGTTTTGCTGGCAGTTTTAGCAGCATTAATGCATTCCAAACTAGAAAAGTTTTTACTTTAATATCTTACAACTAGCTCAATATGTACTGACCTCAAACCCAGGATAGTAGTAACTTGATATTGCAGCTCATTATTGTTACTCCCAGCAAGTTTCCCCTTGAAAGTGCCTGATGCTTCCCCCTCCCTCTCACACACACCCTCCCACCCTCCATTCAGAATTTGTTTTTAATTGTTCAGGAGAGAAAATTCAGACTGTGAGCCAACAATATATTTCCAGGTGGTACAAGATATTAATAGAGCTACATCGTGGCCCCATATATTGTAATAAACTGAGCTGTAATTTGTTTACCCACCGTAGACAGTAACTAACATTCAGATAAATGGAGTTGGCGCCTGCAAGATTTATGATATACTTCTGTGCTTAGCAATGTTTAATCAGGGAGTTAAAATATTACAGTGTAAAATCCTTTACAAGCATGCACAAACAGAGAACTACCATTAGAGGCTTGGCAGACATACTTGGTGTCAAATAGTACCTCCAGACGCTCTCAAAACACAAAGAGGAATATTCAAAGCAGCTACTAACTGACTAGCATTATTTGAGAACCACGTCAGAGCTCATTTTTTTAGGGGGACTTGCTTTTGAAGTGACAGAATGATAGGCAGGGACAAGTGGGCTTGTCTGCAGAGCCCATCAAGCTAAAAGAAGTTGGGGTGGGTGGAAAGCGTGGAGGGGAGAGGGGGAGGGAGGTGAATTTTGGTCAAAAAGGTGGTAGATGCCTGTCACAGAGCTTGGCGTGTTTGGATAAGACAGGCTAGCATGTGGGGGGATCAGCATGAAGCATCACACCTGGAGGAAAAGACAACTAGCTCCAGCCTCAGTGCCATAAGCCTGGCTCCACAAAGTCTAGCCAACATCTGGAATGGATATCAAGAGACACAGTGCAGCCCTGACTGGCGCTCTACTCTACCTTTGTACTTTTCACTGCAAATTGAAAAGCAAAACAGACATCAAGGATATATTTATATAACTGTCTTCAAGCTGCATTTTCTACTCCCATCTGCTGCACATGATAAGTTTCAAGTGTTTTCTAATAAAAAAAGGATTTTTTCTTTTTTTTTCACTCCTTGTTCAGTATACAGACTGACCTTTTTTTATTCACAGTTTTAAAGGAACAGTAAATATTTTACAGCCAGAGGAAGTGTCAGCACTATAAGACTTTCTGCTATTGACATTATTTAACCACGCTGGCTATCGAGCCAAATGTGACAGGGCACAAGTTTGTCCACATGCAGACGCCTGCATTTGCCTGAGTGTGTAAACGAGCTCACTCGTGTGCATTTGTATGTGCACATGTGCTTTGGAGAGGAACATTCCTGGGAGTTTTTGGCTTTATTTTCACATTATGTTGTTGTTATGTCGCTCAAAAAGGGAGGGCAGTCCTGTATGTACAAACAGGAGATCCTGTGGTAAACCACTCTGCAGGAGGGATACGCCGAAGGAATGCAGCCACCATATCAGAAAGGTTCTGGTTTTTCTCTTTGCTTTTCAGCTATGTAGCTGATGAGACCAGATCAGCCTTCTAGTCAGGCTGATTAATTATGAGGAAAATAACCAGAATGAGAAATGGTTACATTCGACTGTGAAACTTCACCCTCTGACCATAAGGCATCAAAATGAGCCTGGCCATAACGTGAGTTTTGGCAGAGACATCTCTCCTCAGCAATAGCCAGCTAGACTCAGATATTCCAAAATGCATTCTGGACCACATGGGCAATGACATGTGAGCAGCCACGAGAAAGTTCAGTTATCTGAGGGAGTCAACTTCAATCCATGAGAGACAGTAGGAACCAGAGATACTCATCCAGCCCTAAGAAATATCTCCTCTTCAGTATAGAGCAGAGAGCCTGCTCCCTATCATCTACCTCATTTATTGGTATAAATTAGGGAGACCTGCATTTGTTGGGGTTATACTGGTATAAATGTTCAGAAAAAATCCTCTTTGAGTCCACTGGTGAAAAGTTTCACCAATACTAATAACAGGAATAACAATCCTATAGAAACTGGCTGGGACATCAAAACCGTTATTTGCTATTACTTGTTGCTCTCCTAAGAAAGGAGAATCATACTGGAAAAGGCTCCAGTTTTCTTCATATTGTAAAGTACTATTTTCAGCTGTTTTAGTAGTGTGAACAGGAGATGGGGATGTAAAACCTATGGTTCTGTTGTGACTGCACCAATTCACCTTATAAACGTAAAGAATTAGTAACATCTCTGTCTACTCCTTTGTAAAATACATATAATTCACCCATTACAGGGAGAACATGGTCCTAATTAAGATAATCCTGAATTTTGTGTTGGAAATTTATTGCTGTGTTATAGCCGTTCAGTGAAGCAGAAATATTTTTCTTTTTCTCCATGGGAAACGGTACCTTTTTTCCATAAGACACCCTTCAAGAAAAGAGATGTTGTCTTTAAAAAAAGTTTTATTTTTGTAATAAAAATATTTGCAAAAGGCAAAAATATTGTTTTCACCAACATTTCTTATATGAAAAACCCCATCATTCCTAATTTGCTCTACTTGTAATATGCTTCAGCTGTTTCAATGAAAAAGCCCAGTATAAGAGCAAATACTATATTTATAGCACAGGAAGAAGTTATACACCCTGCATTACGAGATCCCATGAATATCAAAAGAGCTAAGAGTTATTCTTAGCTGAACTTTTCTAAAATAATATCAAAATGAGTACAATCTGAAAAGTGAATAACTTCATAACATCTAAAATCATTCCCTGTTAGCTAATGAAACATATTTTCCCTCTTCCATAATATGCAAGCAAATACAAATATCTGTTTTTCATTTGCTGCTGTGTTATCACCAGCAATTATTTTGTTAGGAATTTGGGGCCTTTTTGTGTTGGTTTTTTTTCAATTAAAAGCCTATAACTTCATTGAACCTCCCAAGTTTTATTTGGAAAAAAGGGTGACATAGGATCTGTGAAGTGAAACTCACAATGTCGGTAAAGCTGGTGAGAAATCACAAAAAGGAGAAGCTTTTTCTTTGGCTGAAACCAGTCACTCTGCATGAATCAGGCAAATTTCACAGGCAAAAAAAAAAAAATATTGCTTGCTTTCCTAATTCTGAAAATATGGTTTTCCTTTGAAATCTCACTGGCAAACTTCAGGCATCTTCCCAAAGTAATTTTAGAGTTTACTACTTTTGAAGCTATGGTCCCAAGCGAAGTTATTCGCAGCAAAAGTAGCACATGACAAAAAATTTGCACATGCTTTTAATATGGAAACTCTGTGGAAAGAAACTCTAGGCCAGTGTTTGGACATAAAGAAGGAAGTGTTTTCTCCTTTCCACATCTAGACCATTTCACAGCAGTTCTTGGGATGTGTTTTGCCATGCATATCCATTAAAAATAAAAGCTCCATGAGTTTTTTTTCTGGAGAGTAAGGCATTTCTGGTTGCCTTTTAACAGAAGGGATCATAGATCAAAGGAAAAGCAGCCAGGTGGGTCAGAGGGAAACACCAGCATTTCCTGACCCCCCTTACTTGTTTACAGATAAACACAAGATAGCTATAAAAGCAACAATCTAATGTGTTTGCAAGAGTGAGAAGGAAATAGACTTGAATGAAACTGAAGAAATAGGAGTATATTTCTAAATTTTACAATTTATGAGTTTATTTAATAATAAATGTTTTTATAGTGACTTAGAGCATGTTCAATATTATGTATCTGACATGTACGTGTATTTGTATTTGTATTGTCTCAGTGGTTAAATTTGGATAGAAGGATTTGTTCTCTACAGAAGGCCTAAAGAAAACAGAAAGTCATCTGTATGTAGTTTGTAGTGAGAGGGACAGTCTGCAGCAGACCATGCTACCAGCTCATCTTGTACTACGTAGAAAGTAATGAAATTAGCACTCTGTAGAGTTAGACATCCCATGCTGAAAGGCACTGTCTGCAAATTCAGTATCAAGATTACATTAAACCCCTAAAATATGCTGAGTGAGGTTCAGTTTCTGAGCTCGTTCCTCCCTCACGTTTCACGTGGTATATTTCTCAAACAAGGAACCTGCTCATTCTCTCTGTTTACCAGTATCTGCCTGATAAAGTAGAACTGAAAACACTGTGTTATACTGGAACGTGAAGAAGCAGGGAGTTCAAAACAATTGCTTGCTACAAGAATAAAGGAAGGCCTTTCCTATAAAATCTATGAACTCGAAACAGGAATACAGAACTAGTTGTTGCCAATAACTTTAACTTCATTTATCTATATTTGGCAAAAATTGTGCTGCAGCTGGAGATGAAATGCTGAGCTAAATAACTGCAGCGACGTGAGCTCCAAAACAGCAATTACTAAGCTGTGCTGCCTTGTGTAAGATTTTACTTTTATTTATTGTATTTAAAGCAACTCTCTAGCTATGTACAGTACAACAAGAACTGCCTGATCAAATAATGCCTGATTGCAAGGCATCTCAGCTCCACTGTCAATATAGTTAAGTGTTTAGCAAGGCAAACACGTCTTTCATGAAGCCTGATTAAAGTGGTGTGCATGCTAGTTTTACCATTCTACATACCTTTTTATTGTCTCTAATTGCAAGGAATAACTCATTTTGAACCTAAACTTGGTTTATCACAAATACTGAATGTATTAAATTTATTTTTTCTTATTATTAGAAAAGCTATTGATAGTTTTAAAAGGCTGAAGGAACGGGGCACACAATCCCTATTCACTGCCACAGTGAAAATCTCTGTCTCTAAGGGCTTGGTTGTTTAACCTTTCTTCATGGTTATGAGAACAAAAAAAATGTATTGATAAAGCTGTTGGAGGAACTGCTTACCAACATGTTTTCTATCATCTACCCTTTTAAAAAGAGGACAAGAAAGTTGGGGGGGGTGGTTTCTGCAGTGTCATCCCTTCCTGGTGGATGTCTCTGTTCTCAAGTGTGAAGCCCAGGTAGCAGTAATTGTGGGTGTTCTCCAGTGCTATCTAACTCCACATGTGTGTCTACTGTTACAGTGGAGCCTCACAGTGGCTTCTGTCTCAAGCAAAAAGAAGAGGTACAAGAATATTGAACATGCATAACCAACTTCATCTGGGAAAATGTTGACATTTCTGAGAAAGAAAAGGAGAAAACAGAGTGACAGAGAAGTATTCTGCTAGTTGATCTAGAAAATGAACGCTGATGCCATAAATCTAGCTCATTCCCGAAAAGTAATGTGACTGAAATAATATCACAGGGACAGAAAAGCTAATTGTCTGGATTCCGAAGGTGACATAGTATTATTAGTAGTATTCAGTCCCTCAAACAGTGGATTTCATCCTCATTTGCCACATTTCTCTCTTTTGCTTTACTTCCACAACCAGAAATCCTGATACAGAGCCTTCCCTTCTTCCAATTTCTTGGTCGTTTGTAAGCTTTTTAACCCAAACCAGCACAAGCTCTTAACTATCTGTCTCAGTCATTTTCTAGATCAGATAGCAGCACTTCTTTGGAACATATGGCCTTTCAGCACAGGTTCCCAAACATTTAGGGCCAATCAATCATTGCTGTCATTCAAATTAATCAAAATTACTCTGCACTCTTATAATCTAACCTCTGCTTGAAGATAATACTGAAAATAATTCTTAATATAGCTCCAGATTTCATCTGTAGACCACCTCCCATGACTTCATTGATTGACCACTAGTCATTGGTGAATACAAAACTACTGATCTACTGTACACAGAACTGGTGACATTTGTTCCTCATCATCTACAGCTGGGAAACAGTTATGTCAGAGGAAGCAGTCACCTAGACAATAGCAGGTCATATTGCTTAATTTCTCACCAACTTCATCTAAGGAGAAGCAATGTTAGATTTGTCTGTGCTTAGGGAGCACCAAGCTGGCTACTTATATGTCCTGGGATGCTTCTCCATTTATTTCAGGACATTGAAACCTCCTGGGAGAGGTAGGAGTGGGAGACTTGCTTCTTGTCACCTTCTCTCAACTTCAGAGCCTGCCTTGTTTAGTGGAATAAATTTTAGTCCAGCACTATGCATACAGATACATATTTTCCTCAGATTTTGTGATTCCAGTCTAGACCTTGTGATTCTATCCTCTGCTAAATTGCTTGATTTCTTGGTGGAAAGGAAAGCAAAGCAAGGAGAAGCAAGCCAAGGAAAGGAATACAAGTCCTGTATGAATCTTCAGAATTCTTGATGGAACTTACCCACTTTTCATTACTGGATATAGCCTGTCAAAGCTTGGCTTCTCTATTTATTTGTCCATACTATGGGTCACTCTTACAGTTCCATAGGCACAATGTAGAAATATTTCAACATGTTAACTTACAACTGCATCACCACCAAAATCATTTACAAGCTATAGTTGCTCTTATACTAGTTGTTACTACAGGAGACCTTTCAGAATGGAAAAGAAGAATTGCTAAGCACATGTGTCTAGCAGCCATTTACATCCCTAGACCATCTCTGCTGTACTGACTGAGAAGCTAACGCCAAAGTCCCTCTAACCTTCTGATATTCCAGTCTGAGTAGATCGGCGATCAGCTGCCCTTCACAGCCAGGTCCTTGCACCTTGAAGGATATGAAAACCATATCATGGTTTACTCTTCTTTTGCAGCGTCACTAGGAGATGGCAGAGCTAAACATTTCAACAGCCATCACTTTAAACTCAGTAAACCAAATGACCTGAAGCATTCCAGCATCATTGCTAGTGCTTTTAAAGTATAGCCCCTGTTTTGTGTTTTTACATCAGAAAACTCATATTTACATCAACTTCCTGCTTAAAGAGAGAGAGTGCACACATACTTCCAGGGTAATCTAACTTGTACCAGAGACTGCTAGAGATTAACTGACTGGGTGTTACTGATGTTGACACTCTGATATATGTCTCTCTGCTTCTACTTCAATATCTTACGGCCATCGCATATGTTGAATGTTTTTTGGGCTGTGGTGCTTCAACATAACATGAAGCAGAAACTACAGTAACATATAATTTACAATGGAGAGTCTACTTTTTACTTTCACATATAGAACACATATTGAATTCTTCCTTTTAAAGTAAAGCTTCCTTGTCCATTCATCACATACCACTAATCACCACCACTTAGGCATCTTAAAGAAAATGATGTACTATGTATCAGGAAAACTGACAGGACAAATGACTGAAATTGAACACGTCTGTACAAATTGTGAAAAAACTGCAGGACTGTTATACAAACAATAATAAAGGCAGCCACATTCCTTTTCTAAAAATGGAATCATTCTCCTGCCAGTTACAACAGTTTAGTATTTATGCACCTCCACAAGTCTTCAAACCACTCTTCCTGAGTGATTCTGAGGACTAGATCATGGTTCTGTTGTTTTGGAAAGATCAACAGCTAGTCAAGTACATAATAAAATAACAGCCTGACTAACTCCTTCTATACAGCAGGATGATAGTACTGAGGAATCTTCTTGCTAACAAGGTTATACTCTGTTTCAGGAAGATCTACGTGCATACGGATCCCTGATTGCATTTACTCTTTGCATTGCAATCTGCTCTCCATTATCCAATTCACTATCCTTTATATCTTATATTCCATTCTTAGCTATTAAATAGGAAAGACTATGATGTTGAAACTTGTGTTAATGTATATGATTACCATGGTAATGGAAGCATTTGGTTTCTTCTTCTTCAAATTCCTAATATGCATTGGCTGCTCTTTGTCTGCTGTACTGTTTTCCTCCTCTTGGCTACACTGTCATCTATTCTGTTCCCAGTTACTCTGCAGTAGACTGGACATAAAAGTCTATGTCAACTCTACAACCAGTCAGATAAAGACACAAGAAAACACTAAGCCTGCTAAAATAAGGGGCTTCTTCTGGAGCAGAAAGCATTTCAGCTGAAAGCTAAGGGGTAAGATAAAGGCAGCTCATAGTTTGTCCCACTCCTGCCTCAAGCAGACACCCTACTTTGCCCTCTTAGAGACGTGCAGATTCCCATGGGGCGCTTACATCCTATTTTTCTAGGGTACCTGCAGTGCACGTAAATTACTATCAAAGCAGTAAGATAATTCCCATTTCCATACTCTTCTAATCTGCCCCTGCCTCATGTTCACTTTGGCTCTTTACACTGATTTTGAGACAGCAATTCTTTCATTTTTATGACAGCTGAGGGCTAGGCTCCACCAGCCTCTGAGCTTATGGTTTATCATCTCTGTGAAGCTCATGCTCTTTTTTGTTTATACCACAGAATTCACTTTCACCTGTTAAAAGAATTACTTAGCTCCATACATAGGAACATCCTGCATATTTCCACTAAGCACCATTGCTGCCATTCTAGCATGACTCTATTGTAAATGACTACTCAGACACAAGAAAGTGAGAAACCTGATGTTGACATGCAAAAGAAGCTAAAGTGGGTCTGTGCCTTTTACAAGGATGTGCATTATTGATAGCTTGCAACCTGCAATCCTTTAAAAGGCCCAGCAAAATCATATTGGACATCATGAATTGTGGTTTCAGACAAGGAAATAACTGAGTAGCTCATACTCTTTGATGGCAAACATTTTCTGAAGGGAAACTATTGTCCTAACTTTTCTAAATAAGAAAAAAACACAGAGAACAATTTATGAGGCTTATGCTAGACTCAAGGCCCTCAATTTTTATTTGTTTGGTTGGCCTGTTGGGATTTTTTGTTTGTTATGGAGGTATTTTCTTTCTTTATAGAGAGCACAATATTTTTAAAAACAAAGGATATACTGTTGTTAGTAGATCTGGCCTGAATATCATTCAACTAACGTTAGTTATTAGGTCAGAAATAAAACTTACCCTGTTATTAAATCCGTATTCTACCACAAATACTTTGCTAGTAAGAGAGCACATTTCTTCATATGGCAGACAGGAGCTGAGGAAAGGCAATGGTGAGGGGTAATAACAGTGGAATCTCATTTATCCTAAAATATTGCATAAAACTTAAGTTGTAATTTTCCTCTGCCTTATTGAACTGTTTTCCTTTAAATTCCCAAGAGCAGCCAGGTGAATCAGGAAAGCATGAGAATGAAGATTAAACAGATTTCCTTTCCTACACTTCCACTCAGGTGAGGGGGGAGGATTCCAAAAAAAAGGGTATTTTAACTGCATTTGTTGGAGGGAAAGAAGAAAAATTTGGAGATAGTGCCTTTTCATTTACAGATTATTAGCAACTTTTACTGTAGAGAATAGTGCAATTATAGGTCTGCCAAAATGGCTGAGATTATTTGATAAAGATTCATTAGAGAAGGAGAAAAATAGAAAGTAAAGGAATTAAGATCTTGGATAATCCAGCATGTTCTACTGCAGCCAACAGAGCCAAGAATGTAATTTAGGGTGCATAGTTTCCCATTTTTTTGTTTCCTGTATTTTCAAACATTGCCTACTAAAGCAGCCATTACTAGCAACTCAAAAGGTGCTGTGGGCTGATTACATGACAAATCAAGATCAGGTGAAATAATATACAGCATTTGCCAAAAAGTATAATTTCAGTAATCCTGAAATTACTTCTGGATTTGCACTGAACAAGTGGAATAAAGGTTTGAGATCTAGATGCTGATAACGCTGCTATCTATCACTCTCGTTTTGTACTCTCTTCCAGTAATTACAGCTCTGCCCAGTCACATGAGACTGGTTCAGTGCTGTTCTTCACTAAACAAAATTTGAACCCAAACCACTTTTCTCCAAAAAGAATGCCCTAGACATTGAACTAGGCATTCAGAGTGTTCAGACACTCTATACTGTTATTTTAATATTCCTTGAGTTGACAAGAAAATAGCCCAGTAGCCTAATGGCTACTGAGCCTGTAGACTACCTTGGCTTCAGGCACTGTTCTGAACCAGTCATAACATGACCTGAATGCGGTTCTTGCATTTTTCAAGCAAATGTCTTAACAACAGACTGTCAATCAACCTAAGCATTAGCTTCCTCAACCTGTTTCTGGCGGTGTTTCACAATGATTGTTTATTTGTCAATCCAATGAGTAAATCACAGTTTAGCCCAGTGGTTAGGGCATTGCTCTAAGAAACATGACAAGTGGCTTCTCATCCTCCTCCGCTCATTAAGTCACTTATGCAATTGAAACAGCAATGACTTAAGAGCATTTTACCAGGATATCTTAACCAGATGTCTCACATTTTATACTATGAGTAAGACACCAGGATTCAGTCTTCATTAGGAGAAAAGGGGGACTGTCTCCCACACTGAATAAATGTTCAAAACTCAAGACAGACAAAGCGTGGGAGGAGGAAAAGGGGTAAAAAGGAGGTAATGATGGAAAGTGACCCTGTCTTAGGTCAGATAGACAATAGTGTTAAAAGTGGAATCAAAATTCAACCTCCTGGCAGCCAGGACACAGCCTCAGGTACTAAACAGCCTTGCCTGCCCTCACTTCATTTGCTGTTTTTCCTAATTTATCAGGACACGTTCATCAAGCCACTCCATGTCACCCAGCTTTAGAGTCCAAACATGGGTTGACGAAGTGTCCCTGAGCTCCATTTCTGGGTAGCGGAGACCTTTCTTCCTCTCAACCCGGGACAGGTTTTGAGATGGTTGAGGTGAAACATCCTCCCAGATTGCATAGTGTTTGACTGCAAGAGGGGCCTAAGGTACTAAGACTAGACTGGGATGACTACATTTCAGATGCCTGAACTACACAGGAGGAACCTCTGTGATCCAGCTGCCCTGTCCAGGCACTACCCCTGTTTACCCTACAGAGACATCATGATAGTTACTGCACATTCCAAAATCCTCAGAAAAAGGTATTAAGTACACATTATTTGCACCAGCTTTGCAGACACATTCAAATTCACTTGCAGGCTGCTATTACTCTTCAGTTACTGAGAAACCCATCCTATATTTTTACAGAAGTTTGAGTTAACAGTGGAGCTAAGCTCCCACAACACAGTAACCATCCCTAACAGCTGGCTTTTTTGATGGCATCCAAGACAAAGAAGAGGAAATGTTTCAGTGATGCTGACCAAAAAGATGTGCCATCTCTTCACAAATAAGAGAAAGGGAAAAGCACTCCACAACTGAGCGTACTCACCAGCTGGAAGAGAAGGAGAGGCAGCAGGCAGGTGCAAAATAGCCATTTTGGGGCTCTAGCTGGTTTTCTCTATATTCCAAAGGACTGACTCCACAACAGCTTTCTGTGAAAAGAGACAAATCTAGATTTAGTCCAGAAGTGACCAGTCAATGAAAAGGGACAGTATCCAAACTCCCGCATTTTTAAGGATTAGGCCCCTCACACACTGTTTTTTCAATATTATTCTCTGCAATAAAAACTGAGATTGTTTTCTGAACAGGACACCAGCTGCTTCCTGTTCATGCTACTAATACATAACACTGCCATTGTATCAAATCAAGGGATCCTCACTCTGATCATCAGCCAGCAGAACAAATGCACTATATTAAGTAAATCCTCATAAAAGGCTACAGCTTCGATTGGTGTAATTCAGCCCAGTCACACTGACTTCAGCAACATTTTACCCCAGCTTAGGACCTAATCTACATTGAAATTTATCTTTCACATGATTAACTAATACATTGTATGCTTATATGTAGGAAATACAGTTCTATAGGTTATGCACATAGTATGGGCCCCGTAGTTAGTCACACTTACTAGTTATGACCTCTTAGGTGCCCTGCAACGAAAACATACACAAACAGCACAAAGCTCCCTGTAGCATGAGCTGAGTATTGCTCTCCTTTGCTATAAAGAAGCATTCTCTGACCTTCTGCAACTCTTGCTGTGAGCATCCCCTTCCCTCCCAAGAGGCAATCTTCCCCAAGAAGCCACTGCCTCATTCCACGCAACTCAAATCTGCTGTTACCATGGTTAATATTTCTGACTTGATTGGCACCACTAGTAATTGAACTGCAGTCTCTTGAGTGCAGCAAGCTCTATTCATTAGCCCCTATTGTGTTAGGACACTGCATCAACCCACATTATTTTTCTGTGTTAAGGGGAAAAAAATCAGCCATGAATACAAAGTTATGTTGCCATACAAGATCATGCGGTTTTGCTCTTAGATTAATTTTATGAAATTAAATAAAATATTGCACATAAATTTTATTTATATCAAGAGCAGTGCAATATGGGATGAGGCACTTTCGTTATCACTGCATAATGTTATGTATATCTAAAACCTGAATAGCTTGGTATCAGCTTTATAAGAAAAGTTTCAGTTTCATCACCGTATTAGCAAAATATTGCAGTCTTCTCCTTTTTTCCACTTTATACAGCGTTATACTTCAAACAAAGTTGCTGATTTGAGTCTATATGTGACAGAATACTATATAGGCAATGAAAAGAATCATATACCAGAAGGTTTCCTGTATGAGGAACAGGACAGATAAGCTTCATACTGCAGCTTCCAACTGTCTACTTAGATGAAGGTTTTATATATTATATACCTTTTAGTAGATTTTATAGATTACCTTATGGTATATATAAATTAATTAGACCAATTAGAAATTACTTCATAAATCTTGGTAATTTTAAGCTGACAGGTTTAATAGAAGTAGCCAAAATATGAGAAATATTTTGTATCCTGATCCCATAAAATCTTCCACAAATGAATAACCTCTGACATTGAGGAGATGGCCATACCAGCAAGGTTTTCCAGAATGATCCTTTTGTTCATCCTACTGCATTTTTACTGTAGTAAATATCCTCCTGGTTTCGTCTTTGCAAAAGTTTTCATGCTTTGTCTGTTTTATTCCTTTTTCCTTTCCCCTTTATACAGGCCCATTAGAGAGGCCTGAGAAATATTGGCCGCGAAGATTCTTTCCCATGGAGAAAAGGGGAAAAAAAAAAAGAAGAGGAAGAAAGGAAGATAAGAGAAACACAGGTGCCAAGGCACAAAGTTCTGCTTTACTCCATCAGCCCACCTTGTGAGACGGATCTTGGAAGACGAGGAGTTTGCAGGGCTTCAGGAATGTGAGTTTGAGAAAGGTGGATGGGAGGGAGAGCAAGAGACAATGATGTGAGATACTGACAGCAGACAAACTGCTTCTCGTTGTAGCTTGCTATTAAGTGGAGTAAGCTGTTCTTCACACTCTCAGTGCCAAGATTCTCACCTTTCCACAATTTCCACTCTGTTGCATATGCAGTAATATATTTCCTATTTCTTCAGTTTCCAGCCTCAGCTGAGTCCACTGCATTATGTAGAGTCAAATAGGTTTACAAGGAGCGAGGCAAGAACAGCACATATTCTAGCAGAGACACACTTACACAACACAGCAGTGCAAAAGAGCAGTACTGTGAGATGTGCATCCCCAAGTCCACGGGGTGGATAGTCCTGTCAGTGGTTCTGACTTGTCTCAGCTCTGTGTGAGAATGGCCAGTGCTTGGCACATCAGAAAAATCCAGTTGTGTCCCATTTTATACAAATGACTATTGAAGCAGTCAAAATTGATGGCACTGCATGCTTAGGTCCTCTTCCATAGCATGCAGATAGTAACAGTTATCTTTCCCTTTATCATTGTAAAGCTTACTTTGTATTTGTAAGGTACTCAGTTGACAGAGTAGCAGTTGCCAGAAGAAAGTCCATGGCACTGTGAAAATTCCTTATCTGGTGTATGCCTGCTGCTGGGACTGCATATGAAGAGCACTATGAGTGACAAACTCAAACAGACTGTGAAATGCAGTATTAACTGAACCTGCTTCACTCTGAGTGAGTGATTCTCTGATGTCTAATATGCTGTTTGAGCTGACTTAGTGAGGTTCTGAGGATACACACTGTCCCTCCCTTCCCTGCATCAAGTTTACATTAGAAAGTCCAATCGATTTAAAGTCGTTAGAGAGAGGACTAGCCAGCAAAAAAATAACAAAAGACTCTTTTCTTAAGAAAACAAGGTTAAAACTAATTATTGATCATCTGTCTCATCCAGATATCTCTGTCCATGCCATTTGATAAACGAGGTAGGCACCCCATGGAAAACCATTATATGTAATCAAGTAATAGTTCTCACAGTACATGTGCCAATGGGTATGCCTATAGGCATCAGATTAAGGCAAGTAGCTGTCACAATATTGATGCATTCAAACTTCTGATTACCTCATTTCACAACTGTAATTTGTTTTAAGTTTAATCTTCCCTTAATTTATCTTTGGGTGTGCATAATCCAAACAGCTACATATCTTTTTGTACTTATTCTGCATTTTTAGATTAAACTGGTAACTTGATGCACCAGCCCACACTCAGTGTCAATAGTCGCATGTTCCCAGAGCACGATCACACATGCTCCTGTAGCTTTCTGAGTTCTTTCTGTCTTTTCACAGCCTCACCACCATGTGGGATTTGTAGCATTAAGTAGCCCCACAAATGGTCACCTATGGCGTGCGTTAACTATGCACCCTTTGTTTCACAATTACACAGTCCTCTTCAAACTCCTGCTGGGACCACTGCAAGCAAAATTCATGTATGAGCAGACTGGTTATTTTCATGCCCATCAGCTTTCATTCTTTTTGTTGGCCAACACGCCTGCTACATAAATAATCATGGTTTAAGAATAGAGCTAAATCCTATTTCTCTGTTTGACATACTAAACTAACTGCAAATATTCTCAGCTCAGCTTTTTCGAGCAGTTTGTAAACAGCACAAAACCCAGATGTGACTCAGAAAGGACACTCTCATGTAAATATAAAAAGACATAATTCAAAGTACAATATTAAGTCTCAGTAATTCACACCCATTTGAACTTTACGCTTTGATGGCAACAACCCTGACCTGACAAATACTACTGTGTAAATTTGTATAAAATTGAGTACATTACAGGATCTTAAAATCATAGTCACATTATAATAATAGCAGTGGAGCTCTCCCTTGAGCCCAGTACATACACACAGATTTTCTAAAGCACCTAAGGAATGTAGGTGCATAAGCACTACTGAAGGTCAGTGGGATTTCCATGGCTAAATCCCTAAGGCATGTTGGAATCAGTCCCTTGCAATTACTAATTCAGGTACAAAATACAGTTATTCACTTCTATATTTTAATGTTCACCTTGGATAGAGCAACAGGCCGCATTTGGACTGATCCTAAGTCACACCTGTCTGCATACTTTTCCAGTGAGGCAATGCGTGTTGGTTAAGTCATCTCTAATGGGAGAGAGCATCTGAGTCTGGCTGTGGCTGTTTGTTTTTATTATCTTTGGTTCTATTCTCTTGCTTTCTTCTCTTTATGTTCAGCATCTCCCATTCTCAGGCTAATTTTCTTCATGTGTGTTTTGATATACACAGTGGTTTTCTTCTTGGCCACACACTCTTTTCTCTCTGCATCACCAGGCTGAATTCAGAGAGGATTAGTGACTTAGCTGCCTCCCTCTCCAAGCTGTATTTATGATGATGACAGCACTTGGGTTAACTCCTTCTTGTTTTCTGATAGAACAGAAGCAAAATTAAATGTGTTCATTGGCCAGACAGCTGCACTCAGGAAGTTTCTGGAGTTAGAGGTATGTCTATGGTACCAGAACACTGTCAGGGGCAAAAAAGAAAGCCACACAACACTACACCCCCTATAACCCTCCCGCCGTACCCATCCAGACTTACTCTCCCTCTCATTCCCAAACACAGAAGTGGGATGCTACCCTGGACGGTCTTGCTGAACCTGCTGATCAGCAGTGTCTGTTACATTTGAACAGCTCTATGAATTACAGCACAATATCCATCAGTGAAGGAGCAAATAGTTCATATGTCACACAAGGCAATATTGTGCCTGCATTACCACAAGGGAATGCTCCTGGGACAAACATCAAGTGCTGGGGGAGAAACCCCAGCAGGAGACTGCGTATGAGGTCTTCTCCATGTGAGCCCCTGAGGGACAGCAGATATGGATACAGCACAGTGCTGCAGATAGGCTCCCCAAAGAGATGTGTACCGGTCAGCAGCTGCTTGGACACACTGCTCAATGTTAAGCTTCAGATTCCAGAGGAAGAAAATGGTCACTGTTTCGCTCCACAAATGTGAGGAACAAATGCAGCAGAGTTCATGTGTATGAGTGCTGTTTAATGCAGACACTGAGCAGGCTTTGAAATTATTTTGTTTGAGTATTCAAACAAAAAATAAAAATCAAAAGCCATTTTGGTAAAATATGATCTTAATATTTGGAGACAGGCCCCCAAAGATATTAGCCATGTGAGGACTGAAGCCTCAGTGTGTGTTCAAGCTCCTTCACCACTGGAAAGCAGTTAGATTTAATTATTTTATGGCTGGAAGATACATACCAGTCTCTTTAGGAAACTGCAAGTAGTATTGCAAAAGATTAGCCTTATTTGGTTTTGTTTTCTTTTACACAGAGTAACATAGCTGCTGAATCATTATTAAAAATTGTTTTTGTTACAGTAATGCCTTAAGCAACCCTCCAGGACAGATACTAAAAAAGATAAACCCTGAGCAATAGCTCCAGCAGAGCAAGGGGGATTTTGTTTTCCCTGCACACTGAGCCTCTTGCACCTGCAGTTGGGCTGCTCCCCAAGTTAGACAACCAGACCTATTTTGCGGGTCCTGAACTGTGTGGGCTACGTGGGGTGCTGCTAAGCAAGTGGTGCTACCATCCTCTAGTCTGCTCCTGAAACCCACTTACCCCTCAGCTCCATAACTCCCCAAGAGATCTGACAAGGAAAATAAAACAAGCCTGGCACACACTCAGCTATGTTAGTCAATCTGAATAATTCCCTAGCTTTGATATCAGGCACCGGTGCAGCTCCCACTCACCTCAGTAGGAGGGAACTGGCCCTGTGCATTGCCCAATTTATCAACATGATACATGAAGTCTGTCTGGAAGATAAACAAGGGCACATATTGTGGTGACATATGAACTCTTTTCAAGTTGCGCATCCTAGGAGATAGATTACATGATGAACATGTGCAGGATGCCTTTTCCAGCTCGTGCTTCTGAGCTAAACTGTGATGTCCTTCCTGAGGACAAGCTGCATTTTATCCCACAGATAAAGCTGGCTTCCCTTTCTGGGGGAGCCTCTCAGAATGTGGTTGCTTGGGGTACATGACAAGTGCCTAATTAATGAGAAGAAATTTATAACCTTTTGCCTGATGAGATTTTGTGTTGTCTTTCTGTTTGGGGAGAAGTGAAGAAGTACACTTCCATTCAGAGAAATGCAAAGGAAAAGGAGCAAGCCCTGCGGTGTAAAACTGTCCCCATCCCTGCCTGCCTCCTACCAAAGCTGATTGCAAAGGCTGTTTGAAACCACCTCCTTCCACGCTTCCCCTCTAATTCGCCATCACTTGAGAGAGAAGCAAGAGCTTCTCCCTCAGTAATTGTCACAAAATATTGTGACAAGTCAGCAGCAATTCAACACCTCCAAACACAGGACAGCAGAAATGTGCCCATCAGAGCACAGCTACAAAACAGTTGTTGGACTTGCCATCCCCACTGTCAAGTATGGAGGTGGGAAATCTCCAGGAGCCTGAAAGACACATAAAGACAGTCTCCCCTCTCCCAGTCGAATTGATCTGGGGACCTTTGCACTGCTTCTGCCTTTGAAAAACTCCCTCTTCAAATGTGGCTGATAGAGTTGTTATTAAATCTGCATATACCTGGACTGCAGTATTGCTGAAAACAGTTTATGTGAAGATAGTAATCTTTTAATAGTATCTTTTCAAATGACCTGTTCTCCTGTTGTCACTGATATGATATCATATGGTCAAAATTCATTACAAACATTGATGTTAAGCTTGAGTCACCTGGCTGGAGAAAACAGGTTGGCGTGGGAGTTTTTAAGAGATACATTCACAAAAAAAGGGCCTTTAGTAAATAAATTAATATATGGGGAATATATATATAAACCAGAGAGCTGTACTAACAAATAGGCTGGCACTGGCTGTACAGTTAGACTATGCTTAAGTATGAATTAAGTAGAATTAAAATGCTAGGTGCCATAACCCAGCCATTTTCCTCCGTATCACTTACTCCAGGACTATACTGAGCTTGTACCTGACCTGGTCAGTCCCAGGAACAATCAGAAGCCCATGTCCTGACTCCCTCAGCTAACATCAATGCTGCCATCAGGCTGCCTACAGCTCCCTTTCGCACTGGTGCTCCCCGAGGCTGAAGACTCTCTAGGAAGGACGTTTGGGCTGGTGGCTCAGAGTCATTCAGGCAGTGGGTCAGCTGGGTGCTACCACCAGGCATGGAGCATCCAGGCTTGTCCGTGTGGAATGTCTGTGTGCCCTAAAGCATACAGTTCAGCTCCTCGACAGTTTATCTCCTCGATGGTAGCCACTGGGTTACCTCAGGGGTAGCAGGTTAGCACCTGAGTTTGGCCCTACAAGGCTTCAAGGAAAAAGTAAGGTGGATTGGTGGTGACTTACCTCTGCTCCAGCCTCATGGCTGCTGCTATGCAGCTACATCTATACTATGCTACAACTATACAAACACAAGAAAACTAGAGATCTTTTTTAGACTAGAGATCTTTTTTAGGCTCTGAAGCCAAGTGGCGTGGCCCAGCCTGCATTCATATGCACTGATGATCCCCAAAAAAGGATAGCTATACCCCAACTGCTTTTTGGGGATAGTTCTTGTTACACATTCTGTTCCCATCCATCCCCAGCTGAGATAACGTTCTGGTTAAATCCATTACAGGGACCGTGCTGGCAGTTTAAGTGTGGACAATCACATACCAATGCTTCAGCATAAACCAGCCTAGGTTAGTTTACCAGCATAGATGTAGCTCCTGTGTCCATACCTGCCCGGGGAGAGAGGAACTCAAAATATCCACTGTTGTCCTGGGCTGCTAACACAAGGTATCACCTAGGCCTGCTCCAGCCAACATCCCAGGAGCAAGAACCCAGGTCCACTTTATGGCCTTAAACACCCTCCCATATGGTGCTCAGGAAAGCCTGGCTGGCATGTAACGATGCGACTGGTAAGCCAAGATTTGGAAAGTGTTTTTGACTAGGACTGACTGAGTTGTCATACTTCAAAGTCTGTATCAAAACACTCCAAAAGCAGCGAAAGTAATGGGCTCTCGCATAATGGCAATAGACATCAGAGCAGCCTAAAGGATTAATGAAACAGAAGGCACAGTTTTGTTACTTTGATGCTCGGCTTCCCATGCAGCCTTTTAAATCAGCCTCTTCAAAATCTGAACACGCTCCCTTTTGCACAGAACCACAATACACACAAAAAGGAATATGCGATGCAACTTAGAGAGACAATATTAGGTTGGAGAATTTTGGACTATTTCTCTTACAGTTGCAATCAATGCCAGTTTTGTGTATCTTTCTACCTGCATGAACAAAATAATTACCAGACTACAGCATTCTGCAGTAATGATCATTAACTGCAGTAGCAATATTGCAGGCTCTAGGGCCGTATTGTAATCTTCCTCATTTCAGTGTTAAACTACTCTAACTTCATTAGCTTCACTGGAGATACTCCGCTTTACACCTACATAATTGAGAGCAGAATCAATCCTCCACTCCTGTGGAAAATACTGTGTAGTGCAGCACTTTTCAAATAAAATGTAATTAACATGAAATTCTAGATCCATATTGCAATTTGCAGAATGATCACTGTGGGTGCAACATGACTTCCAATTCCCTCTCTCATCTTAATTTAGTTAGAAATAGGACTGCCTGTGTAATATTTACTCCATAGCAGAAAACAGAGGCATATTTCTTTTTCTTTTCCTATTGTTATTTTTTTCTCTTTATAAATCTTTGTCAACAAAGGATTACTGGCTCACCTGAGAGAGGCAGTTAAAGTCAGATACTCACCCGTAATTAGGGAAACTTGGAATCCTTGACAGTGAACACCTGGCTTCTCATTACTACCTGAATTTTATACTTCCAAGTGTTAATCTCTCCTCAGGGTTTGCCTTGGAGTTTCATTCTGGTTTTCAATGAAACCATCAGGTTTTCCAGGCACTGACACCTTTGAAATGTTTTCCACATGGGAACCAATATGAAACATGTGTGATTATTACTGATTTCTCTGTGTTGATTTCTATTATGGTAGCGCCCTGGAAAAATAGTACAGACAGCAGTAATAAAATCTTTCATTGAATGACTTTATACAGCAGGAAGAGTTGTGTTTAAAGGGGCTGATTTGACGGGGGGGCTGCTGTGATGAATGGTGTTATCATGATTATAGCTTGGTTTAAAGGATTCAAAGAACTTCTTGCACATTTTTAGTCTTGAGAGTAAGTCCTACCAGCACTTCTTTCCTCTTAAAAGCCAGCACTGCTACCATTCTTCATAGTTTTAGATTAAGTACGTGGGCTAGCTGGAAGCTGGGAGCAGGCTGAGCATGAGTTCCCAGCCAACACTACAGGGCTACAGTTCAGGCAGATTACAATAATTTCCTTTACTTTACTGAGTGAAGAGTTTTCTTGACTTCCCAACCTTTACCAGCCTTATGGGCAGGAAAGTTTTCTCATTCTTATGAGATCAAATGTGCTGAGAACTTTGTACTTTTACTCCAGACACTGGAAAACCTAGGCAAAAGGATATCTTTGGGGTTTATCTTCTGTTAACCAGAAGGACTTACTATCCTGTGCCTGAATAAGATCTGTTTAAAGCACTCCAGGTCCAAAGCTTAATTGACTACTGCAAGGCAATAGGGCCATAAGAAATCAAAATAATCTGAAAGAAGAACAGCAAAGCTAAGAGTTCCCATGGAGCTGAAACTCACTTAGAAACATGAAAACAAGTAGCTTTTAAACAATAGTTTATTTGGTTTCTGAAAGAACCAGGTGCCATTGAGAAGGAAAACAATGAGGTTATCTTACCTCTATCGAGTCCAAGCCCTGATGCACTTGACCATTTTTAAAGTTTTCAGTGACTTCAGGAAGAGCAGACTATGAAATTTCCTTAAGGAATAAGCACACTCAGTGAAAGAAAATATGTAAGACTTGTTTGGGATCTGAAGGGGAAAAAAAAGGAAGCAAAACAATGGGAGATCCTCTGACTGATGTAAGCACTAACTGCTGATAAAAGAGCAGTTGTGACTGAATCCCAGAAGAAAAACACAGTAGAAGACAACTGAGAAACCCCAAATTAACCTACGGTGAGCTTTATGTGTGAAAAGATTAAATGAAAGAAGAATGCAAAATTTAATTAAAATATCAGATAATCAAAGGTGTTGATCAAAGTGGTCTTTGTCTTGCAGTTCAGTGATAAAAAGTGGAAAACTAAGTTGCCTGCTCCATTTCCCTTACATGGTTCAACTGAGACTCTGACGTCTAATGTGTCATAGATGCTAAAAAAAATGAGCATCAATATGTTCCAGCAAAAGAAGAGAGTTCGTTCTTCCTAGATGGATACAGGAAGATTCATGTCCCTATTTGCCAGAACTCAGTTTCGTTTAAAACCAGCCGTAGTCCAGTTCTCACCACTGCAAGAGGACACCTGACAAATGTTCCCTGGAGAAAAAGATTTTCTTTCTTTAGTTGCATGATTATGATTTGAGTTCTGGACACAGCCCCAGGAGAGACTGATGCATATACTTTGAAGAAGACTACATAATCTTGCTATCAGAACTGGAATGCAAGCACATTTCCCCAGACCCTTAGTGAGGTCCTAGATGCATGGCATTTCCCAGATTCCTTGGGGATATCCAATAATCCTTTCCAGTCTCATGGTCACTTGAGGAGCAGCTGCAGAGCACCTCCTCCTACTCAGCAGAGCTGAGTAGGAAGACATAGAAAATATTATGTCTTCATAAATATGTGCTTCAGATTATTCATAAAATTAAAAAAAAAACACAAACAAACAAACCATCAAACCTGTGCCATAGTGACCATGCACATTATGTACATATATACATATCAGTAATGGAAGGGAAAGTTTAACCTAGATGCTTCTTCTCTCAGCAGTTTTTTAGTCTCCATTGACTGTTTCAATTCCTGCATTAACCCCCCTTCCCCTCAATTTCCTACGGTCTGTTTTCTCTCTCCATTGTAATACCCTTCCTGTCTCTGCCTCTGATTTTATGCAAATGTAAGTTATCTGGGATGATGATTATAGAACTGAAAATAGAGTAATACAATAGTCCTGCTCTAGAGCATTAGACTCAAAGTGCAGCGGATCACTACCTACTCTGCTGGGAGCATTTCTGGGCACTTAGCTGCACCTTCTGCAGCTCTTGACTTCCTTCCTTCAGATCCTACTATTTCTCTTCCATCTATGTGTATCAGGAATGAATTGCCTCATAAGGCTGTAGGGCAGACTCATGCAACAGTCCAGATCTGGACATCATAGACGTGTGCCCTGTCACAGGAATGACATGATGCCAGCTTCCCAGCACACGATCTTCAGATATTTAGTTGTATCTGCATATAGTTAGTTGTATCTGTCATTTGATACTTCTGCAAGTCCCCATTTCTTCTGACATCAGCTTCTCTCATTATAGGCACTATAGTTCTCAGTTTTCTGTTAAGAAAAACATCCCCAGAGGAGGTGACGAACAATGTTGCAGTGGTGCCTCCTGCGATGAGTTGGTGAATCTGCCCCAGTACAACTGACAAATTCTGGTCACTGATGAAGTTACCAGGAAAATTGTTGGGCTGTGAGATGTTGCTGTGAGTTCACCTCAGCTGTTCTCACAAGATGAGGAACCCTGAGGAACTGCTAATCTTAACAACTATGATTGGATCAACTTTGGCTCGAGATTGACTGACAAACCAGCTTTAACTGCCTGTCTGCCAGGAGGAGTGAGGAATAGAAAAATCCCAAGAAGGATTTTAGAGACACACAAAAAAGCAGTGAGGGAGAAAGGTCACAAAATTCACAGGACAAAGAAACGTGTATGTTCATGTGATGGGGAGGATCTGACTTAGCTAATGGATCAGCTCAAGATGCGGAAACACTGCCTTATTCAGAAAGCAGCAAGAGAAATATCTAAAAGGACGCCAGAGGACCTGCTTCCAGCCTAAATGATGTACCAGAAGAATAAAGAAAAGAAATGTATATAGGACTTATCACATTTATCTTGTTCTAGTAAGTAAGGAGCAAAAGAGTTCAGAAAACCTGAACAGAGCCCTGTGAGAAGGTATTAATAAATATATCCATGACCTCCTGAATACTCACAATGTAAAACAGCGTGCTCACATACTTGCCAATAGTGATTTCTAGGAAAACATGTTTAAATTTGGGAAGTCTAAAGAGTTGGTGTTTTGTTTAGTGGAGGGAACAAAAACAAATGTTGTTTTGGATGAGCACAAATGTTTCATTTTGTGTTTTTTTTTTAATTCAGCCAACAACAAAAAATACTTCATTGCTAGCATCACTTGCGAGTCAGGCATATACACAGGAAAACAAAAAACATAGATTTATGTTGTCCTCTGTTGCACTGGAGAAACCCAAGGGGAAACTATGTTTGACAGGCAAAAAAAGAAAACAGAGAGGAAAGAATTCTTATTTTAAAATCTCTAACAGGATTAAAGTGACAGGGAACAAATGACTACAAACCTCAGAAGATGAGGACTTCCATCTTTAGGGGTGCTGGAGCTTCTATTATGAGCCCCCACTTCAAACATAACTGCAGAGAAGAAACTGATTTTCTGTTTTTATGACTTTTTAAAGGCACATTAATGTTCTACATAACTGAGTATTTGCACAGTACTTTATTATGTGAAATACCATTAATTTCAATGGGAGTTTGTGTAGTATGGTAACGATGTCATTAAGCAGGGCTGTTAAACTCATTGGGCTATATACCATCCTGAATTACACCTGTACACCCCACTCCCCATGATCAGCATGCCCTCTCTCACACCTCTGTACCTGAGCCATACAGCATGTCCCTGCTTCCCCTGGCTAGCAGGGGCCAAAGACCAAACCTCTGCAGCTGCGGCTAATGACTAACAGGTAGGAAGTTTTGAGACATAGCCCATGTTATACCCATCTGCACAAGAGCAAGGTTTGTACAAAAGACACTTACAGACCTTTACTGTGTGGCTGTGCCATGGGTTGGAACAGCTTCATTATCACTTTATCCTAAAATGTCACAGGTTTATTCTCACACCACCTTTGTGAAGAAGAAAAAGAGCAACTTAATTCCCTGGAGTGGAACTGAGGCACACACAGAAGATACAATCTGCACACAGCAAATTCCTCCAGCAGCCTGAGCCCTGAGCAGCATCCTGGCTAGAGGCTGCTTTCCAGACCCATTACTGCTGCAACCAGTAGGGACATCACTATGTGACATGTTTTATAGGTGACTATTTCCATTTCAGTCCATGGATAATAACTTGCATGCTCAAGAATTTGCAAGACTTTGTCTCTTTAACGTTTAGGGATTAAATTACATCTTCAGGAAAAGCTTGAAATAATGGGTGGTAAGCTGCACCATCTTTGAAGTAGCTCCAGGAAGTATTGTGCTCAGCATCGCTCCTCTGAAGTACTGTCAAATTCTTTCCTGTGTGTGCCGAACCGAGGGAAGAAGGAGCGTTTTCCTTCCTACCCTATCCATGCTGGTTGCCTTGAAGAGAAAAGAGAAATTGATGTACATACAGACTGGAGAGCAAGAGGCTGGAGTGCAGCCCTGCAGAAGAGGATCTGGGGATTTTGGCTGATGATAAACTCAGCCTGAGTCAACAATGTGCCACCAAAAGGGCCAACTGTATACTTGGGGTGCCTTAAGCACAGTATAGCTAACTGGTCAAAAGAAGTGATTGTCCCACTATACTTAGCATTGGTGTAGCCTCACCTCGAGTACTGTGTGTAGCTTTCAGAGTCCACAGTATAAGAAGGATATAAAAATTTTAGAATGTGCCCAAAGGAGGGCAACAAAGATGTTGAAAGGACAATAGGGCATGACTTACAAGGAGTAGCTGAGGATACTAGGTTTAGAGAAGAGGAAACTGAGGGGTGACCTCAATGCTGTCTACAACCTCCTCAAGAGGGGGAGCAGAGAGGGAGTTGCTGACCTCTTCTGCCTGGTGTCCAGTGATAGGACAGGAGGGAGAGGCTTAAAACTGCATCAGGGGAAGTGAAGATTAGATATTAGGAAGTTCTTCCCTGAGAGGGTGGTCAAGCACTGGAACAAGCTCCTCAGGGAAGTGGTCATGGCCCCAAGTCTCTTGGGGGCAATAAGCAGCATTTGGACAATGCTCTTAGATACCTGATTTAACTTTTATGTTGCCCTGTGTGGAGTCAAGAGTTGGACTCAATGATCCTTGTGGGTCCCTTCCAACTGAGGATATTTTATAATTATGTGAAAATACAGCCCCATTCTCAGCTTTCCACTTGACCTAGAGGCAGTGCGGCAGAATGGACCAGGAACCAGCAAAGGCCTCGTATGAAGGAAGCTCTCACTTTCCATCTTCACACCATGGCTTGCAGCCCAAATCATCTCTTTGACTTTAACCTCTGTCCTTTGCTCTCTTTCCCAATAATGGGCTTTTCTTTAGGATGGTTTCTTCCTGTCCCATTGAAGTCAATGAGAGTTTTGTTAATAATTTCAGCAGAAGCAAGATCAAGCTCTTTATTTTTCTTTTTTTTTTTTCTTTGTCAGTATCTAATTTGGATTGCAGTTGTACTGATTGACAACTCCACTACAACTGCATTGAATTGCTGCCCAAATCAGTAATCTACTTTGGTGTCTTAATTAACTAGAGTCAAATTTGAATTGAATTGCTTTTCTTGGAGATCTTTTAGGGTGGCTGTCAATCCAAAGGTAAAGACTTTTATAAAATTGCTGCTGCTTTTTATTTTGTACAGTTGCTTTAGATAAAGATATTTTTCTTCATCTCTTACCTCTCAGTACTTACATTTTCTTATTTCATATTCCCCTCTATTTCTTTTTTCATTTTTAATATATTCTTTTCTCCCTCTTATTTTTTTAATTAGCCTTCTATTTGAATTTAATTATTTTCTTCTCTTTCAGCTAACTCCTGTCTTACACAGCTCACTATCTCACCACCCCCTTCAATAAAGCTCTGTCTCTCAGCTTCACCTGCCTCTTTTAAGTCTCAACTCTCTAATTTATTTTTTGCATTTCTAATTCTACCCCCCCTCCCCCCATAATTCTTTTTTAACTCATAAGTTTCCCTTCCAGCCACAGGGCCTAGGTTTATCCCCTTTTGCTTCTCTTACATCAATGCAGTGCTGTAGGTCCCAAATGAGCAGCACTAGATCTGTACGCTTCCAGTATAGAGAAGAATCAGGCCCACAAAGAAAACCCAGCAAAGAAAACTGGGATGTTTTCCTGGGAAAAACTGGGATCTGTCCTTTTGAACAGACTGGGAAACAACTGTTCAAAGTATGACAAATAATGGGATAATTTTTCAAATTCCTGATCCCAGGAAGGTGGAAGAGCATTGCAATAAGCAGTTAATAAATATTCCTGGTCTTTATCCATTCCCTACTAACATTTCTCTTCCCACTCCCCTTCTTCCTACAAAATTCACATATGCTGTCTCTCTTGGGCACAGATTCTGATCTTTTTTTTACCACTTTTACGCTGGCTACACTGCACTAACTTCTGTTTCATTTCTCTTGAGTTATCCAAGCTGAAGCAAGAGCAGACTCAGGCTCTCTGTTGGGCTGGGATTTTCTTTTTTTTTTTCTTTTACTTATTAAATTTGATGTTCCAGCTGATCTTAAACAGCTGCCTTTTTTCATTTCAGGAGCAGCTTAAGTCTGCACTCTCCAACAGCACACAGCAGTTATCAGTTAATGAGATGACTTGTACCCTTGTCCACACTTGCATCACTACATCTGCTTAAATGAGCTGATGTGCTGCAACTGAGGATTAAACCGTCTCTTTCAATCCTGCATGCACTGCAGCACAAGCTACTCACTCCAACAACCACAGAAGCGATTGCAGTCCTGGGAAAGTCAAGATGAGCAGAAATTCTTGTGCATTAAAGATAAAGCAACTTCAGCAGTGGAAAAATGAAGAGAGGAACACATCTTCTGCCTGCTGTTCAGATGCTGCTGAAATCCCCTACCTGTTTTTTCCAAATGTACATTGTTTTGTGTATTTTCACATCCTTTTTTAAACCACCAACCCATGTTTCATTTTTGAAAGGTGCACTGCGAACATGTTAGGGTTAAATAGGACACTCCAACATTCATGTCTGTAGACTTCACCATTCCAAAGCCGTGCACGTATAGTATAGGAAACATGTTCTAGAAAAACAAGAAAATTCCTAGTGTTAGAATATGATCTTTGGGGCTTCATACTTCCAGGATGAGGTAACAACTTTGGTACCCTGAAGCCTGAAGAAGAGCTATTTTTATAATAATGCTACATTTGCTGACTCCACAAGGAAATCACAAATGTTGGGATATGGTTCCAAAGGATTTAATCCAAGTGTTGGTCCCACGCTGAAGGATATTCAGCTATAAATGACTACCTGGTCATTTAAACTGGTGAGTTGAAGATAATTACGTACATCTTTTGATTGTTATTGATTACAGAAACACTACAACCTAACTGTTTCAGCCCTAGGGCTAACTAGGTTCAGATGTACCCTCTTTTTTCTACACAGGCCACACAAACAAAGATGCCTTAAGGAAGGATTGGAAACTGGGATCCATTTATCAGTGCAAAGGTATACTTTGTTCAGAGAACCTAAATTAGTTGTTCCATTTCCATGTTACAGAGACAAAATTAGTAACATTTCTTCATATGTGGAGGCAGCATTTGCACTGAGGTGATTATACTTGCCAAAACAAGCAAAAGCCTCAGTTGCTGAATATTTTTTGCTGTTATCCACTATTACTCCCTTCTCTGCAAAAATTCTGTTTTAGGCTTCTTTGACTTATTACAGTAGAGAGCTAAGACACCACTCTTGTAAGTAGCTTTATGTAGTACCAGGATTCTGCAAGATCCCAACACAGCTCTAGGCACTGTACAGGCACCTACCAATAGACAAATCCATATATCCACTCAACCCTGAAAGATATTTATACCAATGCAAAATGAATGTATTATACTACCACTCTGGTTTGATGGCAACTGAGGTCCATCAGTTAATTAATTGTGTGCAGCACCAAAATAGTACTGAAGGGACACAACTGTCCCTGCCCTGGCAACCTCATGAACTACTTTCCCATCCCTTCCATGTTATGCTTGTGTGAGCTCTACACATAGGCAGCAAGTCTTCAGGCTTAGAAAGGATTCAAAATAAAACCCATACCAAAACAAAAACCCCATTGTGTACTTTCTGATTAATTTCTGAGTGCACCTGAAGCAATTACAAGAGTAGTAATGATATTCTTCATAGACCCTGTCCCTTAATGTGCACCATAATTAGAGGAAACTTGGATCCCAACAGACAAGGTCTCTAAAGACTCGAGGGACTGGGGGGGGGGGGGGGGTGAAGGGGAAAGGGGTAAGGCCATTAAACATAGCCAAGGCACCTCTGCCTATCCCTCTCAGCACAGACCAATGCAAATGTGTGGTCTGAAAATTAACACAGCTAGGAAGGAAACATCCCACAGGGAGAATCAATACCCAGCAAAGGATAATGGGAACCCTGTGCAAGCAGCTGTGATCTGCCCTCTGAACATTAGCACCTGTCGACGACAACAATCAATGCTGGTCAATGGGCAGCTCTCCTTACAGCTCAATTCACACAATGATCGTTAGCTGGAACCAACCCGGTGGCACCCCATGCTGCCAAATGGTGTCCCATTTGTCCTAAATGCAGACAAACAATGAATTCCCCAAATAACTGGCACTGCTCTTTTTAATCTTTCCTCCCTCCCTTCTGCTTTTGCCTTTTTGCAGTATACAAGGAGGATCCATAGAATCCACAGCTAGAAATTAAGTTATTCAGCTTAATTTCAGAATGTGTTCTGCCACGGAGTCAAGGCATGACAGGCATTTCAATTCAGCCATAGCAAGGAATTTGGGCTCAACCATTTCTGTTGATGTTTGCATTGTACTTTATGAATATTATTAAAGAACCATATTTATTACCCTTTCAAGGACAGTGGAATAGCAAACCTGGAGATGCTCAGAGCAGGTTGGAATTTGAGTTATTCTCCACAGGACAGAAAAATTTTGCAGGCAGTGACCTTTATGCCTGTCTATAGCTGTCTAAGTTGCACCACTGAAGACTGTTCTTGTCACAGCCTTTGCACATGTTTCCATACAGTCACAGTGTAATACAGTAAAAAGAGAAAAAATGGATATAAGCAAAGAGTCATGATGCTTTCATGGAGTCCACTGGGCAGAATGAGGAATTAGCCTGATGTAGTCAGCAGCAGGTCCTGAGAACATTTCTTTCACTCAGAAGGACCTTCTTGTTTCTGGTGCAAGTAATAGCAAACAATATCAAAGTCTGCAGATTTGTTTTAGAAATTTGAAGCATGTCATTTTGACCCATGACTGTATGACTCCTCCTAACAGTCTCCAAACTCTTTTGTGTTTCAGTATCACGAGATACTGTGAAATACACGTACGAAGCTGAATTCTAAAGAGATCAAAGCCTCACACCTCTAAATGCCATGTGACTACTCACATGCTCAAAATTAAGAGTGTGCTTCATTAGACTGGGGTCTGTGAATCTGCTCTAAATACTAAAAGCCAGCAGATTGCAGGAAATCATAGTAGCCACCAAAAATTACTCCGAATCCTGTGGTTCCCAGTCCCATACTCGCAACGTAGTAATATCCAGTTTCCCACTACAGAACCCGGTAGCATTAGCAAACACAGAAATGCAGATTGAGCTTACTGAGATGCCAGCTAGGGCTCTAAAAGGTAGACAGCTGAGCAGTGTACTGGAAAATGACCAGATATATTTAAACTGGCACAATCCAGTTCACTACATTCTGAACTGATGCCAAAAGTTCAGGGATATTGCGAGCACATCTTACATAAGGGACACACATTTCTGCCATCTACTCCTGGTATTGAGCACAGCCGAGTGGAGAGCAGGGAGCAGAGGGCAGAGGATATCCTAGCGTGTTCTTTCAAACTTGACACAGATTTCCATTTTGTCACGTTCTTAGCATGCATGTTTATTTTCCGTGAATATTCAAGCATTTGGAGCTTTACAGTTGCCAGAGCTTATGAAAAGTACATATTTAGCTCAAAGAGTTCCCAGATGTGAATTTCAAAATGACACTGTGTTGATTAGCTATAGAAGGCAGCCAGTCAAAGAGCAGAAACAACGACATGTGACTTGGCATTCCCCAGCTAGCCAGAAAATAGTCACCCATTTACTTTTTCAGGAATTTTCCAAAATCTGGGAGTACAGCAAAAGTTAAAGGCATGAACAAACATTTCTGTTTCCTCATCCACACCTAATGTCTTACCCTATCATCACTGCTGTTTCACCTCCTCCTGTTGAGAAAGGTCTTGAGAAGACCTGTGGGGTCATTGGAAAGCAGTGGCCATGACTTCAAGGTTCCTCCATCACTGAAGTTATCCTGCCATGGAGATACCTGGTGCTCTGCCCCACCTCTGAGGGAAAAAAATGAAATTAGAGTGAAATGCGTTTATTTTCTTTTAATGTTATGCATTGTTTGCAGCTGATCATTCATCATCACAGCTCACCCCTATGAATGATTCATGAGGGGACAGCTGTTCCCAGGGCCTCGGCTCCTGAGCTACACATACCACAGGAGGCATCCCCAGGCTGGTTGTGTGAGAAGTTGAGCACCTGAGGACTGCTGAGGCCTCTTCTGCTCAAAGAGCTTCATTTTTTCAAATGCTACAATGCACCCTAACAGTACAAGGGGGGAAGGAGTGGGTAAATAGGTTAAGCATAGAAATAAAAGGTGCTTTAAGGTATACAATAAGCCAGGCTTTAAGGAGAGGTATATTAGTGTGATCAGCTGGAAACACAGGGATTCAATGTCTTGTACAGCATTCTTCTAGCTTCCACAAAATGCATGCATAAAACACACAAACTTCATTAAAACGTTGACATGTTTTGCAGATATTGTTTAGTTTGTGGCCTATGTTTCAATAAAAGGTCTATACTTAAACTGCAGGCACTACAAAGGACACAGTAAAGCCAGTTTTCATATCCATTTCTGATTTGCTTCTGAGTCTTGTCTTTGTGTAATAAGCTATATGTCTCACACTTAGGTGCACAGCATGTATAGTGCTCTCCACTGCGGACAGAACTAAACTTCTCCTAATGAGGCTTCCCAGCATTAAATTAACAGTAATGTAAAAATAATATCCTCCCTCTTTCTTTACTGTTACCTCAACTGAAGGAGAAAGACATAAGAGAGAATTTTAAAATCTACTCAGAAAGCACAGTTGGTAATATTACAGTAATTATTATTACAAATCAGCTATTTTTTTCAAATACAATGACAATTTTTCCTTAAGAAAAGAGGAAACTGGCAGTAGAACTGAAGTGGCAAACAACTTCTGCACTGTGTGTGGATGTAGCACAAATCAGGAACATATCCTATGTCTTTTTCCTCTCTCTTGTGTCCTTGCCCCTGAAAAAAAAAAGATAAATTACTTCCAGGATGATATTCTACTAGCAATTTTAGGAAATCCCTAGACCCCAGCAACTGCACTGAAGAAAGATTGGTGCTAGTCTTTCAAGCTCCACACACAAAATAAGATTGAATTGCCAAAATCTGATGCCATTCCTAATAAACAGCACAGATGTTTAGAATAGAAGAGAAAATGCTACTTAGAGTTTGGGTTCCAAACTCTTTAAAACCACTTTGATTGAAAAAAGCATCACAGAATGACATTTCAAAAAATAGTTCCTAACTGGAAAGCCTCTAAATCTACAGCCCAGGTTTGGAATTATTCACATATTACTCCCTTCTTTAAGGAAGAGTAGTTTACCCCAATGCAGCATGGGATTTTTTTTTTTCTTAGCCATACAGCTTCTGTGTTAGATATTCCTTATGCTAGTTGGATAGTTCTTTCTCTCAACCTCATTCCAACCTTCCACTCATCCCACCACAGACTCAGTCTACAAAGTAGTCAAGGTTATTTATACCACAACCATTGTTTATAGAGAAGTGGGCAAGGGAAACTCAGTTGTTTGTAAGTGCAGGAGGGCAATTTAAAATAGAATGAATTTCAGCTTCAGTGCTGGAATTCTTTACTGTGTCTCCATAAGAGATGTACAAACCACTTACTCTGCAGAGAACAAGGTTACAAGTCCCACATCATACATACACTGGAATTACATGGTTTGTGGTAGACCTCTCTGGTGTCAGAGCCAAATTCTGTTCTCAGTCTCTGGAGACAATGGGCTTGTGGTGATATAAGGTTGCAGAATTTGATTTTAAATCAGTAAACAGGCACGCCAGACAAAAAACAACAGGCCTCTGCAGACATACGTCCTTGATCAGATATTACTTGCACATGGAAATAATTTTTAGTTACAGAATAAAGCCTTCTCTTGTCCGCAAAAAGACCATACAATGTCTAGGCAGCCAAACGTTAAGTAGCTCCCTGGAAGCAGCAGTGGCCATCTTTGCTGTAACAGAAAAGAACCATGGGAGGATTTCCCAGGGGGAGAGGCAATGTGTCTAGCCACCTTTTTTCCTATTAACAACAGTTAGTGCAGTTCAACCTTCTCATCACACAGACATGTGGCACCAACACCACTATACCTGCATGCCTCCCAGAGAATTAATTATACAGATCTCTGCTTCAGGGAGCTGAACTCAATGATACTTATGGGTCTCTTCCAACTTGAGATATTCTATGATTCTATGATTCCATACATTTCAGATTGCTTCAGATAACATTTTCCAATGACAAAAGTCCAAAAGGACGAACCACTAAAGCAGTATTCATTTAATAAACAAGCTGCTAAAAAATCCTTTCCTTTGATATAAAAACCACTATTAATTGTCTCAAGCTCATATTTCCTTGATGAAGATCACTTTCAATGATATGGTGAGAGAAGACCAAATTTGTACAGAATGGTAGGATCCTTGAAACTGAAACAAGGGCAATTCCTTCAAGTACAGTGTGGCTATAATATAATGCCTCTCCTCTTCTCAGTACCCTTCAGATTCCAGCTGTGTGCAGAACATGATACTATTATCTGTAGTAAGAAAAACAAAGAGAGAAAGAGTGGTTGGTTGTCTGGAACAAATTACTACTGTTAAAGGTGAGGCATAACAGAGCTCAGAAACCATTAACGTTAGATATGTTGTGAATGCCCATGCTGGTCACTCTCTGGGAAACATATTCTTCTGTAGCAGTTGTTTAAGTCCCATATCTTGTATCCTCAGTACTGAAGATCTGATTCAAGCTGAACACTACCAGATTCAAACATGCTAAATTTTAAGTGCTTTGACTCATAATTAAAACCTTGCATTATTTCTTATTATTTAATGTTGCAAGGATTTTAATGATGAAGATAATATTTTGCTCTTGGATACTTTTATCTGCAGATCTGCATGCAGTCTATCAAAAAGAGATAGAACAGAGCATCAATGAAGTGAAGACCATAGATGAGGTTCTCAGCAGAGGTGAGGTTAGATCCCTCAATTCACTACCTTGTCCCCGGATCACTCTGCTAGTAGAATTCAAAATTACAGAATTTACAGGACTATGGAATCATAGAATCATTTAGGTTGGAAAAGACCTTTAAGATCATCGAGTGCAACTATAGACCTAACACTGCCACGTCCCACTAAACCAATGTCCTAAGTGCCACATCTGCACATCTTTTAAATACCTCCAGGGATGGTGACTAAACCACTTCCCTGGGCAGCCTCTTCCAATGCTTGACAACCCTTTCAGTGAAGAAATTTTTCCTAATATCCAGTCTAAACCTCCCATGGTGCCACTTGAGGCTGTTTCCTCTTGTCCTATCACTTCCTACTTGGGAGAAGAGACCAACACCCACCTCGCTACAACCTCCTTTCAGGTAGTTGTAGACAGCGATAAGGTCTCCCCTCAGCCTCCTTTTCTCCAGACTAAGCAACCCCAGTTCCCTCAGCCGCTCCTCATAAGACTTGTTCTCGAGACCCTTCACCAGCTTCGTTGCCGACATGCTCCAGCAACTCATTGTCTTTCTTGTAGTGAGAGGCCCAAAACTGAACACAGTACTTGAGGTGCGGCCTCACCAGTGCCAAGTACAGGGGGACCATCACTTCCCTAGTCCTGCTGGCCACACTATTTCTGATACAGGATAGGATGCCATTGGCCTTCTTGGCCACCTGGGCACAGTGCTGGTTCGTATTCATGGTTGACCATATATGACCATATTCATGCTGGTTCATGGTTGACCAACACCGCCAGGTCTTTTTCTGCTGGGCAGCTTTCCAGCCACTCTTTCCCAAGCCCGTAATGTTGCATGGGGTTGTTGTGACTCAAGTGCGGGACCCAGCACTGAGCCTGGTTGAACCTCATACAACTGGCCCTGGCCCATCGATCCAGCCTGTCCAGATCCCTCTGTAGAGCCTTCTACCCTCCAGCAGATCAACACTCCAGCCCAACTTGGTGCTGTCTGCAAACTTACTGAGGGTGCCCTCAATCCCCTCTTCCAGATCACTGATAAAGATATTAAACAGAACTGGCCCCAATACTGAGCCCTGGGGAACACCACTTGTGACCGGCTGCCAGCTGGGTTTAACTCCGTTCACTACCGCTCTTTGGGCTTGGCCATCCAGCCAGTTTTTTACCCGGTGAAGAGTACTCATGTCCAAGCCATGAGCAGCCAGTTTCTCCAGGAGAATGCTGTGGGAAATGGTGTCAAAGGCTTCACTAAAGTCCAGGTAGACAACACCCACAGCCTTTCCCTCATCCACTAAGTGGGTCACCTTGTCATAGAAGGACATCAGGTTAGTCAAGCAGGACCTGCCTTTCATGAACCCACGCTGACTGGGCCTGATCACCTGGTTGTCCTGTACACACCACATGATGGCACACAAGATGATATACTCCATAACATTCCCCAGCACTGAGGTCAGACTGACAGGCCCATAGTTCCCTGGATCTTCCATCTGGCCCTTCTTGTAGACGGGCGTCACATTTGGTAACTTCCAGTCACCTGGGACCTCCCAGGTTAGCCAGTACTGCTGATAAATGGTTGAAAGTGGCTTGGTGAGCACTTCCACCAGCTCCCTCAGTACCCTTGGGTGGATCCCATCTGGCCCCATGGACTTGTGTGTGTCTAAGTGGTGTAGCAGGTTGCTAACCATTTCCCCTTGGATTATGGGGGCTTCATTCTGCTCCCTGTCCCTGTCTTCTATCTGGGTACCCCGAGAACCACTGGTCTTACTATTAAAGACTGAGGCAAAGAAGGCATTAAGTACCTCAGCCTTTTCCTCATCCTTTGTCACTATGTTTCCCCCCACATCCAATAAAAGATGGAGATTGTCCTTAGCCCTCCTTTTGTTGGTAATGTATTTATAGAAACATTTTTTATTGTCTTTTGTGACAGTAGCCAGATTAATTTCTAGTTGGGCTTTGGCCCTTCTAATTTTCTCCCTGCGTAGCCTCACAATGTTCTTGTAGTCCTCCTGAGTTGCCTGCCCCTTCTTCTAAAGGTCATAAACTCCCTTTTTTTCTTGAGTTCCAGCCAAAGCTCTCTGTTTCAGCCAGGCCAGTCTTCTTCCCTGACGGCTTATCTTTCAGCACATGGGAATGGCCTGCTGCTGCGCCTTTGAGATTTCCTTCTTGAAGAAGGTCCGGCCTTCCTGGTCTCCTTTGCCATTCAGGACTGCCTCCCAAGGGACTCTGTCAACCAGTCCCCTAAACAGGCCAAAGTCTGCCCTCCAGAAGTCCAAGGTAGCAGTTCTGCTGACTCCCTTCCTTACTTCTCCAAGAATTGAAAACTACCATTTCATACCACTACGCCCAAGACAACCTCCAACCATCACATCACCCACAAGTCCTTCTCTGTTTGCAAACAACAGGTCCAGCGGGGTGCCTTCCCCAGTTGGCTCCCTCACCAATGGTGTCAGGAAATTAAAGCAACCAGCCTAGTTGTAGACCTCTATGCCCAGGATTGACCTGTTTTCCAGTGTTCTTGGGTGATCTAAGAGAGATCCTACAGGTATCGCCTCAGTTGAAAACTGATGAAAAAGAAGAAAGAAAAAATATCCTGTGCATGCAATGGACATGAATGGAAATTCCTTGAACCAATTAGCACAGCAGTGTGTTCATACTGACATATGAAATATCTGTGGACTTAAGGCAGTTTTCTGTGATGCTTAATAAACTTTTTATCTATGACAAACTAAAAAATTGAAAGGTCTGTTTTTCTTACAGTAGCATTCACTACAATTTTTTCTTCATAATGCTTACATTTCTGTTCCCACAGTGAAGGGTACTTTCTCACCCTTATTGAACACAGTAAATATTTGAGACAGAACTGAAGTAATTCATTCAGACAGATGCATATCTCCAAAGAAAATCCAGCTGCATGAAGGCAGGTTAGAAAGGGAATGATTTTGTAGGCGCTGTCGTTCACTTCCTAAAATACCAGTTATCTTTGTGAAGAACTTGTCCTAGAATAATTCCAGGCTCTTTTTCCATATTACTGGTAGGCTTCTGTGCATATGTTTATATCCAGACTGTCCTCTGGATGTTCAGTCATTTGCAGAGATGTGTGTGTACTGTGTGTCTTTTAAAGACCACTAATTCCTGCAGGAGGACCAACCCACTGCCCAATAACCTACTGCCAAGCATCACTATGGGAGACAAAACCTCACCACTGCAAACAGATGCTGAAACTACTTCAGATCCACTCTGCCATTGTGAATGTGCTTTTTATATAGTAAGTGGCAAAGAAAATAGCAAAGCGGAGGTTGGACTGAATGACTTCCTAAGGTCACCTCAAACGTGAATTTTCCTATGTTCCCATGAGAGGTGGCAATGCAGTACATGAGACAGAAACTGCTCCTACTGCATAAACCTGAGGATTTACTGTCTATTATTACCAAGCTGTTGTTACAGTTCTGCCATCTGATGTGAGGTACTGCATGATCTAACATCCTGATCAAGTGAATTGCCTTCCTCTAATATGCTTTTCCACATAAAACACTAATATATTTTTATTTATAATTTATATACTTATAAATTACAAAGAAATCATTGTATAAGCCTGCACAAAAAAATCTAGTGAAGACAGTGTGAGCTAAAATAAAACCCAAGCAACTCTTGACAATTTAGCAATGTCTGTGCACTGTGATATATCATTTAAGCAGAAGCCCACACATGAAGATAGAGCTTGAAGTGCCTTTCCTGGGGCTTTACGGCAACCAGGGCTGTACTGCCAGGAACAGCACAGCTCTCAGCTATGTTCAACAGTCGTGCAACACTGATTTGGAGCAATATCAGAATGGGACCCCCCTCGATGACAAAAATAGGGCTGACAAAGTTGTGGAAGGAGCCAACGCTTAACAGATACAGCACGTGGTGGAAGGGAATGCTGCTTGAAGTGTAATGTAAGATAAGATTACACTCATACAGCATTGCTTTTTGCAGGAAGAGAGGCAAAACACCATCCTCCAACACAGGCACACTCACACATTGTAATGAATCACAGATTAACCATTACATTATTCCTGCAGATTCAAAGGGCTGTTGTAGAGTAGAAAGCTGTGGGGGTCGTTGTCCTACTGCTAACAGCTCCAAAGAGTTGCCTCATTTCACTTGTGAGAAGGAATTCCAACATTACACTAACAGAAGTGCTCAAGAAGCCCCTTTTCCCACTTATGCTGAGTTTGCCATCATGAACGTAGTCCTCAGATATTAACTACTTTGGATTATTTCAATAAACAGTTCACTACTTGGTGTTAGTGGCCAGGCACTCAAAATCCACAGAGTGATTCAAAGCATGTACACTTCAATGAAAGACATGCCCTGACTCTCATCCTGACTTACATGGGCTGAGGGTCAGGCTCTTAGAGTCCGCACATGACTGGTAATTTTTAAATGATTACAATGAAAGGAAAGACTGCCTTTTTAATGCCCAAGCGCAACAGCTGCAATGTCATTGGGGTTGTGTTCTGAAATGCTCCTAGACTGCAGCCCAAATAAGTGTCTTAATGATACTTTGAAAATATGTAAAGCACTTCTTTTATATGCAATGACAATTCTGTCTGGGTGCATCATCTGTTTGTCCAGCCAGAACAGAATTAGAATTAATGAACCAGATTCTACTCTGATTTGCACAACGTGCAGCTACACTAAATGCAATGAAGTTACACCATGTGTAAATAAGGGGACACTTGGACTAAGCTACTTTATTTATAACAGTGAGATTACAAATAGATAGCACCTTTCAAATCCAGTGGATCTCCAGGTTCTCTGAAAAATGATACACCACAAAAGGCTCTCCTTTATTTAAATGCATCTACTGTTTAACAATTCTTAACCAACAGCTTCAGAAAACTCATACAATACAAGTTGTTATCAAAGCTACAAAGGAGTTTGGGGAAGCAGACTACAATTACTTGCACAGGAGTTTGGACAGTATGCAGGCACTTCACCTCTACTCCTGTAAGAAATTCCTTTGGATTCTTTAATGATCATACTTGATGATGGCCTTGTCTTGTTACCGTATAGACAAGACAGCTTCTCTGGCATATTGTCCCAAAAGTGATGGTTTGAGTCACTCAGAGGTGACACTAAATGATGGTCCAAAGCTGTATTACTGATTCAAAGAACTATCACCTCTTAGTTGCAGTAGTTGTTATGCATGGTAATTATGTTACTAACTATGTTAGAAATGGTAAATGCTATATATGGTAATTTATATGGTATAAAAAAATATATCTGGTGCTAAACAAGTAACAAAATATAGACTAGGTTCTTGTCTTAAAAAAAGGGGGTAAACTAAATGAGTTCATTGAGGTGCACAGCATTGTCTAAAGAAGGGAACAGCTGAGATCCTGCAACCTACTACTATTGACATCTCAAAAGAAGCAAGCTGTGACCTAAGTGCAACGTGAATGAAAATAGTGATGGTTGACAAAACAGTAATAGCTGACTATATCGGTGGGAGGTGAATTAGAAACAGACAACTGAACCAATATTAGTTCCAGCAATTCTCTCATATTCCTACTGCCCTTATATTAGACCAGTGTAAGGGCAGCAGCATCTCAGACAATATCTGATGTATCCTGAGATTATAATTGCTGTCCCTGGTAGACATTTGGCTTTTGTGGGTTCTTCTAGAGTGGGTAAGGTGTTATGCAGGAAGATAAAAGCCTATCCAAAGCTTTTCCAGTCTGAAAGACAATCTACCACTAATTTATAAACTCATGAGGGAAAAAAAGTAACTGCATTATTCCAAAACTCTTAGCTTTTTGTAGGCAATGTCTTGCTATATAAAGCAAGACAACCTAATGAATGATACCTGCTTGTCAGCACTCTGCACACTGAGAGACAGGCATTTCCACATACTAATAAGGTCATTAAAATCTGGAGGCCAGAGAAATTTTTAGGTCTTCCCCATTCTGGCCTTTCACTTGGTTTTACCCAGAAAAGGCAATTGTCCATTTTCTTCTTTCTTTCAGTAACAGTTCCTGTAATTAAAGTAAGATTTTGGGAACAAGATGCATGATAGAGGGAAAGGAGGCTAATGTAAAAAAGTCCTGAGAAACTTTAAGAGGCCTCAGCTGTTCATTAGACAACATATACACAGCCACCAGTATGCAGGTGAATAAAGGAGTTATACCTTAGGGACAAACAACAAATCAAGTGTGACACTCCAGCTTATCGGATGGAGAAGAGGCCCCTGGGAACTGGCAGCATAGTCCTTGATAGTAAAGTAACTTCAGTGAAAACATATGGAAGCCAGCATATGGTTATGCCATCTGACTCCTTATTATACTTTAAAGGACAGAGGTCTGGTAATAGCATGGGGTTATAATGCTAGAGCAGCCCACAGCATGTGTGCTTCTCTCCCAGTAAAATCTTCTGCCTCCTTCACACACCTATCAGGCTGTGTCTGTCTGATTGACCACAGCAAGTGACTTTGGCAGGGCAACATACAACCCTGAGGAGGAAGGGCTATAACATATTAATATAAGAATGTAGCTGATTACAATATAAGCCACTGAAAGTGAGCTGACTATAGCACAAGACTGGAAGAATGCGGCTGTCTGCAGGGTCCCGACGGGAGAATGCATCTATCTATACCTACAAGCGTGTGGCTGACTGCAGGCAGCTGTCATGCAATTGGAGTGGTCTGGTGGGGTTGTCACCTATCAAACCATCGCACCCACAGTTATTGTGGGTTTAAATACACCTCCCATCTGCCTCCCAGCAGCTAACTAGTGTTCGTCTCCAGTGAGGGAGGAGAAAGGGTTCTCACTGGGTTTGTTTAGAAGTTTCTGAATCTCCACTTTGACAGAAAGTTTTGTCCTTCAACTGGCAAATGCCATTTGGCTCTTGTACTCAAGGGAATGATTCCATTATTAAGAATTTGATTTATTTTTAATAACCCTTCTGCTGTATATATAGGAACACCCTGGATATTATAATCTAAAAAAATCCCTAAGGTTAATTTGTTTTGGAACAAATATACTGTCTGGGATTTTTTGAATAGTGGACAGTAATCAAATGAGGTTCATTTTCTATATCTGATGTGTTGTAAGAACACATTGAAATATATGGGGGCTTTTTGTTTTCTTCATCTGATATACACAAGCAACATTTAAATAATAAAGCATTACAAAAAATAGATCTAAATAATTTTTTAATAAACGACAACCAATCCTGCAATCAGGCCCGTCAGGCCCATCCTGCCTGAAAGCCAATGAGTCCACCTGCTCTGAGCTGACTGCTATATTTATATATATCAGACTGGGATTTGCCAATTACTCTCTGCCCTTAGTTAATGGAGCTCAGCCCTGCACAGTCTCAGAGAGGATGCTTAGGATAACTCTGCATGGGGCTGCAGCCATCCTCTCCAGCTGGTGCAGCATGCCTTCCAGTGCCCAGCTCCCCTTTGGAGTGATGGGCCCTTCCAGGCACCTGTCTTCTCTTTGTTAGTCAAGCAGCCTACTGCCTTTCAACTCTCACCTTCCCTTTCCAGCTCTCCTGCCCCGGAGGCTTCATATGCAAGTGTTAGTTGGCCTCACCTCTCTTTCTTCAGTACTAGTACATGGGAGTCCATTTAAACATCCCAGGTTGGAGCTGTTGATATCACTCTCCATTTACATGGATCAAGTAGGCTGAGCTTTTTCCGCTTTGGTTGTATGAGCTATTAGTATGTGAATGTTTTGTCCCTTTCTTCCCCTAAAAAAGAAAGCTTAAAATGTTATTTGCTTTGGATTCTGAGATGTACAAACTCTACCACATGGCAGACACATGTGAATCCATATGCTATCATGTCTGTAAAGCCGAGAGAGATTAAAGCCTGAAGCTTCCATTAAATGCTCTCCTTTTTTTCTTGCATACAACATTTTTAGATCAAGCTCTAAATGTTCACCGACTCATGAATATTTTTGAGCCAGCTCTGTTCACTGTGATAAATCATGCTGCTTGTGTGTTGGTTTAGTGACAGATAGTTACCTGAAAATTTCTAATGTAAAATGGTTTATGGCCACCTGAGGCGAAAAAAATCTGTGATCTTTGCCTGACTGCTGGAACAGTATGACAAGAGGAAACATACTGTATTCAAGCCCCACAGCATGCCAACTTTCTTTCTTTCTTCTAGAAATGGACAGAACTGAAAGGAAAATGACTGCTGGCATATTGTGAAAGTACTTCCAAGTTTGTACAAGCTCCAGTGATAGATGCAAACACAGACAAAACCCTTCATAAGAAATGAAAAGTTTTGCAAAGAAAGCTGAAAAATATCCTATGAAAGAAACAGAACTATCATGGTTAGTCCTTCCAACAAAAAGAAACAGACGGTCTCTAGGCTTATGTTCCAAAGTCAGATTTATTGTAGTTGCTAAACCAAATACAGATATTCAAGAATGTTATTCACACTGTCAAAAGCACATATAATATTTAGAGCAATGCAAAGAAACCTTTCCTTCTTTTAGAGATCTCAAGTACAAGGACTGCCTTGTCTCCTTGAAAGTTAGCTACCTTGAATCACCTCACATTACCATGGTGTATGAGCATATAAACTGGCAGTCGGCTGACAAATTACCCTGCATGAACTGCTCTGTGATAGCAGCTTGTATGTACACTTCCACACAGCTGTAAATGGAGGACAGTCTGATTTAGCTAATCCCTAATGGCCATCAAATTCAACCCTTAAATTAGAGATCCCTCTGGGATGGGGAAAAAGTTGTCTTCCATTCAGGTGAAGAATGATAAGGAAACTACCCATAGACAGTTAGCAGAGAGCAGCTTTCCCTCCCCATGATGATGACTGAGCAGCAGCAACCTTTACTGGAGTCATCATCAGATGTCTCAGATCAGGCACCACACCAGCCCTGTGCTAATGAAAACAGGGAGATAGGGCTTCTAATTCTTCCCCTGCCAATCTTTTCATCTTAAATCAGTCCTAAAAACTGAGGAATTCTTTGTAGAATAGGGGTTCTCCCAGTTCTAGAGAAATATGATATTTCCTTCCTTTGGAATAGAATGTAAGAAGTAATGGAAAAAAAATTTCCTCCCACTGCTGGTTGGAAGTGCATTAGCATAATACAGGATTCTGTAGTTAGGCTAATAAACTGTGTTTCTTTTCTTGATTAGAAGTAAATCACATCCTAGTTATACTATCATCATTAATACGACATCACCACCCTGAATATTTCAGCTCTGGGCCTTGAGTAAGACCTGATAAAGATTTCTTGCAGGGTAGAAAAAAATTCCACTGTCTATTTTAATGATCAAAATCAGCAAATCTAGACTCTCTTTTTTCCAAAGGAATCCAAGGGAATAAACCACCAAGATCCTACTGATTTTCAGTAAGATCTGGGAATTAACTCCCTATACGTGCCTTTGACAATAGTAGCCTGAAGAGCTCAGCCAAGAGTGAAATTCTGTTCAGTAAATCCAGAGAACACCAGTAATGTCAGTTGCACTGAGTGGGAAGGACGAAGGGTAATTACAGTCCCAGCTGCCAAATTCACCTTGGTTGCAAGTAATCATGATGTGCACTGGAATTACGAGGTGGGGGAGACACAGACACTCTGAAAATCAAACCACTTTTATTACATGGTAAAGCATAGACATAAGCACTTCATCTGTGTTTGAAAATCTTCACCTCGATGACTAGGGAAGGCTAGAGAATAAATCTGTGCAGGGATGTAAATGACACAAAGATCATCCTGTTCCCCAACAAGCAGACCACGCCTCCTCTTTTATTAAAAATATCATAGAGTACCTAGGTGTCTACTCAGATTAGTACTTTTGCATCTTTTATAATTAGATGATGCTAACAATGAACTCTCCATAACTACCATAATTGTACTGATACAGACTGTTTACGTAGTTACATGTATTTGTAGTAAAAGTACTGTTGTTTATTAAACTATTATTATACTACCATACCATTGTTCTTTATTAAACCATCCAAATTCTATCCTTTTATATGTATCTGATAAACTAGTGTATTAAAACAGCCACTCCATTAGAAAGTGATTATTTCCAGTGTAAGAGCAGAGTAGCGCAGTAATCCACCATCACCTGAAGCTCCCAGGGAACCTCTGCACGGGTAAAAGAAGGCACAGGTCCCTGCAGCTGCAGCACTTCATTCCTGACTCCCAGCCCTGTGTAGTTCCCAGTCCTTACCATGGAGGCACCCTCCAGAGGTACTGCTGCTCAGCACTCCAAGCAAGTTCTCAGCAGCCACTGCACACACTTGCTGTTCTAATTTGGAGGAAAATCCATCCTAGAGTGTTCAGTACAGGAAATAAGGAGACAAGATACTTAAGGCAAAAAATAGAGCCCTGTTAAGTCACCTACCATTCTTAGCATCAGAAGACTGTTGGGGCCATTTTCGTGTTACGGTGCTAAACACGACAATCAAAACAGAAATGACAGGTGGAATCAAAGAGATTTCCTAGGGGAAAAAAAACCCAATCAGTTTTAATGTTTTGCAAAGCTTTTGCCTTAGTGGCCCATTGACAGTACTCAATATTTCTCTCAGACTATTCTGCACATTTATCAAAAAAATTTCAATAGAAAACACTCCATTGCTTGCAGGGGCCTGCAGCCAGTTATGAAGCAGGCATGTTGGCTTTACAGAGCAACCGCTGACTTACAGACAGTCACTCAGAAAACTTCAGTCCAGAGCATCTTATTGTTCTCATAATTGTGGTATCTGACCAACTTTAAGAGTAGATTATTTGGAAGAAGTAGGTAAAGATTAATAAACTAAGGAATTAAGGAAACACACCTGGACTTTTTCTGCAGCAAACACTCTGGTGATCAGTGATCTGGATCTAATCTCTTTCCTTCAGTGAAGCATAAATTCAGCAGTGATTTGGATCTCCATTCAGATTTGAAAGTTAGATATTTAATAGGCCAAACTAAGTCCATGTTCTGCAGACATTTGGAATTCAAGCAAGAATATGACTGGGAACAATGCTATCTCTTCTTTAAATTAGCAGCCTCTTTCCAATTTTCTCAGCTTGCCAGCTTCAGCCTGCCTCAAAACCAGTCACCATAAAGAACAACACACTTACCTGTTACTGATAATCTTTGCTGTGTATTCTTGCTGTTCTCTCTTACTAGTCCAGAGTTAACACACTGATTTATAAAAAAAAAAAAAAAAGGGAAAAAAAAGAAAAAAAAAGCCAACCTAAATTGCTTTTCCCTGAATCATCTAATTAAATTACCTCCCTACAGTAGCTGAGCTAATTGCTCTTACCCTACAATTCTATATACCCATTTCACCTTTGCTGGCTATTTTCTAACCACATTTCCTATCAGTTTCCCAGAAGAAACACTCCACCACTTAGAGTAATGTTCTCTTTCCCTGATGGAGAGGCAAAGTACCTTGGAGCTCCTCCAGAGTGAGTTTTAAGGACCTGAAATGTAACATTCAATAGCACTATTCCTTATTCTCGTGTTTCCATACAGGCAATGGACCCCAAAGGAAACAATCCTACTCTTGTCCCCCCGCCAGCAGTCAAGTGAATAGTTCTGAAGAGTAGCTAGAAAACTCCAATTTCAGACTGGCTGGGAGAAATCTTCTTATTATGGCCAGCCCTCAGGCTTCTCCAGCTACAGGCATTTATCTAATATCCCAACTCAGACACACTCATAGATTTGAAGCAGGAACTAATTCAGGTAAATTCAGGAGGAAGAGTCAGTAAAGGAAGGAAAATATACCAAAGGTCAAATTGGATTATCATGATGGCCCATTGTAGGCTTAAAATACGTAAATATAGACCTGTTCTCCTGCAGTAGTCTTTATACAGTGCTGTCGCACATTTCCTAGTCACAGAGACTACTAGCATCTCTCAAGTGCCCCAAAATTATTACCACATGGAAAAAAGCCAACAAAAAGGGCTTCTTCATTAGCCAATCTCCAAAATTTTCCCCAACTACCTGCAATATCAAGTGTGCTGTGATAGGAAACATCCTTCAGACAGGTTTCCACACTTCCACATGCAGTCATAGTGAAATCAATACATGTGACATAGGGATACATATGGACCTCACAGAATATCAGCCTTATTGCTCCCGTTTCAGGTACATATTTGAGGCTGGAATTGAAAGCAATCAGCACATTAGTATGAAGATGTCTATACTTTTACTGCACATTTTCCTTGCTTTCTGTATACAGACAAAATATACATATAGTTTATGTGTAAATTTTTCAGATTATTATTTTCAGACTAAATGTTGTAGTGTAGATTATGTGCAAAAAGGAGGATACAATCCACTTTCTTTCTATATTCTGACTCAATACAGTTGAATCAGATGCTGACTGTTTTTTTCTGGCAACTAAATGCCTTTTTTCTTTCCAGATTTATGTAGCACCATATTGATTTTAGGATCATAGTGATCAAGGACCACTTTTATTACCAGAATTTAAAGACCAGGCCCAGCAACTGGATCTCATGAGCAATCTTGAGCACACAGATTAAGTTTAGCTAAGAACAGATTAATAGATATATAAATCTAAGGTTAAGAAGATGGAAATTACATTCAATCATTTTAGGGAAAAAAAAAGGAAATATTTGTCATGCTTATTTGGAAACAAACATCTAGTAAAATCTACTAAAATCTTCAATGAAATGAAAGGATATATTTTTCAGTTTGTACCTCCCCCTATTACGAATATCCCAGGAAACTACCAAAAAGGACATCAATATAAAATTCCCATTCTTCAGCTAGGTTAAATTTTGATTGCCATCCTGCAGGCCAAGAAAAGCGGGGAGAGTGTTTCCACAAAGTTGCTCCAATTGTGTAAGCCTTCAGTAGCCTGCATGGGTGAAATCAGTCAATTTAACTCAGATATATCTGGCTAATAATTATTCAGAGTAGTGTTCTTTCAACCAATGGAGTGTGCAGGTGTGCGACATCCTGTTCTGATGTGACCAGCCGAGTACAAATGCCGAGTACAAAAATCATCCCTGGTTGTAGCGACTGTAAATCCAACTACCCAAAAATGGCAGTCACACTTCTGAAACTCAAGCAGACAATGCCAATGGAGTGCTTCATAAAATGTTTCCCCCCAGCATCAGGACAAAGTCTTTCATGAAGTAGGAAGAACAGGTGTGCATGTGAGCTAAGTTGTCTCTATTGTTTTATAACAAGCCCTCTCATTTTTTTGTACTTCAGCCCTGTGTCCATTAAATGCAATTTAGAGGGATCATCAGAGCTTGAAAGGGCAGATCAAACAGCACTGAGAATCCCAGCTGTGCAGGCCCCAATTCAGAGTGAACATTAACCTCAGCATTCAGCAATAATTTATTCTACTCAAGACAGGAAGATGCTCTATTTCTGTCTTGCATGTTGGTCCCATTGTTTTTTTCCTCCTGAAACAAAGTCATGTGTGTATATGTGATAAACCACAGCAATTTATATATGTGTGTGTGTGTGTATACACATATATTTGTGGCACAGAGAATTATATATCTGCCTCACAATTAATTTTAGATGTGCTCAGGGCTGAACTAATATCTCAGAAGCCCTTCCAGAGGAGCAGACTATTTCTATTATTATTATTTTACAGTGCCTGAGCTAAAAGAAAAGAAGCTTCAGTAAACACAATGACTCTGCAAGCTTGTATTCAGCCATCAGGTTTCAGTCTTTGTGGCACTGTGGCTGAAACCTGATGGCTGAGGCTTGAAGATTGTGCTGAAGGCACTTATTTTAGGCAGAAGCTGGTGATCAGTGATTGTACTTTAAAGGTAAACAGAGAAACAGTGTTGTGTTGGGGTTTTTCTTTCTTTTTTTAGTCCACTGTTAGCTAAAAGCTCTCAAGCAGTGCTTTTCCTAGTGCCTGAAGATGATAGATGTGCACAGAATGATTTGCCTCCCAGTCAGATAGGCTGCACCTCAGCTGATATAACTGTATGCATGATATATCTCTCCATTTCACAGTATATTTCTTCCTGACATTTTTTTAACTATATGAGATGTATAGTGGTACAAACCTCAAAAGCTGGTCAAGAACCAAAACCTGCAACTGTCTTTAAGGTAAAAAAAGGCAATGGTAAGGGGTTAGTGTCCACAATGCTCATTACACAAATTGTTAAATTATGTACTAGAGAGGCAATTGCTATTTTAACTACTAGTGACATAGCTAGTATTTAAACAGTAGCATTTCTATTGCTACATCCAGCATTGGAGATGTCCAGGGAAAGGTCAACTCCGAAAGACGAGTCATAGGAGTATTGCAATTAATGGCCAAAGTACAGAAATAACCTGTCGGGTATTTTTCTCTCTCTTTCTCTCTTCCTGTTCTTTGCTTCTGTACCAGATTGTGCTACATAAAACATTTTGCTTGTTTTGATTTTTCCTAAGCACTGAAGTTTATTTTGGATCAGTGAGGTGAGAAACCTTTGAAAGGCTCATGAGACTCCCTAAGCTCGAGAGTCCAGCATTTGCAGCTGTCAGGATCATGGTTTCCTTCAACAGATTGCTAACTTGGAAATTTAGCAGACACATTTCTGCATTTATTTCCTTCTCTGCCTTAACAAGAAAAAAAAGCAGTATTGTGTAGGTAACATGTAATCAAAGGTTTCACTTGTCAGATTAAGTGGATTGTGATTTTTTCAGAAGTGAAAAAAAGCTGCAGCAAATTCGGTCTGCATTGCACAATCCCCCAGGTACACAGACAGTAGTTAGCTTGTCGTGGACAATGTTAGAAGGATTAAAAGACTATATAAAAAAAAGAATAAATAAATAGGGTTACTCTGATTAAGGAAAGCAATGGCTGCCTTTGTGTTTGTTTAAATCTTCACAGTCACATTAAGGGCTTAATTACTTTAGTTAAGGATTCAGGTTCTACTGAGGAAAAGAACTATAAAGAGACAAAACTAATTAATGCAAAATACTCAGAGTCAGGGAGCACAAAAAAATTCTTGCAATATCCATTTTCCTTAGACACATTTAAGTTAGTGAAAGGTACATCCAATAATATCAGACAGATTTCTTCTGTTGAAGTATTGCAACATTGCTACTTTCCTCCATCCTCCCTTCCCTTTAGAAATAGATCCAGTATTTAAATTCCGTCTATGTATAACTATTCACAAAACAGAAAGTGAACAGATCCTGGGATCTGGACATCAGCAGACAGCACAGATCACCGCTACAGAAAGATACAAACAGACTTCAGTGTGGAGCTCAACAGTTTCAGAAGCTTCTAAGCTCATTAGCAGTGTAAGTCCCACAGATAAGCCCCACATTGAAATGCAAGCAAATAAGAATTCAAGCTTCACCAAAAAGGGAGAATTAGGCTCCTTCACTTCCAGAAATCAGGTATAGTTTAATAAATTGCTTAAACTTCACCATTTTTCAGAAATGTTTGCCTGCAGTCACAAACCCTATCAGAAAGCAATATTGGGTGCTTATATGAGCCTTCAAATACCGACATGCTTTTTGGAATACAGACCTATGGCCTCAAAGTATCTAAACCTGACCTGCTGGCTGGCTATATTTGAGTCCCACTGAACCTGGTGCTGCTTTGTGAAATGGCCGTTTGCTTTCCATTGTATCAGAAATGCCTAAAAGTTGCTCCAGTTCTGCGTAGCTGTAACACATTGTGAACCAAAATCACAACCAACAGTCAATGCAAATGAGCATGATTGAGACACTACGTTGCCTTCTCCATTGCCTTCTCCCTTCGGTCATGCACCCTTTTGATGTTATCCCTACAATACTAAGGAAGAGAAATGTAGGTGCCCCACAGCAGCTCATCATCTCAGAACTACATTTCTGCTGAGCCAGATCCTCCAGCTTTCGCATTAGTTTATGCTGACAGTGCAGACAAAAGCAGCTGCACAGTAATGGAGACTCCTGCCCTACATTTCTATTTCTATCTAGCCCAAAGGAATCATAAGAGGATGACCACATCAATCATAAACAATCCAAATGTATTTTGATGCAGACTATGAAGTTGGATGAATGTTGCATTAAAGAAGGTTGTGCCTATTTGTTAAAATAGAAACCATGAATGAAAGTACTTTGTGCTTTGTGAATATTCAGTGGTTAGGTTGTGCTGTTAAAACGTTCAAAGGATGCACACGTGCATTAAAACATTTACAAGCACATTTGTGCTAATGTTGATGGAGGTAACATTCTCACTGCCATCTTGACATCTCTTCGACAAAGTTTCATTTACCCATATCAGGGGACAGAGACAATAATACATGCCCTACTTAACCACTCTAATACAACACATAACGCCTGAGGTAAAACGATCACAAAAGATAAAGAGATTGCATAGATTGTTAAACAAAGGAAAGTAATAAGTGAATTACCATATATCCAATAAAATACATAGGAAATTCGTAGGTGAAACATGAAGAAATATTCCCTGGAGCTAGTTGATACTTCCTCAACTCATCACAGTGCTATGGAGGACACAAGGGCCTAGGCAAATTCTTTTTACTATTTGTATTTACACTGGATACCAAAAGCAGTAATACACGGTGAGGAACAGTCTCAATCTCAAGAAGCCTTTTGTCCAAAACGGGCAAATGAGGTTAATAACAGGATCGAGCCAATGTAGATGCAGCCTGTAGATGCTCACGCTAAATCACATCTCAGAGACATGTCCCCAACACCGTGGAGAGGTGTTGTAGAGGATGGCTCTCCCCAGCTCCTCATGGCTTTGTAAGTGCTCCCAGGCTGGGATGTGGGCCAAGAAGCAGAAAAGAGCCCACAGCAGGCACAGTGTGCCATGGGTAATTGGCAATCGGGGACAAACAGAGAGAGGATAGAAATCTCCTCCAACCTCTCTTCTCCTCCTAAATCCATGCCTAGGTAAGTCACAGAGAAGTGAAACTATTTGTCCTCATAGTCCAACTACAAAGCTAGGAAACTCCAGGCTTCCCAGCTATCAACACAATGTGCTTTCCATTAAAGCATATTTCTTTCAAGTGCTCCTTTAAGTTAACGCCACACTTACAACGTAGGTCACAGCTTGTCACTTATTAACAGGTCAGCCAGTTCTAGTAACATCTTCCTATCCCATACATCTTTCCATCCAGAAAAAAAAATATCTTTTTTCAAAAATTTTATTCCTCTGTACTTCATGCCTTTGAATACATCATCTCTAACAACTGTGATAAGAAAGCTCAGTGTGAAGGCTGCAGAACTCAGCAATAGGCTTGCATGAAGTGTGAGCCACGCATTCATCACTGCTGGCCTGTGTTTCATCATTGATTTGTGCGGAGGTGTATGTAAACTACACCCATTCCTGCGGAACTTGTCCAATTGTAATTGGAATCAGCAAGAAGCCTTGGAGGATTGGGCATGGGCAAGTCTTCTGAGAAGGTGTTTTTGCTAAAGAAAGAAAATAAACATGGCAAACTGGCATCCAAGTAAAATATGAACTATGTAGCATTTTATTTCCTAAGTTGCACATTTCATGCTGCCTACCAGCTTTTAAAGGTCAAACATGTAAACTTAAGAAGTGTGTGCGAGTGTATACTAGTTGCAAAGCTCTTTTTTTTGTCAGTTCTATGAAGCAATAACCCATGAAATATAGTTGATATCTCATGGGCACAGTTCTCCATGCCTGCAAACATTTAAAATTGCACTTGTGGTACATAAAAGATTTATAATGATCTCACCCACAAATATAAATTTTATCCCACATAGGAGAAAAAGACCTAGAAGCAGAAGCAGTGAACAGCTGAATATGAGCACAGTGTCATAAATTCATATCACTTACAGCTTTTTAACAACCAGTCATAAATGTGACCGATTTCAATTTAATTTATGAGACTTTGTGATAGAACCAGGATTATCTCCTCAAAACTGAGTTTTAAAACACAGTGGGTACAATTATGGCCTTACTATAATGTCAGTTGGGGCAAATGGGATTGGGGTGGCCATCTGGAAGGTCCCTGAGCCATGCTTCATGTGCAGGGTCAGATGACTGGAGCTGAAAGGGCTCCACCAAACTTTAGTGGGGATCCTACTACTGCTCCAAGCCAAGCAGCACATCCCTTCACAGCACAAGCTACCGATAAGGGACATGTTCATAAGGGCTATGCAACTTGCCATCACCAAACCTAGCATTCTTTGTATGGGTACAGCTGGGCAATAGATAGTCAAGACATGCATCACGGTAGTGCTGTGACTATTTCTCATGCAGGTAAGTATCAGATTCACCTCATCTCCACCACTCCATCACCTCCCCCATACATTCACATGACTCAGTCCTTGTAATATTTTACACATATTTAGACAGTTTTGTCTGGACTGGAATTTTTAGTGGCAGTTATTGAAAGGAAAAGATAGTTGGGGAGGGACTGGAAGATAGGAAAGACCACCAACCAAGAGGACAGGGGATGAAATAAGAAGTCAGACATGCTTGCTCAAACATTCTTCTTCAGGCATCACTGGAACAACTCAGGTCAATGAGCTGCCATAAGTTAAAAACCTTTGTTTTCCAAAATGCAATGTTACCTTTCTCCCACAACTGTATTGTATAAGTCCAGTATCTATGGTAAAAAAAAAATCTGAATTTCAGCTAGATGTATCTCATAAAAACTCAAAGGCAAGCCCTGATATCTGGTAAGTCAACAGAACTGTTTATTTTCTTGGACATAGAGACTGAATTTTATTTTGGGGCTGGCAAGAGGAAAATTTTTGAAATACCCTGGGGAGTCAGAGTTTGCCTCAGAGCTCTCTCTTTCTGCACCTGTCAGAAGTTTGATTTATTTATTTTTTCTCTACTGTACATATTGGCAGCTTGGAAACCAATCAAACAAACAACTTGTGTATTTTTCCTGTAACCTCATCAGGAAAAAACAGGAAGAAGAAAACATGTTTTACTACCTAAGCTTTTTGCTTCCATTTTTATCTTACATTGCACTTGCTCTTACACATGGAAGATAACAAACAGTCCCTTGTGTTGCCTGTGTGTATGTATTTGAAGGCAAAATATTATGTCACAGTGTGAAGTTGTAATATTGTGCCTATTAAAACATCAAAACTAGCTCAATATAGAAAAAGACATCATGAGGTCAAGCTGCAGATGTATCCCCAAAGGTGTTAACTAAGGAGGACATATTAGTCCCAATTATATTTAACTGTGTGTTGTGACAAGTGGCATTCCTCAGGGATCAGTATTGGGACCAGCGCTGTTTAACATCTTTGTTGGTGACATGGACAGTGGGATTGAGTGCACCCTCAGCAAGTTTGCCAACAACACCAAGCTGTGTTGTGCAGTTGACATGCTGGAGGGAAGGGATGCCATCCAGATGGACTTTGCCAGGCTTGAGACGTGGGCCTGTGTGAACCTTATGAAGTTCAACAAGGCCAAGTGCAAGGTCCTGCACATGGGTCGGGGCAATCCCAAGCACAAATACAGGCTGGGCAATGAGTGGATTGAGAGCAGCCTGGCAGAGAAGGACTTGGGGTGTTGGTTGACAAGAAGCTCAACATGACCTGGAAATGTGCATTTGCAGCCCAGAAATCCAATTGCATCCTGGGCTGCATCAGAAGAAGCATGGCCAGCAGGTCAAGGGAGGTGATTCTCCTCCTCTGCTCTGCTCTCATAAGATCCCACCTGGAGTACTGCGTTCCGCTCTGGGGCCCCCAGCATAAGAAGGACATGGGCCTGTTGGAGCGAGTCTAGAGGAGGGCTACAAAAATGATCAGGGGGCTGGAGCACCTCTCCTATGAAGACAGGCTGAGAGAGTTGGGATTGTTCAGCCTGGAGAAGAGAAGGCTCCGGGGAGACCTTATAGCAGCCTTCCAGTACTTAAAGGGGGCCTACGAGAAAGCCTGAGAGGGACTTTTTACAAGGGCATGTAGTGAGAGGACAAGGGTGTAACAGTTCTAAACTGAAAGAAGGTAGATTTAGATTAGATGTAAGGAAGAAGTTCTTTATTGTGAGGGTGGCGAGGCACTGGAACAGGTTGCCCGGAGAGGCCCCATCCCTGGAAGTGTTCAAGGCCAGGTTGGATGGGGCTTTGAGCAGCCTGGTCTAGTGGAAGGTGTCCCTGCCTGTGGCAGGGGGGGGTGGAACTAGACGATCTTTAAGATCCCTTCTAACCCAAACCATTCTATGATTCTATTGTTCTATGATTACAGGTAGTAGAACAGTTACGGAGTTGCAGAAGGCAAATAGTCAAACACAGTTTTGCAATGCTGAAGTAGAATTGCAAGTAGCATGAAGTTACTATTTCCTCCTTTTTCTTCTCAAATGCAAAATATTCCTGTTTGTGCAATGCAAAGTTTAAGCTGAGCTAGTCACCACTTTGGCATCAAAAGAACATCGCATTATTTTAAATGATTGCTTGACAGCCTAGGTACAAAACTTCTCAGGTAAGAACTGAGGAAATTTTTTAATATCCATTTAACTGTTCCACAGCTCTGCACATTTCACATGGAAAAATCATACAAGCCATTTGTCATCCAATCCAGAATGTATTGTTAGTTTCTTAATAGTCCCCAAATTCTGTCAGGCATTGTCCATTTACAGAAGAAGCTACAAGAGGAGGGGGAGATTAAAGAAAAAATTAAAATAAAATCAATTAGGTAATTAATTCTAATTGTTTTCTGCACTATTCCAGTACCTAAATGCCTTTTACATGCATATTTATTGTGGAATCTCTGTATCTAGGTGTACCCCAAACACTAAGCACACCACATCTGTAACCCATGATCAGTAACCCATGTTTTGAACTTGCTTGACCTTCTTGAGCTTTCTCCAGCCTTTTCCCATTGTATTTGGAGACAAAATGGGTGGTTACATGATGGTATGCCAAACTAACTTTTTTCCATGAGACATGAGGCACCAGATAACTCAAAGCACTGAAGGCTCCAGGGTGGCAGACCCTTGTTGATCTAAAACATGACAAAAGGCATGTGGCCCAGCACCTCAGCCAGCAACTGGGAAGCAATAAGAGACACTGCAGGAAGTGGTGTTGAAATTCATGGGATGTTGGTTCTAGTCCTGGCCCTGCTACTGTCTTACCTTACCTTCAATAAAACCGAAAAAGGAAGATAAAATGTTCACCCTCTACAAAATACAAGGAGGTGTGTGAGCAAGAAAAAAGTAAAAAGAGCTAGAAATCATCATTATTTCAGCACAATAACTACATAGCCACTAGAGCATATAGTCACACAGTCTTTCGTGTATCACTTGAGCATCTACCAAATTCACAAAGCAGCTATCCCCTGGAGAAATAGCTTGTCATCACATTGCTCCTGGTCACCAGCCTCCTCGCAGTCTGACCAAAGAGCAGGGGCACATGTGACTCTGAAGTGACACTGAGGCGTATGTACTTCATGCTGCTCTTGACCACACCACCATTTTTTCTGCTTCTTCTGATGTTTTTCATTCTCCAGAAACTTCAGTGCTTCCTTCCTTCCTTCCTCCTCAACCTGTGACAGTATGAAGAGATTTCAGAACCACCAGGAGAACACTGTCATGGTGGGAATAAACCACAGCTAAAAAGGGTAGCGTTTCCATTTTTCTTGTTTAAGCATACAATCACAAATAGGAAAAAGGGGGTATTAGACATACCTAAGAATTTGCTGTTTCACAAATGCTTTTCTTCACCTTCCAACATGCACGGCAGGCATCTAACTACATTTTACTTATCTACCCTTCAGCTTGTGAGGAACAGTTAACCAGCCTTACTGTTCTGCAAATGAATGGGTAGACCCACTAGCATTAGTCAGACCTTGGCTAATATAGACCAGGAGACAATAAAAGTCCATGCAATTTACTGCTGGTTTAATGAAACATATTCACACTGAAGAAGTGCTACTTCTTTTCTTTTACCGGCTCCACTCACTTTATTATACAATCCTTCGTGCCCGTGTCATTAAATCCACCAACTTTCTGGACCATAGCCTCTGCAGACATCTTCCACTCAGCTAATGAATATCTTCCAGACAACATTCCCTTTATTGGCATACATAAAAGTCCTAGCTTATTTGCCTTGCAAAAGTTAGATCTTTATTGGCTGTGTATGCTTCATTTAGTTAATTAAGAAGTAACCAGCAACATCCTTGGGTTATCCTGATTTTAAGAACTTAGTCTGGGTCCATTTCCAGTGCTTTAACATGTCAGTTTAGCATGATTTTTTTCCTATACATTTTCCCATAGCCTGAAACAATGACTAATAATCATTTACTATTATTTGTTTCTATTCTAGTCATACCTGAAGATTCATACCAGACTGTGCTTCTGGTATGCCTTCCAAAACCATGACAAGAGAAAGTCCATGCTTCCCAGAAGCTCACAATACAAACAAAAAAAAAAAAAAGTGGAAGTAATAAAATTATATTATTAATGAAACATTAACTGATAAGGTGACCTACCCATGGTAACATTTAGAGCCCATGGAAAAGCCACAGAAGTCAGAAGAGGTAATATTTTCTTTTCTGGTTTCTGTGTAAATAGCTATCAAAGTTAGTTAAATCAATTTTAAATTCTGTAAAGAAAATTCGTAGTGCTCTATCTGAAAACCAGTAAACATGTTTTAGGCATTAAAGATCATTTGTTTGGTGGGGTTTTTTTCCTTCCATATTGCACTTATTCACACCTCTGAATATTCACATATTAATGGTCAGACAAGCCTAGTAACAAAGCTCAGCCTTATTGAGCCTTCCTGGTGTTCATTCAGTAATCAAGAGAAAGATGATTGAGCTAAACAGTCATTCTTGATGATCACTCGTGACTAGTATGCAATGTCATTACAGGATCAGGCCTTCATGAAATTTACTCCTCTCTTTCAGGTGCAGTGCTAGGTGATTGGCAGGATTGTGATTTGTTCATCACCCAGGGGCTAGTGCCAGCGACTGAAGGCAGAATACCTGTTTATAGCAGGGATGCTTGCTAGCAAACCTATTGTGAGACATAACAGACACCCATGAAGGATGAGGGTTGATCTGCCTCTTTATCAGGTGTTTCCACAGGGCATTGGTGAACAGGAAAATATTTGCAATTGAAAAATGTTTCTTGAGAGTGTAGAAGAAAATACTTTGTGGACACCTCTGACTGTATGGTTTTTAGCAGCTTTTCTATTTTGTAACTCATGTATGTGAAATGAAGGGCCATTTTCTATCCCTATCAAGTGTATATTAGGACATTTGCCTGTTAGACAGATGATTTTTTTGCAGATACTTCTTGAACACAAGTAATATATACTATATAAAATCCTTTATACTGTGCACAGGATGATCATTTTATGGGTACAGATTTTGTGCAAGGCCCATGTGGTAGAAGCAGAGGACATGGGACACATTCAAAGCTCTCTACTAAAACACACAGTCCATGGTTTGCTGTGCTGTCCCTACAGCACCGTCCTTCCCAGCCTGTTTTAGCCTGGTGAGTTTTGTAATGTAGAAAGTATCCACAGACCTCCAGTGCATTGATCTTTTTCTTATTATTAACTCCTTGTAAGAAAAAATACACTCATTGACTACAGTCAAGGATCTCCATGCGTTAGTTTGTCCTTGACTTGCTTTTGAAAAGAAGGAACAAAATCCAGCAATGGCTTTTCTTGCCTGTTTTACATTACTCTAATTTAGAATATTTTGTTGAAATACTGCACTGAACAGGAAGCCTCTCCCTGTCCCCTGAGAGTATTTCTAATGCACTGATATACATGCTAAAAAGATTTGTGTTCTGCATGGACCATGGCTTCAAAAATAGTAGTAGCTCTGCAGCACAAAAGATGCATTGCTCTGAGGAAATGTTCTGCAGTCAGTCTGATGACTTCTGTGACCTTTTCCAATGAGATGAGGAAGATCATAAGACCTACGCATTGCGCCCTCCGTCCCCAGCCTCAGAGCTGTCAATGTCTTGGTGAAAGCTGTAGCTGTACATACTTCCCTTGCAGCAATTGCTGTCTGACACAAAAGATGACTTTGAAGACAGCCAGGCTAGCCACACAGTGCCAAATCAGCACAGTGTTGGATAAAAGTTTTAGACTGATAGCTGTGTTCTGATAATTGCACACTATTAAAATATTTCCTGAATTTATTATTAGAAAAATTAGGTCTAAAAATAGAGATTCCTGTGTGCAGTGGCCCATAATTTTAAAGGATAACATAAAAATCCCAGCAATCAATGACTGCGCATTGGGAGTGAAAGCTGTTTAATGTCTAAGTCTGCGGAAGAACAGCTAAGACATCTGCGTTGTTTTCTAAGCTCTGCCACAGATTTCTTTTATCTCCTGGGGCTAGCCACTTAAACTATAGGAAACTGTTCAGCAGCTGCAGCCTGCAGAGTGCTTTGGAGCGCTGGACCTTCAGTCAATCAGACTGGGGATCCGGCTGGGACACACTAGGGCTCTCTTCTGGCCTTCAGGGGAAGAGGGGCTTTCATCCACCAGTAGAGCTTGGAGAGAAAGCAAAGAAATCATCCAGGACCTGGGAAAAGTGTGCCTTAGCTTCTCCAGTACTGACCTCCTTTAAGGATAAAAGGGTAGAGGGGAGGAAAGATGGGGAAGACAATAAAAGAAAAAAAGATAGAAAGTAGGAAAGATGGGGAAAACTTTAGCCCCAGTAGGTCCTAAAGTATTTAAAGTCTTCAGATTAAAAAGACTGTAAAAGTGCAAAGAATTATTGTCTCCACATACACAAGGTGCTGCTGTGTCTTTGTTAAGTTATGCTAAAGGAAGACTGCATCAGCTGGAACACCTCAGGAACCAACAATAAACAGCAGCTCGCATACTTTGGGGAGCTGAAAAATATAATACGCAATAAGAATACTCCCTCAGAAATTCCCCTTCATTCATTTGCTTGCTTGAACTGTGCCCCCAAAATCTGTACAGCAGTCTGGATAACATGTCTTACATTCTGACATTTCCAAACTTTAACTGACAGAGAGCAGAAATGTCATTTAAAAAAGGAGCATCAACAGTAGAGAGAGGAATACAGGCAATTAGGCCTTCACCCTGACACAGTTCCCCAGGCAAGCAGGCTCAACAAAGTCAGAAATGTTGCTTGAGCAGGGTCGAAGACCCCAGTGCAGAAAGCATTTAAACACATGCTTTTGATTCAAACAAGACTTGACCAGATACTTAAAGTTAAGTGCAGTTTGATGAACTGAGGCTTGATGAACAGTTGCAGGATCAGACCTTTACACCACTCAGCTCGAAGCTGCTTTTAAACTCTTCACTTCCATGTTTATAATGCTCCTTTCTAGAAACATCACTATTCAATATAAACCTTGCTTATTTTCCTTTACAGTGGCATTAACTCCTGAAATTAAATTAATTAGTTGCTAATTTTCACTCTGTAAAAATGTGTTGACACAAGGAGTATAATAAACAGTGGTTGGGTCAGATAAATAGTGAAGCATTTACCTGACCCTGAGCCATTATTATAATTAGCTCCCTCTGACACATTACAGTTTGTTCTTCAATCTACCACTCACCGAACATCCAAAAGGACATCTACACAACAGCACCAGTTCACAGTCCCAGGCATACTGGGGAGAAGTGCTTTCTGTCCTATAAACAGCACAGCAGAATGCAGTGTTAAGTCTTTCTAAGGCTTTAAGCGCTGTGGGAATGGCTGTTATTTCAAGTCTTTCCTGTTTTGCCATTTTTTAAAAACATCATTTTGCAGGAGAGTTGGACATTCAATGTTCTGTCAGAGCAAACAACAAACTTCAGCACCTCAGGAGCAACAACAGCAACAAATATCCTGGACTCGTACAGAATTGCATCCACAGTGGAATCCTACAAGCCAACTGTGTATCATGCTTATTACCCCTTGTCATGAATTTCCTCTTATTTGAATATCTGGCAGTATTTTGGATGAAAAAAAGAGGTTTAATTTAAAGAAGATTATCAGCTGTTCTGAGTTTTTGAGTCAAATGCCAGATCTTTCCAGTTTTCACTATAAAATACAAACAGGTTATTTTTATAATATGAAGAATTCTGGGTTGGTTTTTTTCTTTTTTTTTTTTTTAACAAAGGAACACATGATGTCATGGACAAACAAATATTGTGTTAGTTTGTTTCTAATAACGGACACATTTTTTAAAGTAAGGATAACAGGAAAAAAACAAGATAAAAGGAAAAAAGATGAAGTTAGTGTTGAATGAATTAATAGCAGGCAGGTGGCTGGGTGGGTGTCATGGCAGATAAACACTGAGATGAAGCCAAGGTAATTATAATTATAATCTGGCTAGTAATGCTTTCAGCTGAGGGTGTATAAAAACCTCCGTAAGTTAATACTGAGATGTTCAGATCAACCTCCTTCTTGCCTGCTCCCCCAAAACAGAATCTCATATATTCAAACTCACATTTTATGCATTTTTATTTTCTGAGCATTTCAATTAGTATTTTTAAGAGTGCTATTCTGTTGTAACTAGTTCAACCAACTTTCCACTCTCCTTGTGCAATCCTGGAAAACATGAGTATGTAATCAGCCAAGTGTCTTCTGACCTCCATGTTTTGCTGGACAGAATTCACCTCTTTCTATCATTCTCTTTTGCAGGCTTTCTCTCCCCACTGTGCTATTCACAGGGGTATAAAATGCTCAGGCAAACAGAAGTCAATGGCAGATGTGTCGGCAGCACTTCTTTCTGTAATTTTACTAAATGGATGTAGCCCATAAAAGCAGCCTTAATTAATGGAAACATTTTAAAGGCACTTATAATAAGCAGGGAGAACAACAGTTGCCAAAAGCAAACTTTATTAACAAAGTATGTTTAAAAATTATTTTCCTGAAGGTGACAAAAGATCTGTGGTGGGTTGACCCTGGCTGGACACCAGGTGCCCACCAAAGCTGCTCTATCACTCCTCCTCCTCAGCTGGACAGGGGAGAGAAAATATAACAAAAGGCTCGTGGGTCCAGATAAAGACAGGGAGAGATCACTCAGCAACTACCATCACAGGCAAAACAGACTCGACTTTGGGAATTAGTTTAATTTACTACCAATTAAATCAGAGTAGGATAATGAGAAATAAAACCAAATCTCAAAAACACCTTCCCCCACCCCTCCCTCCTTCTCAGGCTTAACTTCACTCCCAAATTCTTTACCTCCTCCCCACCAGCAGCACAGGGGGATGGGGAATGGGGGTTGGGGTCAGTTCCTCACATGTTGTCTCTGCCGCTCCTTCTTCCTCAGGGGTAGGACTCCTCATTCTTCCCCTGCTCCAGCGTGGGGTCCCTCCCATGGGAGACAGTCCTTCACAAACTTCTCCAATGTGGGTCCTTCCCAGGGGAGACAGTTCTTCATAAACTGCTCCAGCGTGGGTCCCTTCCACAGGCTGCAGTCCTTCAGGCACAGCCTGTTCCAGCGTGGGTCCCCCACGGGGTCACCAGTCCTGCCAGAAAACCTGCTCCATGGGCTCCTCTCTCCACGGGGCCACAGGTCCTGCCAGGACCCTGCTCCAGCGCGGGCTTCCTACGGGGTCACAGCCTCCTTCGGGAACCCACCTGCTCTGGCGTGGGGTCCTCCCTGGGCTGCAGGTGGATATCTGCTCCACCGTGGACCTGCCTGGGCTGCAGGGGGACAGCCTGCCTCACCATAGTCTTCCCCACGGGCTGCAGGGGAATGTCTGCTCCGGCGCCTGGAGCATCTCCTCCTCCTCCTTCTGCACTGACCTAGGGGTCTGCGGGGCTGTTTCTCTCACGTTTTCACTCCTCTCTTCCATCTGCTGTTGTGCAGCAGTTTTTTCCCCTTCTTAAATCTGTTCTCCCAGAAGCACTACCACCATCACTGATGGGCTCAGCCTTGGCCAGTGGCGGGTCCATCTTGGAGCCGGCTGGCATTGGCTCTGTTGGACATGGGGGAAGCTTCTCGCAGCTTCTTACAGAAGCCACCCCTGTAGTCCCCCTGCTGCCACAACCTTGCCATGCAAACCCAATAAAAGATTTTATGTACATAGTTATTAGAAGAGGTATTTCTTTATTCAAATACCCTAAAAATCTTAAAAGACTCAGGTTTGGGACATGTTTTGTTTTCTGGAGGATGAAAGTGAGACAGGACAGTTTTCTTGCTCCTGTGTGACAGGGGGGAAATGCTTTTACTGTGCCTCAAGTGTCTTTTACTATTTAGAGATCTGAACCTGAAAGGTGCTGAGTGCTTTCAGCTCTCATTGACTTCAATGTCACCCAGTCCTTCAGTCAGGTTCAATGGGATCTGAGAGAACACCACATCCCGCAGCAGATGTTTCCCCCATGAAGCATCTCCTCTAGTGCACCCCATCTTCAGAAACACCAGGGCCTCGATTCAGGTTCAGCAGAGCTCTTAAGTGTATGCTTAAGTCCATCCTGAACCAAACACACTTCAGGAGTATTTAGCTACATATCTAAAAATTAGTATGTGTTTAAATATTTTACCCTCCTGAAAGGAAACAGCATACTTTTTTACTTTCTGTGGAAGATGTGACAATATGTCCTTTTGTTTAAATATTAAGTCATCCTTTTGAAAAAAATAAATAAGTATCATAGGTTAATATATTCTCAGCAGGTAAATAACTTGGACAAATCCCCTTGTCATTTTCTAAAGCCATCACAATTCATTTTTGCCTACATACACTTTGCATTGTTTTGTTGTGGCAGGGATGCGCATGGAAAGACTGAATAAACCCCATGTTCTTGTTTCATCAAAGGAAATGGCTTTCTTTAGGAAAATGCCCCCTCACACACCATCTGACACTGACTTTCCAATCAAATATAAAACGTAAAAGCAAACTGTCCCCACCATCTGTGACAAATTCCCTTTAATTCTTCAAACACTTCCCTGTAAAATGCAGCTATTAGTAATAGCCATACATTTTGCTACATTTGTAAATTAGAGTTGTTTTCTTTCATTCCTGATTGAGACAGAATCATTGTATTATTAACCCAGAGAAGTTCTCTGTCCTTTTTAATTTCAGAATAAGGAAACTCATTGGCACTTGGCGGCATTCAGTCCTGCTGACTAATCATTAGCATTGGCTAATGGCAATTTTTCATCAAATCTTATTATTAAATCAGAATATAAAAGATTTAGAAAATGCAGGGTTGCAGCTAGAGGTCATTAGTCATGAGCACAAGAAGTAATCAATACAATTATGGTTGCTCAAATTGTGTTGGATGGGCCAGGTGGTGCAGTGTGATAATGCATTACCCTTTCACCTCTGGTGCCCTGCTTGTATCGCAGATAACAGCAAGTCTGCTGGTTTCCATCTAATCTCTGGTGGATGCTTGAACATGCAGAAACCATTAAGAGGAATTCAACCAAATGGGCTAAATTCAATTCTTAGTCACACTGGTGTAAATTTTCAGTGGAGTTATTCCAGATTTACACTTTCCCCGTTGCGATTTGTTTAGCCACCTCTTTTTTAAAACTAAGATATTGTATTGGGTAATAGGCATGAGCTGGAAATGCTCACTTTACAAAGCCATCAACAGCCTAACCTACTGTTATTCACTGTAGTGCAAGTATGAAGCCATTAAAATGAAGTCTCTGCGGATTTATACTGATGCTAATGAGTGCAGAGCTGGATTGTTGAGCAATTCCTTCTCATTGTAAGAATGTGATACTGAGGTTGCCTTCTACTGTTTGTCTTAGGAACGTATTTAAGAAAGGATCCTCAGGAAAACAAAAAGGCAGTAGGAAAGGCTAAAAAAAAGGAGAGTGTGGGTAGCAGGTGGAGCTACAATCTGTGAAAAAGCTGCACTTCATCCTAATAAATGGATTTTCCATCTCAAACTGGTGTTAACTCAGTGGCACTAGAAAAGTTTACACCAGCTGTAAATCTGGCCCTACTGGCAAGTGTTCAAGCAAAAATATTACTATCCACAATTTACTTTCCAAAATACATGCTTTTATTTGTCTCCTTTTAACAAAATGATTGGCTCAACTCCAGTGTTAGGCAATTTTTTAAGGATTTCACATATGCATCTACCTGGACAAGGGGTGCTGGTCTCCCACCCCCATCAGCAGGGAACATTGAAAAATGCTTGGCTACCAGCAGAAGTTGGTATCTGGGGCATATACACATCAGGAGGAATATTACCTTCACTGAGAATTTTAAAATTTCCTTAAATACTTATTTTGGAGATAATTTTCTCTTAAAAAAATGTCATCAGTTTCACTTTGTGACACTGTGTTCCTTGCACCAATCTACACATCCACCCTCTAACGCAAACAAAGGAAATTTCAACACTGCAAAAATAATGTTTTCACATGAAGGTGAGATTTCCTTATGAAAGCCTGACAGGACAAAAAAAGTAGACCATGCTGAATTTTTTTTTTCTTTTTTTGCAGACAGTGAAAATTATCTCCTTTTTCATACATAATGTTTCATCTTGTGTACTTTCATGTACGTATGAATAAGAATTAAAAATTCACACAACAAGCTAACTACCAACCATACAGACATAATTGCTTTTGGAAATATTGTACTTGAAGACATTTTCATGTCAGCTGTATGTGTTCGGGTATCATTATAACATGGTGTTTACACCAGATTAATACCATATGCTGTGTGGGAATTATGTCAGGTTATAAATGGAAATATAGGATAGCATCTGAAATTCAGGAGCGCATTAGAGTCTGATTTATTTTAAAGTGCTGCTAATAAAAAAGAAAATAAGTTTGAATAACATTACTTTTGATTTACACTGGTATGGTGCAGATAGAACCCAAATCCAGCTGCCTTTAAGTTTCGTTAAACAAGTGTTAAAATTATCACCAATTAAAACTGTTTCTACACACTATTAGTGGACTCGTGACCTCATTAAGGCAGCCAGGAGTCCTCAGATCTGATGAGAAACATTTTTCTACCTTTTTTCCTCCCAAAATGATGCCACTTTTTCGTGTCTTCTCTAGGCCTCTTGTGAGTACTGTCAACGCATTTTAGCTCAAAGCTGAAAGCGCTTCTTTAATCTGCATTTTACTCACTGCCTAATTTAACAGTTGTCGAGCAGGTCAGGAATGGGAATAAAAGTATACAAAAGTGGGGGAAGATGAGGGATGCAAAGAACATTGCAGAAGTGAGTCTAAACAGAAAGCAGAGTTAAAAACAGACAAGAAAGGCAAATTAAGGAGCAGAGCCTGACTACCAAAGCCAGTAAAATCCAAGGAAGCTTTCCACTGATTTTAATCAGACCCCCTGGGAACGAGGGTGGGGAGAATAATGAAGGACGTTGAGAGAGATGGCATCATTACGGTAACAGAGCTTAGCAAAAGGAGAGCGGATGCTGACAGAAAGCAAAGGTTTACCAAGGGAGTATCTTCCCGCACTGCCAAAGAAGAGGCAGTGGGCTCCTTCATGGGCTAAGCCGACCGGCTCCGGGAGCCAGACGGCCACATTAAGTCAGCATCCCGCTCCAGGTCTTGATCCCACTCTCCGTGGGGCTTATTAGCCACGATGCCTGGGCAGGACTCAGGCTCCCATGTGGAGCAGCTTCCCACCGAGCTGGGGCAGAGTGGGAGTGGAGCAGAGCCAGGTCTCCCCCGTGCCTCTGCAGACCTGACCCATCTTTCTTTCACATTCAGGCTGCCAAAAATTAGGCAAACACCTGACCCCTTGGCCAGCTCCTTCAATTCACCCTTAAGTTCTTCTGAACAGACTGCATTACTCAGGTTAGCAGATTGGAAAAAAAGAAAAATACCAGAAAATGCTCATACATAAAGTTAAAGCTCTGAGTTTAAATAACAACATTACATAATTAAATATACAACATCGTATGAGAAGCTTTCAGAATATTACAGCATATGAGAAGATCTCAAAGGTAAAGGGTGCATTAATCCCTCAAAAAATAGAATTCAGAATAGAATCATCTAAAGATGATTTTCATTTTAGAACAATACACGTGCTGTAGGATCACAGCTTCTCCTGTAAGGAGTAAGGTATCTGCAAGGTACTCTGTGGAGTGTTTTCTTCTGCTGCAGTAAGTTATCCTCTGTATTTTCCATTAAAACATGGTATGTATTCATGTTATTCACTTAAGCATTACCAAACTCTCTTAGCAATGACAGATTGCCATTTTGATTAAAAATTTAAGGGTATGCTGTTGATGTGACCCTGATTCGTATACTGAGTAGGACGTGATATCTTTTGTGCTAATCTAGTTCCAAGCAGATTAATATATATATACACATATATATACATACACACATATATAAATATATGTATATATAAAAAACTCTGTTGGAGGATTGAATGTAGAAGGAGAGCATTAACTCTCTCTTTGCACAGGACCTATTAATATGAAAATTACTGTAATATGATTAACTGCTCCTCTTAACACCAAAGAGAGTGAGTCTTGAGAGATTATTTTGCAAGATGATAACGTTTCCCTATCCAGTTTATAACCCTAGGGAAAACTGAAAAAAATATGGATTTTGATTTGAACAATAATGAAATGGTAAGTGATATAGCTTTGCTGTCTTATAATGACTGTATTAATTTGCAAGCTGTAGTGCTAAACCAGAATAGAGGTGCTCGAGGAGATATGCCTGTTATCTAGGCAACAGTTAATATGATGAAAATGCTATTTAGAAGCAGCTCCATGTTTTTATCATAAATATAACTTTAATTCCTTGAGAATCTCCATAAAGTCCCAGTAGAATATAATAAATGCAACATAATCTAAAAGAGAACCCTGTCATTTATAACTATTCCCAGTATTAGTTATGGACCTTTTAAAGTTTAAAAGCACTTTCTGTAAGAGAATCTATTCCATAGATTCCATCCTATATTACTTCCCCAGTTTAGAAAAATGACTTAACTGTGATAAAGAGATTCAATTTTTACCTTTTGCTTGCTTTTGAGTTAGCGTGGCAGACCTTATCTATTAGTTTGTCAGGGAGAATTTCTCTTCAATGGTCCTCTTTTCCCCAAAAGTGAAAAAGTCTTTTCAATTTTAATTTTAGTGTAGGAAAGAAGTACTCCACAAGCAAATGACAAAATGGAACTATACACAGACTGATGTTTTATCACCAGACTGAAAGTGCAAACCTTCTGTGAATGCAATGCTCTTAACAATTGTCAGAATTTTATATTACTGATATTTATATATGACTCTGCTGAAGAAGCCTTTTTATTCACTGGTGAGGCTATACTATACAGAATTCATGTCACGTTCCCTGAAGCTAAATTTAATTTGGCAAGACCATAAACCATAGCCAATTTTTCTATAACAATAGCCTTTGGAAAACAGTATTTCCAAAGTTTCTTGGAGGTCAGCCTTGTGGACTGAGAAATGTAGGACTGAACCAAACAATAAGCACAGGATTAAACTGAGTTACCCATAATATACAGTTCAGACCTCAGTCAGAGCGTCTCTTGTCTGGCTTCTCCATGGCACCCATGTTTTGTTTTGTCTTACCTCATATTATAGTGCAGATATACTAGCACATTCTACACACATCTTTGTTTGGGAAGAAGATACCATAACGAGGCAGGATTAGAAGGAGCAGTGACCTCTACATGCTTCAATATATCACCAAACTTGGCAAGGTGCTACAAAGGGTTGTCCTCGTTCACAAGCCACTCTCTTCCCAGTGTTTCATTCCTGAGGATCCATTTCACAGTAGCATCTAACATAAGCTAACAGGCTGATGTTCATGACAGGGCAGTATTTAAGATGGCATTGTTAGTTGGTTTGTCTTGCCTGGCTGCATAAAATAGAAACACAGGTAATATTCCTCAATTTTTTTATGGAGTGCTGAATGAACTTTAGGTCTAGGCACTGTGGGAAGAACAGTTGAGCAGCTGGGTGTACCTCATGAGGCAGATGTGGTTTGCAACAGGCTGAAGCATGTAGGCAAGAGTGATGTTACCAAATACTTAGTGGTACAATAGAGGTAAATGAGGATTTCCTAAAAGATGGGGAACACTTAAATCCTTCTGGCTAAGGACAAAGAGAAACCTTGCTGCTCAAGGAGGGATTGGCTCTTTTAGTCCTGCTTAAAGTAAAGAGAGAGAGAGAAGTGGGCTTTATTGGTAAGCTTCAGAGCATGTCTTCTGATGTTTATCTGTGCAATAAATTACCATAATGTTTTCTCTATATGACAGTGGCACTGAAATGTGCTGTGACATGTTGAAACAGACTTCCAGCTCTGAAGAAGAAAAGCACTAGGGGAAAAAAAAAGTATGCGGAATGTATTAAAATGTATCTATTCTGTTTACTTTTTTTTAAGCAAATATAAAGCACCTCCAACTGTTCTTCAGCCAAACTAGCCATTGGCTTATAGTCGTTGAGAATGTGAGTATTATGAGAGGAGATTCTCCCTGCTTACTGTCCACGTAAGCAACTACTCTAATAAGGAGGTGCCTTCCTGTTTATGTATTCCAAATGTTGATGTGATAGTCAGATTTCTGAAGCCTTCACCTTCTTCACCTGAGACAGAACTGACAGAAAAGGATTGGGAATCTGAAGGCTATTCTCCCCACACCGGTGTTTCCCTTTAAACATTCTCTCTTGAGTTGGGGAGCAGGAAGGAAGTTTTTTTGTTCAGCTTTGGTGTGCACAAAGTCTTAGTTTCTGTGCAGATTGCAGGATGTTACGGTGTTGGCTATGTCAATATTGTCTGAGTGCGTTCTTAAACCCTGTGGCTCTGAGCAGGTAGAAGTCTGTCTGTAGCTGAATGATAAGGCTGTATCTGCTATAAATATAATAACATCATCCACACACACGTACAGATGGCTATGAAAGAGTGATGAGACATCTTGTTTTGCCAAATATAGAACCTAATGAAAGAAATCATGGACTCTACATTTTAGCTCTTGAGACTTTTAATCTTTGAACTTTTGAGTTCAAGTTCTTCTTGGCTCTGGGAAAATTCAGGTTTTTATTACATTATTCAGTTCTTCCCTCCCCCACTAAAATCCTACAGCATGAATTAATTACAAATAAGAATCTTGGCACAGGTTTCAATTTAAAGAGAAATATTTTTCTTCTGCTAACTTTATGCCTTTTCTTCAGGAGATTCAGTGAAGGGACAAGTTTAAATTACAACAGGGAACACAATCATCCCAGAAAGGTTTAGAAAAAAAAAAATTCATTTTCTTCTAAAGTTTAAAATATTTTGCAAAAACTGACTCCCAGCAAGGCTCTTTCAACATTGCTATTAAAATATAAGTGACCATTTTCATTTAGGCTCATGCAAAAAGAATCCATTGTCACTTAAGTCTACTGCCAATTTCTCAGCTGGTATAAATCTCCACTATTCCAGCTTGGTGGAGTAACACTGCTGTACATCCAGCTCAGGATTTGGCTCCTGTTTTCTATTAATTCTGATACAGGGTAGCTGGATGAAATTCTGTGGCCTGTGTTTTACAGGTAGTTAGAATAGATGCTCTAATGGTCCCTCTTCTGCCTTTAAAATCTATGAATCTAATGAAAATTATGTGTGTGTATCAAGGGGAAAATATGCCTGTTTACTGCACAAAATTCTTGTGCCTCATTTCACAAAAGGCACAGAAACCTGACTATTTCTTAAGCCAGGATTTCTTTTCACAGTCTTGATAATTATATTACAAACAGTATTTAGCACATGAAATTAATAAATCTTTTGCTTCCTCGTTTACACCAGTTTCCCATATTGTATTAGTAACCACACATTAGCTAATCAGCAGGTTGAGGGGAAAGCTGCCAACAGCAGATCTGATAATTGGCAGCAGTCAAACAATCATAGCAGGAAACTTTACACTTCCTGCAGACAAGGCTACTGATGAAGACAATGCTGAGATATAACTTTAGGGAAAAAAATTAGGATGTTTAGTTCTTTCATGTTTAATGATCTCTTGGAAAACTGGATTCACAGTTCACAGGGAGATACAGGCATTTTGCACAGAAACAATATAGATAACCACCCAACATTGATTAAGGGAAACTTGGTAATCTAGTGATCACCTAGAAACATTCATGAGATTTGTTCTCTGCCAAATTTTACAAGCCATTTACAACACCTTTTCTATTTGTCTAAGTCCACATGTAGTACAGTTATTACTGTAAGTGAATGCTTTGACCCATTTCTCTGCCCACCATTCCCCTGAGATAAATAAATATCAACAAATCCATCCTACAGGAAGGAATTTTAAATACACATCAGCTGAGTTCTAGACTCACCCAAGAACTTAGGTGCTCCAGATAGGATTTAAACTAAAATTCAATATTCTAAGCTTCTGCTCATCTATTGCTTAGCCTTGGCCCCATCTGAAGTCCTTCAAGTGTTTAAACTAAAGTTTCCCAAGTCTCCTCAGGGATTCTTCTTCTAGGCATAGATAGAAACACTTCAGTTTTTACAGTATGAAGAAGCTGGGAAATCAAAGTAGCCTTGACCTCAAGTGTTATCCACAGCTTGGTATCCTTCATTTATCTCATTCTTGGAGGCATTCTTGCTGATGTTTTACATCAAATATCCCTCAGATTAAATACAGTAACAGTGGCTCAGAAAAGCAGAGCTGAAGATCTCCCACTTCTGCTCGCACCTGAATGACTCGGTCTCTGGGCCATCACATTTGCAAATCTCTTTCACAGGGTGGAACAATTTCAGCCAGAAAACATGAGATATCCTTACTTCAAAATATCCTATATCTGGACAGGCAGGACAATGCCACAGAGGTGGCGGAGGAAGAAACATGTCCTAAGAAATGCATTACAGGGTTTTGAGAGAAAGAACTGTTACTCCATTCACTATATAAAGCAAAGGGGTAGGAGAATGCACAAGATTATAAATCCTGAGAAGAATTACCTCCCTTACATAAAAATAATGACAGAAAACTAACAGTTGAAAACAGCCACTGCACTGCATTCATTTCGAAGCATTTTATGATGGTAAAGCTAAATATAAATACATATAAAAATATATAAATACAGTATAACGAGTTCAATAAGATGTAGTGACACAGGGAGTAAGGGGGAGAGAACTAAGGTCTAGCCTAAGCTTTGAAACCAGGCTGCCTTTGTAGTCATTGAAGGCAGATACCCTCCTTAGGAGGTGTGTGTTTTGGGGAGAGATTTGTAGTACCTACACTATCTTAGAATAGGATCACCATCTGCTCGTGTCAGTTGAATTTTGCCCCTATCATCTCCTTTACAGATTTGAGATGAAATTCTTTGGCCAGCATAGGAATCACAAATTCTGGGACTGTAAACCATACCTTTATCTGGGGTGCCTCCAAATATATGGAAAACGAGGCCACAAATTTGTACATTTTCCTTCTACTAAGTGCTGAATCCTTTAAGCCACAAAGCATAGCAGGACCTCAAAGGATATTCTCATTACTACCACATACAAAAGCCGAAGGAAAATGCAGGGTAAAATGCCATCCTTGAGGTAATCCCTAATCTCACAAAAAATCTCTGGGAGTTTTGCTTTATTTTCAATGCAAGCAGATCAGGACCCTCTGGTAAGCCATGTGTTTTGTGGATTAAATGTTCACTTTTCCAAGGTCACACAGCAAAATGGAATGATAGTCTTCCCCGACAAATTTCAGATTTACCATTTAATTAATTGACTTTGGCAGTTGGCACACAACCTTTTAAAAAAAACATTCTGAAATGTCAGCCTTGAAGGGAGAAAAAAATCATTTGATGAATTTAATCTAAGTGCCAACCAAAGCACAAATGTTCCCTGTGGACCCGTTACAACACTGGAGTTCACAACTGATTGCTTGGGAATGAGCAAACTAATGCGGCAAAATATTTACTAGCTAAGTAGATGTAGTTTAATGTATACAGTCTACTCGCCAGATATTTACACCTGCATACTGTAAAATGCTGAAATCTTCAGAGCTGTTAAATTAATTAATTTAATTAAGGTAAATAAATAGAAATACAGGTTGTTGTTTTCCCAAATAAGAAGTTTCACAGACTGAGAGTGTTCATTTATGACTTCTTTTTTTGTTGCATTGTTTTTTTACAAATGTGAGAAACCACAAAAAAGTTGTTCTTCATCCTGTACATACATGTTGTGCAAATTATATATAGTTTACTGGATAGTCTTCAGCAGTGAACTTCAGGTACCATCTGTACATATTTCTGGCACTATTTATTTGCAGTTAACCAGGGCCTTATGTTTTATCCCCTGCAACTTAAAATCTTAAATTCTGGAGGAGGTAAGTTTAGCAGAAGGGAATATTGAATTCAGCATCAGGCTTTCTAATGAGAAAAACCTATCACACTACTCCATATTTGAACCATTGTGACTGAGAAAGATTGCTTTTCCTACGTAAAAAAAAAAATCTCTTGGTAAAAAAAAATGTTTTAATAGCACCTGCAAGTGCAGATTAGATTATTTGCAATGATTCATTAAACTTGATGGCTCAGATACTACACCAGTGAAAACAAGCTCCACTGATTTCACCAGAACACAAAGACTTAACTAACAACTGAGAGACTGTAGTAATTTACCCCAGGTGACTCAAGGTGTCCATTCACATAATAACCCTTTCATCCTGCAGAGCTTCTCCTGAGGTCAGTGTTTAAAAAGCAGAACCTGTAAGAGAACAGATATTGAAGTGAGGCACCAGAAACTTTACTGATGCTGGAGACCGTTTCTTCTTCTCTTCTTTCACCCCACCACACTCATTCCACCCCACCCACAGAAACTGCACATCTTGAAACTTGCAGATGCACTCATCTATCCGCAGAGACACCCAGCTTAGGGAGAATGCTTGAGCAAAATGCAGCAGGTTCAGAAAAAGCCTTCTATTCATAAAATCACTTGAATTATCTATGTGCAGATTCCCATATGAGAAGTAGTAGTCAAAGATATGGCAATGAGGCAGAGCTATGAGCCATATTGACATTTTCAACAAAGGAATAGGCAGAAAAACAGACAACTGCATCACCTATTAGCTAAATCACTTCTTCGCTTCTGAAAATGGGGCTAAACTGGGCAGGCAGCAAATAGTTTGTGATAACATGGTGCACCCCAACTTTTCATAGCACTACTTTCACTAATGCTATTTCAGTGTCCTAAATGCTGAGTGACAGGTGCTTTAGCACTCTTCCCAGAAACACCCACCTGTGATGGTAAGATTAGTGGAAATGACTCGTGATGCTGAAAATATAAGCATTTCATCCCAGACATCGGTCACATTCTCCTAAGCTGAGTGAAATTCTCTGAAACCTGCTAGTATACAAGTACATCTGTGTGTGAGCATGTATAAAAGTGAGTGAGGGTGTGGGTGGGGAAAATATGTGTGGTACAGAACACATGAAGCAGAAAACCCCAACCTTATCTCTTTCCATGCACAAGGAAAGTCTATTTGTGTCAGTGCAAATACTTCCGAAGCAAACAAACAAGACCAGAGGGAGTAAATGACCGTGTTTCCCTCCAGTTTTTTATACTATCCCTGGATGCTGGTATCAACACATTAAGGAGAGGGAACTGGTGAGTTGTACAATCAGGAGAACATGAATAAACATCAACATAAAACAGTGAGTCAAGAAGTGATGAGCATTATTGAAATTTGACTGTCTGGTTAAACTAAACGAGGGAAGGAAAAAAAAAAAAAAAAGAAAAAAATGTAACCAAACCACAAAATACTGGCCTCACCATTTCATAGAAGTAAGTTTTACCTTTTCTTGGAATTGAGTAAGAGAGACAGAAACTCTGAATTCCCCTCCCTCATCTCAGGTTCTTTAGCACCAAAGGGCACAATGAGGAAGCTGTGACTGGGAAGCAGTGGCCCTGCTCTGAACATCTCCTCACTTTGGTCACAGCAACTGCCACCAGCTACCAAAACATTCACACGTACACTTCACATATCATATAGATTACAGAATATCTGAAAGTACCCTTCAACATGGGAACAGTTTTGCTGTGTGAGACCAGGAGTCCTGACAGCCTTTTGTCACATTTCCAGCAATGGAGCTAAGGAAGAGTAAAAGAACAGGGCGAATGTATACTCATAGTTTCTCAGTTGGCTCACTCTTCTCTTCATGATGTGTTGTCAGGGACTCCCCGATAAGAAGATATTTTAATACCTCTCAATGGATTTTTATTCTATGAACCTGTTTAATAACTTTCTGTACATGTCTAAACTCTTTTTGCACTTATCAAGTAATGACTTGCACAGTCTAACTACACACAGGGTATGTGTTCCAAACCTGCCATCCAGTAGTTTACATTTGATGCCTTCTAGTTCCAGTCTTATGAGCAGGGCTGAATAATCACTCTTTATTCACCTTCCCCCCACGTGTCACGATCTCGGGGATTTCCATCACTTCCTCCCTTCAGGCTGAAGACCCCTAGCCTATTTCATCACTCCACCTGTGAAAGATGTTCCACACATTTGAGCACCTTTCCTGTCCTCATCTGTATTGAGCCCCGGGCCGATGTTTTTGGAGAACTCAGAGATTTCTTCTGAGTGGTGAGAGCCAGCCCAAAAGCCATTGCTGTGTATCTAAAAAGTTAGCATCACTCTACACAATTATCACTGCATTGTATCTGACATTTTATCACATAGTCAGTCAGTATCATCATATTCCTCTGCAACTCTTTCCAGCATTTATTTTTCCTAATAGCTTTGTATTATTTGTAAGGTATGTTACTTTAATATTTCTTTTGCCAGATCTTCTACCAACAGGCCCTTGCATACATCTTCGGGGGACTTCACTGATGAACTTCTATAGGAAAAGATGACCATTTTTTCTTATGCTTTTAATTACCCCTTGCAGAGGAGACAAGAATGAGAACAGGATGAAATAAAGACTAGAAATCAGTCTGTGACAATGAAGTGCTCGCAGTTCTGCACATTTCATTACTGGCACTTCTTGTGGTACCTGTGCAATATGGCTCACAAAATAAAAGTTCTTCCTAAAATATCCTGCACCGCAAAAGTAAGGAACTATGATCCAGCAGCTAGGGTTGGAAGTTAAAAAAAAATAATCGTTTGGTTGAAAGCACTTCATTAAATTTTACTTCTCATTAATGGTTCTGGAAAGGTTTTTGTATTGGGCTACTGTTAGCTTTCCACAAAAGCATCTACTTCTTCTGAAAATATGATATTAATAAAATACCCCCAAAACCAAAGTGCTTAAACTTGGAAAAAATGCCATAGTGGTGACTAATAGCAGTTGTATGTTATTTGCCTTATTTCCTTCCCTATGAGCAGGGCTCTGTGGCTAGATACCATTTCTCAGCATGCACCATGGCCCCAGAATTCAATGATGGAGCTTACAAATTCAGATCCTACCTACCCCTTCAAAAACAGTAGCAAAACATAGGCAGAAAACCTCCATTCTCCCACTACTTTCAATTCTTGTGCTCTCTTTTTTTTGAGCTATTTTTGGAGTTCAGAAGACAGCTAATATCCAGGGTCCAAATGCTACTGAGAGTAGTTTAACTGATAATTTAGATGCACATTTTTAGAAATGCTGACTTACCGCCTTAATTTCCTATTTTCCCTCTATAGGAAGTGCTAGTATACCCATTTGACGGGAATGGACATTCTCTGGCCCATTGCAATTGCTGACTATGGATCATTATTGATTTTTGCAAATGGTCAGATTCCTTTTGGGGCATAATATGATCAGTAAGCTGCACTGGCAAGCCATAAAATGCTACGATAATACAGATTAACTTTAAGTAAGCATTGAAAATGCAGAGGATGTAGAGATTTTACCAGATTAATTGTTTTGTGTTTTCCAATATCATGAATCTTGATTCTCTTCTGCTCACAAGAATAACCTACCTCATTCATGAGGCTAATGATGTGCTTTTGCTCTGTGGATCATTGCCTGCAAAGGCGCTTGATCCCTCCACTTGTCAGGATCATACTCTGCAAAACTGGTGGTGCTTCTTCTCTTCATGTCTTAAGTCTTTGAGATGAGCCTAGATGGCATTGAAGTTGCTGACCAGAAGTTATCTGGAATGAGGTGAGCTGAAAACATGAAAGAAACAGGTCTGTGACTGCTGCTTTCTCTGCATCTTACTTTTCATTTTGTAGTGAAACATGGAGTTTGTGTTGGTGGTTTTTTTTCAAGAAACCTTTTTTTTTATACTGCTGACTTCCCAAGACTCTCTTCTTTTGAGCAGGATATTTTCTCTGTCCCACATTTGCATGTCTTGTGCCAGAAACCAAAAAGAGGAAAGGAAACTTGGTCTTTTTGGGGGGGGAAGATTTTTCCTTTTCTAATTCAAAACACACATACTGGCAGCCCAGTAGAATTCATATTTTCTTAGTTTTTTTGATTAGTGTCCATCAGAACTGCTCAAAATGCAAACTCAGAAGGCCTGGTACGAGCTTATTCATGCAGTCATCCATCTCTGAAACATATTTTTATAAGTTTGTGATAGTCTTTGAAGTGGCAGTATGGCAATCCTCCCATTTCACCCTTTGTCCATCACTCAGTAGTTTTCTACCTATCATCAAGGTACAGTGACAATCCCTAGGAGAAAGGAAATCCAGAAGCCATGCCTGATGGTGCTGAAAACTCAGGGCAAAATAAATCCAAACAGGAAGTCATGTTTTGAATACATGGTTTTCTTCCACCACGTTTCTACCATAGCTAGCTCCTTCACATTTGCTTTGCCAATCGCTTTTGCAAATTCATGAGAAAACGTAACAAGAAAGCATAACATGGCACTGGAAAGTTTCTGGATGAGATAGGTGACTATCAGTTCCTCCTTCAGGTCTGGCATGCATGAGATTTATTCATTAAGGCTTGGTTGGACTCTACATTGTCATCACAGCACTTACTTATGACTTCAAGACGCTTCTGCCAGACATGTAGGGTCAAGGAGTAGGGAGAAAGGCTGTAGGTAGGTGTTGGGCCCTATGGTCAAAGAAATCCCTTGCGAAAGGATATTCCTCTACAGCAGACATGTATACTTCCCTTCTGCACACAAAAAGGACAGAATGGACTCCAAATAGTTTGGAGGGTCTTTCACAGATTTCATTTATGCTGGCCTGGTATTGGTTACCTACATAGTCACTTTTATAAAGCACTCTTTTAACAGCAAGGGCTGCAAGCAAGCACTTATCCCCTGCTGTTCTATGGATGTTACTGCCATATCATAATGCCATTGATCTGTAAAATAAAGGCAAACTTTGAAAATAAGTAGCATCACTTCTTCTTCACAGTTATTTTTAATGAAATGTACTTTTCATGCAGTGATTTAATTTCAGTAGGACTAGCCCAATAAGTAAGGTCAAGCCCTTGTAAGAACTACAGAGTCTAATGTTGCTGATCTTGACAAATTATGTAGAGTGCCACAGCATTACCCCTTGCATTAACGTAGGAGGCCAATGAAACCATTACAAGAGATGGAGTTTTAGGAAGAACTTAATACTAAAAACAGTGTTCCCATAGTTATGTAGCTAATACAATGTTTTGATTTGGAGACTTGAACATTCAGTTTGGAAATCAGAAGGTTCCAAGGTCTGTTCCTTTCTCTGCTAGCAATGCTTTGTGTGGTCTTGATGACCACCTGCCTTTATAATACTATCTTGCCTGTTCCGCAGAGGTACTGTGAGCATTATTTAATGACTGCTACGTGCTTTGAACACATAAAGCCCCAAGCCTTACAAATACATGTATTATGAAATATAATTATGTAGTTATTGGAAAAGTCCCTGGTTGTCTCTTAGAAACTCTTAGAAACAACTGTCACACAGCACTTACTATACATAGGGAGTGACACATAATGATGAAGCAGTTAAAACTGAAAACGATACTCTTGCTTCTAGACAGGGCATTTGCATTTTTGGAGAAAATTCTTGTTTCTTTTTAGGGATTGGCATAAGAAGCTTTCAGAAAGGCTAAAAATACCTTTTTATATTAACTAGCTTTCTTTTTCTTTGGGCTAAGCACACAGAGGTACAAAACAATTTTGATGAGCTTCTGAATATTGACATTAAGGCTAGAAAACTGCATATGCTAGTATGCTATATGGGCCCATTTTATGTAGCAGTAGGGAACTTTCATTACTAAAGAATTAATATACTCTGAAATTATGATTGTATAAGTTGCCCTTGGGCACAACACATACTGTAACATTTCACACAGGGAATTCTGCATAAACTCCATAATTTCTGGTCAAGGTAGAACAGCTTCTAGCAAAGATAGGTTTTAAAATTCTAACATTACTAAGACTCCACCAGTACCCTAAAAAAAACTGTCTTAGCTGCTACAGTCTCACACTTGTTACATCATGTGTGAACTTGTCCAGATTAGGCATTCAATCACTGGGTCTTGCTATGGCTTTGTCTAGTAAATTAGAAATTCCCCATGTATTGGAAAACTGTTTCTCAACTTGGGACTTTGAGACCACAGTCAAGTCACCTCTTAACCTTCTCTCAGATAATCTAAGTACACTGAGCTGCTTTAATCTTTCAATGTCAGGCAGGATTTTCAGACTTTCAATTGTTCTTGTTGTTCTTTTCTGTAACCTTTTGAGTTTGCCTTAATCCTTCAGAAGTAAGGACATACAGCAAAAGGATTACAGGATTCTAGGATAGAAAACCATGGGAAACATCCCTAGCTATGGAGCACCAACCATGGGAATGGTATTAAAATCAGTGGCTATCAGCTTTTTGCACGGCCCCAGCTAAGCCAGGCTGGGAAGCTGATCTTAGGACAGAAATTGAAGAATTTTCTCTATCCAGTGACTGGACATGAGAACAAGGCAAAGACCTTCAGAGCCAGAGCCTCTAGAACTTAATCTTTGGCAGGAGAATTTTTATTTTAGTATCTTTTGGGTTTTTTTCCAATCTGAATTAAACAATTTTGTTTTAAAGCTCAGAATTCTCTAGAAGATTGAATCAGCTTTCATCACACAATTTTATTAATGATATTAGCATTTTTTCATTCTTTATTGACTGCATCTGATAATAGCATTTACAAGATCTGTGATTTGGAAAATAGCTCTTTAAACTTTGAAGATTATTTTGCCAAATCAAGTAGAAAACAATGTTTCTGTTACAATTAAATGCTAGCAGACCAGACTACAATGATAGGGCAATTAATGACTGAGAATGCCTATACACATTAATAATTATACAGCATGGTTATGAAGCATTCTGAGTATTTGAAATTCACCAGTTAACCTAAAAACACCTTGGTGAAGTAGACTATATAGTAGTATCACACTTAATTTATAGATTTGTGGGTCTGGCCAAGATTGTACAGTTGCATCAAATTAAAACTACCACTATGTATATAGAAAAAGAAAACAGAACCAAGTTTTGTTGGGAGAAGTTTGTGTGCCAGTGCTCTTGGGTCCCCTTCTTGATAATTCTGACTTCCCAATGGATAAAATAAACAAGTGGTCATTAATAGGTAAAAAAATAAATTAATAACTGAAATTATTAATGGTATCCTCATTCTCTCCTGCTGTAATTTGTAAACTGTTCTCTAGGCTAATTCATCATTGCCCTAATGCTTGTTTACTTGTTACTGGAATGTGCATAAAAAATGTTCCTGAAAGACAATAATGCATTGGTGTAAGTCAGGTCACACAATGCTCAACAACAGCAAACTGGGGCTTGAGTTTCTATTCTTTCTCTCTTCTCCTTCTTACTTCTCTTGTCAGAGCCCACCTGTGTATGTCCAACCCACACACAAAGAGATTTGGCAGTAACTGCGGCTGAACTCGATAATGCTATGCCCTCTGCTCTGAGTGAAGAGTCAGGCGAGGTACTGAAGAGACCCATCAGGTACCAGTCCTTCTGCCCACATCCTCCTCTCCTTAACCACCTATCCTGCTCCCATCCCTGAGAACCAACGCAGGAAACCCGGGTTTCCAGTGCAAATCTCATGCAGCAATACATGGTCTGCCCAGTTTAACGATGATCTCTGTAAACACAGTAAGTCCAGTAAGCAAGAATGTAATTAATCAGTGCTTGCAACCATTTCTCTAAGGGAATGTAAACAATAACAATAACAATGCAGATGTACAGCTCTCCTGTAAAAAAAGTAGGAAGTTTTGTTATGCCTATTGCACCGGTGGGTGTACTGGGCAGTATAGAACAGGCTACGCCTGGGGCGACAAATGCTGGCTTCAAAATACAGCTGTGCACTGTGTGCCTGAAATACTCATTATTAAACCTACAGGCCTAAACACAGCTCTAGGATAGCACCCTCAAGGTCCCAGCTAAGGAAAACCTGGCTTAGGGTCTTGGCCAAGGTCAGCCTGCACTCAGAGAGCAAAGCCCAAGAGGCTCCTTTGCCTGGGGGAGCAAAACCCAACTTAAAAAAAGCAACTCTAGTTTAAGACCGAAGCTCTAACACCCATTCTGCTTTTTATGCGTCAAAGACCAAGATAAAGGACAGGAAGAGAAAACGTCTGTTCCCTTTGTTTTTAATGTATTTGTTTATCGCTTCATTGCATCATTTTGTGAGGCAGTTTCAAAGCTTTGTAGGCAGGCTGAATATTAACCATCCACTGCGATCCACTCAGTCACTCCTGGCACAGGTTAATCCCTGTATCATAGGCTGCCACCAGTTTGCTAAGCAGCTTAAAAGGACATATTATAACTTTGACAATGACCTGCTAATGGTTTTACATTTCTCAGAAGTATTATGAGCTATCTTTGTCATTTTTATCTTCTAATGAGATCAATAAATTTAGGAAGCAGACATAGATGGTGCAAACTGCAATGCCACAGCCAAGGACGTAGCATGTATAACTGCTAAACTATAAATAATAATGCAGGAACTATAATCAAACCTTGACTTTTACAGACAAAAATCGAGTTGCAAGTGCCTCAGCATTAAAAAAAATCTCCTCATTTGTTAGGAAAACAGTGTAAATCCTGATTTCTTCTTTCATATCACACCATGCCGATCTCTTAATGAAAAGCTTCACACTGAGAAATAGGTTTCATTCACTGATTTTTTTCTTTTCCAGTGGGAAATAACAGCTTTTGATGTTTTAACCCTCCCTCACAGTCTTTGGTGCCTCTACATGAAATAAGCATGTCAGGTTAAAATTTTTGCATAGCTGCACAGCACATCTTACTGTTTCTTAAAAACATTATCATTAGCTCTGCCTTCACCCTTCCAAACAACTATGAAAAGTCCTAGGCTTTAAAAAGGCAAACAGAGATCTCGAGTTACTTCCAGTGCAGAGGACCGCAACTTTGGGGTGACATGGCAGGGAACGTGTCAGTTCAGGTGTCCCACACATGCCTGTTACGCCACACCATGCCCAGTTTGGGGCTGGAATCCTGGGCCATCTCTAAGCAGCGTGAACGCTAGAGAGGCTCTTTTGCCTGCCGATCCCTCTGGGAAGCACACAGTCCAAGTGGTCTCCAGAGATAACAAACTATTCTCCATGTGTTTGCAAATGGGGTAGATGCCAACAACTGAATGGGCTGGGAGCAAGGCACATTTACCGTCCTCTGAGTTTTACACCTGTGGTTATCATCCCCAGCACATACCCGGCCCAAACAAGCCTGAAAACAAACAAACATTCAGTGGGCCTAAGACCCACATTTTATTTTACTGTGCCTGCAGTTTCTGTTCTATATAATGAATGGAAAGCTTAAGTCAAGCAGCTGTACCAATAGTTATTTCTCCGGCTCAGTAACTGTGTGCACAGGAAGGTACTAACTGTGGTGAAAAAGAAGACATGTCTCTGGAAGTGTATTCCTTCAGGTATAGGATTCCCAGGCAGAGAAACACCAAAGAAAGTATAAGTGTCCTGGTTTTGGCTGGGATAGAGTTAATTTTCTTTCTAGTAGCTGGTATAGTGTTATGTTTTGGGTTCAGTATGAGAAGAATGTTGATAACACACTGATGTTTTCAGTTGTTGCCAAGTACTGTTTAGACTAAGTCAAGGATTTTTCAGCTTCTCATGCCCAGCCAACGAGAAGGCTGGAGAGGCACAAGAAGTTGGGAGGGGACACAGCCGGGACGGCTGATCCAAACTGGCCAAAGGGGTGTTCCATACCACATGACGTCATGCCCACTATATAAAAGGGGGGGGGGGGTTGGCTGAGGTGGGGGGAGGATTGCTGCTCGGGAACTAACTGGGCATCAGTCGGCAAGTGGTGAGCAATTGCATTCTGCATCACTTGGTTTGTATGTTCCAATTCTTTTACTATTATTATTGTCATTTTATTATTGTTATTATTATCATTATTATTTTCTTTCTTTCTGTCCTATTAAACTGTTCTTATCTCAACTCATGAGTTTTACTTTTTCTTTCCTGATGCTCTCCCCCATCCCACTGGGTGGGGGGAAAGTGAGTGAGTGGCTGCGTGGTGCTGAATTGCTTGCTGGGGTTAAACCACAACAATAAGGTAGCTAAATATTTAAATGGTCCTCATTTCTGAGTGTGCAAGCATTTGTCATGCAGTGGTTGTATAAAAGACAGAAAAAGGAATGCACCATTTTACAATACACCAGCTGGAACAGCTTCACATATGAGGAATAGAGAGTTTGCACTTCTCAGAGTACAGGTCTGCTTAGCCTACTATAGTTTTCAATCTTGCCAAACTCAACCTGAAAAATATGTTGTGGCAAATCGTTCCACATCCTATCTGCCTATTTTTTACAGAAGAATCATTCTCTTTTACAGGGTTTAGATCTGCTTGCTATTCAGATTCAAAATTCTTTGACTATAAAACTTGATGGATTTTTGCCTTGTACAATAAAGATATCTTTAAAGAGATTACCCTTGACAATATTTAGGAGATATTCTAGTAGAGCACAGGTACTCTTCCCCATTCTTAAACACAAAGCAAACTGCACTGCCAGATTACAGAGCCTTCCTTTGGAACACTATTTAAGCAGCATGAGTGTTAAATGTAGAAAGACATTCATACCAGCTGTATATGTGGCTATAGACAAAGAGAGGGCTAGCTACTAATCCAAGTACCCCAGGAACATATGGCTTGACTTGGAAAAGATATTCCTACTGCAAAATAGAATGGTTTGGATTTTTTTTTCTTCTTTTTTTTTTTAGCAAATGATCACAGATGATGAAAATTAAGGCAATTGAACACCTTTGAAACGCCAGCAGCTCCCGCCTCAGTGCATTGCATTGTTGCAATGTCAGGAATGAGCCCCAGGAAGGCTTTCAGTGGCACTGCAGCCATGCTGCTCTAAGTGCTTACTGCTGACACTGGTGCAGATGAGCCCAAGCTACATGTGAGCAGAAAATCAATTACAGAAGCTAGAGAATGGGGAAGGGAGAAAAACAAGTCTCCAGTTACCAAATACCTTTCAAACTATTGCGCACTCACACACCAAGAACAAGTTTTTCTGCCAGCTTTAGAATATATTGCTTCTGACTTGGATGACAAAACCGGATTATGTTTTCTAATAGGTGTGCATGGTATCCAAAGAGGACATGAGAGTCACATTGCTGGTTTGTGCCCAAGAAAAAGCATAGAGTTCAACACACACATTATCCCTCAAGCATGTGTGAGCAGGACTAATGCAAAGATACATGTGCACTATTTAATCTAGGCTTTATTTCTCCAGGAACATCTGCATTCTGCTCTTCACCTGCTCCAAAATGAGGTTAATAAGGGCTCCAAAATGGAAATGCTGGGCCCAGCTCTGTCCCCTCCCTCACCAGATGCAGTAGCAAAATCTCTCTGATGTCAATAGAAACTGAATAAACTGCACTGTTTGTTGGGAAGTTCATGCTGCTGTATTCCAGATACTGTGAAAACCTACCTGGCCTTTTGTGGAAGGTTTCCCTCTTTTTTTATTTACCAGCACAAAACAGCTCTTTCAGACCCTCCATTCACAATCAGATGTTGTGCAATGGATGAAAACCATGCAGTGTGTCTCCAGCATGATCAGGACACAAACCACCTCACCTGTTTTTGATTTTCTATAAAGTAGGTGTCTGTACCTGACCTAGCAGGCTAGACTCCCATCTTCTAGTCAACAGAGAGGAACAGAGGCTTCACTAATCTGAACTCAGATGTCAGACTTAGGGTGACACAGATCATGCCCTAGCAGTGCTTATTTCTCTTTGATGGCTGCTGAGTGTTTCTAGAAAATAAGCTCAGACTTTGAGCAGTTATAGTGCACTCATCTATATTCTACCATGTCCTCCACCTACTGTTTATCTTCCATTTCCATGGACATGGTTGCAGAGGCCCCTGTTCCTCCTGTATCCTTACTATTTTTAGCCACAGTTTTAATAACTTTTGACATTATCTATACATCCAGCTTCCATTCTCCCTGAAACTGCCCACTTGAGACATGTCCCTCTACATATGTAGTTGCTAGTGATTAATCTCACATGACAGCTTGGAATCTAACATAATTTGACCTGTGCACCATGTATCAAGATCTTGAAATACCAATGAAAATCAGTTTCTTTCTGCATGCAGATGAGTAGGCCAATGGAAGAAAAACACTAAAACCTGTTTTGATCTCCTTCTGTCTCCATATTGCATCCAGTTTGGCTCTGGCATTTGTAGAGGACTAAATTCTGAGGTGAGAATCACCAAGCTGATGCTATGGGACTTCCCAAGAGCTGAGCGTAACTACACCTACCTTTGATATAATAGTCTGGAGGGGTAGGAGAAGCTGGAAAAGACAGAGCCTCTGGGTATTTCTATACCAAAAGAGATCCAGGAAAATGATAGCAAGGAGACAGAAAGGATCAAAAGATTTCACAGCTATTGCCTTCAGCTGCATTTCACCTTATTTCCAATAATTAATCTCAAAATATTCATCTAATTTCTGATAAGGATGCTGTCCTTGTTAAATATATGCATTTTAATCAATTATTTGCTGATAAGGCTATGGTATAATATAAACCAGAAAGCACAGTACACAACAGTGCATTCATACAGTTGGCGCATCCTTGATATGTGGAGCTTCATGACATTTGAACATTTAATATTTCAACACAAAGATAAGGATTTATATTTTACAATTGCTTAAAACCTTACACATGTGCTTCATGTCTTTACTAATAAGCTAAATACAAAGGCCCAATATTATTATTATGGATGAAAACTTAATATCTACTGAAGCCATTGACCTAAATACTTACATAGAGCTACCTAAATGTATTAAGGAAGGTCTACCTTTGAAAATTATACTGCAATGCCAGACCACCTATTTTAGAATATAAAACATGCTCCCACACACACGTGGAGTATCAGTGACACTGATGAATCAGTATTAGCATTTCAATGATGAAATGAGGAGACATGAGTGAACACCACCTGATACTGTAAATAAGCATGCTTCAGAGAAAGGAGGCATAATTTTCTATCTACAATCTAACCATGACCTCAGTCCTGACCTGAAAAGACCACTTTCCCTAGTGATTAGATCAGAGATAATTCCACTGTGGCATGCACCCAGGTGTGTTGAGCTGAGCTGAAGTGGTTTTGTGACAAATGCTGAATTTTTAATATTCAAAAGCAGGACAAGGAATATCTTGCAAACTGAACTCCATTTGTGCACAGTGAGAATCCATTATTTTTTACTCTGTTAACCATCTACACCCAAATTTCAGACAGCATATTTTAATACCTTTTCAAATGTTCCAATTTACTGTCTTTTTTATAAATATTACTCATGACTAGAACTGCTTTGTGATCTTTAAAACTCTGGTCTGTCAAGAAGATTTACATGATGCTTTATGTGTCCAGAGAACAAGCACACTATTGGGCTGGCAGGTACGCAGCATTTTACTGATACAGGTACTCCGATGGTAATTCAGAGTCCCAAGTTTAGCATGCAGAAGATCAAATACCATGCTCACAATGCAACTATTGCTGTTGCCTAGCCTGGCTGCATATAAAAGTACATTTCATCTCTTGATGCAGATACCCATCCCTGCCAACTCATCTACACAGATTTCAACTCCCTGGCTTCAGACATTTTTTTTAACTTTGCACGCATCAATAACCTCTGATCACCAGCAGTAATACACTTCAGCACCTGAAATGTTTATCTTTAAAGCATTGAGTAGAAAAGAACTGTGACCCACATCTTGCAATTGAGTGGACAGAGTGACCTCCTGCAGTCACTCAAGAGGACTGTGTCCTCAATCAAAAAGTACATCTTTCAAGTCTCAGATCTTGGACAGACAAGATATGACCATGAATGTGCAGTAATACATATCAGGTCTAAGATTCAGCAGCCAGTGTGCCTATGCTCTAAAATCAAGGGTGAAACACAACTGTAGCAACTTGTCGCAATACCTTGATCATACAGCCGAGTCCATAGACTCGCAAGTGGATCAGCAGATGCTGCTTCCCTTGCTTCCCTGCATTGATACACAGGGCCATGGACCTCCCTTCTGCCAGGTGTGGAGCCCATAAGCCTGGTGCTGTCTGCAGGCCTGACATTCATATTCCCTAATCTTTGGTGTTTATTAGCATTTATCTATTGAGCTCTTTCCTCCACATGTAAATACCTGGCTGTTGCAACAGGATTTTGTACACCCCTATTCTACCAATGCATTTAAAAGTAGCAAGTGCTCTTGCGAGAGTTTCACCTGTGCAGCAGCAGGTGGTTTCAGACTGCTGAGCAGTTTCATCTGATGCAGCACCTCTGATGACAACAGTTTCCAATAAGCAGTCACCTAAGTGGTTTTATTTTAAATGTCGCTGTCTCAAATGCATTAGACAAATCAATTGTGATGCAGCATCTCCCATGTATCTCTTCTTAGGGTCAGTTTTCAGAGACACAGCCTCATCTGAGGTGAATTAATACATATCTTTTTTAAGTATGGTAATTTCCCCTTACTTTGCACTAACCATCAATTTGGTTTCAGTATTACACTTTGTCACTGGATCCAGTAATGGATCCACTCTCAGGAAAGAACTGAAGCAAGTGAACTGACTTGTGGTGCAATTCTGCATACCAATAAAAACACCGAGCAATGACAAGCGGAAGTCTTAGGTATCTAAAAGAGTATATTAAAGTACCATCATAGTCTTCTCACCATAGCTCAGGCTTGCCAGACACAGTAATTCTTACCACAAATATCAGCTCTCTAATATCAATGCAGAAAGAGAGCTAGGTCCAGAAATACATTGACGACTTCTGGGGAGGAAGCACTCCTCACTCTGTACCTCAGTACTGCGACTGACCTTCCCTCTGGCTCTGCATCCTCTGAACCACTCTGAATTGTTTATCAAAATCACAAACGAGGCACAAGTCAATTACCCTCTTAGCACATAAAGCTCTGAGTCTTGATTACATGTGCAGGAGGAATATTTACTTTTTAATCAGGGTTGACTGTGGGGTGTGGAGGTAAGGCCATTTTGAAGATTAATTAGTTAGTATTTGTACATTGCTTTGAAGATATGAGATACTAAGTATTTTTATGGCACCCAGCTAATGGCCTTAACTCTTTCAGCCATACTGATGTCAAGGCCTTGAAAAGTGGTCCTTCTGAGCTATTTTTATGCAAACTTTTGGTAGGCTGCATTGACAAAATGCAAAGATGGAATTTGCAGTTTTGGTCCCAAACACTCTTCCATCTCTGCCAAGTCCTGCAAGGAAATGGTACGTTTTTAAAACATCGGTAGAAGAGGCAGGTAGTTGCCTAGCATACACTTTTACCTCCTTTTGATTCAGTGTTTGGTCTTGGCAAAGATGAGCAGTTTGTATGTTACAAACGTGGTGCATCTGTTCTCATGACATCCTGCTGAAGATAACCATGAGCTTCCATGTTCATTTTGCAGATGAGGTGCTCTGAAAGGTTTAGGATCTTCAAAAATTTGGACCCTTCTCCTATCCAGGTGGCTAAATCCCACAGCGGGATTTAGGTGCATAAGTATTTTCTGGATCTCAGCCTGTGTGACTTGCCCAAGGTCAAGCACAGAGCATATCTCTACTGTAAAGGGAGAAAAAAGTTCCAGGTTACTGCTCTAACCACCGCTTTATTCCTCCCTTCCTAAAATAGACAAGTGAGCTCCCATGTTCTGCATCAGGACAGCCATTTTTGAATAAGAGTTCAGGAGTCTAGCTTTATTTAGTCTCACGAACAGTCAAATCCATGCAGAGGATCTGGGGCCATGAGACATAAACATCCCTTTGTTAGGCAAGCACAGACTATAAAATCACAGGGGATGTTCAAACTTTGGGATGTACCAACTGCATCCCTTTTGTATACCCCACAGCAGCTGGCCAGAGCGCAGTATCAAACCCCAGGAGGAAAATGGCTATTCTGTCAGCCACAATGCTGGTGTACATCTGCCACTGTGAGAAGGGGAGATTATGAAAACAGGAAAAACAATAAAGGTGGCACACTGATGCCAGCCTGATATTCCAAGATCCATCCTCAGGAAAGTTAAGAAGCCTCTTGGCATATGGCTTCAGCTGAGACAATGGGCAAGATAAAACCCTAAGGTGTCCAGCTGAAAATACAAATGACAAATAAAGAGACATTTCTGGAGGAGAGAGAACGGAGTGAGCCACCATGCATGTAACTGGCATTTAAAATCAGATAACAAATGGGAATCTTGTTATCATCAATTATGACAAAGTATAATGTCACATAAAAGCTCAAAAATGCAAAAGAGACAAGGTCCTTTGACTGAATATGCTCTAGCTGCATCCAGCACAAATTACACAGGCTGGAAAACTAAGCAGATTCTTACAGGATCAGGTATTACGCGAAGTGTTCAGGATTTGGGTTAATGAATACAGCGTTCTCCCAGATGTTCCATCATTGTTCCAGAGTGGGAGGAAAGCTGGCTGCAGACCAAATCAAATTTTTATATTCCTCTTAGATAGTGCCAGACACTAAGATTTCATCAATATAACATCTGAGGCACAGAGACAACGCATCATGGTTGGATAACCCTATATTCAATCCATTTTGCTGAAGACAGGACAAATAAACTAAGAATCAGAACATTCAATGAGTCATATCGAAGGTATAAATTGAAAGTCAACACTTGTACTGCATATAATCTAGCTGAAAAAGAATTTATAGTCTGGAATTTCCCATTTAAACACTGCTGCTGCTTCTTGCAGATATACTCCAAATGCTAGCTTTAAACACTCCCAGTCCTTTCAAGTTGTGTTTTCTGCTTACTTTATAATATCTTTGGGATGCACATCCTTCTCCAGGGTAATGGAGAGTTTGAGAAAAGAAATTAATTGCTAAAAATGCTAGTTTGCTTAGAAAAAGTGCACCATTTAGTTTTTACTACGGAGCTAAAAATCAGTTTCTTTTTTTTTTTTAAACATATCATCCTTTTTTGTAAGCAGAATTAAACAAGGAAGTTTCTGGGATGTGCAGAAACAGATCACTAGAGAAAAAAAAGGGCGGGCAGCATAACACTCTAGAAATGCCTAAGAGGTGAGACAGGAATAAAGAGTCAACATCTACACTGGCCAACAGAAACCCACCGCAAGAAATAAACCAAACTTTTCAAAAAATACACAGAACTTAATAATAATTAGTAAGTTCATCTTAAGTGCACAGCTAATCCTCATGCCCAGCAAGAGGCAAGCTGACGTCAGAGAAGAGGGTGTACTTGGGGAATGAGTTTCAAGTTTGAAGCTTAAAAGCAGACTGGATGAGGTCTGCGATTAAAAAGCTCAGATCCAGTTCAGTTACACCAATCTGATTTGGTCCGCACTTCTGCTTAAAGTGGTCACTTAGCCTAAAGGACTGTGTGTGTGTGTGCACATATGTGTGCTTGCTTGTGCGTACACATCCATGAGACCCAAACACCTGCACAGATTTTTTTATATCCTCTAAAAGCAGGTCAGCAGTGAGCATTCACTGGGCATGAAACAACATTAAACTATAAAATGCTCCCTGCTTGGTGCTGGTGAGGATTCCAGTTTTGGGGGACAGGCAAGTGCCTGGGAGTACTGTAGATATATCCACCAAAAGTATTTGATGTCCTGTTTCATAGATGCCCTTTCCCAATAGACACACATCTGGGGTCATATAATAGGAGAGAAAAGAAGAAGGGGAGAAGGAGATGCCATGAGGCTGCTGCCCAAGAGTGGGTCCTGCCTGTGGTCCTCTTTAAGCCCAAGGCCTTACCAGGGATGCAGTAAAATGCCCCTGCAGCTTCAGGGACTCAGCAGAGCCTGGATCTAGGGAGCTACTGCATCATGGTGAACTCATGGTACATGGGAGACAGGAGGTGGGGGACAGCTGGCTGAAAACCACACTTGGAGCACAAGCCCGGCATTTAGCTTGTGCTAAACTTAGGGCTGCATCTTCTCCAGATTCAGCAATGCCATGAATCAGGACAGTAAAAATGAAAACATAGTCTTGCCATTGAGAATTCAGGGAAATCTATCTCATTTGAGTACATCAAAGCTGAAATTCAGCCAGAACACAGTGTTTAAAGGATCTTCTCTTATGTGGGAAAAAAACACCAAACCCAAACCCTTTAAACTTTAAGGGGACCAAGAAAATATCACCTTCATTTATGTCCCATTCGAAACCTTTCACTTCACCAGTTGCAGAAACATGGCATGTAAGTGAAAGAGTATTGACTTGTTCTTAAAGGGAAAAATAATTTGCATAATATAAAATAATGGTTTCGTGAAGCCTATTTCTGTGTCTGTAACAAGGTGACAAGTTGATAAAGAGGGAGATGTATTCTTGGAAATTCAGGCTTCAGATCTTGATGATAATAGGTGAAAAACTTGAACTGTATGTATTCATCTGGGGACTATCCTGTCTTTTTAGCATAAAGCATGTTCTCTTCTGCTTGCATTTGCCTAAATATATCTTGAATTTCCATTCAGCTCTGGCTTGTTGGGGTTTTTTCTTTTTAAGTAATTATTTGCAAATTAGATTGCTTGAGAGTAAACTATCAGAGGAGGCACACTCCCCTCTCTTCAAATGTATGCAATAGATCTAATTATTTTTCTGTAAAACTACAAACAACCTTCTAAATAATGACAATCATTAGAAAACATTAGGGTCTGTCACTTATAATCTCTGCCAACTGCTGATAACATTTTATTACTGCTTGGAAAGGTTGATTAAAGCTTGTAATAGATTTAGTGAGGGTGAAAGATTAACAAAAAGGTATTTATGATAGAGACACTAAAACATAATATGTTCTCAGTAAACACTCAAAAAAACCTAGCCCTGTGACATTTATAGATGTTGCTCAAGATGCAGTTTTTCATCTGCACAATGAAACCGATAACAAGTTTCTACATGCTGGGAAAAAAAAAGAGAGGGAGAGGGAGGGAGAGAGGGGGGCACATTACCTTTGTAAGTCTCATTGCAGAGCAAGGGAGAAAGTGCTCTTCAAAAATAAACCAGCTGAAACCCCTGAATAAGTTCCTGAGACTGCTCTTCTTTGACCGTTTGGACAATCTCCTCTGAAATTACAGCAATGGACAACTCAAAAACAGGTTGGATCAGAAGGCAGTGACTAAGGGGCGTCTATTTATGCCTGGCCTTGGAGGAAGATGTTAATCACATCCCTCAATCCACCTGCCCCACATCCCTGCGCAGGGGGGACAGACACCATGTGGGGCTGGACACTGTAGAGCACAGCAGCTGAATGCATCACAGCTGACACTCTGTGCTGGGCTGGCAAGACAGGCATCAAAGCTTTCCTCCTGCTCATCTTTCACTAGGGGAAGGTGTAGCCAACGACAGGCTAGGAGCTCTGAAAAGCATGTTTCAGTATGGAGCTGTTATGAAGGATGGAGAGAACTGCAAGAGCACATGGAAGCACCCACATCCCCCACCAGCAGTGAGGTCCATCATCCTCTGGAGATGCCAACCTTGCAGCGCATTGCAAAGACACCAGAGTGGCTTCATGAGCTGCACTGAGCCCTGGTGCCTCAGGGGAGAACATGCGCTCCTGTGGCACAGTACAGTCTCCCTGAAATGTTTGATCATTTATCCAGTCATAGGGGCCACTTGCAGGTACTAACTTAATGGACTTGCAGGATCAGCTTGCTTCGTGCTTCAGAACAGCCTCTGCTGAGGTCAGCTATGAAAGCCCTGGTGCAGCTGAGAAGCAGGTGCCCAAACTCAGCAGTTACAAGCTCAAGCGAAGGATGTGAATGCACGTGCCATGGCGGAGAGCTTCAGCTGTTGTGGCTCAGTCCCGACCTTCACTTGTCTGCTCTGCCTCTCTCCACTCCCCTAATCAAGGAGATGGAGCAGGAGGGTTTGTCTGGCTTCCACAAGCTTGCAGCTTGCAAGCTTGTAAAATAAACTGAGGTCTATTCCAATAAACTGTGGTGAGTCAGAGGATGCTGAGCTTCCACACTCAGACATCAGGGAGCAGGACGAGTCTCCAGGAGCGAGCTGGAGCAGACAGCGGGGGGTTAACTGGTTCAGACTGCCTACCTTAAGCCAACACGGCAGGACTAGATGACCTCTCAAGGTCTTTTCCAACCTGATTCTGTAACACCCTCCATGAATTATCTTCTCTGTTTTTTTGAAAAAGGTGGGGGCAATATTTAACAGCACTCCTCAACACTGACGAACTGACACCACGAAAATCATTTACCAGGCATAAGTGACCGGCCGGATCACAGCCAGAAACAAACACATTTGAAAATAAAAATGATTTCCACACTGTGCATGCCTTGACAAGTCTATAGCAGATATACATACACAGTCTGTAAACACATTAATGTGTGGCTCATCAGAGAGGTCAAACTGTGGTGAAGCAGAATGAGCTTGTGGTTAATCCGAGCAGAGAGCCACCGTCTGCAGCCTGTGAAAATGTTTGTAAGTTGAAGTACTGCAAAGTGGATGACAGATTACAGAACCTGTGAATGCAAGTCAGCCTGCCCCAAACCATTCCTCAAATGCACTACATGGGCAACACTCACTTCGAGGATGACTCATGGCTTTCATGTTGAAAAGTGGAAAATTTTTTTTTTAATGTCAAGTGATGGCCAAAACTAAGGTTGTTAGTTATCCCAGAAGATGTAAACCCAAATCTGTCCCAGGTTTAACCATACTCCACTGTGTCATAGCCAACACATCTTCTGAGATTAAGATATACAGTGACTTTTTTTCTCCCTCATTCTTTCATACCTGGGAAATGAATAAAGCCTTGAAAAAATATCTACAGGCCATATAAAGATATACAAAAAGCAATAAATGTAAACAAAAATGTCATATTTATGTGTTGATGTAGTGAGTCAGAATAAACATGACAGCTTTACCTGAGAAGTTAGAGTCTGAAAACAAACTCCGCATGTTTGGCAACAGGCGCAGAAGATTTTTAAAAGAAATACCAAAAATAAGCTTAGCAACATACTTTACAACTCCCACAGGTAAGCCTCATTCACCCAGGCAGACTCACCAAAGTCAAGAAAAAAGAATCCTATAATGCTGGGTGCTGAGTGTCCCTCATGCCCTGTATATCCACATGCTGCCTGTATCCCACAGACCTGCCAGCCAAAACCTGCTCCTACAGGGCTAACCTGCTCAGACAGCAATATTTCTCCTGGAAACAACAACAAATTAGAAGTCCAGCAAAGGTTGGCATAGTGAGCTAAAGCCACAGAGCACACAGAGGAAGGAGAGAGACTGGGACAGGCACAGTTCTTTATTTCCAGCATTTATATGCTGGCAGCCAGCACAGTCGGGATGTGACATACTATACTATGACAAGGACTTACACCTCATCAGGGAGTGCTAGTGTGAAGCTGACAGCCTCCTCTACCTCCCTGGTAAAGCTGTTCCTGTTCCCTGTGGCACTTGAATACCTTGAATATGATCCAGAAAGATGATTTTCTAGCAGAGCAACATGGATGACCAGCAGATTGCAAAAGACGCTGCTAGCACATGATTGCGGTTATGGAAAGTTAATTCTGCGTAGTCTGAACCATTTTGGAGTAGATAGTGGATAGAGTACTTCCACCTGGCTGAACTGCTGGTTTGACTATAACAAACCTAGTCATGGAAGAAATTGGGAAAAATTTTGAAAGCTGGATAGTATGTCCAATATACATTTAATTAAAGGATAGAGAGAAGATCAGAAGAACCATGAAAGCCATGAAAACTTCCATACTGTCAGTGTCTGAACGAAGCTAAATATCCTGAGTGCTAGCTCATCAGCTGTGAAAGCAGAAGATTAGCAGAGTAATCTGGATAGGTTGGACTCAGTAGGATTTTTGCCCCTCAACCCCCCAGCCTCAGGTAGAGGCAATATTTCAATTTTTGCCTCCCAATTAGAAGGTACCACAGCACACATTCACATCAAAAACATTGCTATTTTGTCTGTATCTCCTTGATTCAATAAAACTATTTTGGTGACAGGTATTCCCCCCTTTTTTTTACATTTAAATCAAGGTTAGCAAGTCAGAGGTTAAACTGATTTTTTATCAAGAGTCTTCACTCTTGAGTGCCAAAGCATTCTTTTTTCTTCTAGCTTGGGAAACAGCTGCCTAGGCAGAGCTATGGCTTGCACTAAACACATTCAGAGAAATGGCATGCCTTCTCTTTTTTTTGCATAGTATAGACATTTTAGGAAAAGATGCTGAATTTCACAGATGAAACAAATTCATTCAAGCAACAGAATAATCACCCTTCCCAGGACTGTGAACTCTAATTTTTGCCTCTTCTGCTTCTAGTGTAGCACCATTTCCCACACCTCAGGTATCATACATTCCCTAATGGTGTGTCTCAAGCTGGGGAAAGGGTAGGTATAACATGGCTCTTTGTATGCCTGGTGGTTTTTATAAGAAGATAAACGAAACCTCTATTCTCCAAATTCTAGTGGCTAAACAACCAGGGTTATATTTTGCCTTTCCCTGAGCTCAGTTCCCGTCTCTTGAAGTCAGTGAGAGTTTTTTCACTGGATGTTGAAATAAATCATAATGAAGCAATAATTATCCACACTTACTTGATAGCTGGGACTTCTGTTATGTTCTATAGATATCAGGAGAGCTTTCTGTTGTGTTTCTGTTTCATATTTTTCTACTGCCCTACATTCACTCTGTGCTTGTAGCCAAATTTGCAGCCTAATTTTTTCTGTTAAAGGCAAGCGAAGATTCTTCTAGAGAGGCTTCCTTTCTCTTGGTGGCATCTTAGCTGTTGACAAAGTCAATGTTCTTTGAGGAGTTAGGGCTCCATACCTACTATCCTCAGGGCAGGAACTCCCTAGAAGAAATCACTGCTGGGGGTGGTGGAACAGGCCCGGGAAGGTGAAGCTCCTTCATTCCCAGCCCAGGGAGTCCCTGATGCTCCTGGTCCCCAGCCACTGTGGTGCCTGGCAGCACCTTCTCTCAAAATAACTCACTATTAATCTTCTTCTACTTCTGCTTGAAATGGTAAAAAGCTCCAAAAATGTGATGGTCCTATTATTTTTCTTGAGGAAAAATCATTGAATTTTAAATATTTCCTCATGATTACTTTCCTTCTCCAAGTTACTCCAATTTCATGAGTTACCAGTACATAACTTTAGTTCCTAGCCTTGAATTAAATCTAATTAATCAGCAGCAATCTTATCTATCTCCCTCCTGCAAACACAGAGTCCAGAAGCAAATTGGTCAGACAAGAATATAAGAATTCATATGTGTATCAAATATGCTCAGTCCAGCAGGAACTATGAAATGTCTTTCCATATACAAGAGGCAGAGCTCTCAGTGGAAAGCTAAACACATTACCAGCTTTTTATGTGCTCCCCAAGAGCCCTGGAGATGAACCTGAACCTGGAAGATCAATATGCTCTTTGACCCCCTATGTGTGCACAAGACCTCTTCTGCCTTGTGCTGGTCAACCAAAGATTATACTTTCACGTAGTCTCCCTACTTTACCAGTTCCTATACTGTCCCATGCACAGGTGGCAATTTCTGTTGATGATTGGATATCGTGGAGCAATGTGTTGGGGACTTACATGTTACCAGACTGTGCCTATATAGCAGTTCTCAGGGTAGGTTTTTTATGTTAGTAAGCATCCTGAAATCATCCTCAGCACAAGCCAAGTCAAGTCAAAAGCAAGGAAAAATAGTATTTATCCAATCCAAAATAAGCAACACAGTCGCAGAGGTTTATAACATATGTCTGGCAAAAAGGAAAGAAAAGTTTCTCTAAAGTCAAGTCCAAAAGGCCCACCACTCTCTCTTTCCTTCTCCCTGCACTTTGTATCTAGCTGCCAAACAAGATCTAAACCACATCTGATCTACATGGCCAGGGCCCCAGAACTGGCGTGCACTCTCCACCCCAAATATATATTCATGGTAGGGAACCAACAGCTGAGGAAGAAAGCTAACTTGTAACGCTGTACTCCTTGTTGGAGTTTTGCGTGAAGGTTCGTTCAAATTCATCTTCCCTCCTCCATTCAGGAGTTGGCTTCGGTGTCCTCTCCCTGGACTATTAACCTGCCTACTTTCTTCAAATGCAAATGTCCCTTTCAATAGGCCAGGTGGAGACATCTCTTATCCTTTACTGAGCTATCAGTAAATCCTTAATCCACAGAGGAGCAAAACACTCTTACTTAACAAGACAAATCTCAGTGTTAAGCTTTTCCAGGCGCCAAATTTCCTGTTTTGAATCAACGATACATTGACAACCACAACTGATGCAAACATTTAAGTGTGATCTGTGCTTTTAAGGTAGAGGTCCGTGAGGTGATTGATGGGCTCCAGCTTCTCCCAGAGGGTTACTGTGAGCCTGATGTGACATGGCCACCAGGACTGGAGCAAGAGCAGGAGTCCCTGTTGTCAAGTGTGAGAGGGACAAGGATTTGATTGCTCTTCAACATTTTAGACCACTGGAATCTGTGGCATCCACTACAAAGGGTCTGAATAGATGTATTCTTCCACCAGATTCTGCCATGTATTTATTAATACAACATAACAAAAGAGGAAAAAGCCACAACAGAATCTAAGCCTAAGAATGTCTTAAACCTCAGTGTCTCCAAGTCACCTTATAAAAAATGCCAGAGACAGCCAGACAGGCGGCTGATTCACAGGCGGCATCTTGGACAGCCTGAGAACACAGCTCCTGCATGAAGCTGAATGAGGGGCAGGTGTGCCAAGTATCAAAAAGAAAACTCCACTCCGCTGTGCCCGCGAGCAGCACCTCAGCCTCCACACGTCACCCAGCCCCGCTCCTGCGATCAGTCATCTCAAACCAGATCGTGCACAGAAGTGTGCTGAACGTGGAACTGCCAGCGCTGAGTCACTCTGTTTGGGGCTGCCCCCACATACAAAACCATTTTGGTTATTGATCTAAAGATTCATGACTCACAGGCTCAATATAGCACTGGGTTTAAAAGACTGCTTTGTTCTTGGAAGTGACACATACGGTCTCCTAAGGGGCAGCAGCCCTCCTCTGTGACACCTGCTCCCTCAGAAGAAACTCCACAAAGAGTTGAAGAGATGCCCAAAAATTAAGTAACGGGAAGTGGGCTGTGCAGCTCTCACTTCGTCCATCCATCCTTTTCCAGCTCACAAGGCTCAGATGAGGCAGTATCATCCATGCTGCAGTGTCACAGAATCTGAGATCCTCAGGACCATAAGGAATCATTCGCTATGTGAAGCTCTGTCTAATCAAACAGCTTTAGACCAAAAGATCTCAAGTCAGACTCTTTACACCTAAAAATATGACCTTGACCTATTGAAGTATTTTCTAGAGCCACAGAAATATTTAGGGGCCAAACTTCAAGGATCTCATCAAATTCATATATGGAAGCAGCAGCTGCAGGTGACCTTTTATGGTGCTTAATCATTTACAGAAAATACAAGAGCATACTTTTCCAGTGTACTCTAGCATACTTTCCTCGCCTGGGGAAATTCATTTTGGATGTGTGATGTCTCTTTGAATGAACTGGCACCAGTTTTGTAATCAAGCACTGTTGAGCCAACAGGAAGACAAGGACTTATGGTATTTTAGTGTGGAATACACACAAAACCAAAAAAATTGGCCCAATATGCTATAAAAGACTACAATACGTGCATTCATTCATACAAAAATTAAGTATATAATCACATGATGAGCAAAGGACTTCATATGATGGTATACAAATTTAAAACGCATACAACCCCATTTAAATAAACTGCACACTGCGCTAGATTCCAAAAAAAATGAAGTTACAATAATTGTCACTTTTAGTTTTATATAATTTTCCAAATAAAAATGTAAGAGTTGCCATTAACTAGTACTGACAATGCGCGTACAGTACACACATTTGTCAATTTCATTAACCTTCCAAATTAGGTATTCACAGGGAGCTAATGACAGCATAACACATCATTACAATATTCAATGCAATTTCATGGATATTATGTATAGGGAGAAATTTTAGGCTCTCTTGTCCTTACAGCTGTTAGAAAATATTATACTTTGCAAATATCCCATTAGGGATCGACAAATGCTAAATAGCAGAATCTGAATAGCATGAATTATGTCCCCCTCTCCCGCCTCTCCTCATCAGGAACAGGGTGCCTCTATTTGTGTCATATTTGGCCATAAGTAAGGAATACAAATCATCTGCCTGGACTTTCCACCCTCCTCACCATTGCTATTACAGCCTCCACAGCTAGGATTAGGATCCACGAGGTTTGAGCTTAATTTACCCATTAACATTTTTTATGAACTTGGGCAAATCACTTGATTTCTTGCATCTACAACAGTTCCTTGCTTCACAGTGCAGATAGATAAAATCTATTGTGGATCATGAGGAACTGAAATACCAGTAGAAGGGTGACCGTCCTCCTCATAATTCATAAGGGAAAAAAAAAAAAAAAGGTTTTGTTGTGACAAGAAGAGGAGGTCTTCCAGCTGGGAAGGAGAGTGGGAAGGCACTGGGTTTGGAAAGAAAAGTTGAATGTGGGCAGGTGTGGGAAGGAGAATAAAACAACACATACTTTGAATTATCGGAAGTAAGATTCATTTGATGATGAGATGGGAGAAGACACTCAGAAGAGAAGCAAAATGAAAGGATCTTAAGTAAAAGGAAGATTCTTAGGAAGTCACAACATGGGAGAAAGTAACTTTGTGGCACACAAAACAGAGAGATGGGTCATAGCTCTGTACATCTCAGAAAATAACAAATTCCTACCAGCACCAAAGGAATATGAAAGGAAAAGATTGTCCTGCAAGACCGGAAGAGGAAATGAATGACAGAAATCAGATTTTTCAGCTTTGATGTACTTTTAATGGATTTCTTTTCTGGACCCCTTTGAATTCCTCAAACCAATCATCTGTGAGTCAAGTGAGCAGGACTGGACCTCATGGAGATTGCTCTAGCATCAGCAGAGAATCCTTAATTCTAAGGTTACCAAAGACATTTGCCTCTCTTTTGAAATAGAAAGACTTTAGAACACTAGTAAGGTATAATAAATTCTCAATCTTTTTCCTTCTCATCAGCAATAAAGTGTTTAAAAAATAAAAGCCATCAGCAGCTACATTACAGCAAAATAAACACACACCCATGTGTGATCTAGAAGAACAACAAATTCCCATGCAAGCCATCCCCTACAGAAACGGTCAAGGTTACCTAAAGCAATTTTAATTGAGCTTTGCCTTTCTGCTTGATGCTGTTTTCCCTGCAGGTCCTACATGGACCTCAGTATAGGATCTGTTCACCTTGTCAAACAGGACTAGAGCTAAATGCCCCTGTAGCTTACCAAAGAAAAATGATGTTTTCTGTAGGTGGTGGCATGGTGAGCAGCATTAACAGCAGCCCTTCCTCATTGTTTTTAACCCAGTTGGCTATGTTGCATCTCAAAATATCTGAGATTCTCTATTCATGGGAAATGCTTTGGAAGGTCCAGCTTTGCAACAGCCAGCTCGTGTTAATTTGAATCACTTTGGTTTGCTTTTCTCACTGTTGCTCTCACTGCCAAGGGCTGTCAAAACACATTGTCCTGCTTTCAGAAAAGAGCCACATACTGTGTCATGGAGAGATACAAAACACAGCTGATAAAACTACGCAGAAGAGTTCAGCTGTCTTCCTAGTCTATGAATTTAAATAGCATTCTCCTATAGAAATGAAGCAGTTTTTACGTTAAGTTAATTTGTCTTTTTTCCCCTCCATATGGAGCACCTGCTTCACTTTGCCACCTCATTTTGTGTTTAGTTTTTACTTTTAGCTCTGTTTTCCATATTGGAGATTTGACATCATCTAGACTACCAGAAAAGTGAGCTTTTAGCCATCTTCCTTTCAGAAGAGTTGAGTTATCCATCCAACCAGTTCTGGTGGTTTAAAAAGTTAGCTATATGGGTAGGCTTTTATTGCTCTGTGTTGCAACTTCCTATTATAACATACAGATAAAAATAGAACAAATGGGTGACTCTAAATCTCTAAAACTACATAGAAAAAAAAACAAAATAATGTTCCAGCCTGTTTAAATTCTGGGCAGCACAAAACTGTCTGGTAACTAGGGGGAAAAAAAAGTAAAATAAATAGAAACATTTTTTCTTATAGTTGTAGATTTACCAAAGACAGAAAAAGAGTAATCTTTGACACAGGAGAGAAGGAATATTTTTAACAAGGTGCTGTGCCAGTTTGGCTTGTTATTCCTATAGATAAAGTATCCTGGTGTCCTTTAAATTAAAAAAAAAAAAAAAAAAAAGTTCAAGCCAGACAGAAGTGCCAGCAAATGTTATAAACCAGTGGATAGTGGGTGGGTGGTGTGAAAATGTTTCATAACTGCTAACGGCAACCCTGTTGTGAACCAAACAGCTGTGCACAGAACACAGGTGTGCTAGCACAACAAGGGCTATTCATGCCTTCCCACAGGGCGCTGGCCAGGTTTGCAGAGCCACAGCTGACCACATAAAGCATCAGGGATGGAAAAGGCTGAGTGAAATGTCCACTAAAAGTGTAAACACCAGACGCCACACAGGCACACACACACACATACACACACACACACATGTACATTTTTAGCACATTCTGCTCGCTACTGAAATGAAAAGAGGTAAGGAAATCTATTCTACTGTGGGAAGCAGAGAATATAATGATATAGGAAGTTAATAGGAATGTTATGGGCATGGAAAAATAGGCAGGTAAGAAAGTATTGGGATATGGCACAAGCCAAATTATTCATAATTTAATTGACCCTGTCACTCCAATAAATCCTTCCAACAATGTATCCAAGACATTTGTAATTAAAGAAAATTTAGAAGAAATTCCAAGTAATGCTAGCGGAAGGGTTACAGATCCTCTTGTCTTGTACAGAACCTCCAAGAGAGAAGATAAATTTCAGGAAAGTAAAATATTATGGTTAAAAATTAAAATAATTTACCTTTCACATGCTCTGCAAAAAGTGTTTTTGCAGCTTTTCTTCCACAAATATCAGTGCAGTAAAATGTTGGGGGGAGGGTTGGGTTTTGTTTCTTTTTTTTTTTTTTTTTAAAACAGGATTCTTATAAGATGGTTTAAAAACAATTGATGTGAAAAAGGAATGGTAATTAGGAACCCCTGAGTTCTAATTCTGGATATAGAAATCCTGCTTTGGGCATTTCAATTGAACACACAAGCAAATATTACGATTCAATTGCAGAAGGTAGAATTCCTTTGTGGAAAAGTAAAGGACTACCTGCCCGAGTCATTCTTCTCTCTCTCTTTTACCTATTATGAAAAGGCAATTATTTATTAAAAAGACAGTCTCCAGACACAATATTTGTACCCCAAAGGTACACTTTAGGAATGAATGCTTTTCAATTGTAGGTATATAAAAGCCGCCTTTCATTAAAAAGCATGGCAATGAAAGTACAACATAGCATAACCATGATGCTGACTAATATCTCCACATTTAAAATTCTCACGAGCTAGTCCAACGCAAAATACCACATAACACGAACTTTGACACAGCAAAGCCCTGCCTGATTCCTACCAGTGCTGATATTCCTGGATCCATTTCTGCTTTCAAACCAGAGTACAAGCTATCGAGACTGAAAAGGGTTGCTGTGCCAGCTAATAAAGCTAATGATCAAGTGATCCTATGAACCTAGAAAATCTTCCAATTCTCCAAGTACCCTTTTGCACAAACAAAGTGAAAACCCCTAGTTTCTCTCTTTTATGAAAGCCCAGTTTCAAAGGCATTTGAATATTGAAGCAAAAATCTTGTTCCTAGCAGATGTAGGGTCTTGGTACAACAGTTAGCAATGCGCAACAGCAGTGATAAAGATATTGAGTATCTTTATCACCGCACACTTTTGGCTCCCGTCAGCGTTGACCTAGATGTGTATCTGTCCAACGTTCGGAATGTGGCTGTTCCACTGCTATTAGCAGCAGCTAGTGGTCAGCCTCCCCGAACCACGCTTCAGAAAATAGCATGTACGAGCCTTGCTGTTTACACGTTATGGCTACTATCTGGGGTAAACTGAACATCCTCTCTCACCAACTACAAAGGTCTAGAGAAATGCTTTTATCGCATTGTTATCATTGCTTTCTTCTAAAATGGCCTCTGCCACAGGAAAAATAGGTCCTGAGATCAACCAAGATCAGCAATTTGCATGTGCATTTTTGATGCTGCTTGAAAATCTGATAAAAATGCAGTGTTTATCACCATTAAAACACTTCCAACTGAAAAGTGGCCTGCAGGTCTTCACTCATCCAGGGAACACAGGCAGCTGTGCTCCAGCAGGACATGCATTTCTCATTAGTCACAATTTTGCCCATAACCCACATGAGAAGAAGCCATCTCAGGGAACCAGAGCACAGTTCAACCTCTTCCTCCATTCCATCCCTGGCCTCTCTGCTGAGCTGTAGAAAAGTGCCTGGAGTGGCTGATCACCCTGATTTTGGCTGAGGTCCCCAATTTATCACCTCTAAGCCAAGAAACAATTATGATATTCAACCAAAGGAATTAGTTTGGCTTCTTCTCAGTTATTCCTACATGAGTCTACTGATGTTACAGGTATTAATTAGTCACACTTTTTTGTGTATAAAATATTCTGTAGTAATTTAAGCAGTACTCAGGCAAAAATAATGTAAAGATTGGCTAGCAGCTTGTAATTATGAACATTTCATTCATCGCAGCTTACTTAGAAGTGATTTACACTTGCCTCAAAATGTTGAGCAAACCTGAAGCACACGCTCGCAAAATTCTCAAGTTCCTTTTTGAGATTTCCCTGTGACTGACAAACCCAGCTTCATTGCAAAAGCACCAGAATTTGATGTCTTCCAACAGAATGATATCTGCCTTGCAGTGCTGTTAGCCAGCGTCCTGTATTTAAAGAGTCAGCCAGGGAATTACAGGGACATTGGGTCTGTCATATTTCAGTAAGTGCTGGTACTATACTGGAACCAAAACTTCGGGCTTATATATGACGTAAATTGTTTCAACTCCAACAACCTTAGAGAAAGGTTTAAAAAAACTAGAAGACCTGAGTATATGGCCCATCATATTCGTCAAAAAGTTGTTTAAACTGTGGCGTTGACTCTCCATTTATTCGATTGCTACAGGTTTACACTAGCTACGCTTGAGCAAAAGCAGGGCCAATTTCAACCTAAGCAGACCTAACACCTTTAAAGGGAAACCTTAACATTGACATTCTCATCTTAAACCTTCCAATCAGTCTTACATAAACCCTATTTTTGTGCTTTTTCATGTGGAAATGAATGACTTGCTGTTCTTTTGTGTGATAATTTAGCTAAGCAACAATTATTACTTTGTGTCCTCAGCTGTGGAAAGGACAGAGTTGAGTTACTCCAGTTCATTCCCTTTTCTCTCTCTTTGGATTTATAAATTATATATTATTGCCTTTATAAGCAGTTTGCAAGGAAATAAATTGAACTCATCTGAGTATTAACCTCACCTAAATATTACTGCAGAAATTCAATTTCTAATCTCAAGCACAGATAAAACCTTGCATTCATATTGTTTCTTCAAAATTTTTGATCTGTTTTTCAAATCTGTACTAAATTCTGCCTGTCAGGTCCTTAAAGGGATCTGTACACAAGAGTCAAGAGCAAGAAATGGACAGAACTACTGCTGTGGAACGAAGAGATACAGTCTGTGAAAAAGAAAATCTTCATTCCTCGTTCGTAAGATCCTTTTATTCCAGAACAGTGATTTTATAAAGTTTTTAAAGAAAGCCGCTAGATAAATTAAATCATGGATTAATACAAATTATACAAAGTTATCTTTATAACAATAGATTAGTATACTATTAAGTCACATATATTATCTTCTCACTATTTATTACAGTAGTGAGGCCAGTAGCACTAGCATAGCTAATGCCACTGCAAAAATTCAAAGCCCAGTGAAGCCTTCCATGTACAAATCACACTAATCACTTCTTAGAAGCAGATTACCTTCAAATGAGAAAATGTGAAGAAATAGCACCAACCGCAGCAAACAAAAACCCCACTAGTTATTTAAAGAAAATTGCACACAGCAATGCTGCCAAGATGCCACAGTGTCTCCATCACAGCCGGAGGTGGATGGCTTCTGTAGGCTTGGGCAATTCACATTTCAGATTCTTTTCCCACTGCCCACATGTTCAATTTTACTCAACAGCAAGCCCTATTTCTCCCTTATTTACCTTCTAAAGCAAAGCCCACATTGGTGGGAATGAACACCGAAGTGACACTTAGAAAAAGCAACATCATTTGAACAGCTGTAGACAGTCTGTTATTTATCAGAAATTTTAACAAAGGCCAAAGGAAAAAACCAGCAGTTGAGCAGAGAGGGAGTCCTGCCCTAGCACAGCTGTTACACAAGATGGGAAAATTTCAAAATGAGAAAGTAAACACCACTCTATATTCTAGCAAAGAGGGAAGAGATTTTTTTCCCAATCCTTGGAAATGGCAAACTTAACACTAATGAAATGCAAACATCTCCCCCACCCCCTGAATATAAAGGCTGGGATCCAGTTGTGATTCTTTCCTTGTGGTATTACTTTGCCCACACTACCCACAGGGCAAAAAGCTACAGATGCTGGACCAGACCCCAGGATTGCTTTATTGATGTTCATGTTCACTGCTCTGACGGTTTTGCTGGACAGGCGCAGAGTTCACAGCCAGCCTCTGCTCACATCTTGGTGTACTGCAATTTCGGGAAACACCCATGAGGGTAAACTCTTCCTCCAGTAAACAGATTTGTTAAAAAGCAGTGCAGAGAAATCCTTTCAAGGGTCCTTTCAACAGGTTTCTTGTTGAGGGCAGGAACTGATGCTCCTGTGGTATCAGTATTAGGAATTCAAAACTGTCTCCACTCTGCATCTGGAGACAAACTGATGGCAGCTCTTGCATGAACCAGTTTGATTCAGCTGCTCTGTCATTTAGAGGGTCACATTTCCTCAGCGCTGTCATTTACGACTCAGATGGCAAATGCACAGAAGAAAAAAACAAAACCTCCAACTGAATGAAGGGGGGACTTAAAAAACACCCACCAACCTTCACCCCACAACAACAGAAAGCAAGCCAAGCACAGCACAGCTTTACACCCATAGTGCCGGTAATACATAGACCTACACTACTGGAGCCAGACACACAAAAAAAGCCTTACATGGAGCAGTGTGGTCCTCAAAACGCCCACCCAACAGTGCGGAGAGTGAAGAGTGTCCCACTGCTCACCCACTCAGATGCAGGGCTGAAACCAATGTGTGCAGCATCTCCTGGGGGTTACCAGTGCATAGATGAAGACAGAAGCAGAAGGTCCTACTCCCTGGGCATCGGTTCTCACCACTGCGTCCTCTCAGCACCTCTGTCACCGTCTTTCCTGGTAGCTGGTTCCTAAAAATTAGAATGGGCCAGTTCTCCCAAGGCAAAACATGCACCCAGGAAGCCGTTCAGAATTATATAGCCTGATTTACCAAAGGCAACATCTCAGGCTGACAGAGGATGTTGAGAAGTAGAAGAAGGGGTTGCTGTTTGTTAGCACAGGCATTCACCACCTTCACTCCCAGCTCATGTCCTGATGTCTGTAAAAACAGGTTTGGGGCATCAGCATGTCCCACACGTTGCATATGGAGCTCACATGCCTGACCTAAGGCTAAAAAATCCTGCTCTGGTAGGCAGACACAGTATCTCCACTCAAGAGGATGATGTGTAGCTCTAAATCTGCCCTATTTCAGATCTCAGACGGGCAACAGCCTCAGGCAACAGAGATGGCCGAGCTCCGTGTCAGGCACACCCACAAGTAAGTGACCTTCCAGCAAGAGTGGTGCTGGCCACCCACGCAACGCCCGGGGGTCCATACGCCTCCAAAGGCATCACAGAGGCAAACTGCTCAGTAACATAGGAGATAACAAGGGTGGCAGGGGGATATTTCTTTGTTTAATTGTACTATTGGCAGTTTTTTCCTCTTCCTATTGTTATGTCTGGGACAATATGGGAAACAAGGTATGGATGTCTGGGCATCTACAAGAGCAGCTGTGCTGTACAGACGTTTGTGCCCCGCAGGGCTGTGACAGCAGAAACCAGGCACTAAGCGACACCAGCTCTGCGTGATTTCTGAGTACCGCTGATATCCTTTGAATACTTTTCTTAGAAAACAAAAGAGAAAGGCAGCACACCACAGGAACAACCGTAAACCAGTAGTTTGAGGACATCTAGGAGACGTTAGGTGCAGGCTTGGATATTAATCTTCTACTATTCTTTGAATGCCTGAGCCACTGGTTCAGTGGTATTCTGGGCTAAGCTCTATCCATCCCTCCTGTTGGAATAACTTAATTTTGTGTAAACAATCACATATTAACTGGAAAGGGAATCTCAGTAACAATCTTCCACCTACCACGGAGTTCTTCACTGTATAAAGTCCATCTTTTCTCCCTGATTCAAGGTATATTTATTTGTACAAAGAAAAACAACTTCTATTCAGGAAAGCGAGAGGCCCATGACAAAAAGGCTCAGGGGGTCCCTTCAGAGAACTACACTTCTTGCCCACCTTTAAGCACTGGGCTGTTGGTTAGTTTGGGGTCCAGGCTGGGGTAGGTGACCAGAAACTCTTTGCTAGTGTCGTCACAGTTAATGCATCCCGGGGTCACAGCAATCTGACATTTGCCAATGCAAAACTGTTTAGTCAGAATTTTTTCTGACCATTGTTCCCCTTGACTCTATTCTGCAGCTATTTCCCCTGGTTATTCAGTAAGCAGCAATCTGCTGCAGTGCACTGAATGCTCTGTGCCTTATATCATACCCCAAAGGTCCAAAGCAATACGCCAAAGAAATAACACTCTAGCTGTGTTTCTGAATTTTAGCTTAGTTATAACACCGTGGGCAATAAAAAAACTCAAGGTTCCAGTTACAAATAGAAATTTTATTAACTTCTGAAAGCAGAATTTTTAATCATTCGCTTGCAATATTTTCCTTTTTAAAACAAATATTCACATTTCTAGGAATTGCTGACTACCGTGCTTATAAAATGGAGCCCATTTTTGCTGTGTCTAGGGAAGGATAAGGAAAACATGATGCACAAACCAGGAAAACGGTAGAAAAAATATTGGCTGTAAAGTCTGTGTTCCTGAAGACAACCAAGGATAACATTTAACCAGAAACTGGATTTGACATTCAGCTGTCAGTAGTTCCCTTAAGCACTGGAGCCTCTCAGTCTGCAAATAAAATCTTGATTCATACAAATGCATATACTAAACAAGTGTATGAATCCACCAAGCTTTTTCAGGAAATTTAATGAGAAATGACCCTTCAAAAACTGATTTCCAAAGCTCCAAAGTCTTTTTTTATATGCATACAAATTGATATATATATTTAATATATATAATGCATGACCTTATATGTTTCGTTTCACTTTCAGTGTAAAATCTACTTCTTATTAGGAGAGAAGGATTAGCGTATACACGTTAGCCAGGTGGTTACAGAACTTGCCTGTATGAAACACGATAGGTTAAATCCCATTTACACTAATTACATCCACAGCAGCATTACTACATACAACCTCACATGTGTTTTAGCTTTGAAACTTAAAGCACGTCAGCTCAAAGTTAACTTAGGACATCAATGTCTTTATCTGGAATAAGCTAAAGCATTTTTGGTTTATGTTTTCTTATCCATCAGCTGCCTAGAGATTCAACATGTATTTTCATGTTCACAAATTATGCCAATTGAAATACACAAGCTGCAAAATAGAAGAAAGGAAAACAAAGACAGCAAAACTCCCACCACTGGTCTATCTGCATATAAAATTACATATCAATATAATTTATAGGAAATTACCTAACATCTCCCCTAAAATTTAACAATCTTTAGTGGCACTTGATATATTCTTGACTTCTGAACAAATTCCAGTTAACAGAAAATATTGCCTATTTCTCTAAACAACTAAACTAAAACAACTTCTAGGTTTTCTTTTCAAAGGATTCTCCTATTGCTGGTAGGTAATTCTGCCATATATATAGTACTTTATATGCTTTCTATAGCAGAAAAGCTATGTATATATCTTTACCTTCATACAAAATACTGACAAAGTTCTAGGATCCATTACTACTATTATTTTATAGGATTCAAAACAGAAGACAATAAAAAGGTGTCTCCTTTCTGAAACCTACAATCTGAATTTTAGCTAAGGTATAACTAGGGACAATCGACAGAAGAGATGAGGCAAGAAAAAAAGCAAGGTTATAACAACACCTTTGCTAGTCAGACAGTTCAGGAAAAGGGGAAAAAAAAAAGCTATTGTCACACTTAAGTTAAATTGATAAATAATAGAGGGCATAGAGGTTCTGAGCCAAATCCTACCTAAGGCAGCGGAAAGAGAGGTAATGGCTACAGTGGCATTTTAGATCAGAACTAATACTTTTATCTAATTTCAGCTAAGGTCGGAAAGCATTTTAGCTCACTCTGTAAACTCAGTGAACCTTATATTTTGCAAATGCCTCATGAATGCCTTTGAATAAGCTACACTATGAATAAGGTGAGTTTCAGGAAGACATTTAAATGGATAGCAATAGCTTTTCCTTGAAGAGCACTTTATTGATGTGAAATCCCTGAGCTGTACATTGCTGAAGGCTGGGATTGCATGTTGTGTGACTGCCCGGCTCCTGTACCATCTACGAGCATCTCCTCTTGGCCTCTGTCAAAAACAGGACACCAAGCTGGGACGCCTTTGGCTAAAATGGCCTTTTAATGTTCTTATGTACTATACAAAAAATCAGACCAGTATCTTTGCAAAACTTCTTCCCTCTCCCCTCCTCCCTACTCCCTCACAGTTACAGCATTCAGCCATCATTCCACAGATTTTCTTTTCTGAACTTTTTCATTTTAAATCACTGACATTAAAATCACTCACAGGATTGGCTACATTTGAGTGCAGCAAGCAAGTAGCTTAAGCGTCTGTCTTCTATTAACAGGGTAGTGCAGTGCTCTTCCTGCCTAGCATTTTACCAGAGCATCTTTCAGAAGCATTAGCAGAAGATTACACAGTCCTCCTTGATTATCTCAGACCTTAAATTTATTATGCCCCTATCACACACAGCTATTATAGTCAACTGCAGGTTTGTAATTGCTCTCAGTGGGAGAAGGTTCAAGCCCTTTATTTCTTCCTCAGAAGGATATTGGGTCTGATTCAATTCAGGCCAGGCTTATATTGTTTTCTTCTCTGAAAATCTATTTCCTTATTTCTAGATTAATTCAAGCTACAAGATACCATCTTTCTCTCTGGCCCTTGACCTTCTAGATAGCCCTTATTCACACCAGAAAACAAATGTATAGGAGAACATAATATTAATTAAAAGGCAGCATAGCTTTGATTTACACATCAAATAAAAATATGATAATATCACTGAAGGAAAGTCTTGCATATGGTTCATCATATAGACAGAGAGTAAAATCAAAGTGTAGCTATGAGCCAGTATTAACAACACAAGCATCCTCCCCTCTGACACAGATGCAGTCACTCAGCTGCCTTATCACTTGAACTCAGGGGTGGGATCCTTGCCCACACACGAGCAGCTTTCGTCTACCCCAGCATCCCCCTTAGGTTCTGCCAACCAGCTCAGAAGAGAAAGAGCCACTCACTCAAGGGGGCCTCTCTGTGGGGGCCCTTGACTTGAAAGTTGTATGAATAACATGAGACACTCACCCCTACACACACATAAATGTCACTGGTAATTGTACTCTGGTGAGCTTGCATCTGAGTATTTTCTTAAAGTAAGATGCGTTTGTCTTTCCAGTTAGTTGTCCTCTGTGAAAACACAAACTTTGATGCTTATTTTCCCAAGGCACATAAGAAATATCATTCATCATGAATTAATATGCGTAAGAAAAAAATGCAGCTCAAGGATTTTGTAGAAGGAGACCAAAATAAATAAAAGTGTTTGCAGGGGGAGGTGGAAATCATGCATTTGCTGCTACTTTTATTCTGGCTTGATGGCGTTTCCAGGAACTCAAGTTTTAACAGTAGCTCAACAGAGCAAACAGCCAATGCGTAAGCTTGGCTTTCACACATTACGAGTCTACAAAAGCTACCTCTCCCAAAAGATGCACTCGCTACTCAAACTCCTCCTTTTGAGAATCCCCCAGAAATATTGCTTCCAAAGAGGAAAGATCAATAGAGTTCTTCATTGGACAGAGAGATGCTATAATCAGGCTCAGGAAGTGGTTAACATAGAAAAGATGGCTGATTTAGGAATTAATGTTAAGTGACAAGTCCCCTTGCACTTGATTTTGTTCATAATCTGCACTGCAAAGGCTACTACTCTTCCCAGTTCCTCACTATTGAGTTAAAACAAGAAAAGGACTAAAACCAGCTTACAGTATTTGCCAACTCCAGCTGCTGGTTTTGTCCTCTGTTTAAATGCTATTCATTTCTCCTTTACTACATTCTCAGCAGAAAACAATTGACTCTACAAAACTTAGATTTGGAACCAATTCTATATTTAGAAATCTTTCAAAGCTGAGGGCTGTTGGATAAGGAATTCTCATTTAATGACATTAGATGGATTAGAAATTAACAAAACGTTCATGTATCTATTTTTTATAAAGCAACTAACCAAGCTAAGCTGGAAGACGAACATTAAAATGCCTAATTTTAATTGGTGAACTAAAATGCCTAACAGTCAAAAGCCCATTGCGCGATATATAGCACTGCTGAGCAAAGTTAATATTCTTTGGATGCATGTCATAATTGTGTATTTTCATAACCTAAAATGTTTTTATTTCATAGATGTGTCATTTTAGCCCTAAATTTCCTGTATTACATACTTGTTGTAGGGTTACTTTCAATACATGTATAATGTATGTTATGCTTATGTTACTAGAACATACTGTCAATTTTAACTAAAATGTAACATTCTTTTCTACTTCAGAGTACAAATCAATTGTTGCTTTCTCTCAGTCTCTGCAGTCAACTGCATTATAAAATACCCACAAGACTCCAAATATTGGTGTCTTATAAATCCTTGTAATGTAAGTGCTATAATGTTTTGGTTTATATGTATTGAAACACACCTGAGTTTTGATATTTAAGGACTTCTACATTAGTGATGCACTGAAATTTGGACAATTTATGTGCTGAACTGCCATAGAGGCTCTGGGAAAGCAAAAGCCCAGCAACAATGCCATGGCATGACGCAAAGATCCAAATTGAGGATGTTTGTGAAAAGGCTTTCGTTGAGCCAAAGAGATTTTATGAGACTTCAGCACAGTATAGCATTATTATGGCAGGACTATTAGGGGCAACTCACTGTTTACCCAGCACAATCATATTTCTGGTGCATGCAAAAAAGCATGAAAATAAAGACTATTTAGGTTACAAATACAAAATCTATAATCCCCAGCAGTTTAGGGAATTTTCACTGTTTCCTGTAACAACCTTGTCACACTTTTTAAGAACTGTCATAATAAGGAAACAGTTACAGCATTGATGTACTTAAAACTTTGCTACTGAGAACAGTCCGTTTTACAAATTGCCAACTAGTCATGTTCAAGTAGTTACTACTACAAATTTCCTGGAATAAATAAATAAAATAACAACTGCTTTAATTTTTTACATCTTTAATCTTCTGGAACTTGATCTTTGGGAAATTGAGATTTTAGAAGTGCTCTACATGCTGATTTAAAATATGGAACCTGGAATTTGCCCAAAATGATGATATCCTCATAAAAAGGCAGGCTGGTCAAATTTGTTAGCATGAAGCATAGACATCCAGTCTTTAAAAGACCCATATGCTGAGAGAGTCTCACATTGACATGGCTTTAAAGGTCACATACATACTCTGCCTCAATTGAACCCCAAGGGATGCTGTGGCTAAGCACACAAGATGTTCAGATACTACAATTAGGTTTAAATGGGCATATGGCAGAAGAAATCTGTTCCCATAGGAGGAGGAAAAGGAGAAGTAATATCACAAGCGAAATTAAGAAAAATCAGGATGACAGCATATTACTAAACTAATAGAAGGGGTGATACAAAAGGGAGGAGGTTGAGTTGCAGGGAGACACTTGAAATTAAGAAGCCAATTCTGGGAGCATGGCAATGCATTCAGTGCTCACGCTGACCTTCAGCTGGAGAAAAATGCCATTCCTTTTGATTCATTTGGAATTTGGTATATTTCACCTTTATCTAATGTTTTCAGTACAAGGCAACTAATCTCAAAAAAAGCTTGGTTTGAAAGCTTAATAAATGTGGGAGTTCACACAGGACAAAGAAGTAAATGAGTGAGTAAGGAATGAGATTTTTTCCTCATGATCAAAGACAATATGTCTTCATACACTGGTTTCTAGACCTCGCAATCTCTCAGGTGCTGCTGCCTCTATCTGCCAGGCTTAGCTTCCAGAGCAAAGGTTAATTTTGCTAACAAGTTTGGACCCAAATCTGTCTAAGATGCTTTCTTATTGGCTTGTCCTTTCTTTGGGCTAGTAAGATAGAAATCAGCCTCAGAAAGAATGAACATTTTGTGCAATAGTTTCCCTTCTGCTATGTCTGACCTCAGCTCTAAAAGTGAAGCTGCAAATGCAGAAAGGCTCATTTGTCTTCCAAAATACATTTTGGGATAGCTCTTAGCTCTGCAGTATCAATGAAAGTGCAAAGCAGCAGGTCTGTGACCTCCTCTTTGCTATCTGCACAGGAGCGTGACACAACTTACTCATTTTTCCCTTAAGAAATAATTTAGAGGAACACAGGTATTTTTAAGAAATTTTTCTTCATATATTTACCATCACATATATTTTTAAAAATCCACAAAGCATAAAAAATTCACAAGACCTCCCATTTCAAAACTCCTCAGGTCTACAGAGTGCTTTCTCCACCCGGCTGCAACATCATTTTGGGGAGGATTTCTCCATACAGACATATGACAAATGATGCAAAAATCCTCTTCTGACACCTCCTCTATTGTATCCAAACAAGGCAGGGAGTATTTGGTAGCCCCCACCAGGCTGGGAGCTGGCAGCTGCTGGAGCTGAATACAGCGTAGGAGGAAAAGCGTCCAAAAGAGGCACCACCATGAGACTGAAGGAGCGGGGCAAAAACCTCCACCTCCTCCCGGACCTGCCCTTCAAGCTCTCACTCAGAGGTGGACTCGCTCCAAAGCACAGTGCAGATTGCAAGCACCTTTACAGCAACTGGGAAGGACTGGATCAGGTCCTCTTTTCCAAGTTTCAAATTTTTGTGGTTCATTTGTTTGCTTTGTTTTCCTTAACCGTACATTCTAACAATATTATTTTAATTAAAGTCATATCTATATACAACTTTGACTGCATCTTAATGAAGGTTTTTTGTTGGTGGTTTGGGGTTGGGTGGGTTGGGGTTTTTTTGCTCTGGTATTTTTAATTTATAGTTACAATATCTAATTACCAAAGAAAATATAATGAAATCCACTAAATGTGAAACAACAAACAGCAATTCCAATTAGCAGAGCGAATGATAAAAGAATTTACATTTCCAAAGCCGTAGCCAGATACTTTTTCTTATTATGTTACCTGCTATTCATTTCATGCTATCAAAGTTCTTTTGCACAACAGAGAAGCATTTATAAATTCCAGCCATGATTCTTCCTCCAGATAAGCAGCACTGAGAGGGAAGGAAGGAGTGGGCAGCAATGAGAGAAGAAACCTGGGAAGTTTCAATGAGAGTTTGAGGGGAGACAACTAGGAGATTTTTGCCCCTTTCCATTTTTCCTACCTGCCTAAATCCCATACACAGGTTTTATCCACAGAAGCGCACTCAAATCTGTTGGACACTTTTGTAAATGTTGACTGTAGAGCCAGTAGAAAATTGTGACAATAACGACAGCTCCTAAGACTCCTGTAAAACACTTCACCTGCACAGAGGAAAAATTATGCCAGAAGACATCTGACTACTGCTGCTTTCATTGATTTTGCTCCCAAGAAGACTAATCATCTACCACAATGTCACTCTGCATCACTCTGCTGAAAAGCTGCACCTCAGCTTTTGTTTACAGACTTTTTTAATTACTTAGTGCGTGTCCCACAAGTGAAGGAACTATTACACACAAAGGAGCAGCACTGTCACCATCACTGCATTCAGGCAGACTCTGGAAATTATTAGCCCAACACAATTTTGTACAACAGTGAATTGCAAGCTACCCATTGAAAAAAGAAAAAATCTCTTTTCAACATAAAAATGGCAATTTAACAGAATTTAGGTGGGAAACAACAGTTGCAATGACAATACTTGAGTGCTTATCACATAAAAGCCCAGTCTCAAAACTCAGATCTGTGGCAAGTTTTAGCTTTGTCAGACAAAATTTTCACCTGACATGAAACCAGATGGAGCAAGGAATTTTTTCATGTTTCAACTTTCAATCCTAAGAGCCTGAGGGGGAAGAAAAGGGTATCCATTTCTAAACTTTTATGAGAAACGCAAAAGATTTTGTTTAAAGAAATGAAAAAATAGGATTGGGAAGGCCTGTTGATTTTTGTTGAACTGTTCTTGTGGGTAACTCTCTGCTTTTTCTCCCTCCCCCCTTATTTTGGTCCATTCTCCTCTCTCTGCTCCAGGGGGCTCTGGCTGGAGCAGTGGCAGCCAGGAGAGCATTCCCACTAGATGCAGCGGTGAGGTTTGAGCCTGGCTCTAGCTCCATGAGTCAACCTTGTCGCCTGATGCTGGGGCGGTTGGGACCGGGGTAGGTGGCACAGGAGCCAAACTCACCCATTTCAGGCAAACCCCGAGCATTCCCCGCAAGAATCGCGTGTGGACAGGTTATAGGTAACCCAGCACCTTTCTACCAGGGGTCCTCTTTGCGGAAACGTGGGCACACAGGAGGAAGGGCTGCAGAGAGAAATGGTCCATAAGCCAGAAACACAGAGCAGTGCTGTTTCCTGCCCAGATATCCTTGCCAAAGTCCTGGGAACCCTGTTGACAAATATTGTGAAGGCCAGCTATAGCTATCAATAACAATATGCATCACCAGCTCTGATGACACCATCAAAGAAAAACACAGAGCTGATTTTATCGTTTTCCTCAGTCCTCTTTGAATCTTAATTTCAATCTGCTACATCTTTTCTTATTTTGTTATTTTGCCTCCTTTGTATTTTCTGCTTGCCATCCCAAAATGCTGGGTAATGCTGCTGTGCACTGGTAGAAAGATGTTCTGCTTCCCAGAGCTCCCTGTCATTCAGTGGTGTGGGAACTGATTCATGTAGCCACATGTAATTTGTATAGCACTTTGGGACCCTTCTGGAAGAAAGACTCTATAGAACAGTCAGATCATTTGCATTACAAAGGTTCTGGTGGCTGTTTCTTGGATTAGACACTTTAGGTTTGTATTATGTTTCTATGTCAGAAGAAATGAGAGCCAAAATGGAGAAAAAGTCTTTTCCCCAAAGTCAGATATGCATTCCATATATTTAAAGTATTGTATATTCATTAGGATTCTGATTTTTCTTTCCACTTCCAAAACACACTTACTTTCCAGATTCTCTTTCATTGTTTAAAATCAAACCTTTTGAACATTCAAATTAAGGTGTTGCTTTTTGAGTTTAACATAACATTGCTCTTTCACAGCAGTAAACCCAACCTCAGAGGCAATTTCAAGCATCCAGCCTCCCAGATCATTAGGTGAAATAACACAGTCACTCCCTCTGATGGGAGAGTCCTCCCTTCACAGGGGGAAGCATTCATCCGTGCTTTCTACAAACCACTATCCAGGAAGGGCCAGTAAGGTTGTTCTCAGGCAAGATGTCAGATCGCTTCTTCCTGCAGAAAAAAGCACCTGGGGAAAAAGGAGATGAGGTAAATGTGAAGAATCTTAAGTTTTGATTGAAGGAAACATCACAAGTAAAGAAGGGGTTAATATGAGGAGAAGCTTAAGAAAAATCGTTTCTGAATCCTCTGGCCCAGATGTACAACTGATAAAAATAAGATTAGCTTCACTGACTTCAAACCCCAATATATGCCAGATAAGGATCTGGCTGACTTAATTTTACCCCTTACTTTTTAAAACAATGAAATAACACTATCTATAGCCTTGCCTTCAGCAACAGGTGAGCAGAAAATATGCTGTATGAATGATAAGAACCCATCCTTTTTTAAATAGCTTTTAGCTTCTCTCAATAGCTTAAAAATGCCCCACAGAGTGTTTTCTTACCCATATTGTAGCACCAACTTCTTCCATGTACAACAGGGTTATTCCAGACTTTGTTGGAATTACTCCAGATACATTCACCAGCAAATGACAATACAATCATTCAGTATCCCTCTGACCAAACTTCTGTATATATACCATACGCTCCTCTGCCAGCACAATACTAAACTGTCACATTTTCATGTCATTTCATATAAACAGACCCTTTTCCTTTTTTAACTAATTTTTTATAGTGAAGAAGCTGTTCAAAGCGATACTTTTGAGTGGGGGACACAATCAGAGATTACATTTTACATGTACAAAAAGAGCATCCTATTTTAAGATATTCGGAAGAAATCCTGCAGTTTATATACTTGCAACATTAGGACTGACTTGATCTGCTTCCTTATTGCATGATGGTCTAATTATATCACACTTTCTCCCACTTGGAGACAGACCAAAGGTCCACTGCAGTTACAACAAAACTAGCTTTGGGTCAGGACTTTATTTCGTAGAAATGGTCTGTCTGCAGTAGGACATACTGCTGGTGCAAACAGCTATTCAGTGTGGGTATGGACATCACAATCTGGCCCCAAGTATTTTTAAATGCATTCTTCCATAACTTATCATGCATGTTCTAAAAAGTTTGAGCAAAACCTTTAAAAAAAGATGATGCTACAGCAAGCCACCCTAAAGCATACCACAGTAGAGAGTGTGACAATGTTATCAAATAAAACAAGATAGACATCTGTTTTTTAAGTTATTACAAAGCATTTGGTGTCATACTCAATACTCCAGGAAGTTTAAATGTAATCCTGATGGACACTTAGCAAAAAATAATTTTAAAATGAATAGCATATGTGGAGAATATCTGATGGTTTTCCACTCTGAAAAATGAAAGAGAGCTATTTGTGCCAGAAATTGACACTCTTCCAGTTATTGTCGCGCTAGGGTAGCTGTGCTCCAATACAGTATACTGTGTGCATAAAATATTCTCACAGTTTAATGTGGGCCAGAAGGGGGTGGGGAGAAAAAAAACCCCACCACTGATGTAGTTAGGAATTCCAGGCTGCTGGTTATTAAAGTGCCCTTCGTTCACCTGCTACATCCAAATCACAGTGCGGTGATTGGCGCTTGCTCTCGTACACGGGTATTGTGTGAGCAGTGGGCAGCTGGAACCCTCTGAGAATCTTCACTTGTCAGAGATGAATCAATCATCTCAAAAGATGTCAGCATCTGCCCAAACCATTTTATATTAGAATAAATGGCAGATGGTGGTGTTTTTATATTTAATCAGTTCCACCAAATGCAGTTTCATCTCTTATAAAACTAAACCATCTGCAGTGTGTAGGTGTACAAATCTAGCTAAATGCCCACTGCAGAGCCTTTCCTCTTAAAGGTAAACTGTACATGTTAAACATTTGTGGATGCTAAGTTCAATAAAATTCAAAAGCTTTTACAAACTGCTCTGTTTTTATAAATACTTTTATTTTATTTTTATATTTTAAATATTTGGTATCAATGGTCCATGCCTAACTCTCACTTCTGAATCTTATTATATAAACTGCTCATACCTGACAGTATTAAAATACTTCCTCTGAAAGATCATTCCTCCCTTCTATCTATATAACTGTAAACCTCAGGTCCAGCCTTACAAACCATGGCACAGAAAGAGACTTAGCAACTCATCCAGGACAAAAGACCTCAACAGCGGTATAACTCAGAAAAGAAAAGGTCTGACCTGGCAGGATCAGACCTGAAAGTCTTGACCTTAGTAAGGCTATATCTTGATTTTAGCATGTTTTTCAATACTGTCTCTTGTAACAGCTTCATAGACAAACCCATGAAGTACAGACTAGATAAATACACAGTGAGGTAGACTGAAAACTGGCTGAACTGTTGGGCTCAAAGGGTTGTGATCAGTGGCATGAAGTCCAGCTGGAGATCAGTCAGTAGTGGAGTACTATGGGAGTTGATACCAGGGCCAGTACTGTTTAACCTCTTCATTAAGGGCCTGCATGATGGGGACAGGGTGCACCCTCGGCAAGTCTGCAGACAGTACAAAGCTGGGAGGAGTAGTTGGTGTACCAGTCACTTGTGCTGCCATCCAGAGGGACCTCAACAGGCTGGAGAAATGGGCCAGCAGGAAACTCATGAAGTTCAACAAAGGGAAATGCCGAGTCCTGCCACTGGGGAGGAACAACCCCATGCACTAGTATATGCTGGGGGCTGACCAGACAGAAAGCAGCTTTGCAGAAAAACATCTTGAGGTCCCTGGAGGACAGCAAGTTGAACACACACCAGCAATGTGCCCTTGCAGCAAAGAAGGTGAACAGCCTCTATGGCTGCATTAGGAAGAGCTTTGCCAGAAGGCCAAGGGAGATGGTCCTTCTCTGCTCAGCACTGGTGAGAAACATCTGGTGTGCTGGGCCTAGTCCTGGGTTCCCCAGTTCAAGGGACACAGATATACTGGTGCAAGTCCAACAAAGAGCCACAAAGATGGTGAAGGAACTGAAGTGGAGTCCAGTAGTCCAGTTCTGTGGAAATTAGTGTTCTTTGACTTTACCTTGCTTTTGTCCCGGTTTCTCTCTTTGTGGCAGGTTGGTGCTGTCAGTTGCATGGAGACACCCACAATTTTAAAATACATTTCTCCAACAGCACCTGGGTGCGGCTTGACCAACAGCAGGCTGGACAGCCGACTTCCGATACAGACAGATGGGATTTGATGGGGGAAAGAGGGGCAGCAATAAAGCTGCCACACATCTTAGCGCTGACTTCAGTCTTTGTGCTTTTCCCATTTTATTCAGTCAGCACTGATGCCGGTGTGCGACAACTAGTACAAATCAGAACCACTGAGATATATTGGACTCTGCTCAGACTAAAATTAATAGTGAAATCACTTGGAAGGTCTAAAAGTTCCCAAGTTTCGTGAAGAAAAATAGCTAAATTCTCTATCAGAAAGAATTACAATCCAACAACAGAAAATATTAAACATATATTTAGCTATCTAATACTTCTACGGCTTTGGGAAGTGATCTAAAAATAAAGACTTGCCATAAGTTTAGAAAAATGATCCTTTGCTATGTCGTAAACTTGCAGCACTAAATAGAACATTTTCCTTAGCACAGTGGCAATAAACATGGTGTAAGGCTTTTGTGTATTGTTAAAAAACCCTTACTTTTCAACCCGACATTGGCTATACTTTGGGCAATGTCTACAGACTACAAGAAACAGGGGGGAGGAAGGCCTTTGTAACCTTTCTATTTTTTCTATAAAAGATGTCAAAAAATTAAATGAGACTGAAATGCCCTTGAAAAGGTACCACCCAGGCAGCCCCTGGAAATGTAGGCACCAAAGATATAAGTGAGGGCTGCAGCCCATGGCTTGCATGGAAAAGCACTGCCCACAGAGGCTGGACACCCCAATAGCATCAGCAGGATGGGGAGAAGATTATGCCAAGAGCAGCTGGCAGAAGGAAGAAAGGACACAGCTCAGAAGGGTTTATACCTCCATTGTCTTCCATCCCGCACAGGAGAGGAGCAAAGAGTGATTTGTGCTTGAATAGTAGTTCCTTCCCAGCATTGTATCTGGGGCAGAGACCTTTACTTAAGGTCATCTCTTATAGTCCATAGGGAGCGAGCAGAAGGAGGTACCTCAGCCAGGAAGTAGAGCACCCATTTAGGTTAACACAGAGGTTTCTGTTTATAGCGATTCATGGAAAGCTTTTCTTCAGTTTCAGCCCAACTGCATTCACAAACACTCCACTCAGGTTTCAGTCTGAGTTTGCCTGTCAAATACGGCTCATTTGAAACTGAGTTACTCCTGAAACTCCTGTTTACTGCATGAAAGTGAAAACTGTCCCTATGTTGCATTAAGGGGGGGGGGGGGTTGTAACGTGAGAGCTCAATACCTTTTTCTGAGTTACTAATTTAGTTTGGGGCCTTGTATTCCCCATAGGTCAGTCTTTTTTCCAAAACCTTTTAGGAGTCATCCAGGACACGTCTGCACACCTTACAAAATCCTAGTTTCAGTGTAGGAATCACTTGTACTTTTATGTCCGGCTGCCTTCACTGTACCTTAGTTCAATACAGTTTGTATTAATAAGGAGGGAAGCGGGGCCAAAAAAATCTATCTTTGAAAAAGTCTCTTGTAAGTGGTATTGTCTGGGCACCAGGGCAGGGCAATGAGAAGCCTAACATCTAGGAAAAGGGAGATTGTCTGTACTGGCTGCTGGAGCTAGACCCTGGGAATTTTCCTAAAGGCAGAAGCATGAAATGAAGCATTGATATGACCCTACAGAAGCACATACTTTGCCTTGATAAAATCTCACAGATTAAGAAGCTGGGGAGGGCAAGCTAAGCAAGAAAGAAATGGAGACAAAGAGATAGAGAAGGCAGTGGGCCAAGTAAGGAAGCAGGAACCAAATGACATGATTCAGAGGAAGAGCTGTGCACAACATGAGGACTGGGGACTGCGTGGAAGACCCTGACACACACAGCTCCTGGGAGCAGTAGGGAAAAAGAAGAAAGAAAAGGCATTGAGCATATATATTCTTTCTTCTTTTTAGAAAGATACACATACACATTTTTGTACATAAATACACATTTTTGTGTTCATAAATATGCATGCATACATATATATACGCATACATGTATGTGTGTATATGTGTTATTTCTTGTGCTATTTCAGTAGAAAAGTAACTGGTGTGCAAAGAGTGTAAAGAGTGCTTGTCTGTTTGCTATCAGCTGTCACATCACCGAAGAATAAATTGTAAACTCACTTTTCCAGTAGGCCCGACGGTCTCAGCAAAGATGAGCTGACATTAGTCAGGAGCTTGGTGGGGAGGCCAAAGAGGCTAATACAGCTGTGAAAGCATAACAGGATGACAGATTGTTTATTGGAAAACTGCCAGAGAAGCCAAAAGAAGAGACCATGTTTCAAACCAGCCAGTCAAAATGGAGCTTGGGAGTTCACCACAAACTTGAAAGCTGAGTTTAGCACCAGCTCAGCGGTGCCCTACCAATGCTGTGACACATTTTAAATAACAGTTTGGTATTTGTATAAAATTCTTACTTGATTCATTCTAAGCTGCCGACAAATCATCATTCCAAAGAGAAAGTCTCTGCAATATTAATTTAATCAAAACCATTATTCAGAATTTCCAAACAGAATTTTTTTTTTCCCAGAATCACACAAATGCATAAACACTTCATCTACAATATCTACATGTTTAGCTGCAAGGGACTGCTGTAATTACTTTAGCCGTGGATCATGCCATGAAGTACTGGTCTCAGCCACTGTCCTCACATCGTTGAAATTAAGATATATTGAGACATTTTTTATTATGGTCTACAGGGATCCTGTACAAACAGCTTTCAAAAATGCAATGCCACAAGAATAATACTGATCTTAGCCCATCCAACGTGTATAAATATACAGCATCCACAACAAACCAAAACAAGCTATTTCACTGCTTAAAGGCCTAATGATGCTAGATGGAGAAGGCAAGAAAGGGATGGTAGGTGGGCAAAGAATTACTGACATACAGAAGCAGGTCCGTTTTCTGGGGAAAAATTGTGCCAGGGATAGAAAATACATGACAGAAAGCACAAAGTTGTAGGCAGGGAACAGATATGAAGCTGGTAAACTAGTACAGGAAGGTGACATGGCAGTGAGGGCAACATCTGTAAGGCCCTGAAGGTGAGGCTGGGAAGATTTCATGTGATGCAGCTAAACAGGAAGCCAATGAGTGGCATAAAGGTAAAGCAAAACTACCACTGGATCACTTAATCTACTGTCATGTCAAGTCTCTATGCAATTCACAGCTTACAGATTTACCAGCTAATGCATTCCTCACGGCAAACTTCTAACTGAGCCAACTGCGCAGAAAGTTTTCAGTTTGGCTCCAGCGAGAACGCTGTTTTGTTCACAGCACGGAGCAGTGCGGGAGGAGAGGACTCTTGTTTTCTGTCATTGCCGTTGTATGACGTTCAGCACACTGATGGTGGCATCCTTACTGAAACGCACCATGATTTGTGCAACCCTATGAAGGACCCAGATGCAGAAGCAACACCATGGTTACACTCTCCGGATAACAGAGACCTGGTCCGTTGTGGTCATGAGCAACTTTGCCATTGGGGAGAGGAAAGAGGACTGTGCCGGTTGCTTTGCTCCAACTATATTGCTTCCCAGCCTATTTATAGTGTAATTTTAACAGCCATGGAGGACACGTTACTTGGCTGCCCAACTTGGGGTACACAACTAGCAATGAAGGAGGGGGATGAACAGCAGAGGTAATGGAAATCATAACACGTAGGCTACAAGATCATAAGAAGTCTCTTGCATAACTCAGTGCAGCAAACAGGGGTAGAGAAGGTGAGTTTTGGGGTTCAGAGTACAATCTGGAGTTTGTCTCACCCAACTAAATGCAAATAAACTCCTCAGGGAGAAGTGGAGCTGTTCTGCATTTATGCCAAAAATAAACAAGAACAGTCTCTCATCCGACATGATAACTACTTCTTCTGATGATTTCTTTTGGCTTGTTTCTTTCTCACCCCACAAAATGCTGTGTAATGGGCAAATGAACATGGAGTTCTCTTGCAATAAATTGGATGAGGGAACAGAGGGAAATCAATTTCTTTATGATGGCTCCTACTAAGAACAAAACCAGAATGCCTAACGAGTGCTGGAATGATAGATGGAGTTTGAGGACAAAGTCTATTATTACATTATGTTAAACTAAAACAGCTTTGTTGACTTCAATACATTTATTCCAAATTTTGTACAGATAGAGACTGTGACTGGAATACATACAGTCTACAAAGTTGTGGAGCAGGTTCTGGAAACTGGAGGGGGTTCTGCTTCTTCTGACAGTTAGAACTAAATGGGGTCAACTACCAATTATACAACACATAGGGAAAAAAAAAATCTAACCTTGCTAGCAAAGGATATGCCAGATGAATTAATAGGAAATTTCTCTAATTTATGGGGTTTAAAAAAGAAATCCTTACCTGGGCTGGAACTAAAGAGAGAGAAATGAAACTTTACAAGGACATTAAATAAATCATTTTAAAATAGCAAAACATGCTCTTTCCCATAACATGCAGGTGACCAGCAGAAGTCATGTGTGTAAGAAGATATGCTCTAGCTCAGAGTTTAATTGGAAATTAAAATTAATGTCATATACAATAATTAGAACGGGTGTTCTCAAACCTTTTTTAAACATTTCCCTTTGAAGCAATAGTTTGCTTACCCTGTTTTATACTCTTTGCACCTATTAAACCAAAAACATATATACAGAAATACATGATTATGAATAAATCCAGGCTCCTACTTCCAGCAATTTATAAGGTTTGAGGTGGACCGTCCAGTGGGATCATCCATCCCTCACCAGACAGCCTACCTCAAACCTTATAAATCACTGGACTATGATAATAATTTATCAGAGGTACATTAAAGGCAGAAATTAGCACCTGCATTAATGCCTAATCAGGGCTTTTAAGGAATCTTCCCATTGCCATACAGTGTTGCCCCCCTTGGCAAATCTGAAGATAGGCACCAGAACAGAAAGTGCTCTTATCTGGAGCACTGATTCCTACAATGCCGTGAAAGAGCACTGTTCAACTAATGAACTCCTTTTGTAAGAGAACATCTTTCATATCAATGCTAAAAAAAGCATATCAATACTTAAAAATTCAGGTGACATCCACAGACATTAGGATGGAGCATGTGAGTCACATCAGGAAGTTACCATTTCTGGGACATTCCTCACGGTGCATTTTTGAGAGCAGATAAGGATGATTGGGTTCCTCAGTTTGCCATGGCTGGGAGATAGTGATGTTTCTGGTCTGCAGACAGCAGAGGAGGAAATGAGATACTGCTGCTGCCAGTGGCGCGTTGAAGCAAGAGAGGTTCCATGTTCAGACTACAAATGTCTTTGTGGAGTGGACTTTGCAGAACTCCACTAGCAGTGCAGCTGAAGATAGCATTCCTCACATGCATTAGCGTCTAGTAACAGGGCATCCTCCAAAGCACTTATTCTTACATCTTTATTCCTGACAAGGAATAAAAGCAAGTCTTTATCCCTGATATTCCTGATCCCTTTATTCTGATTCCTCATGTCTGTATTGTATCCTACAGGGCAATATCAGAGGAATGGTGGAGCATATCAAAACACGTGTGTGTGTTTATTTGTTCATTTATTTTACATGTTTACAAACCCAGGACCTTGGAAAAGTGACTTAGAAAGAGAACGTCTGCCTGCAGGCATATGGACCCTGAGGGCTACAGATGACTGCAAAATTTTTCTGAATTACAAATTTTTTACTTAATTTTGAAATTGAAATGTCAGTCTTCCAAAAATTTTTCTTTTTTTAATATCCAAATGTTAAAAAAACTACTTCTGCTTATTTTATACCTACTCACATGTTTAGCTGTTATAAAGGGGGTTCTAAAATCTCCTGCTAACTGTTCACCAGTAGTTGTGGTTTCCAGTGACACCTCCTGTGCCAGTCCCCTCCTGAGTAAAAAGGGAGAAATCTCACACTATGAACCAAACATTCATGACTAATTTTCCCATCCAGAGGCTCAAAGTCAAAACCCAGTTTTGTGAAGCATGTAAACCCACACTTAATTTTAAGCTCTGTTCTTAGAGCACGCATTTAAGGTTAAAAATTTTGCTGAATGGAGATTGCCGTAAGTGCATCTTCAGTGCTCTGCTGAATCAAGTCACAAATGCTGATTAAGTTGGAAAGCTAATTCTTATCACAAGGAAGTTGAATACAATCTTAGAAGACATCTACTTTTTAAGGTCAGAGTCTAAGCTCTGATATACACTTTATATCTGTAACATCTCAGAAAATGTATAAACACATCTGACAAACTGGGATGCACGTCTGTTGGCCACTCCCGGTTACTAGACAGGCTATCAGATTTGCATCACGCACATATGTGTGTTTCCTGGCTCCCCTCAGTATGTGACCTACTTGAGCTTCCTATGTGGAAGGTTATGGTTTAAGAAGCAAAGTTCATGAATCATCCTCTTTATACACCCTGCCCACAGACAGTGTGCTTGCATATGTAACCTCCTATGGACCATTTCATGCTTGCAGTCATTGCAGCAGACATTTTGAAATAGTTTGCACATGCCAACACCTACCTGAAGGTAAAACCATGCCATTAGAATAAATTCAGGACATTCCCTTTGTCAGCTACAGAATACAAAAAATTCTCCTGTGGTTTTACCTCGGTGCAATACCCATTGGCTTAACGAGCGAGCAAACCATGGCAAGGCTGGATTCAAGATTTTCAGGGAGGCATTCAACATATCAGCCCTGCAATAGGAAAAAATATTCATCAGCTTTGCAGGAGACCTTTGTTTGTAGCACAAAGCCTCCTAGATCACTGAACAAGTCTACCCTATCACCTACTGCATACATGTAAAATACACGCTGCCTCCTGTCCTCTGAGCACAGTTTGAGGACCAAAATCACCTCTCCTGTAAACCCCGACTGAGCAGTGAAACCCGTTATTACCTCACTCCTCGCTCAGCCTCCTTGGAGAGCAGTGTTCAGGTTTCTTTTCTCCATGGTACTACATCAGTCACTATTACCAGCCTTCAGCCTTTGCTAGATCTGTTACACATCATTCTGTAAATATGTTCACAAAAATTACTTTCCAGCCCAGGTCAGGATTCGATGCGTATCAAGAAGACCTATAAAAGGAATAGAGCCATCAGACGTCACGTCATTCTGAAACAACCCCGAAAAAACAAGTCGGCTTTTTGGAGGAGACAATAGGCTTTGAACTTGGTAATTACCAGCTATTCCTGATGACTGTACATAGGAAAAGCCACAACCCCCACTGCTCATGGAGGCTGCAGATGTAAACCCTTCATTATTGCTTCTGCTATATAAATGTTCTTTTGCTTTCCCATGTATTTAACCTTTATGATGGCAAAGAAATTCAATGTTTAAATTAGCTTTAATTATGTTTTTTCCTCAACTGTTGCAACAAGATCCCTTGAGTGACATCTTTATTTGTGTAAAAGGCAGAAGAGTTTGCAAAAATGAGTTTTAAAACACTACTTCTGGCCCACAAAAGTATTTCTCTCACAGGGCACAACAGACAAAGAAAGGAGACAAAATGTTGGCCTAGAAAAAAACCTAAGATGGAAAGAGTTTTCAGGAATCCAGTTAAAAAAAAGTGTTATAAAGATTACAGATGGCACTTCAGCCTGAGAGGACTACACGACTTGGGCAGACCCTTTCAAGGCTATCTATCTAAATTGACTAGTGTCCACAACAACATAAGATTCATAAGGCACAAAGCCATCTTTACTCCTCTCCCACATAATGTGCTTTTTGAGGTGCATTAGATTTTACGTGTAAAATGACTGTATACTTCAAGACACTTAAGCACGCTAATCTTTGGAAAACAGAAGCCCAAATACTTTTAAAAGTCTGGCCCAATATCAGGTGGAAACCTGGTCAGATTCAAGAAATTGGTAAAAGCAATTTCAGTCACTTCTTTCTTCTCTCTGTTCACCATCAATATATCCTTTTCATATATTGGTCTAATTTAGGCTGCAAGCTCTACTGAGCAGGGAATATGTCTTTACATTTATAGAGTGCCCCATAAATTTATGGCACTAGATGTGTTTTTATAACAATAAGTTAGAAAAAAAATCAATTATTTCAGTGAAATGATACTTTCCTCATGCTAGCAATTGATATTTACGCCTCCAGCAATAGCTGATGCTGGCTATATCAATATCAGAGCCTCAGAAAGATCCTGGAAGTTGTGCTCATGTGTTTCTGTAGTGTTTGCATTTTGGACTCTTGGAAAGTAATAAAGCACTGCAATACAAGATGTCTCTTGGCTCCTTGCTGACATAAAGGCACTCTGCTTATCAGTGAATTAAAGGCAACTTCTTACATTCACATAGCTAAATCATTACTGATGTAAGACCATTACATCAAATGACTAGGATACACATAAGTGCAATGCACTCAGCTTTTGTTTCATTATAAATTTCTTTGAACACTGATATAACTGCTGTACCTCCCTTTATGTAGGCCTTTTGTCCTCTCAGCTTTTTTAAGTGCTTCTCTGGCCCACGTTGCAGGACACAGCGTGGTTTCAGGCATATATTTTGCTCTAGTGGTATGCATGCAAAATGAATGCAAAATATGCAGCCAAGATAAGCCCTGGCAGATCTGTAAAGCAGAGCGGAAGAAATCATTTTGTTCGTTACCTTTAAAATCTCTTCCATTTGATAATTATACAACCAATAGAGGGAGAAAAGCACTTTTCTTTGGCAGAAGTGTGTATTTTCCTGTAATCGTGCAGAACTTTCCAGGATGCCTACTCTTTATTTGAATCCTTAGGAATTAAGTGTTTTATCTACCCATTTCCACAGGACAAGGCCACTAGATAATGAGACCCATAAACCTTTATAGTTAAGGAAAAACACAGATAACATAGAAACAGGCAGAGCCTTTGCTGGCATAAAAGGACACCTCTAGCTAGTTAACAGGAATAGCCAATGCATTCCTGATCATAAGCGCAATGATTTTAACAGCTGGTCTCACAAAATAGATCCCATAATTAATACATTTGAAACAAACTTGAGTTGCTAGATTAGGGCACTCTGTTCAAGCAGTGGGAGCATTCGTTAAATTGAGCATCAGATATCCATTGTCTGAACATGGTCCTGATAGTCGCATTGTAAAGCTGATTTTCTAATATTCTTGGGATGCAATGTACTGCATTTTTTTCATCATTTCCTCTACATGTAAACTGATCTCCTGCGTTGAAGCAGTACTATTTAAAACAAAAGGGTTTGATTTATAGCCAGTCCCCAGCCTCATAAATCACACCTGCAGTGTGGTGCTCTGAGCTCCCTGTGTTCTGCCAGCATTTACCTTTTATAAATGATTTGGGTTTACCTCCCATTGTGATGGAGCCTAATACAATTGCATTCTTCTCTCCCAGCATTCACTCTTGCTGTTGCTCATTATTCCCACTGGGAATTCAGACCTAGTTTTGCAAGCTTGTCGGGGGGGAGGGGATTGATCATGGTGTGGTTTTTTTAAATTAAGGAATGTTGAATTAAAAATTTATGTTCGCATTCTGTAGCTTTTTCTATCGCTAGACATACTATGCAGTGGACTTTTTTCCTCCCCATTGACTATGCTTATATTTAAGCTCCCATTTGCTAAGCTAATGATTTGGAACTTAAGGACAGCAGCTTAAAATGTCCAATATACAGAGTATTTGACTTTTGGAGTAACCCAGGTATGCACATCAGCCATTCTACAAACTGCATATGGAGCTTAAATTCTCATTTAAGAAAACAAAAACAAACAAACAAAAAAAAAATAATGACTTGCGTCCCCCAAGAGACTAAGTGCAAGGATTTTTTTTTAACTCTCAAAATCCATTGAAGTGTCCAAAAGATGTTTATATAATATTTTACAATTGTGTCTCAAGTTCTCAACCATATAACAGTTCTAGCTGGTTAAGCACAGTTCAGACAGAGATAACAAGACTTGCTCCTTAGAGCTGACAGCCTTAAGTCCTGATTCAGGGAATTACTCCTAAGTCATGGCACCATTTAACTGAGATTGATGGGATTTGTGCAAGTACTTTGATTTCTTCTGTACCAAAACAATTAATGATTTAATTTGTTCAATTAATGACCATCATCACTGCCATTTTTACTGTTAAAGAACAACAAAGAATTAATTGTAGTTTGAGATTGGTAAAAGCCACAAAATCTAAGTTACATTTCTGTCACAAATACTCAATACAGCTTAGATTCAGTTTTGGAGTCCAGTCTTCCAAGCATTTAAAATGGACTCTGTTATTTGATGAGATGGTTGCAAAATTTAGACTTGAGATTTGGAAGGCTGCAATGCGTGTCAACGGAGATCAGGCTCAGACCTAAGCAGTTGGAAAAAAATATTTCTGAAATGAATCGTAGTTATTCAGACAAGCTACTCCCTTTCCAACATAACTCACAGGTGGACTGGAATAAGTGGACCTGTTCCAGTTCAATGAAGGATTAAGCTAAACACTTCTATTTTCAAAGTAGATTAAGTGAAACAAGAAGACATTTTGATTCCTGAATTAGAACTGTCCACACGTGCACTTATGCAGGAAGAGCTTTTGCACTTTAAATGCAAACCTTACTTTCATCCAAATTAACTTTCAGATGAAGGCAGCAAGCCTTGAATTATTGTGTCCATTGTTTGAAAATTCATAGAAAAGTATTTGAATGAAAAGTAGGCTTCTCAAGTTCGTAGTGTGGGCATAAAGATAATCAGTTGTAACGGTTCTTGCTAGGTAATGACTAGCCTGATTTTTAGAACCTGTTTTGAATTTATAGTGACTGATTGTGTAAAAACTAGTGATTCCAATAAGTGCTTCCAAAAAAGAATTTAGTGAATTCAAACATTCTGAACAACTGTTTTAACTCTCCAGCAGTTCAAAACTAGACTTTATTGTGAGAGAAAAAAAAAAAAAGACTCATAATTACTGAGAAGCAAACACCTAATCTTTAATGCCAATATTTGTTACCTCAAGTTTAAATTTCTTGGATTTGTAACCCAAATATGACGGAGCCATGAGAAGAGATGGTAACTCTGCAAATATTGTCCATCTGATATTTTATCTTATCACAGGACAAGGTACCAAATCACTGCACGAACATCCTCCCTCATTGCAGTTATTGTTTGATCCACAGGTTAGTTTTACCATTGGTTTTAACCGCAGTAGAGTGCAATTATGCAAATCCTGGTACATATGCATAAGGTTAAATTACATCTTGCTGTGTAGCCTTGTGCTGCCACAAAAGCAACCCTGCAAAGCATGTAACTCCATGCACTGTTACAAGTCCTCTATTACGATTTGTTTTATGAAGTATCTTCATATATTCAGCCTCTCATGAAAAGTAGTCCAGGATTATAAGCTTCATTCTGAAGTATCTTCACATGCAACCATGTCCACTGAAATATTAGAGAGTTTTATTGCAGGTTTGGGCCAGCAGTATTTCAAGTCCTTTTTATTCAATGGCATGTGAGGCAGCATAGTCATGACATATAACATATCCTTATACATTCATTTCAAATAACCCTAAAATTCCAATGTTTCTTCCTGAAGGCAATGTCTTTATACAAGGTCCTATCAAAAATAAACCTGCAATAAAAAATGTTTATGTAAAAAAAGAGATTTTTAGTTGAAAGCATAAAGCCTGCTCCTCCATCAAAGTAGTCATTTGGGTTAACGTTGAAGCTTGATTTAAATATTAGCAAATGTGCAAGATTTATTGTTGTCTTTACACAAAGCAAAAGGGCATTAAATGTGCCCCAATGTCTTCAATGAATTAAATTCATTTCAGTAAATGTAGATATGTTTCAGCTAATGGCTTTGTTTATAATGTGAAGCAGCAATTATAAGCTATATCTGGAACACTGATAAACTCATCCAATCACCTCTCAGAAACTGGCATGACCAATTTAAAGGGGACTACTAAACTTATGCCTGCTAAATTTCCATTTGCATGCACAACTGCAGTAGCTGGAAATGTCCAGTTTGATTTCCATACACAGCTTTGACTTCTTCACAGACAGTGCTAAAGACAGGTATCTAGAATTCTACTGGAAATTTGCCCCCTGTGACTCCTTACATGCTAGTATTCTTCACATGGTCCATCCAACTATTTTCTGAGTTCATATTTATATAATAAAAAGTCTTGCAATCCATTATGTGATTAGAATGGAAATGCCTGCCCCAAATGCTCCTGTAATAGATCTGATACTTTGAAAATACATTTAAATATCTAGACCTAGAAGAAGAGGACTGCTTATTTCCACTTCTGCAGCTCATTTACCCCTGGGAGAAATCAATAAAGAAAATTTAACCAAGAAACTTGCAAAATAAATATCGGATAGATCCATTAATATGCAATAATAATCAATAAGGAGGGCTTTCCTAGCATTAAATGACTAGCTGGAGGAACCATTAACTGTGAGAAATTTCCAATGCAGAGTGGAATGTGATCTTGAAAACACTTATGCACATTATCAGTCCTCATTCTTACAAAATAATACTGATTTGTGAGAGCCAGATTTACTCATTAAAGTAACAGCCAGATTTACTCATTAAAGTAACATCCTGCCTGAGTACAAAAACATACCTATTGTTTCTTAGGTACATTAATAAAGTACTATTTTTAGACCATTTGTTAAAAAGTTCTGCAAATACTACTTACAAAATTATTTAAAAAGTAAAAAAAAAAGCAATTGTTTTCTTAAGAGCTTTAAATTTTTAAGTTGAGTTCTACGTTCCCATAGATACACTGCTTCAGTCCTATAATGGTCTTGCTTCAGCACAGTAAGCAATAGGGAAAGGGACTTACTCTGAACATTTCAATAGGCTTAGCACCTTCATTAGCTAAGTGTTCCTCCAGTGGACCCCAATGGGATACACCTTTTTTTTTTCCTTTTTCATTCTCAGAAAGAACTAATTCTTGTTCGTGGCCCCGCAGTTGATCTCAGGACAATAAATATGCAACTGTGTCATTTCTCCCCAATACACCCCAGGCACCTTTCTCTAGCTGGGTCACACAGTGTCAGGTGGTTGCAAACTACTTATCATCATCCCAGATCATTTGTACAACAGCAAGTATCATCACTGACCTCCCCCCTAGAAATGTGAAGTTTTTAGTTTATACACAGAACCCTGTTTTCTAGAAGAATTCTTAGAATGATGGAATGGTTATCAACACAAATAACTACCAAATGCCTCTGCTCCAAAAGAAATGAGTTATTCTCAGATGTCACATCAATCCCACCTTATCCAATTGTACATGTGAGGAATAATTCTCTGATGCTACAGGTTGTTCTGCTTTCTTGCTCTTTGATGAAGATGATCATTATGCTCCCTAGGATAGGTCTCAAAGACATTTTTAAGGAAAGTGCTTGACAAAGAGACAGCAATCTTGGAAGAAAAAGAGCCTATAAAGAAAAATAATTTTCTTTAGATGCAAAGGAGGCAGAGAAGGGTAATGTATTTCTCAAAAGGTCAGTAATGGAATACACAGCTTTTCATCCCTATGTCACCAGTTCAGATATAGCTGACGTTGCCAGTGATCAGAAGTGGTGAGTTTACAAATGCTGATAGGCTGCAAAACATCCAAGAGGCAGAGTGATTATCTACAGCAGCATCAGAGGTGGAAAGGAGGCAAAATAGGGTAAAATTAATGCTAGCTTTCAAAATAACATGAAAACACATCTCTAGACAGAATACAGTTAAGAGAAAGCCTGTCTTCATGGTGAGGTGGACTAGTGACCTAACAGCTGTTTTCTACAAGATGTTTTCAGATCTAACAGGACCATTGCTACACTCAGGTCAAATGAAAATTTCCCCCAGACTACCTTCTAGGATTGCTGCTGGTCTTTCAAACATTCATCAAAACTCCTCTATCATCATGTCCATAAAAAACCCAATCATCTATGCTTGCTAGGTTCAGAATGGCCAGCAAAGTAAATTATAAAGTTATTTTTTATTTAAAATATTATTGTCAAGTTCAGTATTTTAAAAATCATTACCACATTCACTATTTTTAAGGTATTCCAAGTGATGCTGAATGTCAATGACTGTAAAGCTAGCCTGTGCATCCTGTATCACCATCAACACCATTAGTTTGCTTTTACTGTCTTCTTTCAAGTTTCATGTAGCCTCTTCAGCCCTGGGGCTATGTTATCCTATCTACTAACTAGTACATTGGATTCTGATACTGCCTGGGCTTTCAGGACACTGCTGCAGAACAAATCACCATCACGATCAATATCTGGGGAGCCGTGACATTGCTAGATGTGAGCTTGGCTCAGTGACTCCATTAGCACCATCAATACACATCCAATGGCCATGTGAGCAGCTATGTGATGTAGTACTTGTCACTTCAGAAGAATCATTGACTGACTTAGTGCACAGACACAGAACTGACAATTAAATGAACTAACAGCTTCAATTTACTTGCCATGATCAATTCAAGCTACAGTGCAGTCATGCAGCGAAAAGTTAGGAACAGCACGAACAAGCCTGAACCACAGCTCCCATTTTGTGACACAGAGTCTCCCAATAGAGAGTTCTTCTGTCAAGGGCAAATAAGACATCTTAAAAATAATTTTTCATGGTTAATCTTAGAGGTGGTCTTTCAGACACAAGGAAAAAGATGTTGGCCAAGAAAACTATGCAACAATGAAATGGAACAGCTGCTGAGTGGGCTGCAGATCTTGTTTGCAGTGAGAAGGGAAACATCCTGCATCTAGAACGGAGTCTACTGAGTATCTGCATATAACCCATACCTGGGTCTGATTCTTTGCTGTCTCGCATAATGGGTATTTAAATCTGTGCAAACACTGTGAAACACAGTCACTCTGAGCAGACTTTTACACCCACTTTGCAGCCCACAGAGCAGGACAGTGGAGAGCTGGTCCCCAGACCCAGCATAGGAGCTCCGTGCCATTATGTGCAGTAAAACCTACATTTACAGTATGTTTTTCCAGGCTCCTCCTTGTCCACTTTTTTTTCTTCATCCTGAATACAGGAATGGTTTATTTACTTTTCATATCTCTATCCTGTCTGAAAAAGGTACAGCACTCTTTAAAACTGATAAAACACTAAGTCACACTGAAGTGGTTTTGTGAAACTCATCCAAGTTCTTCAGTACAATTGACGTGGTTTCCTTTTAACATAGATTTGGCAGAGTTGAATAGACTCCCTGGAGACTCCACAGTTATTTTCAGTAGCGACAAGAGCCCATCCCAAACATAACTTTCAATCTGTTCATCCCTCCTTGAATACTAAGTAGAGCCTTTTCCTGTTATAATGTACTGAAACCAACCCTGTGTAACAAAAACACCTCCAGCACTCCAATACCACCTGAATTACTTTCTAAGATATGCGTCCTAATGCCACAATTGCTCTCCTTATTAGATGTAGATCAGGCCAAAAGGACTGTGCAATGCCTTTTATCCAACCCTACCAGCATGGGAAGTTCCACTGGGAGATACACATTTGTGACAGGGGCAGCATATAGCACCTTGAAATTTAAAAGAAGCACTAATGAAGAGAGGATGCACCCAGAGGACAACAGAGATTTAATGCAGGCCAGAAAGTGTTGAGATTCCTCAAAAAAACACAATTAACTTTCATAATAAAGTGCCAACTTAGTAGTAGTTCTATGTAACAGTATCAATCAAAAGCAACAGAGAGAATTTACACCTTTTTTTTGGCCAGTGACTCATATTTTTAAAGGCAAGTAAGAGAATTCCCCATCATTGGTCTTTTAATCCATTTGTATAGATACAGGATCTCTGCAAATGCAATGCAGTATCAGTTTTGGCAAAGGCATGGTTATTATGGAAGCAGTAACTTTGATTTTCCCAGTAACTGTCTGCACATAATCTCACTAAAGTCTTACACTACAACAATAAAGCTTGGAGACTGTTTTCATGGTGTTCATATTATTTTTTCCGGGACTGCAAGATTATTCTAAAGAAAAGAAAACAATTAAGATGCATTGTTTGATTGTGATCACTCATTCAAACAAATGCATCATTTACAGAAAACATTCTTCTCACATTTCACATTCTCCAAGTTTATATAACAGTGTGCCCCCTCTTTCCAACAATTTGCATGCAAAGTCTGAAAAATTTCTCTCCTAGTAGGAAAAAAATCTTACCCACACACATGCTAGACACCTTTTAATGTCTTTTCAAAAGGAGATGGGTCTCAGGATAACATGCAAGACATGAAAGGCCCAAAGACTGCATACAATTCTCTTGTGAAACAAGAGACATGATGCTCCGACAGCGCAGCCAGCCTTTAAGCATTACTATATGTCTGCAATCCAACCTGTCTTCAGTCCCGCAGCACAGCTGCAGTCCCAGGGGGTGGTTTCCCGCAAGCCCATAATGCCAGGCTGGCTACTGGCTCTGACAGCCCTGGCACCAGCCCTTTCACAATTCCGCGCATCTCAGCCCCTCTTCAGAGTGCACGTATCCGAGTGCCGGTGCCCGGGGCTGATCAGCCGCAGTACCCGGCACGGAGGCACTGTGACAACAGTGCATACCTAGAATGTAAAAGGGGATCTGAAGAATAACTTACCCTGACAGATAACAGAGCCAATTAAAAACAGTGACAGGACATCTGCGCAGCTGTACAGAAATCTCTGACAAAGGAAGAGAAGTGCAGTGCTATCCTGCTATCTCTGCTCAGAAGAGAATTTCTACCGACTTTGCTGGGCATTGTATCAGTCGAAAAGTAGCAAAGACACAGAATTTTGTTGTCTTAAGAGATTTCTCAGTTGCATGACACATGCATTCAAAAGATAACAACTTCAGTTTCCTATTACTATGAATGCATTAAGCTATGTTTAATAACAAGCACAGCATCATAAATATCCCTGAAACCATTTTGTTTATCTTCTGGCATTGAATTTGATATGACTAGAAACACTTCAAAATTTGTTAAAATAATTTGTAAGCCAAATATTATCATCATGGAAGCTCACGCAAGTGCTTGTGCCTGTGTACTGGAAAAAATATGAATAGCACATTATATTTGGCATGATTAGTGGGTGGTAGTAAAACATTGTTGAACAGGTTGTAAGAACAATTTAGAGTGGTACCGAATGGTTATATTATTAAATTTCAACATATTGTTTAAGACAGCAAGTACATGGTCTTGTTCTACTCTTTAAATTATTATTTATACGGACTTAGCTGTCCTCTGTTAAATAATGTCATATAACCATTGACCCAAAAAAGCAATTGATCAGCTGAACAACATAGAAAGATTTAGCATCTGTATACAACGCAGCAGCCTTTTTGCAGTTCATGTACCTAAGATGAAGTACTATATAAAACCACCAGTGCCATTCAGCAAAATGTGTCTCCAAAGGAAATTAATTAGAATTACTTTAGCTGCCTTGTTCTAGGATTGCAGCCTAATGCCAAATTTTGCCAGGAAACCAGTCCTGATCTCTTCCTATTCCTATTGCTCGCTGGCGGCTGACAGGGGGTGCAGGGGCCTGGACACTTTATTTTGCATACATTATTGACTTCTCAGTTTACCATCAGTTTGACTTCACTGGGAGTCGTCACCAAAAAGAAGACAAGACTTGGTGTGTGACCAGCTCAAAAGACAGTTCATTCTCTGACTACTAAACATTATGCAGAATATTAAAAACCAACTTTCGTAAAACCCAACTGGTATAGGCTTTGTTGCAAACTGCTGAAGGGTGTACATTACCAGTATTTACACCACCAGCCATTTACTAGTGTTCACCCTACCTCCTATAGTCCTCACATGTCCTCCCTGGAGAGGCAGTCTCAATGCAGCAGTCCCTCCTGCACACTCAAAAGCTACACCACCAAGAATCCAAACAGTCCTCCCTCCTATCCTGTACTGAAGGAACTATTAATTTTTTTAACATGCCGCACAACCCACTGCTGACACCAAAAGCAACATTCCCAAGAACAAGATTGGGTAACAGATTTTGTTCAACGCTTTTAAGCCTTTGAACGACAAGATGTCAGCAGCCCTGATCAAGCAGTCATAGAATCACAGAGTCATAGAATGGTTGGGGTTGGAAGAGACCTCTGAAGGTCATCTGATCCAACCCCCCTGCTCAAGCAGGGTTACCTAAAGCAGGTTGCCCAGGATGATGTCCAGATGGCTTTTGAATATCTCCAAGGATGGAGACATCGCTGCCTCTCTGGGTAACCTATGCCAGTGTTTGAGCACCCTCACTGTGAAAAAGTTTTTCCTGATGGTCAGATGGCACCTCCTGTGTTCCAGTTTGTGCCTGTTTGAGTCCATAGCCTGGTAGAAAGATGACAGGGAACAACCAGCTGGGATACTAGGCACAGTGGCAAGGTAAGCAGGCATTGCTGTATGAGAAGACAGAAACTACTCCAAACCTTTCTATGCACAATTATAGGCTCCATACACATAGGGACCTGCTTTTCACTCTTTTAATGGTCCTGTCATGAGGTTTGTGATACAGCTTCTGTCACAAGCTCAACATGCACCCTTCATGCTCTCCTATCCCTATCAGAAGGTCAGCCTCCATCTCTGTAGTGATGGGCACGCTTAAATAAATTACAGTGAAACTTCTGCAAACCGTCATCTGAAAGGGCCAAAAAGCCTAATTTTGTTCATTATGGAAGCTTGGAGGCAGGATTTTGAAACTTTGTTCTGGTTTTTGGTTTTTTTTCTCTGGTAAAATATCAGTTTAATGTTTTCGGAAAGATTTTGCTTTTTTTTTTTTTTTGTGGGCAAATCATCAAAGCCTATTAGTGTAATACTTGCTATCGTTCATTTACTGGAGAAAACTCGTTAAACACATGTCACTTCAAAACTGCATGACATAACATGAAATTGAAATGACCTTTATTTTGGCACACTACTGCACTGACTTAGAGTATTACTAAGACCCAAGCGTTGCCTGTTTATGAATGCCAGTCAGGCTACTAGTACAGCTCTAATGTGCTCAGAGATTGTGCAGCCTATGAGCAACTGTAACTAACTGCAAATAGTGAAGTAGCTGTGGGGGAAGATCCACAGCTTATCAGGAGGAAAAGCCACTACTTTGAGACAATAGATTAATTTATGTTGGAAATTTGACTAAATAGAAGTGGAAACTTTGACCAATTACTCACTTTTGTCAGATGCTGTTTCAGTGTTTGGCCTCCTGTCTTGCAATCCATGAACTTGCATCTTGGGTCTAGGTTACTTCTTCCCATACATATGGTTCTCACACCAAGTTTGTATGAGTGACAGCTGAATGAGTCACAGTCATGCTTAACTTCAACCACAAAGGTGTCTAATTCTTAGGCTTAAAAATGCACATGACTGCATCATAAAAAGCCACAGGCTACAACACAGATCTTCAAAGCACTGCCACAGAGTGCACAGATGTGTATGTCAACCCTCTTGCACCCACCGTCCCACTTTCTGGACTCAGGATAGTCAAACAAGAGTCGGATTTCCACTCATTTCCTGAGGTTGCTCAACAGCTTTGGACAGCATCAGATGGATGCTGTGGATCACTAAGTTTCTGTCCCCTGGACCTTTTAACACACATTTAGCCGTCCCCCTGTCTCATCAGGGGACTCCTCCTGAAGAGGTGCCGAGCTCCAAGACAAAGACATGACTGATTCTTATATCTTTTCCAACAAGGGGCTCCATGGCTATAGCAAATGCAGCATTTTACTGTGTCCAACTGAGGTCCTTCTCCTGAGGCCTAACAACACAAAAGACATTTTGTAATAGCTCCCTTTGAAATCAAATTAGTAATGTTTCAAGGCATGACCCGTAAAGGGCTGCTGTCCAGAATCTACATGTGTTTGACAGATACATCTTCCACCTAACGGGCCTCTTGAAGAGTACAGATGGAATCAAGATGTGTGAACAGAGCTCCAAAAAGAGAGCCATGGGATATCAGGATACACAGCAAAGCACTCTATCTCAACAGATAAAAAGGAAACAATATCAGATTCAGATACAGTGTGAAATAGCTCACTCCAGCTGGTAGGACAGATTCTAACACCATTATATAGGTGAGATTATTGCAGAGGAAGATGCTATTCCATATGTGCAAAAGCTAGCAAAATACAGCCCAAAGTAACCATATAACCTTGTGCCAACTCCTTAAAAAGGTCATACAAAGTCACAAACTCCTTTTCACTTATGTCCATACACTGCAAAAGGCTAAAAGTTACTGTGGGCTGTAGCTCTGTATACCCAGGTACCTGATGGGTTGGACACTGGAGTCTTTTGAAAGCAGCTTATTTTTACCTAGCTAGCTAGCCATTTGTCAGCTGAAGGACTAAGCTTGGCAATTTATGCACAGTGTGTGTTTGGTTTCAAAGGGCTAATAAAGATCAGGGGACAACATTTCAGACATAAACATGTGGCACAGAAACTGTGGGTCTTGAGGGTAAAACAAAATGAATGGAAAAGTTAGAAAAGAAGATGAGTTTTCAAGTTTGCCATGATGCATTTGCTTATCTGCCAGAAAACTAACCACTCCATTGTCCTGCAGGGTGAATCTCTCTGGAGCAGGACTATGAAGATGAGAACCCCTCCCCGTAGTGTATGAAAATGAGAAAGCATTTGGTGGCTGGCCTTTCGAAACATCCAGAGGTCCCATTTGAATGTATAGAGAATTAATTTAAAGCAGGGCAACTTCCTAGTGCAGGCCAGGGCTCAGCTCCATAATACTTTTTCACATGAATTCACAGACAAGAAAAGAAAAATCACGCTAGTATATCAAAAACCCCTACAACAGCCAAATAAAATGAAACACCTGCTGGCAGGAACTCTACCAGCTACTACTTGTTGCCAGTGTCTCCCATCTGAAAAGGGGACATGACTAGAGATGAACTATGTGTATTTTATAAGATGAAACAGAGTACAAGGCAAGGCCCTAAAAACAGATAGGCTGTGCAATCTACTCTACGGACCAGCCACTTCTGAAAAGAAACCAGATACTTTAGGCTAGGACTAGGAGCCAAGGCTGAAACACCACAGAGAAATGCCTGTGATTGACAACGGCAGAATTCACTGATGGTATAACTCAACTTATATCAGACTCTCAGTGGCTCATTTCTTCAATGACCTTCAAGTTCTGCCTCTGCTAACAACAGGAACGGCAATCATTTCAGGAAACAGAACAAATTTCTGCCTTCTCACAAGAAGAACAGAGGAGCATGCAGTACTCTTACACAGTTCTGAGATAAGGTTATAGCCAGGATTTGGCCCAAGTTTATACATATCAAGATTTTCAGCTGCATTTGATTACTTTAAAATGCCATAAATCACTGACTAACACTCAAGATTTTCACATAATTTTTCCAGGAAGTTACTTTAGCGACCAGGGAACTGTCACAGTGATTACAGAACTATATGCAAGTGCCATCCTGATAAACCTGACATCCCCGTGAGACGTGTGCAATATGAGATTCAAACCCTGATATGAAGGACGAACCCAAACAAGGTGGGAATTCAGCTCACTCTCCATGTTCAGGCACATCTCCCTGCTTGGACTGCGAAGGTGGTCAGTTGTCGTATTGAGTTTGGTCATTAACAGCTGTTCCTCAGGACAGGAGTGAGAAAACCAGATCTCTACTACTAGAATTTGATGGTCAATGACTTTGCACATGAATCCTAGTGTGGCCACAGCTCTCTCTCTTGGATTATAAACCTAGTTAAACCTTTGATTAAGGAGTTAGTTAGTAAATGAATGGTAACCTGATCATTGTCATCTGTATCAGCAGCAGAGTTACACCCTCCCATTGTATCTGAGGCAGTAACTAGTGTTCTCCATGTGACTTGTAAATAACCTTGGCCCTGGAAACTGTGCTGTTGGAGTAGTGGGTAAGAGGAAGCTTTAAAAAAAAAAAAAAAGGCATTAAAACTAGGACTAAAGCCCAAAGGCAATGATCAGTCTGTCTCACAGACTGTCACTCAGGTTGAGCTGATACTTAAGCACCGAGTTCCCCCCTAGAGTGGTACCTCTTTCTTTTCAGTCTATCATGACATATTTACAGCTTTGTCTCTCAGCTGTCCCTACTGAGACTCCAGGGATCCACACTGGCCCGTCATGAATGTTATTTTTCTTGAGCTACTACTGCTTAGAGCGAATAGAAGATATTCAGCAAGGAATTAAGAGTCTGTGTTAATGTGATTTCTGTCATCCCCATATATCCTGGATTAGGTTAAACATATTCTTTCTCCCCTTTCCTGTTTCAGCACTGCTTCCAAATGTATATGGTATAGAAGTAAGCATGCATTAGCTATATCTATACTAGAAAATTGAACAAGCCTGGGACTGCTCTTCAGGATTACAGCTACTGGTTGCAGATGGTTCCTATTCATACTACTTAACCTTCTTAGCCTCCAAAACAAGATGGTCAGGTACATATTCAGAACATGTCCCTGGTTGGAGTTAATCCCTGAACGGTGCCTGTAAATTATTTGGGAGAATCCTAGCTGGCCCAGGTCTAAAGCCTGCCAAGGACTCTTCTAACACTTTAAGTGTAGACAACACAGTGCCTGGGAATGTTTCCTCACAGTTTTTTCAATAGTATAGACATTGCTGTAGAGAACAGAAAAAGAAACTCAAAGTCATACAGAATCCAATGTCTAGTGGTTTAGTTTTACAGTTGTTTTCTTTTGTTTTCATTTAAACTCCTGGTCAAAACTGCCTTACAATCTACCAATATATCCTACTGGTTTACAAAACTATTCAATGCTCCTATGAAGACCTTGATTAGCTGTAAATGTATTATCAAACCTGAGTCATTATATTAGACACAGGAAACACTATGGGTAGGTAAATTATTCAATCACACCCATAAACGATAAAAATCTTTCAGACCAGAAGGGGTCTAACTGTCTTTCAGACCTCTATGGAGAAAGAGGAGAGACTGAGTCTCTCCTAAGGGGGTACCCAAACTGTATCATTCAGCAGATCTAAAACAGAAACTGAGTCATATTAGAGAGCAAGCAAGCATTTACAGGTCTCTACTCTAGAACAGAGTACCCCATCTCCTGTCTGAGTGTGACAGGTCCCACGCTAAGGTCACTGGTTACTGGGTTATTCAAGCATTCATTGTTGATGCAGAGTCAATCTGTTCCTGCTCAGTTATGCAGCTAGCCACATCAGCCCTCAGTTTCACTGTCCTTTCTCAAACAGACATCCAGACACAAGGACAGTGGTTTCAAATCCTTACAGAGTAGAAAAGCTCTCTGCTCAGAGACAAAAATCCCTATCTCTCCCTGGTATCATTACTTAGTAGCAATAACTCCAAGGTGTTGAGACCACATTTAGCTTTACGGAATAAAACATAACAAGCTGTCAAAATGTGCATAAATAAATTAGAGTCATTATTCCAGCTTAAGGTTCTGGGGACATAAACAATCCTCTTGAAGTTTGCTGTGACATATTTTGCAGCAGGAGCCAAGCATTAAAATTATGTCCTGTATACAGAGAGCTGTAAATGCATTCTGTCTTAGGGCCTGGCACTGCGGCGCAGAAACCAACAGGCCTGCTTTGGAATAGAAAATAAAGCAGTCCGGGGCCAATTCCCTGCCCCTGAGCACAGGTTTTATGGCACAGCCCACGTCCATATGGCTAAACTCTGTCCTTCTGCTCACTCCCCAAAGAGGAGTCCTCATCCATATCTGCCTGGCTCACACTGCTGCCCTAACCCATATCCAGACACCATTGCAGAGAGTGCTGGCTGGCGCAGGCAAAACCATGCAATGGAGCACGCTAAGAGTTAAACACCACAGGTCACTTCATGCCACTGCTCCTGGCCCTGTCCAGGTTACTAACACAGATACAGTCTGGGACTTCTGCTAGGATATTACCCTAAAACATGTTTACCTTTCCATCAGTGACTTCCAGTTGCATAATAAGAAATGCAGTAAGCAAGATCCAAAAAAGGCATGAGGAATGAAGACATACATAACATTTTTTGTGTTTAGAGACATAAAGGAGCTGTACCAAGTGAGACCACAGATCCGCCAGCACTAGCCAACGGCGCAAACTTTGGAAAAAGTATGAGATCAGGGTACGCGTGCAGTGATACTTCCTCAGTACACCCTCCTTTGTGACTTGGGGACTTCCTGAACCAAAAGTGGTATCTTCGTATTTAATAGCCCTCTTAGGATTCTTCTGAAAGAAAATGAACTCTGGATTTAAATGCTGCATAATTAAAAAGGCAATGAAAATAGGCTTTAACAATTTGAATTATAAACAAGGAGCAAATCTATTCATTCAGAAAATGCATTTTACATCAAAAGAACATCAAAACAAGGATGAACAAGAGTAGTGTCATTAAAAGACAGTATCAAGCTGAAAGCTACAATCTCTAAGAGCAAAATGGCACTGACATCCCCACAGAAGGCTTTTGCTTGGGCTCAGTGCACACAAAACAAAACCAAAACAAATTTCATAGCGTATTCAAGACAGAACCTGCTGTGACAGAAATCAAAACAAATGGCTAATAACTCAGCAGCAAAATGTAGGATTCTTCCTATTTTGCAACCAATTTTTATAGTAAAGTTTTTTCCTGATGTTTTCTGGTATGCCCCTTTAAGGTTTTGAAAAACCACCATAGCAGCTGTGTCTTTGGGTCCTGATGGGTACTTTTGAGCTACTTGCTAAATCCATATTAGGAGCTGAGGCAGCTGTGGCAGTATGAAGAACTGTTCCACTCCTGAGTGGGAAATTCCATGAGATAAAACATTCTTGCATTTTGTCCAGCAGAAATACTGTATTTCCACTGAAAATGCCATACTAATAAGCTCACTAGTGATGTCTTTTCTAGAAATAAATATGACAAAAAATTTCTGATGCTCTCTCTCTGTCTCCCCCTTCCCCCCACCCCTTCTTTCCTCCTTCTCTTCAAAGTGGGAGCAAGGTGGTAAAAACAAAGAGCTAAATGCATTTTTTTCCCCCTAATAATAAAAAAATGGATATTCCCTTACTTATCCCCTGATGTATCAAAAAAATACCATGGGAAAACCATTCTGCTTTCCAAAACTTGTTGTTTACCACAGAAAGGAAAGACTCCCTAGAAACACACCTAACACAGAAAGGCTCTTGCTTGCTCTGTGCTTACTCACAGCTCAGTCACAGTCACACAGATGCAAGTTTTAACATCCATGATCTGACTCCTCTGAGACTTCCCCTCACCTCCATGTACTTTGTATACATGACACAAAAGCATTCCAATATTTTCATTTGGGAAATTAGGGAAAACCTACAGAAATTAATTTTGAGCAGATGATGGCACAATTCTGACTAGAACAGAAATCAAGAAGAATGCAAAGTCTTCAGCCAAACTTGGGAAGGAGGTATAAGGTGCTGCAACGCAGAATTCTCACATTCTATGTATCACCATCTGATATACATTAGAGGAATGCTGGTTATGTCATTTGTTTCTGTTCTGCCAAAAATATCTTCATGCAAAATGGTGACAGCAGTACTGCCAACCTCACAGGGATCCTGTGAGGACAATGAACTGCTTTGCGGTGTTCCTACACTGGGCAAATATTAGATGAAGGATTGAGGAGCCTAGCACCACCCTATGGCCTCCTCATATGTCAGAGAAGCATACAGGGCTCTTGGCATGCAAAGCAGCTCTATTCATTCTCACTTGTAAATACTGTTGTTATGGATTGTCAGCTACTCAAAAGAGCAAAACACAAGCCCAGAGTTTTGCCAGCAAAGGCCGTGAAGCAAAAGCAGTTGTGATCTAGCTGTGATCACTAGATACCAGCCAGGGCAACACAAGAAACACAATATCCAAAGACACACAGGAGTAGGATGGGATCAATTTATCAGCCAACAAACTCAACATAATTACCACTAGCTATAAACAAGCTGATTGCAGTACTATTTAAACCTAGTAAATTAGATTTCCTTTCACCAGGAGGAACAATCTGTGCTCTGGTGCTCTACTGTGGACTGACAGGAAGGTAGGGAACCATGCATGCCACTGGGGAGAGATCTGTGATCATTTTACCTAAACCAGCATTGATCTGGATTCCTCAGATCACTAATCACCTTCAGATTACAACACAACCACCATACCAATGCAAGACAAAAATGAACTGTTTACAGCTATATGTGTAAGATCAAATTAAATAGGGAAAGGGGAGGAGGGGAGTGCAGGACAAAAGAATCTAATAAAATCAGATCAGAATACATTTGGGTTGCAAAGCATTTAAGAAAAAAATCCAGGAAAAAAAATATGTTAAATGATCCTTCAAACTAACCAGTAACTCTAGTAAATCAGCCATACAGCAAGGGCTCAATGCTTTATAGGGAAGGGAAGTGTTTTTATGACGTGGAAACTATAGTAAGGGTAGCAGGTGACACAAGCCCCTCAAAAACATTGCATTTTCAAAGCAGTTTCAAACATCCTCTCAGAAGGAACAGTTTTATATGACAGTGTCCTCAGGCCTCTCACACCCCATCAGTGATGTCCATGTCTTGGAACATACATGGAAAAAACAGAGGCATCTCTACAAGGTATCCCTGGAAACAGGCTAATACACAGAAAAGGCAGCTTTACAGAAAGACACCGTGAGGTTCCCCATTTCTTTTCCCCTCAGCCTATGTTGTGCCAGGAGGAAGGGCAGACATAATAAATATGGGAATCCCCCAAAAAACTAAGAAAGGCTTTTCTGAAAATACTGTGTGTACAAGATTATAACCTACTCCTTTCCCCTCTGGTGGTTACAGTCCAGATTACATAGGCACACCTTATCACTGAAGACAGACAATTAAATATGTGAACGGCTGTCAAGAAAATGGTCTGTGTTCTTGTGAAACCATTTCACCATTCTTCCACAAACAGGAAAATATTTAGCAAGAGGTGTGCAAACTGGGCACAGATGCAAGAGTGTGATTGAAAGGTGGGTGTCTTCTGCTGAAAGCAGATCTAGACAGAAGGATTCAGCATGAAAAATATTTCCTTTGTCCTCCAGACTTAGAATTTTCTTCCTCTGGCCTGAAAATGTTCATTACTTTTATTCTGAAATTTCGAGTGTTTTCTGTTCACACTTCCAACAACAAATTGTCAATTGTGGTCCCATATTTACAATATTTCTCAGAAAAACCTATTGATCACAGCAAAATATTCCCCTGCTTGCTCACATAGACTAAAGCATTTGAGCCACTGGAAAATACAGCAGAGAATAAAACATTCAGTCGTTAAAACCCACTTACCCAGTTTCTCTCTAACAGCCCTTCAGAGCTTCAGTTCAGTGACATGAGAAACTCCCAAATCTGGAAAGTGGTCAGTCTGCAGAGAAAGTACTTTCCAATGGCTTTGATGTGTTCTGGTGAGACTCTACATTACTCCAGAAGCCCCAGGGTCGTACACTGTAGTAATATAAGGGTTGAAATTTGTCCTTATATTTTTGCACCACTAAATTCCTACATAATCCTCATTTTGAAGACTTAAGTGAGACTTAAGCAGTACATAGCCTCTTACCAGGTCTTCTTTGTGTTGGCACAAATTTCACCCAGGCAAGACAATATTTGCTCAGGTGCAGTACCTTGGGAGAGAGTTAATCCCTTTCATTTCTGACACAATAGTTATTATGTACAATAACTAATAAAAGCCACTCTCGAGATCGACAACCTACACATTTTCAATTTCCTCTCATATACTCTAGCCTTTCATAAGCTGCTTTGATCCTGCATAGGTGTCAATCTTTGTATGCATATAGGTCACAAGAAAGTTCATCTCATGTTAATAGCCCAGTCACCTTCGGATGCATTGATTTTAAGCAATTTCCATTTCCAAATTTCAATTTATCATCTTATTTCAGTCACTCCATTATTCTCAAAGACACCAAGCTACAGGGACCATGATTTTGCTTCAGCTCCATATTAAAGAGGAAAAAAAGTCATGTCAAATATCAGAGCTTCCTTCTTGCCTGGCCAGTTGGAGACACACGTGCAGACTGTACCCTTCCCTGTCAAGGAAAAGGTGGGCCATCTGAGGCAGGGTTTACTGGAACTCCTAACCCAGCAGTAATATTCCTGAGACAGTGATCAGACAGAAATCAGACAAAATGTGGAATCGAATCACACAGGCTCAGGATGCCTTGTGAAATCTGCACCGAGGGCTCTGAATGTGGGGAAAGGCAGAGGGCTGCCTGACACAGGCACGCCTAGAAGAGCTCTAAGGCAGGGTGCTGCCTTGGGTTTCTGCATGGAGCACAACCCTCCCCTCTTCTCCCTCCAGCACCAGAGGCCGAGCACAGCCCTTCACAAGTGTACACGCTGGACGCTGCCACAACCTGGACCACCCCTCCCAAAGTAAGACGTCCCCCGTAGTTTTTCCCCTTTTTCCACACACCACCAGTAGCAGATTAATGCACCAAAAGTCCTGCCTTCTTTGCTGCTTCAAAGAGGGACAGATGCTGCCAGCAACAGCATGCAAGTCAAGAGGGACTGGACTTAGTCTTTTCTGGGAAGGCAAACCTTATAGAAATGTTTGTTTTCACTCTGCTGTTCGACATTCCGGCTAGTGGGAAGGTTCAGGAACTTGTTCCAATGGCTTGTTTCTCCTGCTCCCTCCCCTGGCAAACTGAAATCAATATTGTTAGGTTCTTTTAATTCCCTTAAAGACTCTCTCTCTCTCTCCCCCCCCCCTTTCTGACATCACACAAACTTTGCTTTGGACTCCAAAGTATTCATTTTTCACATTACTCATTTTAGGTGTCTGAAAAGCTTCTTACTCATCAGCCCGTAGAAGGAAGTGTTCCTTTTAAATTTTTTTTCTTTTTTAAGACAAATAAGAGATACATATCTCAGGAACAGAAATGAAGTCTCTTCTATGACATCGCAACAAGATGTCTATAAACCTGATTTGCAGCCCCCCCTTGGCACACACTTGCTGGCTTTGCTTCACACTCACTCAGAGCCCTTTATTTCTGTAGACACAGCAAAAAACTGTGCCAGTTGAGGAAATCTGGGGAGCCTTTTCATCCAGGTAAAGTAACTGCAGGGAATTGTAGTGCAGTTGAATTCATTTCTCACAGGCCACTGAACACTGTGCTGCACGTTAATGACTTTTGGTAGCCATGAGCTTAAGCTACACTCTTAACTAGAGCTTAAAAGCTGCACAGCCCAGTGTCGGCCTCCAGAGCTCAGCAAGGACTCCTGTCAGCAATGCCTGGAAAAGAGATGAGCATGTAACACAGGAAGTGGCTTGTGAAGCAAGCAGCTCCCTTCCTCATTTACCAAAAGTTCCCTTTTCTGCTCAGCTCCTCTCCCAGACTTGTTTGGACTAGCAGAGGAATATACCAGTGCAGCCCTACCTGTCAGCAGGGAAGAATGTTTGTGCCTCTGATTCCTCTATCTCTCTACCAGAGCTTTGCTCTTGGATGTCCTCAGGCTCCTGATAACCTCCTGATGTTACCACAGCTGTTTAACATAAACCCATAAAATTCTTGAGGTTGCTGCATTGCCCTTTTCTCCTGTCCACACCCAGGACCTCCTCATCTTCTTACATACAGTAAACAATTCCCCGCAGGGTCCACATTTATTGTGATAACTAACAAGCCCATTAAAACTTCAGCTCTGACACACACTATACAGCAAGCTTCAGTGCACTGCTGTCAGGTAAGACTTTGCTGATGCATTCAGACTTTACCAATAAAATAATATTTGTGTTCTCACAACCATCTACTGAAGTCTCTCAGAAAGCCATAGCAAGAGCTTCAAGGTATTTTTAAGAAAGGAAAAGAAAAGAGAAAATATTTTTCCCCATAGAGACTTCAGCAAGTCTAAGCTTATGTAGACAGGGTGGAAAGCATTTTGCAAAGGCAAAAAGCAGATGTTGTCACAAAGCCAGTTTTGTCCAGCTCACCTATACCATTCCTTTGGTTCAGAACAAATTGGATGCAAGTAGCACCATAATCAAGTATTTCTGGTTTGGCCCCTGGGAGGACAGAATACAGCTGAAATCCAGATGATCCACATTTTTCACATCAAGTAAGCCAGGATCACATACAGGGCAAAACAAAGCAATTTGCAAATGCCTTTATCTAGACTTCAGGTCTGAAAAATATGCTGCGCTGCTTGTGCTTGTTTGGAAACACTCTTAAGTCTAAGTCAGCAAGAAGGTCTTGCTGCATTGCTTCATGCCTACCTGGGACAACGTCCTGTGCAATTGTTTGTACAGCTGGATAGAGCATTCAGGATGTCTGTTTGAGGTGCAAGTCCTAATTCCCCTCCCCTGCGGACACTTGAGAATATATTCTGTGACAGACTATATTATGCACAATTTCTTCATTCAGTTTTCTCTCCAGCTGAGACTACCTTTCTGATAAATACATACGTCTACATTTACACAAATGCATAGGCATATATAGCTAAAAGAGAGAGTATGAAAATACTAGTCAGTCTGTATTGACAACCTTTGTTTTAATAATACAAATATCTGAAAGCATTTCTCTGTACATACCTTGCTGTAAGTCCACAGCCTATTTCCCAATCAAAGAACATGTTGCCCATGCAACAGCAATAAAGCTGTCATACCGCCTTCGGCTGTAACTTGCAATCTGTCTGTATCCAATACTTCACTGAAAAAGAAAAGGTGCAGGCCCTAAATCTGGATGAACTGACTGGCAAAGGGCTGTGCTACCTAAAGTTCAGCTCACTTTTTTCTTGGCAAAATCACTTAAATCCTCTAATGTAGATTTATGTCATTTTGTCTAGATGCCTTCCCCACAGAGGCTTCAGATATTAATCATGCTTCCTCCACAATCATGGAAACATACCTGAGTTAGCATGAAATTACTTTTCAATTTTTTTTACCTCTTCCCTCTCCTCCAAAATACCTGTCCTGGCTGAAAATATCACATACTATATTTTACTCTTAGGAAGAATTTTATCTGTGATAGTTAACAAGATGCTGCAAATGATTAAGACTGTAACATCTTCAACATTTCTTAAATTGTTTTACAGACTTTGCTGCTGCTTGGTCAGACTCACTGACACCTGTAAATTCAATATCTTTAGAGATATTTTCCTATTTCACAATTTCAAAAAGTTCCAGACTTGTGATTAATTTTAGAGATAAATGGCCAGTAATAAACTACTCACCTTTTTTTTTTTTTTTTTCCTATGTTTCATGTTTCATTAGAAGATGCAAAACACCCTGACAAACAGGAACTGAAAAAGAAAATATTGGAGCAGGGAGCTGTGTTTGTAAAGATGACAGTTTAATATATGCAAAATGAAAGTTATTTTATAAAACCTATTAATAAAAAATATTCCCAAGCTAAACCAGAGTCAACTGCTGTATTTCTGCTCTACTTTAAACAATATTAGTTTCATAACTAATTAACTCACAATTACTAATATTTTTCCTTGATGAACTCTGCTGCCTCATCCTAATGAAAGTGCTGCAAGGTAATACAGCAGTTACATGACAATGCAAATAGGACCCATTCAATTTGCACAAAAAAAGGTTGCAAGGAACAATTAGCACTTCATTAATATGATATAAAATGCTAATTTGCCATATATCCCAAGTGACTCAAAACTCCTTTCCATCCATATGTGCAAATAATAGTTAATATGATGCAGTGTGTGTGAACCAGGTTCATGGTGCATTAGCTGGAATCCCTGTGTCAGTTTTCTGTATAATAGCTATTAGTTAATATGAACAGTAGCTCATATTTAACCTATGACAGCAGTGTTAAATGATAAAAGGATCTGTTGGCAGCAATATCTCATAATTCCACCCCTGTAAAGTTCTCCCTTCCTTGCTTTCCAGGATGAAGTATTGGAAACTGACTTCTAATCTAATTTATAAAGCAGATTGAAATGAAGTGCTGGTAGCACTCAGCTCGGCTGCTCAGCATTTTGAGAGGCAAGATCATTCCTGGTGAATCGCACAGCTCAGGCATTCAAGCACTCACTGGCAGCTTCTAATGATCAAAGTATTTGACTTAAATAATTGATTTATTTATACCAGTAAAGAAGCTCCAGGGGGTTGTGAATATTATGAGATATAATCACACCACTAGGGAATTAGAGACACTCAGATGTGCCTTGTGCCTGCTAATGCCCTGCGGGTGTGATTAGGATATCACACATCAAAGGAATTTGCTCTAAAATTTTTCATATAATAAATTAATAAAAATAATTTATTTAAATAATTTCACTGATTTAATGGGACAGATCTGATGCAAGATGCAGTATGCGGAGAACTGCAATGAAGTGTGTTGATCTAGGACAGTACACAAGCCCCAACCATCTTCAGTTAATGCCCCAGTACCAGCAGGATCCTCTGGCTAGTGGGTCCCTTACAAGGTATTAGCATCATCTCAAAGCTTATTGTCTGTGATGAGCATTCCCAGAGATTTTAGCCAACCTGCATTGTCTGAGATGGAGTAAAATGGTGCTCCTTTAACAAATCCTTTCAGGAAGGGAAATGTTGATTAACAGTAACATACAGGGTGGTACAGCGTGCTGGCACAGGCAGGCAAAGCAATGGCTGCAATACTTCATGGAGAACCCAGGCTCTGCTGGTCAGATTGTTTATTCAGGTATTTTAACAGCTACCTTAATGGTTTATATGGCTTGACCACTGCAGACTGCAAGTATTTTACAGTCTTTAATACACTTCTCACCTCAGAATACAAAGACAATAGGAAAATGTTCTTATTTCAATTGCACTCATAAGAAATTGAGTTACAGAGCGACTAAGTTGCTCAAGGGCACGCTGACAGTCTGTGCAGACCAGGGGATTAAACTTGTACTGACTTTCTGCAGCATGCTGCTATTCTAGAAATACACCAGCTTTTCCACAAGCATATTACAGCAACAGGCAATTAACATCATGTTATCTTTAACCTAGCGTGCTGCAAGGGAAGTATATAGATGTTTCACTTCCAGAAGTACAATCCTTTCCTATATCCCAGGATCCACAGGGAAGCATTTATGGTAGTGACAGGAAAAACAAAGGCATCCTTTTAGAGAAGAGATGTGCATAACCTCCGTAGATCTTTTCAGAGCCACACAGGCATGAAGATGGAAAGCAGTATTTGGGGGCAACTTGTGCCTTGGACGAACTAGTACTCCAGGTGCAAAATACGATTGCTGTCCTTAGGTTGTGGAAAGAATGAGCGAATAAGATTTTTTGAACCAATCTCTCAATTCCCCTGGGGGTCAGGCCTAGTCTGTTTTATATTGCTTTAGTGCCCTCCTAAGATGTTGCAAAAGAACTCCAGAGCTGCAATGCTGTTTAAACAAGTCACGCAAGTTCTAAGTAAAGAAATCAACAGCAATTATAAATTCCTGCAAAAGTACTATCTTTATCACTAAAATTAGAAAGGGAGAGGCTTCAAGGGCTTTATTCATGCCTATGGGAAAAGCCTGAGACCATGTTCAACTTTTCCACACTTAAGCTTCATTCCCATCCTTGCATAGCTGTTCTGATTTTGGAACAATGAGCATTGTGTGTGTTGGCTGGGCCCTTTATCAACTTACGCCACAGAATGAGGTACCTGGGGGCATATCACAAATCAGATGTCCACCATATTATACATGTTTTTATTGCAAGGGTCAGATCTGAAATCAGTTTCAAATGCATCCAAAATTCAGCCTCTCTCACTTAGTGAGTTCAAAGAAACTGTCCTGTTTTGGAATTTCAGGATTTGAACTGAGCCTGGAGTCATGGAGTCCACTACCAATTAGTCTGACAGCACTACTTGTAGCATGCTGTGTTGAAAACAAATGTACACTTTTTTTTAAAGTTTATAACCTCTTTCCCTTTCTTTACCTCGTTTTTCCAACATGCACATAATAAATACAGTCTGTCCTACAAATGCAGTTTCACTAAAGTGCACAACAAGAGGACTTTTTTCTCCCCAGCACTAGCAGATACAGCACCATCCACTCAATGGAATGTGGCAGAGGCTCTGTGAGGGTGCATACCGCATTTAGGTATGGCTGAATCTGCCCTTATCGTCTTGTAACATGATGTGTATTTCCTTTGTACTACTTATGTTCCTCTTCTACCTGGGTTCTCCCATGCCAATTTACCCTTGTAGAATTGAGTTGAATACAATTACCATGAGGAGTCAGAAAAACTCAGAAACAGTCTTCATATCTAGGCCCACCTTTAAAAAAGAGGTACAAAAAGTCAGTAAAACCTTGACATACTTATCATCATTAGAAATGGAGTCACATCACCAACTCTGACCCCAATTTCAAATTCTTCCTGTTTTCTGTGACCGTCAACTTGAGCTTCAACAGCTACCTGATCTGAGGGAGTCCCGTGCTGACCGGGAAATCTCAGATGTGATCCCAGGTTAGATTATAATACGGTTCAGTAATTGTGATCCTAATGATATCTCAATATGCATACCACAGCATGGCTGCCTGTTAGTTAAAACTGCAAATAGCAACAGTCTACCCTTGAAGCACACTGTCAAGTTTGCAAGGAGCCAGTAGAGATCAAGATTATTAACAACATCGGCTCTCAGAACTGAGGGTTTTTTTAAACAGTGTCTGTTTTGTTATCTATATCAGCTGTGACCTGTGTGTTACTCTCAAGGATAACAACAGCTACATCACCTTGAGCAAACCAGCTACTTAGGAGCCCAGAGAAATGAATCACCAAGAGAGAGCTCACATCAGAAAGCAGCCCCTGAATGTCTCAGCAGTGAAAATACCTATTATTGACTGGGGACAACACTTGAGTGTCAAGGAACAGAACTGAAGCTTACCAATATGCTAGAATTTTCCATGTTTATTTATAAGTGCAAATATTATTTACATCTATACATGAAGGTCTATAAGGGACTATAAAATTCTCTCTCTTTGCATACAACACTGCCCTTGAGCTGAAGTGGGAGGTGGATAGCATTTCTCAAAAACAAACCTCAGCAGCACAATAAGCAACACAGAGGGGCCTGGCGTCTACTATTAACATAACAACAGCATGCTGACTGGCAAGCCACAGCTGAGCTCAGAGGCAGGAACGTAACTGCATGCCAATACAGGTGTATGAATCACAGGACAAAGGTGACTAAACAGGAGCTTTCATGAGCAGGACCTGGCCTTGAAGGCTTGGCTGTAGTGAATCAAAGATGGTAGTAACTAATACATGTCTCTGATGAGCCAGACCACAGCCAACAGCCTGGGAGCCAGGAGGAACATCAAGGCTTGGGATGGTAGTGGCTCATCTTCCCAAGGATACAAAGGTGTCATATTTGCACAAGCTGAGCCTCCAATTTGCCTCCATCCTCATCCTCCATTGTAGGAGTTCAGTCTGAAGGTAACAGAGACATGAATCGCCATGCCAAATCACACCCAAGTGGAAGATGCAAAGTAAAAATAATATCTAGAGTTGGGAAAGAAACATTTCAGGGCATAAGAAACCACCAGTAGACTCAGCAAGGGCAGTGGGCACAGGGGGCAGCTCTCCTCCTATGAGTGCCTTTCCCTTCTGCAGAAAGCCACCCTTCCTTACAGCCTCTCTCACTGCCTGAATTCAGTTAGAAGCTGTTCTCCTTCATCCCAGTGGCTGTGTCCCAGGCATTGTGAAATCTTAGTGCTGGTAGCATTTGCAGCTGTAGGAAGTCAGATATAAGCCTTAGTGCCACCAGTACGCTGCTGGCAATGGAGCCTGGCAGCCCTATCACCAGCTAGGACCTTCAGCACACAAAAAAAACCCAGTTAAATAAACCACAGACTTGGTGATCAGCAATAGACCTGCCTGCTCATTCTGCCTAGAAAGGAAATTCCCTCCTTTTGAGCTGGCTGTTAAAGCGCCGCTCTTCTCCGAAAAATACCTGATGTAACATGGCATCCTCTACCTGAACCAGCCAAGCTCCTCAGCAAAAGTTTCAAGTCTGGGACTTAAGGTAGATGACTGAATCCACACTTAACTCCCTTGAAAAGAGAGAGAAGGATCTTTAGGGGCATTGTCCACTCAGTGGCTCTGAAAGACAAGCAGTATGAGATATATAAGTGCCACTGCAAGGCACTGCAGCTCAGAAGTGTCACTCTGGGTACTGATCTCCTGGTCTGGCCACCCCTTAGTCATGGAGGGAGACACCCTACCTTGCGTGGCTGCCTGCTCTATATTCCTCCTCCCCACTTTGTGGGCCATGTAGGCCTTCTTTTTGAGTAGAGGTTCTGAGAATTGAATAAACAAAATGTCAACTGCAGGGCCAAATTCAGACCTCGGTGTATGCTTGTAAAGATATAGCCAATACCATCCAGGGAGGAACCCAATGACACATTTCCACGTGAGGTAGAAAGAACATTACTTATCTTTTTAGAGCTTTATACTGCTCCTGATAAAATCAGTAGGAAATTTGTCTTTTGTTTCAAAGGGAGTAGAAAGCTGCACTATAAATTTTAAACAGAGTTAGCAAGGTGTTTTTTTTTAAATCTTGCCTTTTTCAATAAACTTACAAAATGAGAAAATCTTCTTTGCAACCAATAAAAAGACAACAAATGTAGAACTCGTTACTCCTTAGCAGCCATTGTACATCACAGAAGCACTGTTTTTTAAAGGGCATCCCCCTTTTGATGAAGAACTGCAATGACTTCTTGTAAAATGTTTAAATCTAACTCCTCATTACTCGAAGTTCCCCAGCCCCCTGCCAGCCTGACAGCCTTGGAGCCTGTGAAGGGAGGAATGTAATGAGTACACATTAATGTTGTATACTTTCCACAGTTCTTGTTCTGGTGTGACCAGATTTATGTATGGAATAGCTTGAATGTAATCCATCACGATTATACATAGCATTGGCTTCAACATTTCTGCAGGTAGCACTGTCTTCAAACTCTCTTAGCTGCGGCTGTATGAAAGGAACTGAGATGTGGTGACACAATGTTCATTTGTTTTAGTGGCAAGACTCAATTAAAACAACATAACAGGGTTTAAAAAAATACTAATCTGTGAAAAAATGTGAAAGTGAGTTAAGTAAAACCTTCAAATATTGCCTTGTTCAGGACAAGCTGTGTGGGCTGACAGCTTCTCCCAAGGGAGCAAGAGGTCTTAGAAAAAGCCCTGCTACGAAATGACTGGCTGTTAAGGCAAATCCCCACCAGTCAGGGCCTTGAGGAGGGTGAAGCCCAGCTATTGATGCCCAAACACAGAGAAGACATTGTAAAGGAAATATGGGGGATGAGAATAGCAGTGGAGGAAACAAAATAGGGACTGCCTCCCACACAAGGGGACAACAAACCTGTGAAAATAAGAAACTGCTTTTTCACTAGAGATTTTTAAGGAAGAAAGACATGTCCCGTGTTCAAAATGCCACCTGGGCCATTAGGGCACTCCATGCTACCACAGCTTGAGGCATGAGACAAGACTGCGGGTTATTAAAACAGAAATACAAGGAGGCTTCTTTGCAAGTAAGAATCATTTCAATTGCTGCTGTCTTCGGTGGGGGCAAAAAAAATAAAGTGACCTCAAGCATTGCTGACTCCCCATTTTCATCTCATGTTCTGCAACAGCCAGTGTTGTTCCCAGAGTGCCAGGATCCTGAGGCCTTGTCACCAGAGCTCTCAATTTTCAAAAAGGATTGCAGTCCAACCAAGTCATGTTTTAAAGCCTTTTCTTTTCACACACAAGCTATAATCATGAATGTAATGCAAACTGTTAGAAATAAAGTCATTTTAGACAGTCTCAGTTGGGAGTGGGCAAGAGAGAAGAAGAAGAGCCATGTAAGGAGCTTTGAGTCTCTGGTGCTGAGAGTAACTTCACAGAGCTAGGATTGCTCAAGAGAAGAAAAGCTCTCTCGTTGTTGGTATACATTGTCCAGAGCCATAAATGGATTGTAATGGAAGGCAATAATAATAATAATTTACATTTAGAGAGTGCTTTTCATTGAAGAACTTACAGGTAATTCTACATATCTGCAGTTCTCATATGCCACTACACCCCTCTGTATAGTTACTCCTACAGCTGTTTCATGGCATACTGTACAGAAGCCCTGAAAGCCAAAATGCTATGCCCTAGGACACAGTCAGAGCAGCGAACAGGACCACAAAAGCCCTCCTCTGAGACCCCAGGTCTCACCAAAATTCCCCAACATATCTGTACAGGCAATGCTGGTAAGTGATATGACTATAATGACTAAAGATGAAAGAAAACATTGAAGAAGGATTCAACACTAAAGACAGACAAGGAGTTTCCTTATTTAGTACTGTAATGTTGTATCTCTAAGTCTCTTGTATGGCTCCTAAGTTCTTCTAATACATGAGCTGTGAAAGAACAAATTGCTGGAGGCCTGCACATGAAAGAATATGTCCTATGTATGAGGTTGGATTTACTTCCCCAGAACTTTACTCCCCTAGAACCTTTTTCTGTGGAATAAATCCACTAAGGGAGAGGAATCTTTTTGCAACCTCCACTCTTCACAGTGAATTGACTAAGATGGAGGTTGTTCCCACAAAGTAAGCAGGGTATTCAGCCATGGAAGTATAATTAAAAGACATCTGTACAGTTCTCGGAGTCCTCAAAGAGATGTGGCCAGCAAGACCCGGGACAGCCCGTTAGCAGCCTGGTTTTCTCATTACATGAACTTTCTTGCGTGCCCCATGGCAGTTTCCATTAAGAGCAGTGTTGCATTTGTTTAAATTTGCATTAAGAACAGTAATGCTTTGTTTCTTAGAAGGCAAAATCATCCCAGCAATTACTTTACTAGACGAGCATCTCTGCTTTCATTTAAAAAAATAAAAGGAACTGTCTCTAGTGTGTGTGGAGAGCTGCAGGAACTATATGGAGCTGGCAACACTGAATCCACCAAAGAGGTTGGTTGAAGGCAGCTCACAGCCCTAAGACAATGCCAGTAGGGCACTCGCAGGGAGGTTACAACAGGACAGTCCCATGGCCCTACAGCATCCCAAGCAGCCCTGCCCTGACCCTCTGGTGGCCTCCAGAGAGTCTGTGAGAAGGGATGCATGCCCAATAAGCACTGCTCCTTACCTTTCCCATTTTCTACAGCTCCTGTCTGGGCCCAATAATACTGAAGTTCGGCTCTCTATGCCCAGTTAAGCAGAATAAAATGTTAGGTTTAGCATCAATAGTGGCTAATACAGCTCACCTCCAAATGCTCCCACCCCTTCCACTGAGCTGCACAGCTCTGAGTGCCCCAAACACGACATCCCTCTCACAGGTACGACAGGCCATCATCTTGAGACACAGAGACAAAGCTGGGAAAGGGATGTAGCATGTGTTGCTTTAAAATATTCGAAGTTCCTTTTGGATCTCCATCTCCTGTGCTGGCACTTCTGTGCTCAGGAACTGACAGCGACAAACAGTGCACAACCCAGCTGAGGTGATGCTGGATGGACTATTGCATTATGAAAATTACAAATTTGCAACGTGATGCTGCTTAGGAACTCCAGCCACAGGCCCCACAGCACTGTGGGCACTCTCTGAACTGTAATAAATAGGGCAGAACAGATCATTAGCTACTAGACTTATGACAGATCATTTCTTGAAGAGGCACCATATATGCGTCAAAAATGGGTGTGCTACCTTTGAACAAATCACATGGAAAGAGACAGCAGTGTTTCTGTTTGCAAAGGCCTCACACAACGAACTGACACTATTTCCAAATAACTACCCTAGCTGACTGCACAGCAGCAGGTACCTCTTGTTAATGATGATACAAAGAAAAGTGCATTAAGGTAGGAAGAGTTTGGGAATCCCAGACTCTCTCTTCCCAGGTCCCAGTTGTTACTTCATTACTATTACCATCTCAAAATCCCAGAGAAAGAGCTAGGAATTTAAAACAGATTATCAACATTACAGCAACATTTGTGGAACTTGGATGTAAGCAGAAAAGTTGTAAGTGGGAAGACTTTGGAGGAATTACTTGAAAGTCAGTCTGTGTGTACTGCTGGAATGCTTAAAGCTTCTCCAACAAAGTTTCAGTTTAGTTTTACAAGCATGGCATCCTTTTCACATTAGCACATGTTATGTGAAACATCACCCTGCTTTCCCAAAATAGCAGCTCTAATGAGTTTCATGGTAGATGTTCTGCTGATTAAACATGGGTTTATGAGCAATACAAAGAATCAATAGGATGCTTGCACTCCATGCATCAGCCCAAGCACAAGCACAATGCAGAATGCCTGCCTTCTGCCCACACAAGCGCTATTTGCTGGCTAATGAACAAGGAGACACAAATACAGTCATACCACAGCTCATGAATAAGTTCAGCTGAAGTAGTAACATACAGTTGAAATTGTCCAACAAAATATTTCAAAATGCAATAGTCTGGATACAACTTTCCATTGGAAAAAGGAAGCTAAGACTCAGTGGTACATGGATCACGAAGGTTTAGCTTCTCTCCTCCAGTGGACATACGAGAGAGGGAAGGAAAGAGACAAAAAGGTAGCATGCTTTCCACCCTCTCCCTTCTTCCACTAAAGGTACAAAAGCCCCTCCACAAGCCAGCAGTAAGCTTGGGCTCCACCTGAGGGCATCATCTTGACACAGGGACACACATCAGGTTTATATGCAGCACTGAATCCCAAAATGGGAATATTAATACTTATCCTCCATACTTTAAGGCCCCTGTAACAGGGCACAGGAGTTAGGCAAAGCAACACAGCTCATGAGGAGATAGCAATCACTGATGTAACTGGGACTTCAAGAGCATTGAAGATAAATTTCTTTGGTGAGGTGGACCATGTTGCTTCTTATGGAAGAATGAAAAAGCAGTCACATACTGTGATCTTCATTCCTAACATATGATCAGACACATCCTAGTCTTCTATTCAAAACATCACTATTTTGCCACATGACAAGAAACACACTCATGCAGCCAGAGGGAGAACTGGAATGACAAAACAGTTGCCTTGGTCCATGACCAGGGTGAGAGAGATCCTGATAATGTGACTGGAGCAGAAGCATCCCAAGCACATGGCTGTAAGTCCACGAGTCCTTATACCACAGAGTCCAACATGATACCATCATACAAGGAAAGAGTTTTTCACATATGACAATTACACAAGAGGGAGTACCCCACCAGAAAACCTAGGCAGTGTGCAAATCACTCCCTGCCTACAGCTGCAGGGACTTTGAGGCAGCAGGGAGCTGGCCTCAAGCTGGATGAATTAGGCAGCCCAGGTGGGATATAACTTAAATTGGGCAAACCCACTGCAGAAGGACAAAGGAGAAGTATTGCATAGTTTCTAAGCTCTCCCCACCACGTAAAGAAGCTCAGCAAGGTGAACTGCTGCATTCCTAGCAATTTTCCCTTATGATATCTATTTCCCAGGAGGCAGGGACTAGGCCTAGTTAAAATAATCAGGTCCCAGCTCATAACATCTTGCCCTCCTTTCTGCACTGGGAGCACCATTACTCTGGTATGCATTGCTCAGCCCCTCACTATCACATGTACAATTAAGTTCAGCTTCTAAAAGCTCTACCTGTAATTGGAGCCAGCTGCAACCTTTCTGACACATACTAATTGCCAGTAATGATTTAAGTGCAGTAAATTCACATGCTGCAATTGTTTTAAATAAAGGAATCTCTCGCAGCTTTTCCCTGAGAAAAATCTGTTAATCTTTGCTGCTGACTTATCAAATCCTCCAGTCACCTGTTTGCCATCATTTTCATGAGCTGATAACGTGTTTATTAGAGCCATAATATGCAGGTGGAAGCGTAAAGGTCTCATTTGGTGGAGTATGAATTCTGTCTCATGTATCTGTATGGAAAAGCTTGGTTTCACCATTCAGCTGTGCCTCAGAAAAGATTAAGTTCCAAAATAGCATCTTTTATTCTTTTCAAATGGAATATCAGTTCTTTTAAGCTCAGTACATATCTCAAAATACCATTTGGATGAGCATGACAGGTTGGTTTTTGTTAAGCACCAGATATCATAATTTCCTATGCTGAATCTATCCAGCCTTAGTTAATTTCAGCTTAATTGTATTCCCCTTTTAATTATTTTTCATATATAAAAGCAAGTTCTACAAAATAATAAAATGTCATGTTGATTCTAAAGGGCTGGTTTAAGAGTTCTTCCCACAAACTCTTCTAGTTTCCTGCAGAAGACCTTACCTGAGATATTGCAGACAATACATTTCTGGCAGAATGAACCCAATATCTCCCTGGAAGTTTTGCTCTCCTTTCTGCAGAGTTTGGGGTTTATGGTTGGGGTTTGTGGGTTTGTTTTTTTCTGGGGGGGTAGGGGTTGTTTTGTTTTTAAGGCATGTTAGTGAAATTACTGCAGTTTGGAAATCAGTGCATAGGGTTTATCAGTCTATTTTTTCCACCAGTGAGTTACTCAGAGTGGACAATCACATAGCAAATGGATATTCTGCTGCAGCTGAGTCCACTGGCCTTTCGGTTGGTTTATGTGTGTGATGTACTGAATGCCCTTAGCTCCTGGGGCAGTGGCTAAAATCCAGCCTTAAATGGGGTCTATCCCAGGTATCTGTCATCTCCAGAAAGATGTTCATAACCCTTGCCTCCCCTGTGAGGCTGCAGAAGAAAAAAATGTATGAACCAGAATGTGAAGATGCCTAACCAAATATCTTTAACTGTATGAAAGAGAAGATAAATAAGTACCAAAAGAGAAGTACTGACCAGCTACTCAAGGAATCAAGGCAGATTTTTCATGTGAAGGAGCAAGCCTGAATCCAAAGAGAAAAATACAAGAGAAAGAAAAGAAACCATAAACAAGAAGCCAAGTGAAAACCTAAATTATGTTTGGGACAGCCAAACTTTCCAACTGCAAGAGGAATTTCATCTGAGTTAGGACTCCTTGACTTGGCTCCTGAGAATGTAAAGTAGGGGCCTAATTCTAGGACAGTATGTGGTTTACTATAAAACAAATCTAGCATATAATAATTTCCTTCCACAATTCCCATGACTTGTGGCACAGACCCAAAACCATTTCCATGATTCACATCCAAACCTCCCAGGAGAGATGTGATGGCCAGATTGTTAGTTTTAGTGCATGAGTAGTTTGGGTGAAATGACAAATGCTAACATTCAGTCATACTGTGGAGAAGAGATGACCACAGTTATGAGCGGACGGCAGAGCTCCACTGACAGTTTATTATTAGCATCTTGAATATGCGTAAAAAACGTTGCGTTTTTTTAAGGTAAATAACATTTTCCTACCTAACTGGCCAGTCCTCAGGGACAATTTGTTAGTCATTCCACAGCACGAGCCAACTCCTCTATTGCAGAAAGGAGAACAGAACATCTCAGCAGATCCAATAGTCCAACGGGCTGACGTTCCGAGGTGCCTTACAACTCCTAAAGTCTGCTTCCGTGCCCAGTAATCTCCTGAATCTGCATTTTATACAAACTCTGAGCCAGTGCTGACCATGCCCAGACTAACACCTCCTGGAATAGCTTTCCTTACTGCTGAAAACCTTGCCAGAGTAAATAATGTACCAGTTTGCTGATGCAGCCTATTCCAGAACTCCTCCTAGCTTTAACCTTTCCAAATAGTCTCTGAATCCGAAAATACAGCTAATCTGCGGCTTCAACCAGTCAAATTATGCATTCCAAATTTCATGTTTGTTGTTAATTATCCCCTTTTTCTTCCTGTTTGTAGATTAATCATGGACCAATCCATCAAGTCATGCAGAGAAACAAGTCCCAGCTTCATGGTCTCTGCTCACTACTCATTGCTCCTGATAAAAAGAGTGATCACTTATACTACATGTTATTTCCTCCTTGTCCCTGACTACATGGCTGAAACTCTTGAATTAAGGAGAATACTGATAAGTATTAAATAACGTATGCACCTTTGGCACAGCTTTGCAGAAAAAAAAAAAAAGGCATTTCTACTAAAATTTGTGAGCATTCTGGATTCACTATTCTTTCTAAAAATACCTCCTAGATATCCCGGTATTAGCAAACAAAAAAAAAAAAAGAGAATACAAAGAGGAGAAAGATGAAGAAAGAAATGGAAAAACCTTGCAACGTTTGACTGTAAAAGCTATCACTGGAGAGATCATATTATGCAGTTAGCTCTCTCTAACCACCTCACCTAAAACTGGTGGCAGTTAAGAGATAATTCAACAGTGGAAAGCAGAAAGGCAGAGGTATGCCTCACAGGACCAGCAACATCCTTTTTTTTCTCTCAGAGCAGTTCCTACTTCACGTGTGGTGTCCCACACACCCAGTGGACCACGAGCTCTGAGTAGGAGTAGCAAGCCAGTTATTCCTGTTTTTGAAGGGGAAGTGAGGGCAGAAACAGGAGGAGGTGAGAACGGTGGTGACCACTGGAGAAGTAGAATTTGAAGAGCAAGATTTCCTGATTGAGGTTAGAAGAAAAGATGACTAAAGAAAGAACTATGTCTCCTTGGATATTTTCCGGCACCTCCCAAAAACATATCTAAACAGCACCGGTCTTATCAGATAGAGGCACTAAGAAACAGAGGTGAGCTAGCGGACAGCCACGTGAGCAAAGGAGGGCAGGGGACAGGCAACAGAAAGCCCACAGAAAGCCCACGCTACTGCAGAGCAGGGGAAAACATATGGTGCTTACTTCCCAGGCAGCCCCTTAGGCACGGAGAAAAGAGGAATACCACAGAGACAAAGACGGGCCATGCCTGAAACTCTCAGTGCTAAACATTCAAGGACATGATGGTAAGTTGTTGCTTAGAGCCATTACAAACCCAGCAGTGCTGACAGGAGTAAGAGTTCAGTCTGGGCCAAGGTACTCCAGCCCAGCTTGCCAAACTTAGAAGTGGCTCCATATGAACCTAAGCAGCATCTTACCTTCCTATCCTATGGGCTTTTAATGCAGTCCCCCTATCTCCCACGTGTGATTAGACACTTGTAATGTTATGTTCTTACTTGCTATAGAATACCAGAGCTGTAATAGCAGTGGAAAGGCTGGAGAGAATTCAGGACAAGAACCAAGCATTTAAAGAAAAAAGCCTGGTTAATTGTCATTAAAAAACCCTTCATAGAGTGGCAAGTTTCTATATGCTATTTATCATGTGAACTTCCCTTGAAAATAAACAACCACTACCCCCCTGAGAACTTTTCCAACAGTCACAGAAGATATCTAATGAGGCAATGTTTAAGAGACCTAATTATAAGAAAAAATAAACCTTGATAACCATCTTATCACATGTACAGCTCAAATATGACTCAAGAGTTTATTTTAATAATCCTCATAGGTTAACATAGCACAGTCCAAGCTGCACTGCAGCAACACAGCTACTGAGAGATCATGAAGAGGAGCTGGGAAGTCACCCACAACAGGATGCCTGACCAAACGGAGGTGAAAGAACAGAGACATGCTATAGAGGGCTGAAAATAGCAGCCTTGAGAAAGCAGGGCTTTGCATTGCAAACTAATATCATTATATCAATTTTGGCCACTTTGCTCTGATCACCTGTGTCAACAAGGCATTTCCTCTGTTCTGTACCTTGAGCCACATTGCTGCACCTGCCCTTGAGGGAGGAGTTATTGGATTAACCCAGCTTCCTCTTATCTGTGTTTACTCACCAAAACTACTCTGCAGAGAAAACTCCCTGAATCAGTCCCAGAGCTGCAGTTTCACTCATATGCAAAAACTCAGATGTAGCATTAAACATGCAGAGCTAAAAAAAAAAAAAGAAAAAAAAACAGAAAAAAATATGACCTCATTGTGAGTAACCACCACAAGCCAAGCTGGGTGAAGTCACTGGGGATTTTTCTTTCCAGCACACCCACACCGCTGGGACTCTTTCAGAGCGACAGACACCTGCAGTGCTGCTGGGCACAGGCAAACCTTTCTTCCCCACTTTCCCTGAACTGGGGGAGAAGAAAGTGGGTAACCAACAGCATAGACAAGGAAATGGGTTCAGACACATTACTTTTGCTGCCTGCACTGGGCCAACAGCAAAAAAAAAAGAAGGAAAAAAAATTTTTAAGAAATGGTGGAGTCATAAGGAATTCTGCTTGCTAACACCACTGCTGGCTCTGCTCCAAACCCATGACCCTTACAACATGTCACTGTAGGATTGCTGGGCAAGCTGCTAGAATCACTGAAGCAAGAGAGAGAAGTCCCCAGATTTCCTACTCTGTGTAATTTTGTATAGCATGAGCTAACCATAAACCCCCTGAGATACCTCTTGGTTTTAATCTTAAAATGGACCCAAAAAAAGAAACAGAAGAAAAGAAGAAAAAAAATATTAAAACTACACAACCTTTAGGTTTAAAGCAAATTAAGTTCTGATGGCCAAAAATACCAGGCTTCAGCAACATTTTGTTATGTAACGCAGCCATTCAATCCAGAACTGGGAATAAAAACTCAGGGCTGACTGCCCAGTTGTAGAGATGGAGCGAGATGCAGTTCCTCATAAGTCTTGCCTCTGAACAATCGGCTTCTTCAAGGTGAGCAGAGATTTCAACTGAAGGATAAACAGGAAACTGTTAATGACAATCTTAAAAGGTTAGATAAGAAAACAGGTGCCAAAGTACCTTATATTTATCTACTTGGCTTTCACCTGCAGATACTTGTCACCACTTACTGCCTCCTCTTTGGACCTTTAATGACCCACCATATTGCTTACAGAAGCCTTCACATAAGTCGTTTGTGTTCAAGAACTGCAAACTCATATCTGCTTGTGAAAAAAATGAAAATGTTCTCCTTAAAGGCAAAGGAAACTGGCCATTTCTCTCACCTGTAAATGGTATTTTGCCTCTGCTGAGGCCATTCTCTAATAATATAAGCCTGTACTTACGTCAAAAACAGTGACTTGCATCTTAAACCCAGGAATCCAAAAGTTATTCACTCAATACACCTGCTGAACTTTTAACATACTGATTTCTAAGGGGTGGAGTTCCCTTCACAGCATCCTGAAGCTCAGGAAGCTCTCATCGTGACATAAGGGCCAATTCAAAATTCACAGAATACAAAGCATACTGATGTAACTGATGCAAGTTTACATTCCACTTGCAGCTTTCCAAGCCCTTGTGCCATTTCTGCTGACAGATGAGTAAACCCTGGTCAAAACCAGCCTACACTCACAAGTATGCCAAGCTGCACTTTCTAAGAAATAGGCCACCATTTTCCAAAAGTGGGCAGGAGAGTAGGGTATCAGCACACTGAAACATTTTCTCAGCCTGTATTTCTAAGTACTTATAGCAGTGCTTCTGAAGTCCCCTTCTTCTATCAAGTGGAAAATTTCTGAGATTCCAGAGGCCCACACGTGACTTGGCTAGAAAAATGCAAGGCCCAACCTTTTAACACACAGACCACCCACATGAAGAGATCACTCACAGGACCTGGGATAAGAAGTCTGAACTCACAAACAAATTAAGAGTTTGATCTTGGGCAGGTTTAGCAGAGCTTAGAGTCACATCTAGGGAGTCAAATAGATGTGATCAGAATACTCTGGGCCTTTGCTGCTAAAGCTTTGTGATACGAGAAGACAATGATCAATATTGAAGAATAACTCAGTAAAGGGAATGTAGAGTGGTGGCAGAGGTGCACTGGAATACTAGACATTTTGAGTTGTAGGGGAAGAGGAGATGGGAAAACACAATTTCTCACCAGGGGAAGGAAAATTAGGACAGAAGTGAAAAAGAGTAGTCGACAAGCAAACAGCACTCTCAAACAATACCTGCTGAATTGAGACATCCTCCATACCTAGAACATAGAATGTATCTAAGATGTTGTGATGCCTTGGTACCACATCATTTTCTGGTTGTCTTTAAGTTTACATAGCTGTAAGGCAACAGTTTTCCCCGATAAAATCATTCAGCAAGTAGGTTTCTAGTGATTCACTCGACTTCTAAAATAAACACTATCACAGCTGATTATAAGCACTTACCCATGCCGTAACTGCTGTCATGTTCAGATACACAGGAGTATAACGCTACCTTCAATAACAACACCAGGAAAATAACATTAGTTTTCTGAGTCAAGCAAGGTCTTACTTTCAGCCTGAGGGCATTCATCTGTCTGCCTGTAAAATGGGAACTTTTGAATGTCATCTCCAGGCAAGCCCAATGTTCAGGAGAAGTTCTACAAATCAAAGCACAGACCATATGATTTTCATGACAACCCATTCACCCAAAGAGAAAAGTGCAGGATGCGTGCAATCCCTCACCTCTCCCCAGCCAAACCAATACCTTGATTTCCCCCTGCAATGGCTTTTATACTGAAGAGAAAAATAACAGTTGCTATTAACCATCTGCTTCTCACCCCATTACAGCTAAAATGTGGGCAACTGAATAATTTACTTCTTTTTGCTCTGTCTGGGAGATAAGACTGGTCAGAAGGAAAAGTGTATTCCCAGCTGCCAGCACAGGAACAAGTAAGGGACCTTCAGCAAATGAGAGGAGGGTGAGAGAGAGAGGTAAGGAAGCCCCTATTTCCTGGTAGAGATGGAAATGGGGATACTCCAAGCATAAGAGCGCAAAACTGTGGCCAGCACAAACAGCTGAAGAAGCAGTAGATGGGAGAGGAGCCTGGAGAGAGCCCACAGGGGGAAAAGTACGATGCAAGGAGCCCTCAGTGCCTACATTGCATTCAGCGCTGCAAAATACACACCACATGGTGATTTCCAATAATATTACATATTTCCAAAACTAGTTAAAAGGGCCCCTCTGACAACCCAAGAACTTTTTACAAGCCAGGTCCGGTGAAGGAACCGGGTTAAAATGAATTCAGGAGGGACACTGGACTTACTCTGTGTCATGAAGAGCACTGGAGAGGCAGAAAGAGATGGGGTAGGCAAAGGTACAGGCTGCCTGTCACACCTGGGGACGGCCAGGGAGCACGGTGCTGGCCTGCACGTATGCATCTAAGGGCTGATGCTTGCTGATAAAGAGGTGGCATTTTTACCTCAGGGTAGCTAACGTGCAGGTCAGCTACCTTGAGGTGAAAAAATAGTGATGATGAGGCACTACAAGTTTTACCTTGAGGTGACTTGCCAGGATGAGTGTTGTACCCCTGCCTGGGGTTGACCTGAGGGAGTTTACCTCATGGTAAAACTAATGTGTGTTGCCTTCACTGTGCTTTCGTATTTAGACAGTTGACATGTACCTTTGTTACCCTGAGGAAAAACCACTCAGGTCTTTCTGACAGTGCAAATATGATGATTCACATCTAGGTGCCCTGTTCAAGAAACTGAAACCTTTTTGCACTGGCTCTGGGTGTCAATTAGTATTTTCTTCTTCACTTACTTTCTCTTAAAAGCAAATAATTTGACTAATACACAGATGCATATGCGCACCAGACAAGCTTCTGCAAATTCTGCAAAGAATTTTTTCATACACTGCAAATTTACTTTACAAAGATCTGCAGGTACCAAGCAAGTAGTGCAGTTTTTATTTCGGCACAAACCTAAATGTTTCACCATGTTACTGTCTTGCAAACAATTAAAAGGAAATTAATACAACATAAATTAAATTTTTTACCACCATCACTCTGGAGGAATAACTCATCTCCTTATGTTAATTTAGAATAAACTTTATTGTTCGGCATTTTTAAAAGAATTAAAACTCAACATGCAGGTGAAAACCCTTTCATGCATACACAACCCCTTATTGTTCTGCTCACATGCCAGTATCATACCACATTCAATAAATACATATTAAACCTTTCACAAGCATTAATTATTGAGAAGAAAGCTAAATTTTTGCATAAAGTCCATATTATTCAAACATTATCAGAAGCTTCCACACTAAACTAATTGGGGATCATTTTCATATTCCCTGCACCACCCAACACATGTGCTGTACAATAACTGTAAGTGCTTCAGGGTAGGGACTGGCCCTTCCTTATTTAAGAAATGGCGAGTACCATACGTATTTTTGCTCCTAGTCCACTGTGAACAATGATCAGTGACAACTAGTAGCAATCTTAATGATTTGTAAATCCTTTACAAAGGATTTTAGAGAGAGGTCTTTTAACAAAAGGTCTTTTAATTAAAGCAATCTTGGCCTTTCTGTAGAAATACAGCACAGGAATTGGATTGCTTTTAATGTGCCTTGTTCAACCAGGCAAGATACAACAGGCTGGTCAAGTTTCTTCTGACCCTTTTCCACACTCTCCTGCCCCAGTAAAATCACCTTTCCCATTCTGTGGTACCACAGGCAGCTGGCTGATGGGTGTAACTGGTGGCTGCCCCCAGTACAAAACCCTAGAAGTTTGTGTATCTCTATACAGCAGTTAGAAACACATGGTGTGCCTGCTACAAGTGTTTTACACTCAGTCATAGATAAGCTCTTAGCTGGTGCCCCTGGCATTTCCCACCAGGATAACAGAATACATCTGCAGGCACATCCTGGCCAAGATCCAACACCTCACGTCTGCCCTGCATTGAGTGAGCCACTGTTTCAGATGCCTATACCCTTTGCATGACCACATTAAGACTTCAAGAATGTGGAAGATCTATGCAGCAATGTAAGTCTCCAGGAAGCTGGGTCATATATCGAGTAGGAGTTAAGCAGGCATATGTAAACATCTAGCTTTGGGCGTAGATTCTCCTCTCAACCATCCCAAAAGACTAAAGCTTTCCAGGCTTCCAGCTACATGAACACTGAATGTCTGGGTAGAAATAGTTTTGCAGTCACAACTAGTGCAGCCATGAAGAACATGCAGGCATAAAACCCACCTTCTTACTCATGCCTCAGAGCACTTCAAAGGTCAGGAGCATTATCCCACTTGATTCATTTGTTTTCACTACAGGACAAGGTTATAGATTACATAGTTGCTCTGAGTTGGGACATGCAAAGACATATTAGCAACCAATGCTATATACAGTGCAGTAACATATGGCCTGGGTTTTCTTCTGGTTCAGATGTTTTGGTCATGTTTCCAAACCTTACTGTACTGATAGAAGGACTAAAAAACTAGTATCCTTGTGAGAGACAAGATTCTCAATGCCATTACCTTCATCCAAGAGCTAGAAAAACATCAAATATTGCAAGAATCACAATAAAAAGCACAAGGGAAAGCAAGTGAAAATCTAAAGGAATACCAAATCTGCCATGCCACATTAGGCCAACCGCTCATGTCCAGCACCCCACTCCTAGCAGAGGCATTTAATCACTGTCTCAGATTTAGAGAAAGACAATAACCCCATAATGCACTTGGCCAATTAAGAAATGCTGTATATGGATAAGGGAAAATCCTACCTGATCCCTACAGAGACTAGCCAATGTCCTGAAATATGAGATTTAATTAAGCCTGTCTTATTACTTCAAATGTTACAACTGTTTATAACATTTTCTAGGCCCTTTTCAATCCAGCACGGCATTCATGTTTACAGCCTCCCATGGCACGGAAGTCCACCAGCTCAACCTCATGCTGTGAGGCAGCTTCTGCGGATGAATGAAATTTACTGGCCCTTTTGCCTCCTTTTCTTAATACAAAGCCATACCAGGCAGAAATGTATGGCTTTTCTGATGACGTCACCTACCTAAGACAGTCACCCCCCAAGTCCACATGGCTGTTGGCCTGGTGATAGAGCAGGAAGGGTGAGAGAAGAAAAGGAAGCTGATTCAGATGGTGCACCAGGACTAGCAACACAGCCCCTTCTCAAGCATGCCTAGGACACTCTGAGTTTGCCTGCATGTGAAAAATTAGGATTATATCTATAATGGAACAATTATTAATTTTAAAAAGTATATATTACTGTTACTTTAACATCCCCTCTGGAACATCCTCTACTTTCTGCCTCCGCAATCCCACAAAAATTCACTATTAACATGTTGAAAGCAGCAGATAAGAGAGAAATGCAAAACCTTAGGTCCAGCTATAAGGAGAAAAGGAAGGAAGGAAGAGGAAAGGCTACAAGTTAATAATTGTTCAGAATCTGAAGTCTACAGTAAAGAGGGAAATAGTTTTGTTCTGTTAAACAAACACCTTATTAATGACAGGGTCTCCTGCCCATTTCTCACAATCCTCTAGGTAAATTAAAATAAAAGGATTTGTAGGTTCAGCCTGTGCCTTACGCTAAGTCAATTCTGAAGAAGATTACTTCAGGGCAGGGGTGGGGGAGGAAAAAGGGGAACTGAAGGAGAAGTCAGTTCAGAGAAGAAAATGTTGCAGTTTTGGAAATTCTCCTCCCTGAAATTACACAGTACCTCATTTTGGAAACTCCAGAGTAATGTTTTAGCAGTCCTGGAACTGAGTGAGACCCTTGGCAATGCCAGCTGACAATCTGCCCCAACTGCAGCTGCAACGCTTCAGAGCCAGTGAGGCCAGAAGTCCTGCAGCCCATCGGCTGACTGCACGGAACACATTTTGAACTGGCAACAGTTTTCTACAGGGAGAACTGAAATTTCCCATGGAAATTTTTTTTTTTGAAGGAATTAGTTTCTTCCTGTAAATCTGTATGACAGAGAAACAGCATATCAAGAAACCAGAGTGAGTTCAGCAGAAGGCCACCAGGGCTGGAGCACTTGCCCAATGAGCAGAGGCTGAGGGAGGTCGGCTTGTTCAGCCTGGAGAAGAGTTGGCTTTGGGGTGAGTAACAGCAGCCCCCTCCAGTGCTTATGAGGAGGTTATCAAGGAGATGGAGGCAGGTTCTTCACAGTGGTACATAGTGGGCAGGCAATGAGCATAAATTGTAAGAAGGGCTCAAACTGGATCTGAGGAAAAATACTTTTTCACAATAAAAGCAGTAGAAATCAAGCAGGGGAACAGGTTGCCCAAAGAAGTTGTGCAATCTCTATTCTTGGGGGTTTGCAATACCTGACTGGACAAAGCCCTGTCTGGGCAACCTGGTCTGATCTTTTAGCTGACCCCAGTTTGAGTAGAAGTTTTGACAAGAAACCTTCTAAGGTCCCTTCTAACCTGAATGATCCTATGATCTTAAAACTCCCAACCTGCTCCACCAAACACAGATTTAAGAACTGAACCATTTGGAGCAGATTAACTCATTCAGGTGCAAACTACACCATCCCCTTCCATCTCCTCTAAATTGTGTTAGAAATCATTCAGCTTCTCATCATCATCGGTGCCTCTCGCTCTGCAGTGTGTGTGACTAGAGAGCTCAGCAAGTACTTCTTCTGTTGTCTGACACTTGTTTATAAACAACATTTCTACAGCATTCACAAATGCTGTGCAACCAGTGCACTAATGCTACTGAATCAAGGCTCCTGGAACATCCAGAGCACAGCCTGCAGCCGCCAACTCCCTGCAAGGCTTGGAGAGGCTCTATCCCCTCCTTTTAGTTGTCTTGTCCTATAAGTGATATCACCTGTGATACTGAGGGGTCCATTTGCCCTCCTGTAAGGCAGCTTGATATCGGTAGGCTTTACCTTACTATTGTTACCTATCTAAAAGTTTTGAGGAGCAAGTGGAGCAAATGGAGCAATCCTTTTTAGGTCTTAAATGCTTTTCTTCCTGTTAGCGTCATGCTTGTGAAATTTGTGGATATCAAACAAGCGCATAGTATCTAATGAATGCAGACTTTGACAAGCTCTCAGCAGTCTTGAGATCAGCCTCTGAAATGTGAGGACATTCAGCACACAACAATAAATACATTGGTCCATACAGGTCCTAAGGTCATTAAAGTCAAACACAAAGTATATGAAGTCACTGCAAAGATTCTAATAAAACTTTATAGGTTTTGGAACATGCAAACAGAGCAGGAATAGCAGATTGCTACGATTTTAGAGAACTTTGTGATTTTTCCCTATTTGACAAAGCAAAATGTCAAGAATAAGAGTCCAGGGAACAACATTTGTACAGCCTTCAGATTTTCACTGTCCTATACAACCACGGTAATTGAGTACACTCTTCAATGTACTGATCTCTACAACACCTCTGCAAGGTAAACACAACACCCCTGTTTGTTTTACAGATGCTGAAGTGAGGCATCAGAAAACTAAGTGATATGTTGAAAACCATACAATGAACAGAGAATTGAATCCAGGTCTCCCATATCCCAGGCCAGTGTCTAGACCTGGTAGACATTGTTAACATATATTTTCTTACAAAAAATTAAGGTGTTTTCATCCTCAGAAAAGGTCTGCAAAGGTTTTCAAAATCTTAATTTTCTCTCAATTTACCAAGAGTTCAGTTTGTCAAAATTTAGACAAACATTTGACTGAAATGTAACCCAATATATGTTCAGACTAGATCACTTTTGAACACTGTAAAATAGAATTACCTTGGAAATTTTGAATTGCATGTGCTTTTTCTACCTTTTTCTTTCCATTTCTGTACAGCAAGAATAAAGCTTTGCTCGTTGAATAAATGCAGAGACTGGGGTGGTGGTGTCTAGAAACTAAAAGGTTAGACAAGTAAAATCTACCACAACACCTGCTGCTCTTCTAGATGCCCCACATGCAGCATTTTTAGCAAGAATTACTGAGTCAAGAGATATCTAATTAACACTTAGTCCTTGCGCTTTCCGAGTCTGACCCAGGTGCAGCAGTGAATATGCTAGCTGAAGTTTCAGTTTTCTATCTTTCCATTTTAAATGAAAAAACTATTTTTCTGTCAAACAACAGTTCTAATGGAAGGGTTTTTGAGCAGTCCTATTGCCAAGTGCTCTCAAGCCCCAATTAATTCACGGAGTAAGGGCATTTAGTGTCTCTAAGTGCTCAATACTTTTGTACTTGACCCTCTGGGATCAACATAACATGATACTTAGAGCCAGAAAAGTAGTTCCAAGTAGCACAAAACCTAAAAGTGTTGATTCACATTTGCTGGCAGATTTAACTGGGATGGATGAAGCATTTACCGTTGCCAGCTGTCGCCTCTGTCCCTCAGTTGGAAGCTACCATTCCAGGGACAGTTTAGCAGAACAAGTATCCCCTCTTGAGTCAGCAGGGTTTACAGCCTGAAATCAGCAGGAGCTCACATGAGTACAGCAGGCTATAAGCTCCCTTGGCTGGGGTGCAGGCACACATCACATTCAGCCAGCCCTGTGGCAAGGCAGCATCCCCAGCAGAGGGTGGGGAAGATAGCTGGGAGCCGTTTCTACTTCAGCTATCTGTGATTGAACTCTGTCACCAAGCATGAGTCAACACCCAAGGCAGGTTAGCTGGCTGGGAGCATATAGCTCTGGTGGTTTATAAAAAGGAATGACCCTATAAAAATAGTTAGGGCTCAAACTTTCAGTGTGCACATCTGTTCTTTGAGACGGACTGTAAGGTCACTTTGAATCACAGAATGAAACATACGGCTAGTGAAATCCAAGAAAAATGACTGCCTCTCCCCTTGTGTCTGAACTTTTATCGGCTCATCTGAACATTTTGCAAAAACCAACAGAAAACCTATTACAAAGATTGCTGGTGCATGAAATGATTGAGAAATATTTGCAGTTTGAAAGCAGTTTCACTTCCTGCCTGATACCACAAAGAAGCTTTTTAATAAAGTTAACATCACTGTTATTTGTTTTACATCTATGTCCTTATTTTGCCTATTTTAGATTTCTTGAATACTTATGTTAAAACAAAAAAACCCCAGCTCCTAAAGCCAGAAGTTCATGGTTTTTCATTGTAAGCCACACTGCTGATAATGTAATAATGTTTCTAATAATAAGACTTTGTGCTTACACTGTAAAGCAGCTTTCATCCAAATATTTCAATGCATGCTACCAATTTTAGTTAAGCTACCTAAATATATGCAGACCATTTTACAGCTGGGCAGACTGAAAGATTTTGTGACCCTCTTTCCACAAGCATAGAGGCTGAAAAACTAGGTTGTGGAGTACTGAGTTAAAATACCCCAGGAACCATTAAACTATACAGCCTGTGCAACACCTATTCACAGTAGTTAAGCTCCAGAGCTGGTAGAATACTAATTAAATTAATTTTGCGAATACTTCTGTGCTGCTATTTGTGAGGTTGTGTTCCAATATGCAGACAAGCTGTTAGATAGTCATAAAATATATTTGTGAGTCCTGAAAGTAATGAATTTCAGCATGAATAACTAGCTAAAGACTGTCCTATGAAATAGAAATCATAACAAAAAGCTATCGTATGTTCCCTACTATTATTTTTGGTTACTTAAAATGTTTCAGCTACCCACTCAAAAAGCCACGTGACCAGTATCATAATCTTGCAGGCTATGTCTCTTTCTAGAAAATACTTGCACTGTGACCAGAATAAAAAGGCTAAATTTGTTCATTACAGTTTTGACCAATACAGTTAAATACAAAACCAAATGCCATTCTGATCCACAAGGGAATTACCACAGGGATGGCTGACCAATAGTTCTTGCTTTTAGTTCAAAAGGAGGGTCATCAGTTTCTATGGTAGCATGGCAATTACCTGATTAAAATCACATGGCCAATCTTTGCTAACACAGTGATACTTCAGCCCATGTTCTGCACTGCCATTGAAGGTCATGTTTCTTGCATCTTCTTTGGAAGCCATCTGGGGGCACCTGCTGGCTGTTGGACTTGCTGGACCCTGGGTCAGTTCTTGCAGGATACTGGACATTGCTACATAACTAAGTAATGTGACACATATATGTTAAAAGTCTTTTTTTTCACCATTTTTTTCTGAAAGGGAAAGTTAGGCATGCATATTTAAACTCAGGGCTTTTATTCCTATAGGGCTAAATGAGTTACAAGCCCCACACCAAAACAGGATTCTGGTTAGTGACAAATGTGGGAAAAATGCAGTAAGATGGGGCGTGAACGGCAGGAAGCAAAGATGGTATCTGGGCGATTCATGTGTGCCTCTTTCTTTCATATAAAAATTTCATTGCCCAGGGATAATCCCATAGTGAGCTACAGGGTGTGAAGCCATAATAATGAGTATATTCCTCCTCCACAGGTAGACCTGTGTGATTTAGATCCTTCCAGCATAGCACACTGGAAGGTTTATGCACCAGGACCTGAAACAACTGGAAATAGCAGACATTCTAGAGAAAAGCTTTTTCTGATGTCCAGAGACTTCCTTCCCCCTCAGGGAGTCCTCACAGCAGGCTGAGGCTTTTGCTGCTCTCTGTCTCAGGTCTCACATTGCCCCCTGCCCACTGCCCACCACGCACCAGGGAAAGGCTGCACCACCATCAGGAACAGAGGATTTGCAGCACGTATTTCCAGGTAGGAAGTGTCACTATAGGACCTGCAGAATCTCTAATGCTTTGAAATTCTGCTTTTATCCTTCCTTCTTTCTTTCTTTAAGCATACCATTTCTTTTTTGTCCCCTGATCTTGACCATGCACTCAAACACACAAAGATTGTCAGGTCAGGTCACTGGAGGCAGGGCCGGGCTGGGAGTAACCCTCTGTGCATGCAGATGTGTGTACGCACACACCTGGAAGGATGACCATGTTTCAAACTGGAAAGCAAGACACCAACAGTGGATGACCATTCAAGTGGAATATGGGAAAGGAAACTTGGAAATCAGAGGACAACCTTTCCCTGCTTCAGCAGGAAAAATAGGGTCAATTTATAACAAGGGTCAAGGTTTTATAATGATGGAATTCTCCCTGTATGATACTTTTTTTCTGCCAATTCCCAGAATTTCCAGTGTCGATGTGGGAACATCTTCTATACCCATACCCCTCATCCTTGCATTGCAACCTGCTAACCTTACTCTTCCCCCAGTACCTTCATATCCACCACTCCAGTTTCTTATAACTCTAAAAACTCCATACAGACCTATATAACTGGAACATATGGACCATATGTACCTATGTTCCTTTTCACCCATACAAAGAACCTTTAGGCAACACTCTCCACTGCTCTGAACCTCCTTTGCTCTCCAAATTCTCTTCTCTGCATTACCCAAGATTTAGGACCAAACCTTTTATCTCCTTTTAAAAACAGACATAGGCACCAACTGCAATGTTAAGAGTGCTGAGAACTGCATCTCTTCGTACCTACTTTCCTCTAGACCTGAGCTCTTGACATTCAGGGTATTAGCTTGGCTTCTCAGGTGTCTGGAGCTAAGAGCTCCAGGGAAGTCAGGCTGTATTTGTTCACGCTGTTTGGCTAACATATATAAAATATATTTGCACCCATCATAGGAAGAATGGATATTACTATGTTGATGGGCACTGTAATAAATAACAGGTTACACAATAAAATGAAACAATCACCCATGCCATAGGAATAACAATTGGTAAACATGCTGGCTCCCTTTTTATGGACCATTTCAGATTTTGTCTGGGTTTTACTGCACTGCAAGCAACATTTGCTTTGTGTTAGGTTACTCTTCTCTTTTATTCTCTTTTAAAAGCAATGGAGATTTGTTCTATAGTTACTGAATTTTTATTCTTATCTTATATACCACTGTGCTATCCATATAAATGCAGCAAGATTAACCGTTCAAGTGTGACTAAAGCAATCTTGGAAATAACAGGAATAAAGTGATATATTCCCCAACCCCCACTTCAGCACACAAACAAAAAGTTGCTAAACAGTATAAGCCAGCCAACATAGAAATCTCCAGCATTGTTCCCTTCTTGATCTTGATTTAAAAGGCAGAAAAATTGGAAAATGTGGGAGAAAAAAAAAAAGGCATAGACAAGTACAGTTATGAGGACAAAGAGAAATTCTCATATAGTGCATTGTATCCAATTTTGAAAGCTTTTTCTAGTGTATACCAAACATCTCCTCATTGATTCAACTAACAGAGGAAATCACAGTGTATTGATCCAGTTAGCATTGCTGCAAGTTGTATGTGAGTACGCAGACACATATTAAACACATTTTGGAAACAAAACCTAGTTTTCAGTACATCACCCCTCTCAACATGGCTGTAGCAATGCTGCCAATTGTGCTGCAGTTTAATATAGATTTCCTATGGAAATTATTTCCACATGCTGATGGCTTACTATTTAATGCCTACGAGTTATTCATTTATCTGTTTTGCATTTATCGACTGTCAATTTCATAGAATACCCCCCACCTTCTCATGTTATGAGGCAGTGAATAGGAGCTCCTCGTGTTTCCTCTACTCAGTAGTTTCCAATAACTGCCTTATGCTTCTGAAAATTTTACAGTGTTTTAAATGTCTTTTTATACAGGCCTCTTAACTAGGATCATTACACTCTTACTTACTCTATTTTATATCATACAAAGTCTGTGAGGCGATCAAATACCTTTAGTATAATTGGTAAGCTCCTAAATTATAGAGGATGTTGTTAATATTTTCCTTATCAATCTGTTTCTTTGCAGATAGAAAGCAGCTGTTAGGTGAAGACACATAAACATTGTTGTTAAAATGAGAGAGGACAAGTTGTGCATTCACTTTCTCTATGTGATCTGTCCTGGTTTCAGCTGGGATGTAGTTAGCTGTCTTCCTAGTAGCTGGTACAGTGCTATGTTTTGAGTTCAGTATGTGAAGAATGTTGATAACACCGATGTTTTCAGTTGTTGCTCAGTAGTGTTTAGACTACAGTCAAGGATTTTTCAGCTTCTCATGCCCAGCCAGGGCACCTGACCCAAACTGGCCAACAGTGTATTCCATACCATGTGACGTCCCATCTAGTTTAGGAACTGGGAAGTGGGGGGGGCAGGGTTTTTCGCCGCTTGGGGACTGGCTGGGTGTCGGTCGGCAGGTGGTGAGCGGTTGCCCTGTGCATCATTTGTACATTTCAATCCTTTTATTACTACTGTTGTCATTTTATTAGTGTTATCATTATCATTATTAGTCTCTTCTTTTCTGTTCTATTAAATCGTTCTTATCTCAACCCAGGAGTTTTACTTCTTTTCCTGATTTTCTCCCCCATCCCACTGGATGGGGGGGGAGTGAGTGAGCGGCTGCGTGGTGCTTAGTTGCTGGCTGGGGTTAAACCACGACAGATCTCACCCATGTGTTTCTGTAGGACTGACTGTGTTAAGGCTATAAATTGGTTTGAGATCTAGTTTTGCAAGGAAAGCATTGTTAACCAAAGCTGGATCCTCTTACTCTGCTTTTTATTCTACTTTATTCTACTCCAGCAAGACTTCACCTGGGAGATTTGCAGCTCAGAAACAGCCTGAAGTCATTGTCTCACATTGAGGAAGCATATCTAGGGAGACCAATTTCCCTTCTGTATTATCAGTGCTCTTCATGTATGTGATAATTATAGGTCAGGGCCTGATTCTCAGCTTACCACAACAATAGTGAAACTCTCTTAATGTCCACTGAGCTGCTTCCAATACAATAGAGATTTCCAAACCCTACAATCAGTTAAGATAAATATTACTATTTTGTGAATTACTTTGTGTGGATCTTATTGACCATATGTTTGAATTCTAACATGCAAGCTGGACATAAACATCAACACATTTTTTTCAAACAAACTGTGAAAGTGGTTTTGTTAAAAGCAACACTTGGTAAAAAGTCCTTTAGTGGATGAATTTCTCCACTTAACAGAAAGCAAGAAAACAATTGTTTCCTGTAATTGGACAGTTTGATTAGAGGCAGGTGGTGCAGAGCTGAGAAAACTGGAGCCACAAAGCCAATTTTAGTGTCAAGCACATTTCCTTTTGCTTTAGGATCCAAAAGCATAACATGTAAATTGCTTCCCCAAATAAAAAAAAAAGAAAAAAAAAAAAGAAAAAAAGGAAAAAAAAAAAAGAATGTAAATTTAGTTCCTATTTATTTTCCCTACTGGTACTCTATCCATAGCAGAAGTTTGCAGCTCAGAAACAGTTGCATGCTTGATGTTTATAATATACAATGTACACAGAATCCCAGGTGTAAAAAGAACATAGACTTAAGAGAGAAAAAAAAAAAACGGTCTTTAAGATTTCCTTGAAAAGGTAGGCAAGAGATGTGGTGATGATCTTTTGTAAACCCCAATTCAAACAACACGCTCTCACTAAACTATTATCAACTGTGGCTTTATTACTTATTATTTTTATTACCAGTGAACTAAGGAGTCCCAGTGATGGACCACTGCTGGGCACCATACCAAGCAGCACCTCTGACTGCAATAGAATTAAATTTTATTCAACTCTTGCTGAGATTTCAGTGGGTATCAATCTCAATTACTGCACAAGTAAATACAATAACCAGATCTACTCAACAAGCCTCAGCCCACATTAAGCCAGACACCATATCTAATCAAGGAGAAACAAAAGTCCTGCCATCGGGTGAGAAAGAGGGTGACCATTTTATATACAGCTGATTTAAAGTATACAGAATACCTAACATTGAACTGAGACAGAATTAATTTTCTTCTTCAGAGCCCACTTCACACTGATCATTCATAAGAGTATGGCTTAAACAACTGAAGGATGAAAACGCCAGGGAGAAATTTGCTGCTGGTGTAGACCAACATGTAACTTTGGTCATCATTCAGTGTAAGAAGTAAGTCTGAACAGAGGGAACTTGCTCTTCAGAGGATGACAACACACCGGGAACTGCCAGTGCCACCAAACCTCACTGGAAGCTGACTCCTCATGCACTGAGATGGGAGATTCTCATCACTCCCGTTCTGACGTGGTACAGAGGATATGACCTCATCCCACCCGCTCCGACCGAGAGCCCGCTGCACATCTCAACAGCAAGCAAGAACAGAGAAGCAATCCAAGCGGCACTGCGTTCACAGCACTTCTCAGCTGGGCCCTGTGCGTGGGAGGAGGAAGCCGTCTTGGTTAGCTGTCACCCAGCACAACTGCGAGCAATTGCACACTCCCACTCCCACCACCTGCATCCTACTCAAGCAAGCTGCACCTCTGATCTGGACTTAGACGCTGTGTGAGCACAAACTCTCCTCCCCAGCACTGCTGGGAAGGGGACGGGGAAGGCCCGCGTGAACGGCGACACTAAACCACCAACCACTGTGAGCAACGCAGAGGCAGGAAGGAGCTGAGCTTCTCAAGTGCATGGCAAAACTTGCAAGGACTATTCCTAGGCTTGTGAACCTTATGTATCACACACAGCTGGTGGCTGGGCCTGATGTCCTTACCTAACCTCGAGCATGGGAGTGCCTTTGTACCTAACCTCGAGCATGGGAGTGCCTTTGGGCAAAGCTTCATCCAGAAGCACTGCCTGGTGAGGTACCTCAATGGAATGCAGACAGATCAAGTTAGAAGTGTCAGCAGTGTGATCACAGGGACAGCTGACACTCATGCAGAATAGAGGAGGATGATTTGCAACAAAGGTAAGAGGCACCACTTGCATATGTGATGGGGCAGAATGAACTTCCCCAGCTGGTGCTTGCATGAGAGATGATTGACACACATAGATATGTTGGTACTATTGCAACAGTAATATTTTCACAAGGAAGATAAGTACTGAACAGTATCTTTACTGTACTGGGCACAAACATAGCTTCAATCAACATAAGCCACGCATGACCTCTTCCCCATCTATTCTTTCCCTGAGACAGATATTTATTGCGGGCAACACAAGGCATACTTGCAGGGCAAGTGACTTTTTGCATCATTACTTGCACCTTTTAGATGAGGGTAACATGCTGCACGCTGCACCCTCAATATTTATAAGTTAGGCTTAGTAATGACATAAGAGTAAGGGACAACAGATGTTCCAAGCAGTTTCTTAATTCCAGAAAAAATGCTCTTTGGTAAAGGAAAATACAAATTCTGAAAGGTAGAAGTAAGGCTATATGAAATCCAGGAGTACCTAAGTGTCTCTGACACAGTTCAGTGGTCAGCACTAGTAATCTGTTTGTTCCAGCTCAAAATTTTCTCTGGCTTTTTCTTAGTTGTCAAAAAATTGTTCTTACTCTGGACATTAATTCTTCCAGAGCAGCCCAACCAGCATCCAGCAAGATGACTGTCCAGCCCATCATCAGCTCAGTTGTGACCAGACAAAAGAATTTGACATAAGAGGAAGAGTCATTACCAACAGCATGGGAAATGAAGCACTTTTTGAGCATCTCCTAGAGCTCACACCTCCCTTGGCAAGTTTCTGTGACATCCACTAAGAAGAGAGAGAAAGGCCCAGTTCTGATGATAACACTCTGGACACTGGTCTGGAAGTAGGAACCTGCTCTTCAGCACTGAATAGGCTTGATCAGCCTGTGTTACATTTATAATATCCAGAAGGTCCATAAGTTAAACTCTAATCACAATGTCAATCCACTGAAATTCTTTGCATTTCCTCAGAGAAGTCAAAACCAAACAGATTCTCTTTGGTAGACATATTATTTCTCATGCAAACATGCTAACTATGAATAATCAAATCACAGTATTTAAGCCATCTCACTGCATTCCCCTTCAGTTCCCATGGCATTAGGAACAAGACATCTCACAAAATCTGGTTGTTAGACTGGAACTGGAACAGAACTGCATTCCTCTGTACAGCTGGAGTCTAATGGTCATCTGAAAAGGGTCTTTATCCCTAAAGCAGAGAGAAGGCGGGCACAAATCAGCTGGAGGTAAGGTCAACAGCTATGGCAAGGGAGGAGGAACTCCTGTCCTTATTTTCCTAGATCTCCAGTAATTTCCAATCCAACCAGACCTCTTCCAGGAGCAACCAATACTGTGAAATGCAGTGTCCTCCCTAACCTACAACCTTCCACTTCAGGCACAAGACACATTTCTCAGCCCATCCTGTTGCCACAAATATTCTACAATACACACACTAATAATAACAAAAAAATGCTACTGAAACAAGGCCCCCCAAGACACACTTGTTCTCTGAGGAGGAGAGGCTGAGAGCGCTAAGGCCATGTGGGTGATGTCACTGAAGGTGGTGTGATACTCCAGCAATGAGAGTGGTGCAGAAACACACAAAAAATAGAAACCACCCAGCTGATAATACTCTGATGTACTCTGATTCTCTCCAGGTCATCACTGACACTACAGTCTTACCAGTCTTCTAGCACCTCCCAGTTTTCTCATGTTGTCCCATTTGCCTCAGAATTCAGAGAAGCTGGTTACCTAGGCATGGGTTATATCGACCTTGAGAAATTGAGTTTTCAGGCATTTCGATTTCATGATCACCTGTGCAGGTCCGATTCTGATCTTCTCTAGTAATTCTCTTTTCTCCCTTGGGAAATTTCTGCCATCTGTCCTCTTAGTCCTTCCTGAAAATGGAGGCAAAAATATAGCTTTTAGCAACATCCTCAGTAAATGCTTTCACTTTCTCTCACAGGCCCCATCATCCCTTTCAGTAGCCTGTTATTCCAAATGCACTGCAAGCAAATACATCTAATTCTCTTTAAAAGTCAGCAAAGGTTTCAATTACCAGTCTCATTCTTGTCCACTGCATATATTTATTTCAAACACTTATGCACATTTCCTTTCATTCTCCATCTGCCTTTTTTTATTTCCATTCATTCTTTCTGTTGTGGATTGTCATCTAATGTAGAGCATTATAATGGAAGTCAGGTCTTCTAATTCAGCTGCTTATCCCTCAAACTCACGGTGTGACCCTGTGTGTGTCATTAAGCCTTAATAAGCCTCAGTTTCCTACCTTTAAAAAGGATGTTGTCTCTTTGAACCATTATATTAAAATTGTTTAATTTAATCATAATAATAATACTTTATAAATGCTAAGTACTATTTCTATTTCATGCTAATCATGCCACCCACATTAATAAACTCCTTTGTGTTTACCTCTGGGCTGATACATATGTCATGATCGACTGTTGGGCTCTGGGTTCACACTGAATAGATAAATTTAACTTCATGGAGACCTGTCTTGCTCCTGAACCCTTTCCCCTCCTGTGCAACTTTCCTCCAAAAATTATCCGTCATGAAACCATGCAGAGAAAACCTGTTAAAGAGAAACTGAATTTTTAAGCTGAACAACAGATAATCTAAATACATTGGTCCCCTATACTACTAATTTTTCTTGTTTCTTAGAGGTTTCGGTAAGAGTATCTGAATGCATGCATTCGCCCAAAGCATTTTCAACACGATGTAATCACATTGAAACGAGGAAGGAGAACCTAGTACAGATACCTGGGGGATGGATCCCATCTAGTTATTTGTGGCTCAGAGAGATGCAGAAAACACATAACATTCAAATAATGTTAACAAATTAAAAATTGATACAATGTGTTTTGCTTTAGTTTGTTTGGGGTTTTGTTTGAGGTTTTATTAACTTCAGTATGATATTATTCAAATCAATTGACAGAAATAGACTACGCTTATTTTAGTTTCAAATGGTCTCATTAGCATTCAGCTCCATTGTTTTGGGTTTGTGTGGCGGGGTTTTGGTAGTGGGGAAGGGGCTGCAGGGCCGGCTCCTGTGAGAAGCTGCCAGAAGCTTCCTCGGCTCCAAGATGGACCCGCCGCTGGCCCAGGCCGAGCCCATCAGCGATGGCGGTAGCACCTCTAGGAGAACAGATTTAAGAAGGGGAACCTGCAGCAGGAGAGGAGATTGGAATGTGAGAGAAACTCCTGTGCAGACCCCCAGGTCAGTGAAGAATGAGGGGGAGGAGGTGCTCCAGGCGCCGGAGAAGAGATTCCCCTGCAGCCCGTGGGGAAGACCACGGTGAGGCAGGCTGTCCCCCTGCAGCCCAGGGACGTCCACGGGGGAGCAGATATCCACCTGCAGCCTGGGGAGAACCCCACACCGGAGCAGGTGGCTATGCCTGAAGACAGCCGTTACTCCATGGGAAGGCCTATGCTGGAGCACTCTGTGTCTGAAGGACTGCAGCCTGCAGAAAGGACCCACGCTGGAGCAGTTCATGAGGAACTGAAGCCCATGGGAAGGACCAACGCCAGACAAGTTCATGAAGGACTGTCTCCCATGGGAGGGACCCCACGGTGGAAAGAGTGAGGAGTCCTCCCCCTGCGGAGGAAGGAACGGCAGAGACAACGTGTGAGGAACCGACCCCAACCGCCATTCCCCATCCCCCTGAGCCGCTGGGCGGGAGGACATGGAGAAACTCAGGAGTGAAGATGAGCCGGGAAGGAGGGAGGGTGGGGGAAGGTGTTTTTAAGATTTGGGTTTACTTCCCATTATCCTGTTTTGATTTGATTAGTAGTAAATTAAATTGATTTTGTTTTTTCCCCAAGTTGAGCCTGGTTTTTGCCCATGACCATAAGTGGTGAGCAATCCTTCTCTGTCTTTGTCTCAACCCATGAGCTTTTCTTTATATTTTCTCCTCCCCATCCCACCAGTGAGGGAGGAGTGAGCAAGCGGCTTCGTGGTGCTTTGTTGCCAGCTGGGCTTAAACCACGACATCCATAAATTCTAGTTTCTTTTAGCAAAGCAAACACGTCCTTCCTACTCAGAGCAACTCAACAAAACCTCATTTGGTTACTGCCAGTGGAACCTTTGTAGACACAGGTCCACGTGGCCTTTGTGCTTCAGACAATAATTTGCTAACACCTTCTACATGTCGAGCCTTAGCTACATTCCCCACATGCCCAAAACTCCTCTCAACATTATTTGCATATTAGAATATTCAAGAAATGCAGAATCAGACCCAAGGACAGCAGAGTATGTGTTGTACAATTCATTGGGATAGAAACATCTCAGTCATCATTTGTCCTCACTTACAGGATATATTACCTCTTCAGCTCTGGTTGCTCTAGCAGAGAGAATTGCCTATCAGTTGCTTTCTATTGTAACATCAGATAGCATCTGCTCTAGGTATCTTCAGTAACACACGTTGGTGGGAGACAGTTTATAAGTGGAAGAGTGTGAGGGTTTTCATTATTCCTTTGAACTAGGATGGCTTGATCAATGGCTTGATCCTAGCCATTGAGAGGACTAGAGCAGAGCTGAGTGCCTGTTTCATGTCCAGTATTTTTCTCCTCTGACCAGATAAAAAGGGATAGGGAGAAAACACAGCCATGATGCTTGGCCTCAGTAAACCTGTCAGGTAAAATGACCCACAGCAGGAGTGCTCCAGGAAACTTTGAAGTTCTGCAAACCACAACTTTTTCTCTAAGATGCACCTCACCTCTTTTTCTTAGTGATTTTTTTAGTGATTCCTGGCTAGGCTGTTACAAAGCACAACACGTGCTCATAGCTTCCATATATGCCTCCACAAGGATGCTGATGCTTTTGTGCCCTGGCCCCTTAGACATTTCCCTTTACCCAACATTCATGACTTTTTTCTTGGATTTTGTTTTGTAAAACTTTTCCTCTCCTTCCAACATCAAAGGTATCTATTGTTCAGATCACATGGTGTCTCAAGGGCTCACCACTAGTTTCTCCCCTCTGTCTGGTTGCCTAAACCCCCCGCAGAGATCTCTGCCTGTCCCTTCCCACTAACCCATATTAAAGAGCAGATAGGAGCTGCGGAAGATGCTGACTTCTCAGGAACTACTTTGTTTTCTCAAAGACTAAGTGACTTCTATTTTTCATTCATCATCCAAAGATAATCATACACATTTACCAGCAAGAAGAGTACTGCTACTCAAATATAAGTGTTAATATTACACAGACTGTTACATCTATCCAAGATGGACACCATTTCCCTGTTGCCTTCTGCAAGCCTCTTTCTTTGACTTCAGGCCTTATTTTTTCCTTCTCCCCTACATGAGGATATTTCCCTTTGTGCTCTGTTTCACAACAGTGCAGCACTTTCCAAGAGATTACGGATTTATTTGGCAACATCAGGCTCTTCCACCCCATCTTCCCCACTGGTTCCTCACCCCTAGAGCTCAGTCCTCAGCCAACGACCTGCTGAAACTTTCACCCTGCAGGCTGCTCCGTCTCCAGCCCACTTAGCTGGATTCTGCTCCCCGTATCTCTACCTGACAAGTGCTGAGTAACACAACTTGTCCGAACCTCTCATCCTCGCATTCACGCAGTTTTGCAGGCCTGGTCCTGAAGCACATCCTCCTGCAGTGCAATACCCACCCCCTTTAGACTCACACCTTGCAGACCTCTCTCTTGGAAAAAAAGACAAAGGGCTTGTCTCGCCCACAGACCTTACAGGGTCAGCTGATTCTCTGGTAGAGGAAAATATTTAGAATATACATTGCTGCCATAAATTGTAGATAGTTAAAAGAAAAAGAACCCTGTGGAGATATCTGAAATCTAAACTCAGACAGGCAGCAATCTAAAATAAACTACAGCCGGTGTTTCAGCTTTGATTCTGCTGCCACCAAAGGTAAATGGCACAATTCCCATTGATTCCAATTAAATCACAGACTAGGTCCTCTTCTTACTCATCGTTCTTTTTTAGATGTCTCTATTTGCTTTTCAGTAGTAAGTTTCCCTGCAATACTGTGTGGGTCTCAGGACTATGAAAATTTTTCAGGGAAATCCATGCAAGTGCAAATCTGGTATTATTTTTTTAATAAAGAAAGTAGGTAAGATTTTTAACTCCTCCAATTAGTGGCATGGAAGAAAAAGCAGCATGGTTTTGTGCTCATGGTTTAGCTGGTTTCAGTTTGCTCTATCATCTGTCCCAAGATCCAACATACCTTCTATAAATCTCTCCACTTAAGAAAAAAAACACTCTCTTATGACACTAAATACCTAAGTACTAAAATGCAACTGTTACCCATGTTGCAGTGAGATGGGTGTTTAACCCTTACTCATCTAGCTTGACCTTGACATGGCTTATCTCAAAGCAGAACCCACACGCACACATTTTTAGCCTGCGCTTTGCACACATGCATACAACGGAAGCCATGCTGACGTGCAACATCTCTGCATTGATGCTGCCATTCTTGTGGGAGTTGAGTCGCCACAAGCTGTGCAGCTCTTTGCTTCACTCTCCATTCTTACAAGGACAGCAAGAGGGTCTCCTGGCTTACACTTCAACAGTGACACAGAGAGTGACACTGAATCTGTGCTGTGGGCAGTTCAGTTGCAGCTGTTTTGAGACATCTGTGGGTAAAGTTTCAGGGTTGTCAGCTCCCACGCTTTGCTGGGCTCACAGTCCTCTTTCCTGGAGGTTACTACCTGCTGTCCTTGAAACTCTGGCCTTCCTGGTTGCAGACAAAAGCCTGGAAACATGGAATCTTATGGTATTTTGATGTGTGACTCCTGACTTTTTACCATGAAGGGCACATATTATTGCCTCCTTTCAACTTCCCTTTATCTCTTTGCATGCAGCCACACCTGCAGATGTTCAGGGAGGAGTGCTTGCACTCATGCACCCTAAAAGCAGCTTCTGTGTATGCAAAAGTCAGCACCCGTGTGCACAGGTGTCACTATTCCCAACGGGCGGGTGCAGGAGTTCTGCTTGACGGGGCCGCATGTGTATAAGCAGTTGCCCCTTTGGGCAAACTAGTGTCTAAATACCACATTTTAGCAAAGTAGCATAGCTTCTACCATGTGTTCCTTCCATGGCACTTTTTTGAAAGTAGTTTTATAGTGTTAGATACACAGATGTCTATCTCAGACTTTTTTTATTTTCCACTTGTACTATCTGACACTACTATGCAGAGCTTATAGTTTTATGCCACTGATGGATCCTGGGATGCATTTGCTCTCTTTTCCTCATTGGAGTTCTTAAAGTAGTCAATGCAAGTTGTGAATTTTTAGGACAAGATTAGATCCATTTCCTGCATGTGTAGCCAAGCAGAGCACAGTGTACAAAGAGCCTCCCAGAAACGAATTACTGCCTGTCAGGCACAGAAGATGTAAATATCAAAATGTCATTGTCTATCACCGCTTCAAGATCCTCACTTCTCCCCTTGGTTCATTTCTGCCTCTTTTTTGTGTGTGTATTATTGTATTTCTCTCATCCCACCCGCCATGATCAGGCCAGCCGCTATCTTCCCACATTTCCTTCTCTTTTGTATCTTCTGCCAATCCCCCAATACACAGCTTTCCCCTGAAGAAGAGGATGGGAGGGCAGATGACCTCTGTTTGTGAACATAACTCTGATACCAAAGGGAAACAAGGACCACAACACAAGCCAACCTTCTCTCTGTATCCTGTCCGAGTGGCTGTGCCTCAGAGTGGCCATCTTGGGACAGGCAATGCCTCTGTGGTTTTGCTCCACACAGTACCATCAGCACTAGATCTCAAAAAAAACCAAAAACCAACTGTGACATAATCCTGAGACTGCTGCAAAGAGAAGGAGGATAGAGGACGCCAAGGTGAGCTGGCACAGGATCCCAGGCTTGGCTCCTTGGGGAGCTGCTGCCACAACCCCCAGGTCGCAGAGCCCCTTCCCTCCCTCCGTATCTCCACCCTGCACGCCTACCCTGGATGGCACCTCAGGAAAAGACAACTGTAATTGGTGCTCATGCTATCTATCAGGCATAAACAATGCTGTTGATGAGGGTAATTTTCAGATGAGTTGAGATAAATGTGTTTTACTCTGAGCTTCGCAGTTATTTCACACAAAGCTCAGAGCTCAGTTAACTGTTTCTAATGTCTGCTGCCGAGAGCACTCAGCACACAGAGGAAGAACAGGCCTAAATAAATGGCCAGGGTGGAAGGGCTTAGAATTGCCCATGCTTGTTACCACGCTCATCCTCCTCAGCTTCCTCCAGGGCTGGGGGGACACATGGCCTTGCCCCGTAACTGATGTGGCTGGGATGCTGGTGGGCCAGGCAGGGATCAGGCCGCTCTGCCCTGCAGCCACCTCCCAAAAGAACAGCCCTCCTGACTTCATGGTGTGCTGGGGTCACGTAGCAACACTCAACCAAAAACCTTCTTAATTTAAATTCATCTTAAGACAGATTTTTAAAAGATGTACCAACAAAAATGTCAAAGAGCTCTGTCATTTTGCCTCAGAGATGGCAGAATGGGTTTGCTCCTCCAAATCGAAAGGCAGGAGCTCTGTCCCTCCAGCAGAGTCACATCCTGGGACCCTGCTGGCAGAAGACCTTCTGCAAGCTGGCAACAAGTTTTTTGTATCAGGTGGATCACTCAAAACACCCTTGCTGCTTTCAGAGCAGTACAGAGGGAGCACAGATCCTCATTTCTCTTTATAATCCCTGGATTGTTACATCAAGAAATGACACTAGATGATGACACTGACACCACAGCAGCCTCAGGGGAAGCTGCCCAGAATGGCCTCAGCCACCTTCACCATGAAGCTGCCCAAAGAAATCATCACTTCAGATACCTTTAATAACAAGGCCTATGACTCAGATAGCACTTCTCATCAGTAAAACTCGAAGGTAGCTAAGCCTCATTACCCCATACAGATGGGGAAAACCAGACCCGCTGGGCTGAGTGATTTGCCTGTAGCCCTGTAGCACCTGGCAGACCTCAGAACAGAATCTAGGGCCAGGGCCATGTTGTGCTAATTCACAACAGAGAGCCAATACATCCCACCTGCCTCAGAGGGGTTACAGCCCGCTTGCTCCTCTGCACGCATGAGCTGAGTGTGACCCCACAAATTCTTTTGCCTGGAGACAGGATGAAATATAAATTTAACTGGTTATTTTTGCCATTAAATGCGTTCCACCAGCCTAGTCCCACCATATAGTATACATGAATACAAAGTAAAACAGAATATTAAAAATCAAAGTGCAAGTGGCTGAATTCAGTAAAGCTAATAGTTGCATTCAATAAAGTAGCATATTTGTGATTATGGAGTTTTGTTAGACATATTTTTAAGATAACATCTTTGTACGATGTAGTTAAAAAGAATGGTTAGGCTAATCAGTGCAAGGGTTTAAATAGTCTTAAATACATTAGCATAATCACTCATGAAGCACATGTAGTTTATAAATGAATTAATAGCTACAAATTAAAGAAGAAATGCCCGCTTTTTAAAGCATCTGCCCAATTGAAGGGAAAAAAGGAAAGTTGGGTATTCTAGTTTTCAAATGTGCCTGTGCGCTGTGGAAATCCCTGATTGTGTCCTCCCCTCAACCTGCCCAGCCCCCCATGGAGCTCCAGGGGCAGCTCACAGGAGGTGGGACTCAATGCATGAATGAAGCTTTGCAGACCCCAGTCCTGAACTCTAATCAGTTCTACCTTACTCAACTTTAAGACTTTTTATGTTATGTTGTGTTGGGGTTAAACTGTCCTAAGATTTTAAAGTGCTTGTACCTTCCCAGAATTTAGAAAAGGTGTATTTTTATTAATAGGATGATTTTACAGACCTGTTGAACGTTCTGAAGTGAGCAGGATGCATGGTTTCCACTCTGTGCTCCCTCATCCCTGCACCACATTCGTGTGCATTAAGCAAACAAGGATGACTTCGTCACTGCTCCCTGAGATCAGACACACCTCAGCTGTCCATTCCCCTTGGAGCTGAGGAAGACAAGTGCCTATATGGCTGCTCTGCAGCCAAGGAAGCCTATACTGAAGAAATCCCTGCTGGAAAGACCCGCTGCAGCCCCATATCACAGCCTCCATTGAACACGCAAAGGTGCACACATGATGGGGGTTCAGATGTTTCATTTCCTGGAATGGAAAATTAAGGGGTATGATTCCTGCAAAAAAGTGACATAGAAAAGGTGAATAAGAAATGCTCACTGAGAATGAGGGACACAAAATAGAAATCAGGAGACAGAGCCAAAATGAGGCAAGGTACTTCTCAGTAGAACTGGTAGTTAAATTGAGGAGCTGCTTGCCAAAGCATATTGTGAATAAGTACATGGTCTCAAGATGCAGTTACACAAATTCACAAGACAGACATCCATTGCAGTACTAGCCACGGACTTCTGTGGCTTAGGAAGGAAGGAAATTTATTCCTGCATTTGCCCTGTATACCCTTCCCTAGGCATCTGGTTGAGCATTGCCAAAAGACAGAGCTGGACCAGCCATTTTACATTCTTGTATTTTTTACTCCTGAGTGGCACAAGTGGGAGTTAAGAACTGCATTTTCCAAAAGGGAAACCAAAGGGGAATGTTTTACCCCAAGGAGGCAGGATGTTTCCTTACTGGTTTGCTGCATGAGATTGCTTGAACAAGCTCATTAACTTTCCTCTCCTTAACATCCACCCCACCCACAAAACGCACTGGCAGTGGGTGTGTTGGGGCTGTGGTAAACACCTCTTGTCACCTCCCTGCCCACCCCAGCCTGCACACAGCCCTGACTGGGGACACCAACAGGTTCATTAGTCCTGCTCGTGCTACAGTTTCATGGTGGGCAATTGCCAACCACTCCCTGTGGAGCAAAAATTTAGTAAACATGTTGCCCTTTCGGCTATACTACTTTCTTTTTTTTTTCTATGAAAGAGCATATTTAGCCCTTTACACACACTAAGTCACCACAGGTGAATGTGCCTTGTATTTTGGATGGATAGGTTTGTTTTCTTTATCTTCCTGACTGACTGGGAACTACTACGAGGCAGTAATTAGGAGCCTTGCACTGGAAGTCCAACCTTCTGGCTCAACTCCCTACCAAATTTGCTGCTATTTTCATCATAGGCTAAGGGCAGCCCAGTCACCACTCACACTGAAGAGTTCTTCCCCCAGTTCTCAGAAAGAGAATAATCTAAAGTCTCAAACTAACTGAACTGAAAAAGAAAAAAAGAGGAAGCCTCAACGTGAAGAGCTATTATTATGTCTTCTCACATTTTGCTGTAGCTAAAAGCATAAGTTGTATATATAACTAATGCACCACCCACCCAAGCAAAAAATACTTGCTTGAAAAAGTAAAGGCATGCCTGTCAGAACTCATCCTCTTCCATTCAGTCTCCATTGTATATTTTTGTTACTGTGATAAATTAGCCCACTACTTCTCAGGTGATTCTAGCATTTCAAATTTTAACACAGGACATACTCAAGTGAGATCGCCAGTGCTTTCTTAAATTCACTAGCAGGCTGAAATCACAGGGCATCTAGTTCTCAGCAAAGCAAAACCAAAATGTGAGGGTAATGGGGTGAAAGTTTGAGGCCTGCCCTCCACTTGCACTCACTCACACACATAAATGTTTCCATCCTGGCGGCTATAAACACTGTTTACCATCAAACACCTGCAACAGATTTCCAATACTCTCATGCCTGCAGTCTAGGTTAGGATGTAATCTGTTTTGTATGCTAGTACATAGCAGAAACCTGAGATTGCCCTGGAGGGTTACAGTTTATAGGTGGAGCTGCCTGGTCACATCTTTCTTCTTAGTATTCTCATTTCTGTCTTTCTCCTTCAAGATTCTAAATGTTCTTCTCAGTGTCAGCGCTGACTTAAATTCTTTCTTCATTAAGCATAGCTAACCTCTACTTCAGTCTAAGCTGTAGTCATTTTCTGGTGTACACAGGCAGACTTTCCAGCCAGTGAAAAGGAACACAGAAAGATAGAGAGAGACACCTCTCAGTCATCAAAATAGCGTCTTTGCACCAGCACCTTGCAATTTTAGCTCTAGAACCATGCTTACAAATATAGAGAGCAAAACAAGGAGATTGTACTTTATCTTTTCATGGAAAGATGGCACAGTCTGTGAACAATTATACTTTTGAAAGGCAGTGGTGACAAATTCTTGGAATTTCTCTGAAATGTGAAACAAGGTTGAGAATCTCTAGACAAGACTCCAGACATTCAAAATATTTAGCAACTTCACAGGTGGTTTTACAGGGATATTCTGGTAGATCTTGGACCTCTGCTGTGTACCATTACTAACATCAGGATAGAGAACATGTCTTCTCACTAGTTCTGCTGCTTTCAGAATGTCAAAACAAACTCAAGTTCAACATAGTTGGCCCAGGTCCTAACTTTGATGCAAAAGGGAACTATTATCTTGCAAGATAATGTCCAGGGAAAACCATAATGCCATGCACTATTCCTGGACTAAATCATTGTATGCTTCTCCATCACGCCCTTATGATGCACCCTAATTCTTCCTCAACAACCCACCACAGAAACCTGGGTAGAGTCAGCTGAGAAGCGATTCCATAATTTTTAGGGCAACTGTTCCTCCAGTACATACAGCAAAGCTGCATGGGCTCCAACGGAAAGTTTTAAGAAGTATCTGGACTGAGTTAGAAAAGGTATAAAATTTGGGATCAAGATGCCCCAGCAAGCACCATTATGTACATATTTTGCAGCTTGTAGCTGAAGTCAGCATTAACATGTTGACGTACATTAACTGCTGGCATGCAAGGACAGAATAAAACATTCCAGAAGATCTATTCTAAGATGAAGTATTTGAATCTGCTCTCTAGCGCTGCAAGGTGTAATTGCATTCAGGTATTTATGAAGTTCAGGAAGTTCAAAGCCATTTCAAGCCTTTGCTGGGTCACAAGCAGTGATGGATGTGATCATACAGTAGAAGAAAACCCTGGTCCAAGACTTGTGTACTGGTTTGGTCTGAAACCACAGACACAGCTCCGCTCAACATGGAAGGAGTCCCTGGGATTATTCCCTGTGTATATTTTTGTGATACAGAGCCTATGTTTCCTAGGTTTGGGGTGCACAGGAAGGCTTATGTGCTACTGAGCCCTTCAGAAAAGTGGGGTTTAGTTTCCCTATGCTGATTTTTCTACCTTTGTTATGATATAAGTCTAATGCTTTTAAATCATGCAAATGTGTCTAGAGATTGCGATGGGTGTGTGTTTGAGAAATCCAAAAATAAAATAATGTAATGCAGCCAAATACTTAATTACCAACATGTGCATCTGTTGTCAAACCATACGCTAAGTGAGTGGCATTGCTCATTAGTTCTGCTTTCAGGAGCTACCAGGCATTCGTGTCATCACTACCAAGAGTCTTCTGAGTCTGAATCATCTCCGGAAGGGACAGATTCTGTCACTCATGCAGTCACTGTTAACAAGAATGCTGATGGCGTAGCAGGTGTTTCCTCCACTTCTCTAAACCTGGAAAGGTTCTGGCACAGCTTCCCTCCAATTTTCCCTCTTCAGAAAGGAAAAACATTCTTTCTCTCCTGGCTCACATGAACAGGCAGGCATGTTCCAATAACTCAGGTATTGGATACAATTGCTCCTATTCTCTCTGTTGCCTAAAATACTGTGTGATTATCACACCATGCTAGGTCCTCAGGAAAGACTGCTGGTTTACCCAGTCCAATCCCTTTTCATGCAATAAAACTCCCAAGTTGAATAAAACTTCATGCAAAAAAGACCCAATGAAACAGAAGGCAGTCTGTGACCCACAACAGTAAAAAAGATCCGCTCGTTGTTTACCTGACCTATTAATTCTGCAGTGCATCTGAAATGCTCTTGCAAAGTCACTGACTGATAAGCCCTTTCAAACCTTTAAGGGCATCTGATGTTCTGAGATGGACTTGGAGAACTTCCTGTGCTCTGTCCACATCAAGCGAATGCCAGCTGGGATCCAAAGAAAAGAGCAGAGCATCACTACCAAGAAAACAACACTCAAGTGCCAAAGAACTGTAGTGGTGGAGAAAGGATCTGAGCAATCCCAAATACAGGTCACAGCCTGATGAAATGCTACAGTAAAAGCTCTACAAAACCGGCTGCTCCTTGCAGCCTGAAAACCCCACAGCTTTGGATAAGGAGCAGAAGGCATTAATGAGTAGTAGAGATTGAATGTAGCTCCTGCTTAGCTCTTGCAGTACTGAGGGACTGGGGCTCACCCACTCCCTTCTGGGGACTGCCCAGAGATGGGTCTGACCTCCACAGCTTGTGCAGTCAGTGTAGCCTCCCATGGTTTCGGATGGGCTTTAGAAGGGCGCTGCTTGCCTCGCACCTCATTCTGGCTACTCTCCTTTGGCAGCTAGGGGTCTACCATGGTGTGCAAGAGCTGACCCAGCCCACGCCGGGGATGCAGCAGAGAACCAAGGAGCCATAGCTGTGCTTCATCACAGATGGGGCTTTGCTAGATGCCAGTTAAATTGCAGCCCAGTTCCACTCCGCTCTCCCACACTGCCTCTGAGCCAGCAAGCCATAACTCAGGTCTCTCCCCTCACTTGTGAAATGCCTCATGGCCACACAGGGCTCTTTACGCAGAGAAAAAATCAGCAGTTGGCCAACACTGAATGTGGCCAAGCCCAGGCTCAGGTTGTGGCATTTGTGTGGGCACAGCAATTCCAGATTGCACCCGGGTTGCTACTGCGGAGCTGGAGAGGGCAGGGATTCTCTCTTCCTCCCTTCCTGTGCCCCACTTTTCTGTGCAACAAAAAGGCCAAACCAGATCCTTTTTTTCAAATTGCTGAAGACGGCTCAGGCACTCCTTTTCACTCATAATCAAATACACATTTTCTTTTCAGTGCAGTGGCTCCCAAGGGCCAAAGTTCAAGCTGGAACATTGAAACTCACATGGCTTAAATCACCAGTGGGACACCTCTAGTGCTGGGGCTGATGTACCCAGCTTGGACCTGTTCGGGACTTGGACAGTACTGGGCCCCCATGCTACAGAGCTCCCCTCTGCAAGCTTTCCTGTCCCTGCCAGCTGCAGCAACCAACACTGCCTACAGCAAATGTGTCACATGTAGGTAGGTCACTAAATATCATGCCCAAATGCAACACAGGACCAGATGCCATTAAAAAAAAAAAAATAAAATCCTGTTGATGTAAGCACTATGCTTTTACTTCCCCAAGTCTGACAAGCCTCCTACACAGCCAGCAGCAAGCAGCTATTTCCCTTGTAATATCATCAGCCTCCAGTAATGTTCACTTGCCTGTTTTTAATCCCCTCTGCAGCCCTTCCTACCATCCCATGATAAATACCTTCTCCTCTACCATTTCATGACTACCCAGATCTTTTCCACTCTCTCCCCACATCTGGCTTCTAGACTGTTTTCCATTTCTTTCTGTTAACATTTTCAAAGTTTATCTAGGGCTCAACAGACTTTCTTTCCCTTCTTGTTGGTGGAAGGAAGAGGAGGGGGAATCTGCTGCTCAGCTGGCTTTGGCAAGCCTGGGCAGCTCTAGCTGAACTCCCTAGCCCTCTGCCAAGAACAGTGTAAATAGGAGCACCAGAAACATCTTTTAATGTCATTTGTATTAATATTTTTTTGAATCTTCACATGCACACTTGAAAGGGATTTAAAAACATAAAAAATAGAGGGAAAAGGTTGGCAACCATATGAAGCTCAGACTGTATCACACACAGTACTGTCATAGTGAAGCCACTACAGCAGGATGAGGGTCTAAGCTGTTTGTATCAAAGGCCTATTGTTCCATCACTTTATTTAATAAAATTGTTCTTAAAACAACAAGACTGCTCATAGCCTTTGGACGGAAGAAACCATTCCTGTCTTTGCTCATCCTAAGCAAGGTCCATCAACAGTATACATTTCTTGAGGAGAAAGAGTAGTCCCTTTCCCCTCAAGGTATGTCCAAAAGGGAAAAAAGACAGAGCAGGATGAAAGGGACCTATGTGCCTTTTCCCTCTCCAGCTCTTTCCTTACTTACCTGTTTGCCCTGTGAGGGAAGCAGAGTGGGTCTCTGGAACATCCCTGTTTTGCTACCTACTCACATCATCAGGCCCAAAGAGCTCCTCAGAATTTCACTCTGTGTGCCTTAACCTTGGTTCTGTAATCATCAGAGATTTCCTGTGTACTCACTGGACCACTAGCTTCAACATCTTACAGGCTCTGATTAAGGAGCATTCAACCAGCAGTTTTAAGGAGAGTTAAAGCCAGCCAGATTCCTGGTGCCTTCCTTCCTTCTCAACCTTTGGCTTCAGCAGGGTGGTAGAGCCAGCACTATGGGATAGATTCAAAAAATCACCTTTCAAGGAGCACAGGCTGGTTTGCAGGCTGGTTTTCTGCTGTACAAAGCAGAGTACAAACCAGGCCATGAAAATTTCAGGTATGAGGGAATTGGAAACACTTCTCACACTAGGGGTGGGCCAGACAGGGAGGGGCATTGTTAAGCCTTGGACCTAGGGCATTGCATAGTTCACAGGTTCATGGCACCTTCCCCTTCTTCTTCCCATACACAATGCAGCAGAAAGGCTTCAGCCAGTGCTGCAAGGGTGTCACATAGAACCCCAATGAGATAAACTAAATGGTCCCCATCACGGAGGTCTGCCACTGATTATCCTCAGCTTGGGTCTGTGTCTCCAGTACAACAATCGCACCCATCTCCATGCCTGAACTCCAGTCTGGATCCAGCCAGCAAGTCTACTTTGGGACAGTGTCCACAGCAACTTGCAACCACAACTGAAAGGCCTCCTTACAATAGCAAAACATAGGTTTTGAAGCATGAAAGGAAGCAATATAATCTGTATGAATAATCTAGATATATGTGCACACTTTAGGAGGCAAAACAGATAAGAATCTTTCAGGTGAATTAGAGGGCATATACTTGCAGAGAAATATTGCTTCTCCGGTCTACAATCATTTCATGATTACATCTGCTTCCCTGGCCAAGGAATGCTGGTTTCTATTTTTCCGTAGCCCAACCCTTGTTCCTAGCTTCTAGATCAGCTTTTGCATTTTAGTTGTCCCAGTAGGAGACATCATACTCATTCCAGCTCGGTTTGCATTTAACAAATTTCTCAGGCTCTTATTTGTCCCCTTAAAATTATTCTATCTCAGTTAAAGATGACAAGCAATTAAAAATTGCTAGATTTCTGCTAGACTTCTGATGATCTGTCTCTCAGTTGCTATTGTCAATATGGATCACAGAACAATTTATATTGTCACAGGCAGAAAAGAAAGAGTCTATGAAAGTCCCCCAAAGCTTGAAAGAGAATTTGTCAAAGCCTTTTAAATGTTTTGGCCTCATCTTGCAATTTCTCCTTTCTGAGGAGAACTTTTCTGAGGTCCTTGCAAGACTGAAAAGTTCCTTTTTCTTTCATCAAGGAGAACACCTTTCTCCTAATGAAAAACAAAAGTTGCCATACAACAGGTGTTGTTATTTGAAGGTTGGTTTGGGATAACGTAAAACTTGCCTTTGGCTTCTGTAGCAAAAGGCAGCCCAGTTCAGGAGATCAGTTAAGTGTGTGCCTCATTTACGCATGTGACCTAATAATTTACAGTACTAAAAAGCTTTTCTTGCTCAGAGGACATGAAGGTTGTACACTCAGGCCTTCCCCGATACTTCATGGGAACTGGGAGAGCTTAAACATGAATGACACAATCTGCATTTTTCTAGAAAGCAATGGGGTTTGGGGTTTTTTTCCCATTTCTTTCTGCCAGATGCTAAAAGTGACTATCATTTTACATTTATTATAATATTTTGAGTTGTTTTTATGTGCTGTACATTCTTTCTTCTTTAAAACAAGATCTGTGCAGGAAATTTGATAAAGTCATTTTATGTCTTCTATTCATTGCTACTAATTTCACCTGCTGACAAATCAAATTCCAGTCATCTGAGTCAGCCTCTAATTTCAGATCATCATCCCATTTTCCCAGTGTTTTGTCAAATAAATACACTTGTATGTGTCACTACACACAGAAACCTACAAATGATCTACATGACACTCTCTAGCTTTGCAAATTAGAAGAAATTAGTTCTTCTAGAATAAGTTATTTAGGTGCCATAATCATTTTCCATCCCACTTTCCAAAGCTATAGCATTACCAAACTTCTATTAGCTGAGACCCACTTCCTTGCTTCAAAGTTATTAGAGCCTACGAGCTTAGCTATGACTGGGAAATGACAGCTCAGAGAATTGCCCTGCGAATGCATCCGCATTGTGGTCCGTACATGCACTAGTCTGTTGAGGCAGGGCACTGACCCTTTTACTCTTCACGCACTGTCCAGCCAAGCATACAGCCCTGCGCTTCCCACCGTGCCAAAGGACTGCGTGTCTCCCCCTGCTCATTAAGCAGCCAGTGATAGGCTGGGTCATCTGACCCGCTCCAGAAGGCAGCTCAGATCCTGGCAATGCTGTTCTGAGACAAACAAATAAAACAAGAATTCAAGCCAAGAATTCAAGGAAGGGCTGAAGGAACAGTAGGATGCGGCCGAGAGTCAGAGACATATGGGTTATCTGCACCAGGCAACCAAAGAGGGCCAGGGCATGGGCCCAACTACTGGCACAGCATCACCCCGCTGCTCAACTGTCAGTGCAGTCCTTGGCACGGACTTGTCCCATGGCAACGAGCCCTCTCTTAAACAATGCCTGGACACTTTTCAGCAACAGCCAGGGACCATGCCCAATACTCAGTTTGGATGGGCCACCTTGTTGGGCTGGGAAAGGAAGAGAATTTATGGTCAAAAGCCATGACACTCTAGCTGGCCTTGTGGCCAGAGAACAGTTCCCTGGCCTATTTTATTTACTAGCATAGAAGTAATCTTGAATACCACAATTCATTCAGCACAGAGAACTTCCAAGAACGGGCACTGCCTCTTACTAGGACTGCCCCCACTGCTCCAACATAGCAGACTCAGTTTCTTTGTATCCTTTTGTTCCCTGAGATATTTCCGTAGATTCTATTTAATCTCCCCAGTCTTCATGCATTGTCTGGGCTGATTTTTAATTGACCAGAAAATTAGATGAATGCATCTATTAGGCCAGAGCACTATTTCACCTTGATCTGGCCCTCAAACTGAGATTGTAGATTGCATCTCTAAGCAGCAATCTACTATCTTACAAAACCCTCCTCCTCTCCCATGGTCATTCTGTCCCTGAATCTAAGCTTCTCCTATTGGATTTAATTCCAAATACATTAAGTACAAGCTGAGATCAGCAGAGGCAAGTTATAGGAAAGATAAAAATCCTGTTTAACAGAAAAACAATTTCTGATTGAGTTAATGCTACTTAGCAATTTCTATTTTCAAAGTGCATTACAAACATGAATTAATCTTTGCAATATCCAAGGGAGTTAGGTATATAAGCATTGTTATGCGTCTTTTACAGATGAGGAAAACAAGAAGTCAAAATCACCTGCTAACTTAGGGTTCCTTGCTTTTGAGCATTCCAAAAAAAAATCAAAGTGTCTCACATCACAGACCATGTGAAAAACATGGCTTTCTTGTCACTTTTGCATGACACAGTGACACCACTGTCCTGACAAAAGTTTCCACTGCTTGACAGACATAGAAAATACAAAACAAGTTAGGAAAGGAACCAGGACAAGAAAACATCAGGAGTTGCTGGCATCTAGCCTACACCTCAAACCACTGGACAGCACTGCCTCTCACAGCTAGAGAGATTCACAGCTCCAAGGGGAGAAAGGGCAAGCATGCACTAGAGCAGAAATCTGCCTGCTACGGAGCATACGGTACATCTGCATAAGGTAAATGAATAGATATGTATAAACACTGGAAAAAGCAAGTGGCTGTACAAACACAAAGATGAGATATGTTTCTGTGAATGCTGCCCAGGTGTTCTTTCTTTGCAAATCTGATCTCATAGGGACTTTCTTATAAAGTATCAAAGTGAAACAATATTCAGCTTATAATGTTTTTTAGCAAATGCAGATCAGTCAGTTTTCCTGTCTGGGTGCTTATCAAGTGCTCACCAAGCCACTTTCAACCATTTATCAGCAGTACTGGCTAACCTGGGAGGTCCCAGTTGACTGGAAGTTACCAAATGTGATGCCCATCTACAAGAAGGGCCAGATGGAAGATCCAGGGAACTATGGGCCTGTCAGTCTGACCTCAGTGCTGGGGAAGGCTACGAAGCAGATCATCTTGAGTGCCATCACACAGCATGTACAGGACAACCAGGTGATCAGGCCCAGTCAGCGTGGGTTCATGAAAGGCAGGTCCTGCTTGACTAACCTGATGTCCTTCTATGACAAGGTGACCCACTTAGTGGATGAGGGAAAGGCTGTGGGTGTTGTCTACCTGGACTTTAGTGAAGCCTTTGACACCATTTCCCACAGCATTCTCCTGGAGAAACTGGCTGCTCATGGCTTGGACATGAGTACTCTTCACCGGGTAAAAAACTGGCTGGATGGCCAAGCCCAAAGAGCGGTAGTGAACGGAGTTAAACCCAGCTGGCAGCCGGTCACAAGTGGTGTTCCCCAGGGCTCAGTATTGGGGCCAGTTCTATTTAATATCTTTATCAGTGATCTGGATGAGGAGATCAAGTGCCGCCTCAGTAAGTTTGCAGACAGCACCAAGTTGGGCTGGAGTGTTGATCTGCTGGAGGGTAGAAGGCTCTACAGAGGGATCTGGACAGGCTGGATCGATGGGCTGAGGCCAGTTGTATGAGGTTCAACCAGGCTCAGTGCTGGGTCCCGCACTTGGGTCACAACAACCCAATGCAGCACTACAGGCTTGAGGAAGAGTGGCTGGAAAGCTGCCTGGCAGAAAAGGACCTGGGGGTATTGGTCAACAGCTGGTTGGATATGAGCCGGCAGTGTGCCCAGGTGGCCAAGAAGGCCAACGGCATCCTGGCTTGTATCAGAAATAGCGTGGCCAGCAGGACTAGGGAAGTGATCATCTCCCTGTACTCAGCACTGGTGAGGCCGCACCTCAAATACTGTATTTGATTTGGGGCCCCTCACTACAGGAAAGACAATGAGTTGCTGGAGCATGTCCAGAGAAGGGCAACCAAGTTGGTGAGGGGCCTGGAGCACAAGTCTTATGAGGAGCAGCTGAGGGAACTGGGGTTGTTTAGCCTGGAGAAAAAGAGGCTGAGGGGAGACCTTATCGCTCTCTACGACTACCTGAAAGGAGGTTGTAGCGAGATGGGGGTCGGTCTCTTCTCCCAAGCAACAAGTGATAGGACAAGAGGAAACAGCCTCAAGTGGCACCAGGAGAGGTTTAGATTGGATATTAGGAAAAATTTCTTCACCAAAAGGGTTGTCAAACATTGGAACAGGCTGCCCAGGGAAGTGGTGGAGTCACCATCCCCAGAGGTATTTAAAAGATGTGTAGATGCGGTGCTTAGGAACATCATTTAGTGGTGGACTTGGCAGTGCTAGGTTAACAGTTCGACTCGATCTTAAAGGTCTTTTCCAACCTAAATGATTCTATAACTCTATGATTTTTTCTCTCCATGGTTGCAGTGGTTCCCTCCACCGCTCTGCTACACTGTCCCACCTCAGCCCCACAATCCTGCTTAACTCTGCTGCTGCCCTTAAGAGTCCTGACGCAAAAAGGTGTTTGTAACTAAATGAAGGTGACCAACACAACCTTTCTGCAGACCCTGCTTCCTCCCCAGCACTGCTACCTTTCCTGTGCTTCAGTCTCTTGCCTGCCTATGGCTTGAAATCATTATGCACTGTTTGCAAACAAACATGAATAAATTAGAGTAATATTCAAATAAGGGGAAGAAAAAGAGGACTAACAGGGAGGGAGACTAGGAAACCAAGGAAGAAATGCTAATTAATTCAAATAGATTGATTTGCCCTGTTTGCTCAAAAAATTAATTACAAAAAAAATTGTAAATTAAGAATTAAAAGCTCCCAATGAGAGGAGCCAAAAGGTTTTTCTCTGGAATCTACTACGAGTATCTGAAAAGGGATTGTGTCTAATTAGACATTATTTTGCATCAAGATGACCTCATATTATAATTAGAGATATGCTAAATTACTTGGAAATAATTATAATGATTGGATATCCTCCATGACTGCCAGTTTGGGAGCTTTCATGTTCACATTGATTCTACCAACCTCAGTTTCTTTTGGTCAGGAGTTGGATCTTTAGCAGGTATCTAACACACAAAAACCCAGCATTTTTCAAAACCTCTGTCAGGTGTCACTCTTTTTAGACACTTAAACACACAAGAGACATGCAAATTTTCATGTAATAAAACCACGACCTAAATATGTGGCAGGTATGCAGGCATAGTTATTTGCACTCCATTTCCTAAGCAGGGCACTCACAGTGCAAACAGATGTTATTCATTTTTATCTTTACAATGAAAATATCCACAAACACTCCAGCCTTCTAAAACATACTGCTGTAGGACCAAGTTTAGTTTGCATCTACACATTGCAAAAATGTTAGCCCAAGCTCTAACAAGTGTCAGTTGCTATTTCAGTCCTATGGTCTGGCTCAGTGAATCAATTGAACTCCAACTACTTCACTGGCTACGCAAAGGGAGGCAAGACAAGTCTAGCACACCGGGCTGCAGACATGCTGGGCTGTGTGATGTGGGTAAGAAAATGCTAGTCATGCTAGAAAACATTCACAAAGAAGCTAGGTCAGAAAGTCAGGTCAATGGCAAGGTGAGAAACTGGAATAAGGCAGGGAACAGCTACAAGAGATCCTCCTGTATTTCAGCATGTTTCTGCTCCACACGGAGAGCCGGATGGATTGAGCTGCAGTGAGCAAATGACGTTGAGATAAAAGTGAGCCTGCATACCCTGAAATGCCACCTGAGGAAGGGAACAGCTTCAAAGTTGCCCACAATGCTTTGAAAGGCACAAAGGAGAAGGGCTTGCACAGCTACATCAGCCCCTGCATTGGGTCAGCAAACGAGTCCAGCTGCAAATCCAGCTGGACAGAACAAATACAAAGTCTCCTCCAGGAAGAAAGAAAATGACTGCATCAGCCTTCATGTCAGTGTGGCAGCAAAGTGGACAAGATGGGCAACTTCATTTTTGTGGGAACAGCTAAGGATGTCATAGGGTGGGTACAGCTGGTATAACTGGTCTCAGGAAACACGATTACAATGTATCTCCCTGCTCAGTGTCTGGTTTGGAGCCCGTTTCACAAGGCATGGGATACGGATCTTCCTGAGGGCCAGCATACAAAGAAGGCTGGCTTCAAAAGGAAGGCACAGACACTGGCTGTGGTCAGCTGGAGAGAAAGCAGACCAACAGAAACAACATCCATGTGAAATAGCCACCTACTGATGTGGCAATGAGGAGGATGCACATCTCCTCAGTGAAGGACTGCGCTTTTCTGTCTGAGGGGTGGCAGCAGCCTAGCGAAGAGGGAATTAACGAAGCTGTAGGGCAAAGCACGACAGAGAGTAAAGAGCAGAGCTCACCACTGCCTCCCACAATCATTGGCACAACGGGTGGGAGGACAGCAGGTCCCCAAAAAGCTCCAGCAGACCAGCACCACCCAAACACTCAGCAAAAGTACAACTCCACACAACTCAGACCTGCGGAGGTATCTGGGCACCCCAGTATCTGTGCTGTTCTGTGCCTTCCAATTTCAATACGCAGAGCAGAAGGGGAAATGATTTGTGCAGTTATAAAACAGACCAGTGTCTGAGCTGGGAAGAGAAGGGACATTTCCCACATCCCAACCCATTGCCCCCATCCACCAAACCACAGGGCTCTGAGTCTCACCACTGACGTGTACGGCTGTCGGCACGGACCAGCCACAACTGCCACATTCATTTCTAGCATGGCTTTGTACATCTCAACTGCTGCAGAGGTTCAGAAACAACTTTCAATATTTTGTGGTATTGACTTACCCATTCACTGTGTAGTGACATTAGCACCCACAAATAATCACAAAATTAAAAAAAGGATAATTAATATTTAACTTTGCCAGAGGGATGTACTTAAGGGAGAAACCATGTTTTAGGAAGAGCGGCTGATATTTGTCAGCTGGAGAACAGGACTAATTAGATGCATCAGGCAGTGGTGACATGAAGTTGAAAAACAGCTTGTCAAGTCTGAAATGACTTACAGCAAATGGTTATATATAAAGATGCTTTGTTATACACTCACACACAGGTGTGTTCCTCATTTTCCAAATACTTCCTGCGCCTTTTGTTCCTGTGATAAAACAGGTGCAAAGCAGATTTCCCGCTCATAGATACACCATAATTATATTTCAGGTAGAGCAGACATGTAGTCCATTTCTTGTGCCCAAACCAACAAGGTGTTGAACACTGAAGCACCCTCCATTCTCACTGATTTCAGTGGAAGACAGTCAACAACTTATAGGATCAAAGACTTGATGTCTGAACCACATAAGGAAAGTGATGTTGTAGGGGATGAGGCAATGAACCAGGAGGCCAAATTCATGTCTGTTGTAATGTTGGTTGACTGCAGCCAGACAGTTCATTGATCATAGCAAAGAATTTCCCCCAGGGTGTTTTAATTTAAAACAGATTGACATTAATCTGAAGAACAAATCACGCAAATCCTAAACTCTGATCTGATGCAAGTCAGATGCAAAATGACAGCAACTCAATCTCCTGGGCAGCAGAGCTGCCAGCTTCAACTTCAAACTCATTTCTGAACAGTGTCTGGAAGTTCTTGAATACTGCTGGAATAGGCCCAGTGAGGAGTAATTTATCCCAGGTAGAGGTACACATCCTTCAGGACATGCAAGAGCTACCAGGAACATGAAGCTTTGAGGGGGAATGGAGTGTGGGTACTGAGAAGGGGAAGGGGCCGCTTTAGGAAATAAGTGCTTGACTAGTGAATGAGCAATACTAATGCTGAGCAGGCAAAACAGAAGCATAAATTCTGAGACACCAGTTAAACCACGATCATGGGGTACTCTAAAAAGCTTATGAACTTACCTATGAAGTTGAACACAAACTAATGATTTGGATTGAGCTGCTCAGACAGTAAAAACATTTGAGATGTCCTGGGAGTAATTTGTTTAACACAGTATCTGAGCTGTCACAAAAATAAAAGACAGCACTTCCCTCTGTCTGTAACAAAATCACACCACTACACACACTTTGGCACCAGAGAAGAATACTTAAGGCTGTATGTAGCACCTGTAATACATTGCTTATATTTGTAGTCCTGGTATGGTTGGTTTCTAAAGAAAAATTATGTCCACAGACAGCATGCTTTTTTTCCTCCTTGTTACTCATATGCAAGAATGAAAGATCTATTACAACATACTCTTCCTTCCACCTGCTTTGATGAACTGCCTCAAAGCTCTCTGGGGAGACTGCTGCAAAGCCTGTGACTTAAAGCTTAGGCTCAGAAAACAGATACTGGATTGCAAGAGCAGACTCAAAGGTCAGTTCAGAGCAGCACGGGCAGCAGATTGCAGTTCCATTTCTAAAAGCAAAGGATACCGCTGTGGTACAGGTGATTCCCCTCAAGCCTATACCCTCACAAAGAAAAAGATCTGCCTTTAGGGACAAACGTAAAAAGTTCAACTTGAAACTCCAACACCTGTTTTACAGAGACTACTCCAGATTGCATATTATTTAAAAACTGCAGTTCACCTCAGCACCATTTCTCACTAAGTCAGTTAACGATTTCTACGTCTGCTCAATTTTCCAAACAGTGTATTTTATTCTGCTCAGGTTTGTATAGCATGCCCATTGTTGTGATATCTTAACACCTCCCTGCAGTGTGACAACCCACTTCCCTGATGTGCATCTGTCACATGTTGATCTTTCTTTTTTCTCTCTTCTCCTCCCAGGGAGAAATCTTTATAGATGGAAATAAATATGAATATATGCAGTTCACTTTTCAAATATAGCTATATAATGCATTTATACCTTCATACATTATATATAACTTTAAAAAAATATTGTTATTGATGTCTGCTATTATCTGTGCTTTCAGTACTGAAGGCAGAGTTGAAGAAATACATCTTAGCAAAGTACCTAGGTTTCTGGTAGGTCATACATCTCACTGAAATTTATTCCACAGATTTGTGTAGGAGCCTGAGAAATTTTAGCAGAAGGAAAAAAGGAAATATTTGTTACAGAGCCTCAGACAATCTATCAGGTATTCATGCAACACACTTTGCTGATAAGCTCTGAGATCTCAAACTGGACATAGCAGACACGCAAATTTAACAGCATGGAAGATAACATCGTGACTAACACTGAGCTTTGTACCCGGCATCTTGATAGCACTTTTAACACTGCAGCACCTGCTGACTCACACGATGTGGTCACCCTGCTTTGTGATGGCACTGACCTGGAGAAGTTGAATGTTTTGTCCTTTGTCACATGCCAGGCCACTGCAGGGTCATAAACAGAAATTGGGGCATTGGGACACAGCCTCATGCTCTAATTATGTGGCAACCGGCATCTTGCTTACACAGACTTACATGCATCTGCAAAAAGAGGTGGTTGACACACTTCCCATTGCGTTTTTTGCAAGCATGCATGCAACTGCATTGCCGAATGTGCAGCACCTACACATGGCTTTGAATATTTATTTCCTCAAACCTATTTTCCCTTAACCCTTTCAAGCATGCTGCTGACTGTGGTTAATTATAGCTTTAGAGAAAAACCTATCAAAACACAGCAGTGTCTTTCCTAGAGATACAGAGGTTTTAATATGCACATCTGCACAGCATTCATAGTTTTCCTGAACAGCCCTGTTCAAAACGACATTTCTGTCATTACATTTTTAATATAACAATTCCCACAGGAAACTGTTGATGAGGACTGGGATACAGATGAACAGAAAGCGTGCAAGATGAAGGGCTGTTTTCAGCCCACAGATGAGTGATGATTCTTGTAGGGGCTTACCATTAAATACAGACGAATGGTAAATTCTGCCATTTTTAGTAAAAACTACTAAACCAACAGGAAGATTGGATTTGATGAAGGTGGTTTTTAAGTGAGTATAAGAAAACATTTCAGATTTCAGGTGTGGAAATCATCAAAGTCCACAGATACTACCAAGAACAACCAGAGCCAAACTGGCTCTTTTAGCTCCCTTCCCATGCCTGGATCTGCAGAGCAGATCTCTGAACCCCTACAGATCACCACAGGAGGGAGGACTTTGACACAGGGACACAGGACCACAAGCTATCAAGATGCTGCGGTGGCCTAGGAAATCAGCTGAGCCATGGCAAGGCTATCCTAAGACCCCACAAACACTCAGTCTCATGGCAGTTTGTACTGTCATGTACATCACTTGTGACTAGGAGCATGTATCCTGTGAGTTTTCACCATTCATTGGTAACTCATTAACTCAAATGCTTGCAACTGTCTGTCCATAACATTACAGTTTGACCTTGGGAAAGCCACTCACATCTGATTCTGTTAATCTATTAATTGCTCCATGGCAGGTGCTGATCTTCCTTGTCTTTTTCTGAAACAGACATGGTGGATTCAGGCTTTACATAGCATTCTGCCTCAGATTCCCCATCACAAAAGCAGAGATAGCAACATTTACCTACCTCAGCAGGTAGTTTGGATGCTTAATTAATCCTTTCAAAGCTTCTTAAAATATAGATAAGAAGTAAAACCATTGACTTTTAATATAATTTTCACTATGTAATCAAAAAAGCAGAAAAAGCAGTTTTCCCAAGCAATAAATAGCATGTTTAAAAGAATTCAAAACTTATCAAACTATTCATTACTTTAAGACCTGGTAAAAAAGCAAGACCCTTTGAGTAGTTAATCTGACCTGATGTTTAATTAGAACAAATTCAAAGGCAACAACTCACTCGTGATTAAAATAACATGGTTTCTGCCATTTCTTTTAATCAAGTTCAGCCAAATTTCATATTTTGTAGTGGATAATTCAGTCAAGGGCTGTTTAAGCCTCTAACTACAATTTAACAAGAGCCAGCTCAATGAAATCTCAGGCAAAAGATGGCTGCACCAGGAACTGTGTCACTGAGACACGGTTGCTAACACTACTGGCATTCCTGTACACTTGTGCAAGACGTGACATGCACCCCGGTGGGTGGTCAAGTGGGTGATCAGATCAATCACTTGGTTAGTCAAAGTCATACAAATCCACTCAGCTGAAATCAGAAGAAGGACTTATGTATGGAGAGGGAGAGGGATACAGGCTGTCTGTCCATGGGAAAGCTGTCATCCAGGTCCATGCCTGTTTTTCAGTGCAATACCTTCCATCCAAGAAGTCTTGACCATGGTAGGAAGTGCAGCAGGCACACGCAAGGTCCTTTGTGCCAGGAAAGGTAAGAGGCTATGGTGTGGGGGAGCCAAGGACAGAGGCCATAATCAGAAGCACGTGCCCTTCAATAACGATAACTTATACAAGGAGTTTGTTGTTAATTATTAATATTTAAATATTATTTAACACCTTTAACAGTAACACTTCTGTAGGTATAGAGGTAGGACACAGTTAAGATATGAAAGTCTTTGATAAAATTTTGCTTTTATCACACACAAACCAGCACAAGGTATGGCTGTGTAGGATTGTGAATATGAGACACATCACTATAAAGGTTTTGCTTTAAGAGAAAAGATGGCAGGTGCCTGTTGTTGGAGCAATAAGGGGTATTAACCTTGTAGCACCTTAATGCATTGATCTGAAGTGTTTGTAAACAAGATAAAAGGATGTTTTACTATTGTGTATCCTAAAAGACATACACAAGGTCAGGCTACGTTTTACAGTGTATTTGTACCATCAATGTTTGGGTGTCCAGCACTCTGGTGACATTGCAGTGCGACAGAACTGCAGATGTTCACCAATAGACTAAGTTGTTCAAAATACAACGTGAAGCAGCTAAGTGATGGTTATAGCACCACAACGCTTACAACATTAATGCATTAGGAAGCCCACCTGGTTTTAGAAATATTGCTGTTTCTCCCATGGGAGCAGTCAGTTTTGTCCACAATAACTTTTACATGACTTAGCACAGAATTTCAAGCCTGTATTTAACTGACCTAGTTTTGGTTCACATTCTACATCAGCTTCATGCTATCTCTCAGTGGGAGAAATCACAAATGCTGAGGCAAAAAGAGAGGACAAGGACTGGAGAGAACCTTCTCCTGTTACTGGCAACCATCTCATATAATCCCATTTCTCCAGCCAGGTAGCTGGATTACAGAATCCATTTTGCTTTCGTTTTTAGTCAATTGTGTTTCAGCTCAGAATGCCCCACAAATGTCCGGCAGAGAACCGATAATATAACAGGTAAGTGATTAAAGGATGCCCGAATGTGGAAATAAAAGCCCAACCTTAGCTGCAGTAGGAAAGACATGATGCCAGTGGTACCTAAGAAATCCACAACCCACCCCAGCAAAAGTCAACCTGTGACTTTTTAGTCATTTACATCTGTGCAAAGAAGATATAAAACCCTCCTGTTTTTCCTTGATGAAGTTTTACATCTACTTTTCAAAGGTATGAATGATTCCACAAGGCTCACGGCATTCAATACTCATGGCCTATATATTTCTTATTAGCAATTATAATATATAAAAAATATTCTACTAATTTGACAGACTTTATTAGTACAGAGGTTAATTGCCTTTCCCTGACACGTTTTCACTGCCTACATCTGTGTCATAATATTATTTGCTTCATTAGTTTTTAAAGTGGAACAGCTAAAACTCAGGTTATTGAAATAATAACGTATCTATGACTGTGCTTCTGCACCACACTATCTGCTTGCGATTCAACTGATGAATCACCTGTATTTCAAGCAAAGCTGGCCTTGCATTTGGAGGAATGCCAGGACAACAGGTCAGTGTTATCAGCTGTAGGCACTGCTACCCCTTTTCATTTCCCTTGCCATCTTCCAAAAATAGTTCTTTCCTGCAAGAAGGTATTAAGAGTTAAGATGACAGCAGCTGAAATATTCCTTTCTCTTTATTGGGAAGCTTTATTTCTTATTGCGCCAATTTTTCAAAGTTTGATTTGTGGTTTTAGCAAAATGCAGGATTTGGCTAGAAGTTCTGCTCTTTAGGCCATTACTCAGAGGCACACGTTGGTGCCGACTGAATGATTAAGTAGGAAAAGGATTAGTTGTTTGCGCTGAAAAATCACCAGGAACCTCAGACACACACCAGCACTTAGTGATCAAACACAAAAAAGAAACATGGTTTTCCTGCTGTGAAAATGTGCCTGTCCCAATGGAACATCTATATCTTGCAGCCCACGTCCAAAAAATGTCAGCGGATGTGTCTGAAGTGCCGATGTGATGCTGGCCCGCTGCAGCAAACGATAAGAGGACAAGAGCACTGCTGCCCCAAGCAGCTAACAACCCAATTAAGGCCAGTAACAGAAAGCAGACATACAGAGAGCATAAGGAAACAATGAAACAACATGGGTACAACACTGCTTTTTGATTTTTTAAGGTTGTGCTTGATCAGGAATTACAGGATGCGATAGCAGAGATTGAGCACGCTGTCCCAGGAGGCTCCTTCCTGCCCTCTGTTCCCATGCAAGATGAAGGCGAGTCACGTGTGGCACAGCAGCTGCCCGGCTATGGCTGTGTCTCGTACAGAAGGGGTAACTCTCACGCTACAGATGAGCGCATGAGTCAGCCGGAGTGTGTCCTTTCACTTTCTGTCCTAAATGTGCCTCTGTGCACAGCTCACTACCTAACTCAGGCATGCTCATTTGGTATCATGTCCCCTCACCACTGATGATAAAATGCATTTTAGCACTCCTGACTTCACCCCCCTTAATGACTTCCCTGTTACAGCCCACCTTCCACCGGTGATTTCTTCTCTCCTTTTTTTCCCTCATTGTCTTCCTTGTTTAACATAAGAAGGATGCTAGGAACATTTCCTGACCTTTTGTGCCTTCAGTAATATGAGAATACAGAAGAAAAACAGCTGGAGGAAAGCCCAGATGCAACAGCCTCAAAAAGGTGCCTCCGCATGGTCTGCATGGCTTGTCCTGCACAGCTCCTGGATTTGCGCAGAGTCAACGCTGTGCTGGCTTGCTCACCCCAGGCTCCAGCCCCGGACCAGCGTCTGGGAGGAGAGCAAAGCACAGCCGAGGGGGACTTGTCCCCCTGCCTTGTGCACCCACTGCCCACAGACACAGCTCACATCAGAGCGCACGGTGTGGATGCCACAAGCCCGTCCCGGAGTGACTTCACTCCCAACAGCGTGGACGCGAGCTGGCCTGTGATGACTTGCCGAGTGGATGGGGCTTACTCCCTACTGCTGGTCAGAAGGGTGATATGGACAACCTTGAAATGCCACTAGCCAGAACGTCAGTGGTCTCATCCCAAGCTGTGCCGCAACTTGCATGGGGGGCCCCAAGCTGGTTTTGTAAGAGCTGGCTTTAGCACAGCCTGGGAGCGTCCCAGGAGAGGAGCATGGAGCTTGCGGTGACCGCCTGCCTGGCTGTTTGTCCCCAGCTCCAAGAAACACAACAACACATTGCTATGGCTACACCAGGTTTGATAGCCAGCTCAGAGCTAGCTCAGGCACAGCTAAAAGTGCACCTTCAGATCGCAGGATAAACCCAGCACGAGCAGCCCATCAATAGCGGCTGCTTCCCATACAGCTATTCCCCTGCACATCCCTTCCTCCCCCTTCCACTCACTGCAGAACAAAATCACTGAGTACAGTGCACACAGGCAAGAAACATAATTACACACACATACGCTATCTTGAGCCCTTCATAATTACATTTTAAATTGGTTTACTCGGAATCCATTCAGCTAATCATTTTCACCCAACTCCAATCAACTCTAAGCACTAAAATAAATATAACAGCATCTTTACCTGGTGGTGCCCCTCTCTTCTGCCTTAAGCCCCCATACTCCAGTTAGTTGGGCATTGGGAATTTGAATATGGCCAGTTTTAGGTTCAACTTTCATTATGAGCAAGCACCAGACTTCATTCTAAGCCACCAAAATGCACTGGCAAAATTCACACGTGCAAACCAGTGGCAGCTTCCGTCTCTGTTGAATCCCACAAATATTTTCTTCAGTTTCAGTTCCCATGCCTCTGGATATCTCATAAATGTACAGCTGAAACAGAATGCAAAAAGTTGATGCAAATGGATGCCCAATTCTCATTCAGAATCTAATTAGCTTACTTTCCCTTAAAACTGAGCCTGAACTGAGGACGGCTAAGCTCAGTCTGCATCAAGGGAAGCAGTTCACAGCTTCTTACTTGCTATGTGAATGTTCTTACACATACAACTGTAAAATCTGCATTTTCATGAGCAAGTCAGCATTTCTTTGAGCTGTCTCTAGCCTATACTTGCCTGCCTGCAGCTTGCATTCACAGTTTAGGAAAGGAGGCTTGAAAATTCAACCCCAAGTATCTTCAACTTGACTCACCAGACCTATGTATTTTCCAGATCCTTCTAGCTGCCCTTCATGACACGACCAGCTTCTCTCTCCTTTACCTTTCTGGGTGAGTCCTGTGTTGGCTGGAGCCAGGCTGCTGGTGTAAAACCTTCAAGGAGAAGGGCAGTCATTTTCCCTCAGTTCACACACACCCTTAATAACTCTGCAGCGCAGCAGTGTGAATCTAGCTCTCGGCAAAGCTTTAATAGCAAAGCTGAAGGTGTGAAGCTTCATTACTTTTAAAATATACTACATAGTTCTGCATATTCACTGGTATACATAATGCTCCATCTTATAGCACAGAATGCTTTCCAGCCACCAAGCTCAGTGCTTTATTCATACTAAGGAACTGAGTTTCCCAGAACTCTGTAAGACTGGCTACTTTTTTTAGCTTCTCTTTGTGGGCAGTGAGGGATAAACCAAGAGGCTAACTGCCTAGATGGAGGGCTCGGCATGGGCACCACCATGTACCCCCACATGGCTGGCCAGGACCAAACCCAGCAGGGGTGTCCTGGTCCTTAATGCTGATGTCTGAGGTTTCACTGGTCTGGGGGAGGTGGGAGGAGAGGTGGATTGATGTGCTCCAGAGACAGAAAAACATGTCAATATTTTAATCACTGGACAGAAAAACAAGTAAGGAGGAAATTAAGTTTCCAAAAGACTTTTTTTCTGTCCACACCATGAGGCACCTCACCTGCTACCAGCTGGCTCACAGGGATCATTTGCCCTTGGGCTTTGCCTTCTCTTGCCACATGTCCTCCTCAAGCATCTGTGACCGCATCACAGTCCCCTCAGCAGCGACTCTCACTCCCTGCCTCTCCAAAGGACCTGAGCAAGCTATTTGCCCTCTCTCAACTCTTGTTTATGGGTTCCGATACAAAAGACAAGTGTTCATACGGCATACTGTATCTAGGAAAATGTCATGCTTCATACATTCAGTTATCAACCACTGTGCCAAGTGCTTTATGTTATCTACAAAAAGCAGACTTCAGAGGGAAATGAACTACGGCAAATCAAAGTCTATTACTGGGAAAGAGAGGAGAGTTTTAAGCCAGGCTTGCAGTGTTCTTCCATCTGCATAACTTTCTAAATAACTTTACCCAGCCAAAGAGTCAATACATGGTCACCCAGCTGCAGTCAAAAATAACAACTCACCTGCTGTTACCTAGAAGGGCTTTTCTAAGCCTCTGGGGCACAACATCCTGTGCACAACTGCAGCGGACAGCAGCCCGCTGGTTCAGAGACAGCAGCAAGAAGGGTGAAAAACACCTCACACCCCCCACAGCAGCTGGGAGGAAGCAATGAGAAAGTCCCACTCATCCCACCCAATGTCTCCAGATGCCACTGCCGCCCACCTCCAAATTCAAAGCAGGGCAGCACTTACGCTTACCCTCCTAGCCACACACCCAGGGCTGAGCACTGCTGCGAGTGACTGCTCAGCAGGACAGGGAGGTAACATGCACAGCTTCAGCCCTGATTCATTACAAGGAATTCATTACTCCCCACTGTACCATTATTTCCCATCTTCCCTTATTTATACACACCGCAGCAGCACCTGGACTAAAGTGCGAGGGCTTTGCCTCTGTACTCGACAGCTGCTCCCTACCTGCAGAAATCCTCTAGTCTCTGCAGCCAGTTCTGCAACAGGTTTCAGCCCTGCATGGGAGCAGAGCACGAGCAGCCCCATCCACCAGTCACCTCTGTAGCCAAGTCTGTACTCACCACCCAAAAAATAACCCATTGTCATAGTACAAACCAGTTCATTCCTGGTTCACAGGAATTAAATGAATAGGATTTTTTTTTTCCCTAATCTTGATGCTAAAAGACTGAGAGCCACTGAATAAGAGGTGGCTTTGAAACATGCCAGCTCTTCTGGATTTGAAGGAAAGGGATGTGAAATTCAGAAATTAAAACTCAATCCAAGCTTTATAGCTGCTTGTTTGTATTGGGTCGAGACAAAAACAGGGGCCCAGATTCATTAAAACTTCAGTGGTTTGGACTTTGGACTTGCATCTGGATTTGACAGTGTGGGTGTACATATATCAGCAGTAAGGAAATTACCATAGGAAATTAAAGGCACCAACACACAAATCTGCAACCAGTAAGAACAATAAAGAGGAACTGTTTAAATGTATCAGGAACAAACAAAATCCTACAATGGGATAGCTCCACAGCTAGATAGGAATCTCAGAATTGTCAGTCATGATTCATAAAAGAAGTATTCAATAAATATCTCAGGTTTGTATTTGGAAAGTAGCAGGATGGTGTATTCTTATCTCACAGTGATAAGGAAACACTTTCTATTCCATCAGTTACTTAGGGGAAAGTTAAACAGCTGCTATCAAAACTGAACATTTTTCAATCAGCAGCACTCGGTAAGTTGCACCCCAGCATATTAAAGAAATGTGCCAAAGAGTTCTTCAAAATGTTTGTGTTGAGTTTTCGCACATCCTGGACCACTGGAGAACTTCCAGAAGACTGGCAAAAAGCTCATGAGGCATCACTGTTTACAAAGGGTAAAACAAGCAGCCTGGGCAATCACAGGCTGGTTAGCCTAACCTGATCAAGGAATCAAGTGGATTGATGGGAAGGGTTAACAAGGTAACAGTCTCCCCCCCGCCCCCCACCCTTTTTCCACTAGTACTACCCAGTGCACCTCCTGGCCTGGAGATGACATGGCTCAGCAAGTCCCCTCTGCCCCCATGTCTCATTTGCATTGCAGCTTCACCCCGCTCAGACAGGCTCATGTGGGTCAGAGTTGAAAAAGGGTTAAAAGATGGCAGCATAATTAATAGTCATCAGCATGGCTTTGTGGAAAAGTCTTGTCAAATGAGCTTGGTGTTGCTTTTTAGTGAAATTACAAGTTTAGCTGATAAAGGTAGCTATGTCTACGTCGTGGGTTTCAACATCTGTGAGGCATTTAACACAGTCCCACATGGCATTCTGATTAAAATAATTAGCACTATCCAGAATCAATGTACCTCATATTAAATCGATTAAAAGCTGGTGAGCCGATAGCACTCAAAAAGGCAATGCTAACTGAATCATCCTCATCTTCAGAAGATGTCTAATGGGATCCCACAGAAACCTCTTCTTAGTCTAGTGCTGCTCACTATCCTTAGCAATTATCTGGAGAAAATGAAAAAATGTTGCAATTGAAAGCTAGATCTGATTTTTAAAATTGCTGGAGTGGTAAATAATGGAGAGACAAATAGTTATGCTGGCAGATCTGCATCATTGGGTCAAGCGGATTCACTGGAACCTGAGTTTTAATAAGCCAAATGCATCAATGCCTTAAAATCTGTAACTCCCTCAACACGTGGCAGGAGCCTCACAGCAGGAACAGAAAGAGCTAACAATTTCCATCTTAGCATTCTGTGGTGCTCAGTTGGACTGGATTTTTCCTAGGTATGTCTACTAAAGTGACCAGGAACAGGAAGCAGGCAACAATGCTGAACATTGAACACAGAGTATTCACACATGCTGGCTCTACGATAGTGAGAAAAACCTCTCCAAGCATCCTCAATGTATTGCTGAGATTGACAGGCTCCTCCAAAAGGTTTTTCAGAACAAGAACACAACCCTTACCCCCAGTTATCATCATTAGGTTTCAGAATGAATACTGAACGGGAAAGGATGGAAGCAATCCCTCCTACCATTTGGATGGCAGGAAGACACCTCTGCTTTGCTTCTCATTTGAGAAACTGTGCCATGAACGTTCAGTCCCCCAGAAGCTCAGCAGTCAACCCTGCTGCGTGAGTAGAATTTCTTCTTCCTCTTGATTTTCCATGTGGTCTGCCTCAGCCTTTGGCCTAAGCACTCCTGCTTCCAGGCATGCAGTTAGTCTGCATGGGTGAATGGGACAGGGTTATGGCCTTATCCATGCTCTTATCCATGGCCTCCCTATGCTGCTACTGATGATACGTGTCACGACTTAGTGAAGAGCATACAAGAAGTCACAGGAACTTCTGCACTGCCTCATGCTCCAATAGAAGGATCTATAACATGCTGACTCATAAACCTCATAAAGGTCTAAAGTGCTTTCTTTTTTCTTTTACAAAAAAGAAAAGAAAAAAGGAAATTCTTTGGGCAAGGCTTTGAGCTCTTCTTTCACTGTTTCAAAGCCATTTTTTTTCAGTGGGCTGGAGCCCTAGAGTCTGAGGAGCTGATTTCTGCCCCACTGAACACTCACCTCATCTGGGGCTGGCTGGGGCACTCCCGGGAAGGGAGCTCCCACCCACGGGAAGTCAGGGCAGAGAGAAAACCCTCACTTAATAGTCCTGAACTCCAAATACTTGGTTCCCCCAGAGTGGGTGCTTCCCAAAATAGCCCCGACAGTAAACCTAAAACCTGACCTGACAGGAGCAACAGGAGCAAGGGACACGTCCACTGATAACTGACCCTCCGCAATTTCTGCACCCTGCTGCAGCAATGAGGACACCTCCAAACTGAGCTCAGCATGTGAACTGCGCTTCAGTGCTGTCAGCTCAGTCACAGCTTGGAGAAGTAGCAATTTTCCAAAAGGTTTAGGCAGAGGAATTATCATCCTGTAAAATACCAAATCCTGGACCCAGAGCAGGGACTTGTGCCCTCAGCTGCTCTAACATCTCTGTGGGACAACTTGGCAAAGGAGGGAAGAAGGATACCAAATGCTGGGATCCTTGTGCTGAGGCAATGAGTTATAACCATTGCTAGAAACAATTTTGTGCTTGTCAAGCCTCAACCATAACACTACAACAATGCAAGAACTGAAATAAAATTAATACCGTGTTAAAACCAGGAGGCGTATTTCTTAGAGTGACATTCTTTAATTGCCATGACACTACATACGAAGAAATCCTGTATATAAAACTGCTGAGCAGCCTTTGCAAAGCCTACATCCAAGAAATAATGCAGTGAAAGGCTCAGAAAGCTCACCATTGCCTCTATGCCTGGCAGAGCTGACTAAAAGACCAGTAGCAGCTGGCAGGAAATGGGTAAGAAAGCTGACCACAGATAAACTGTAGGATGCTAAAGAGTAGCAGAAGATATACTCTGGGAGAGGAAGCCAAGCTGTCAGGTCACACTGTAGTCTAGTGCATACAGTACATACAGTCCGCTATTGAAGTATGCGGCCACCAGATAATGGTCAGGGGACACAGCTGTCAGGCGACGATGAAGTAACTCCAAGGAGCCTGAAGCAGAGTGTGGTACAGCTGCGGATGTTTCTGTTGAGCAGGATAAAGCCTGCCTGTCTCAAGGGTACCGTAGCAAATTCGGTGTCATGTGAGCAGCACTAAATAATTAGGTTCATCATGCTTATTTAAATCAGCATTGATCTAAACAGGATAACAGCAAAAGCTCCTCAGAGCCAGGCCTGATCTGCGCATGCATAGAAGCACATAAATACTTACTGGGTAGCCTAAATAAAACAACATTAGGGTTTCATACTCATTTTGCAGGTAACACTGCCAGCAGCGTCAGGGAGGGTTTTTTTCTCTGTGCCACAGAATTGGGAAGCTGGCAGCTGTGTGGAGGCAGTGGGGGATTTACCACCGCTTCAGTGGGAGCAGGACACGGCCTCAGGTATCATTTAACATTGGAAGGCTGTGCCCAGGCTGGATGCTAGCGTATATGCTGTGGAGATATTGAGCTTTCCTCATTACATGAAGAAGGTAATTATGGGTCATTAACCTGCTGGGTGGCAAACGGTGCGGCGTGCTAAGTGGATCCAGGAGAAATGCGATGACAGAGCAGGGCACGTTTTGCCGGTTTTGCCAAACGGCCAGAAAGCGGCTGCTGGATCATACAGGGATCAAAGAGCAGGAGTTTAAAATACACCAAGTAATGGCTTATAAACACCATTTCTTAGTCATGCAGCTCTCCAGGAGGGTATTTTAGACGATCCATTGGCTGAGACCTTATTTCAGGCTCAGGAAGCTCCTAGGGTGGAGGAAGAGATCCTCATCCAGACCCACAGACGTGGGTTTGACAACATTGGCTCAATGAGAGAAGGCAGGGACCCTGATGGGCGACACTGGCCTTCAGACCGCTTCAGGAGATGCCTACGCTCACCCCCAGCACCCTAAGGAAAAATTAACCATGCTCCAGCTGTGCACAGGCGTCTCGGCACAAGGGAGAGTCGCTGCCTCAGCAGCACCGCTGCAGCTAACGGCCAGGGGAGGCCTATGAGCCTGCCGGTCAGCCAAAACTGCCCCTCAGCCTTGAAGCAAAAGCAAGAGGGGCGAGCTGCTGCGTGGTGACGAACAGCTTTTCCCTCCTCACTCTCCAGAATGAGAGGAGTTGATGCACTAATGTGACATGTGCTTTGGAGGTGGTTGGTTTTTTTTTTTAAATTCCAAGTGTCCTCTAACTAATGGAAACAATGGGGCTTTGCACCTGGGAAGGCCGTTGTGCATTTCTCTCCGATAGGCAGGATATCAGGGTTAGCTAAATATGAGTTCAGCTGCGGGACTGACTCACTGCTTGTTCCTGGAACTGTCTGAAGGAGGGGAGGATGCTGTGGGCAGGCTCTAACTGTATCATCTGGGTTAGGGCCGGTAGCAGATGGTCCTAAAAACATACTTCCATGTGGGTTTAAAATAGCGCAGCACCCACAATCAGCTGAATGGGGAAATGTGAAAAAGGCTTGTCACACAAGGAATGCTGCTGTGAAGATCTGCAGTCAGGAGGGGATCCAAAGCTTCACCAGCCCTCACAGTGTGGAAGTGCCCGAGGCCTGACTCTCCTGGCTCACAACGGCTCACACCGCTGCCCTGTCCCACCAGCCCTGGCAGGGCAATTCTGGCCATCCCATCATACTTCATGCAAAAGAACGATCTTTTTTTCCCCCACCATAAAACAAAACAAGGAAACTTTCTCTTAAAGCAGCTTTTCTAGTTAAGCGGCACTCCCTGTCCACCGCAGTGCAAGAGCTTGAGCCTGAAAAACTACATTTAAAAAAAGAATCCCTTCTCCTTCATGAGTCAACCTGCTGTACGTGTTGGTCAGCAGCAACGACAGCCCTAAATAGTCCAAGTTAGTTATCATCCGACAGTTAACAACCTGCTGGCTGCTCTGATGCCACACTCAGAGTAAAAGAGGTGGCGACAGGGGAGGAATCAACACCTGGCTCCAAGGCACCGAGAGGCCAGCCCTCCCCAAGAGCCAGCTGAACCGCCCGGGCGGGCGGTGAGGAGCACCCCGAGGAAAGACCCCCAAGTGCAGGCCGTATGGCGAGTTTTCACACCGTGCCACAGCCCAAGCAGAGGGGCTCGCTGGCCCTGAGGGAGGCACAGCAGCGCAGGGAGCACGGCGGGGCTGCCCTCTTCCGTGCCCCAGCCCACCGAGGTCAACCCGGTGTAACCGGCGATGGCTAACCTCGCCTCGGAGGTGCTCGTTTCCTCCAGCTTCCTCTACAGCCAGCACCGCGACCCCTTCCCAGTGCACATCCTAGGGCCCTGCCGGCTGACGTCTTCTGCTTGAAGAGAGATGGGGTGATTTGCTTCTCAAGGCTTAGGTTAACCCCCAAAACTCCCAGCGCCCGAGGGAGCGGGCTGAAGTGAAAACCAAGGAACTGGATTGCTGTTTGTGTGCCTTGGCTTCCTTGGGCCGATGGCGACACAGATGTGGGGAAGAAAAGAACACCCTGCTGTTCCCCCAGCCTTCCCCCCATCCTCCCTGCTGCAAGGGCTGTTACTGGAAAAAAAGCCTGATTCCTCCTCAGGCCCCATATTTGTGTCTCAGTAGATGTGCAAACACATGAGCAAAAGGTTTCTTGCTCCTTCCCCTCTCCCCTGCCTCCTGCTTTTTTGCCATGCAAGCACCAAAAGCGATCTGGGCTGTAACCTTTAGAGGAAGAGACATATCACAGGCACATCTGTTTTTACAGCTAACTGGCCACAGTTTTTGAAATGGGCAGAAGTGGCTCAGATGAACAAAAAGAGATTCCTGAGAAGCCCTGGCCCCTGTGGGGTTCTCTAGCTCCTACAGCAGTTCACGGCAAATGTCCCACTGATGCCAGACAGACGCATCAAGGTTAGCTTGAGATCGCACCAACTGCTAGTGCAAATGGGTCTAGCCCCATTTGCTCCACCAGAATCTTGCACGACTACACAGCAGTGAATTTGGCCCTCCATTTAAAGCACATTTTGAAAGCAAAGATTTTCATAGGCATTACCCCAGTCTTAAAAAGCAAACACATGGTATCTACATCTTGCACTTTGTTTTCAACATCTTCTGCAAACTGTTTTTAGCACTGCAAGAAAGCATTTCAGAACGCATTTTAAAAAACTGCTTTCTGTGTTTGGCTTGACTGGGCTTTTATCAGTACAAAACTACTAGTGTAGCACTGGCTTGTTATGCACATACTGCCAATACAATAAAGGCTGTAACAAGAGATGTTTTAGATGAAGATTATTTATTACTGCCAATGGTTGCAGAGAAAGTGCAGAGTGGGCTGAGAGAAGGAAAGGCTGTTCTGGTGTTTGCTGCAGCCCTCACTCATTACCTTTTCCAGAAAGCATTAAGCTTCCCGCCTGCACTTGCAGTACATATCCCACAATTTTATCAGGAGTCAGTCTCCAAAATCTAGACTCAGGGATTTTAAGAGATGGGAAAGCTATCTGAGTTCACACAGGGTTGCCCTTTCCACCCATGTTTTCACATTTTGGTTCTAGCCAGCCGCAGCAAAGGAGCTTCCCTCCACATTTACCACCTACTAGAGCCCACCGAACAGACACAGTTGTGCAGGAATGGTCACTATTCTTCTGTTCAAACTGCAGTTGCACAAATCGGGCAGGGCACTTTCTAGATGCAGAGGAAGGCACAAAAGTACGGTCTTAAAAGATCTGAATAGCACTTCTGTTTCTGCCTCCAAGTATGCAGAGAGGAAATTCTCCAAAATCTCTAAGATAATCTCTTTCCTTGTTGCTTATGCAAACTATATGCTCCTTTAACTGGAAATTATCACCTCCCCAGGACCCCACTTATTTTTACAGCCTTTCTCATCTCCCCGCAAGAATTCAACATACAATAGTGAAATAGCAAGCCTAACATATGCCAGTCTGAGTACATAATATTTTGCAATAAATGTAAACTATATATATATATATATATATAGGAGCATGACTGTGAGAAAGAATGACCCTACCTACTTCCCATTCATGTTATGCAAACACCTTTCACATGTCTTTGCTCACTGAATGCAAACAGTGTGTACAGCCATGCCCACAAAGCACACATTCCTCATTAAAATCCATGCAATAAATTTGTATCTGATTGACTTTTAAATCCTTCACCTTCCCACAACTCCATCTTCCCCAGATCTAGTGATCCAAATACTGTTAGCTTCTTCAGGCAGCCTGTCACAGTCAGGGTCTTCTGTCTCCATTAGCGGAGAGTGTCCTCCCATCCCTATGGATGCTACTGGCTTGAACCCCAGAATTGGTCACATCCAGTCTCACACCATTGGCAACAAGGTGAAGAGGTGATACACAGAGTTTGGTATCGTGCAAAGGGAATAGACTGCACTTTCCAACAAGGCGCTATTTTTTTGGAAAATCAAGGCAAATGAGGACATTAACATGCTTCATTCTCACATAGGGGAAAGCTTTTCTTAGGTTATTTTTAGAAAGTTTTACTGGTTTTAATTTTGGTAGTTGGATCCTAAAAAAGGAAGCATGGCACATGACCTCTTAAAAAGTTGCAAAACCCACTCTCAATAAAATTTAATATGCCCTGCCTTGGCTTTTCTTTAATGTGCACTGTGTGGAGTGCGGTGGTATGACACTTTCAGCATCAATCATTTCGGCACACTCCTGAGTAATGCGACTACCTCACACCTCTGCAGATAGGACATTTATTCAACAGTACCACTTATTTTCTCTGTGCTATGTACACGTGTGCATACCCACAAACACGTGTATCGCTGGCAGCTTTTCCTTGCTCTCAGACATTACTGCCCAGTGCAGGAGCCACTAAGTGCACAGAAATCAAGAGAGCTGCGCTGACACAAACTCACTCTAACAGACCAGATTGTCATCCTAGCAAAACAGGAGCTCTAATGAGTACATGCTGGTATGTACTCTGGGTGTGCACTGCTGTGTGTCTGTGTGTGTGTCTAGGTAAATTTCCCATCCACTAATTCCTGGTGGAACAAGGGTGGCGAAATCTTCTGCTGCAGTGAACTGATGGAGTCCTGTGTAATTTGACAGAGCTGTAACAGGTTACACCAGCTGAATGGTTGGCTCAGATGCTCTGGAAAGCTGCTCCAGGAAAGAATTCTGCTGCCATATCTATTATGTGAAAGCAGTGCTGCTATAAATTGTATTATTTATTGCATATTTTGTGTCACTGGTGCACTCAGGAGAGTGCACTATACAATGAAGAGGAGCAGGACCACCTAGCTCTCCAAGTCCAGTTCCTCTGAGACCACATTAATAGATGTTCTGTCCAAAATGGCCTCTGAACATTTTCTCCATAACACACACACACCTCCACCCCTACTAAAGCACAGACCACAAAACACTCCTAAAAACCTGAGAAAAAACTAAAACTGTTAGGATACAATACTAAAATAGATAAAAACCGTAGCATACCACAGGAAGTACGAGAGATCAAAGTGTCACCAGTATCCCACATCCCAGAAGTAACAGGGAATTTGCTCCCATCCCCTAAAAAAAGAGTCCATTTGGGTACCACTGTATATCCTGGATGCCACCTGGAGCTTTGGCTTCATGAAGTTAAAATGTGCACAATAGGGCACCCATCATGGCTGATTATTTATTGAAGTAGATACGGACCACTAACATTTTGGCTAACAACACAGACCTCCTTGAACTGCAAGCCCAACTTTCTGCATGGTGGCTTAAATACCAAGACTGTACAGAAGAGGACTTCAGGAAGAAGCCATTTTTAGTCAGTATGTCCCTTGTTAGTCTTGTTGGTCAGCATGTCACCGCAAAACTATATAAATAAGCTCATATTTCCCCATAAGTAAGGTTATAAAGCAGCAATGTGAAAAGTACTACTGATTTAAAGCAAGCATCCCCACTTTCTAAAGCTAGTTTTCCTCTACTCTCATAAAACACAGAGATCCATAACATTTGGGTTTTTAGTAGAGACAGTCAGATCAGTACAGCTTTCAACCTCCTGTATGAGATATTCACTAAGCTTTTCAAAGGAACAGGTGGATTTGAAAGCAGAATTAGACACTTCATATTTAATCATCCTGAGTTATCACCTAAGACTGATTTTCAAACAATTGGATGTGAATTGGCCACAGGACATGGTTAAAAGGAAGTTCGTAGAAAATAGAGCACGTGAAATCTGGAGCCAAAATACATATGGCCTAATTTAAAAACAGGATTAAAGGAAATTCACAAAGTCATTTTTCTGCCAGATTTAATTAGTATGTTTAATATGTGAGATCACCTGAATCTACTTTTACTTGTTTTGTGTCCCATTAGGAGTTTCACAGGAGCAGTAATATGATTGAGTGGCCCTTGTGAGGGATAAAGCTTAGGCTGCTTTGAAACAAATTGAATTAATTTGAAATGATTCTTTCCAGGTATGACATTCTTGGAAACAGATGTGAGGATAGGGAGGGAGGGGGTCAAAAGTACAGATAGATAGACCTATAACCATACCCACTTTTTTGTATATACATTGGCAGCTTTTTAAATATTTGCAGAAATATTGTAACACTAGAAAGCCTATTCACATAAGATTACAATTGATGGTACTCTCTAGAATTAAGCTAGCATTTAAGATAATACAGTGACAAGGGTCCTCACACAGATTTTCCATCTCTACTAGTTCCCTAAGATGTGAAAGTTGTGGGGACTAGGTGATGGGGCTTCTTTTGAAAGATGTTAGAGGGTAAATTTGCACCCAAAGGCTTCGCAGTGAGTGAAACAGGCCAGATGCCAGGTCACTGGCTGAGTTAGAGCCATGGCGGAGGAAAGGCAGCCTTATTTTGAGTGACACTTACAGCCTTTCTACTTGATTTCACTATCATCGATTGATTTTACATGGAAGTCACACAGCAAGTCACTGCTGCTACTCAGCAGCATAAACCCCTAAATTGGATAGAGTGGATTTTATACTGTTTCCCAAACAAATGACATCATAAATGGTTTAAATAGTACAGTTTCATAGCTAAAATACAATATATCAGCAGAGGAAATGGAGGCAAGGGTGATGAGAATAGTATCAGGGGAAAAAAAAGTTCTGAGACTGATTTCTGGAGACTCAGAACATCTAAAACTTGCACCCAACTCTGCAAGCTACAAGTGCTCAGCTCGCCTGAAAACAAGCCCATGCATATGCATTCTCATTTTAACCTACAAAAATATTTCAAAATCCAGGCCCTGATCTGGCAACATGCTGAATGTTTTCCCTTTTCATCAGACAAGCCTCTAAAGAGAAACTGAAGCGTATGCACTGTAGAAGCCAGAGCGCAGCCACAAAGGCTAATTTACCGAGCCAAAAAGCAGTCACTGCTGCAACTGCCATGCAGACGTACCCACTGCCTTCAGCAGAACCTCAGTGAAGACTGAGGGTGTTTATCACCTCACAGGGGGCACTCAGTATCTCCCAGGCTCACGTTGGGGCTACATATGGATGAACTGAGCACTTTTTGCTACAAACACTCTTCCCCTTCCAGGCCTCCTTCGCTTTCAGTTCTGAAGGGTGAACTCATTGAAAACATCTGCACTACTAGAAACATTCTGTGCTTTTTCCAAACCTCATCCCCGTGGTGGCTGTGTAGTAACAGAGAATAGACAAAGCTGCATAACACGAGCCTGCAAGCAATGAAGTGCAGTAGAGAGAGGATGCCGAATGCTGGAGCTTTGCCTCCTACACCGAGGCACTACCTAGGCTCCGCTTACCTTCTGCGCTGTATTCTGCTCTTGGCCGTACAGCCAAAGGGTTTCCACAGCAACTGCCACATCACACCACACCGCTCTTACCTCGGCGATACAAAACACCTCTTAAACGAATTTCGCTCAGCAGTCTGTCATGTTAACTTCTGCACACCTACAAGTTGCTACATGCTCCCCGTGGTATCAAGGCCAATTCTGGAACTGTTTTCAGGATATCTTACGTAATATGTATTTCTCCTTCTTTTGTCCTTTTTCCCCCTTTCCTTTTCACATTGCAGACTTGCAGCAGTAAGGGAAGGGCTCTGTAACCGTCTCACAACAGCACGGTAGAGACACAAATGGGACCCGTCCAGTGTCATTCATAAGTGGCAGCAATGTACCCGGGCAAAAACTGCAAGAGCATGTTTATGGCAGTAAACTTCAATGAGCCACATGAATTCTTCAAACAAGAGAAGGGAAAAGATTTATTTTTGTTTGGGGAATAAGGGATGTGGACCAGCCTCCAGCAGGCCTACCAGAAAGGCGTGTGTAAGGGCTTGCGTCGCCATCTGTTTCTCCTCTTTATCAGCACTCCGGTGCCAGCTGCCTCTGTGGCTGAGCCGTCCCACGTGCGGGCTCCCCTGCCTGGTCCTGCGCTGCCGTCTGTCTGCTCCTTGCTAATCCCATGTCACCGCATGTCCCTGCTTACCACTGACCCCATTTGGCCACACCCCACCGTAAACTCCCCTATAAATCAGGGGAGAGGAAGCTGGCCATCTCCTCCGTAGTGCCAGTTACCTACGCTGCTCCCTTCCCTTGACCGGCTTCTGAGGCACGTGAGCGGATGCTGTGCTCGCCTCGCTTCCCGCATCACCCATCCCCGCGGTTCTCCGGCGCGCCGAACCTCCATTCCCTGCAACGCCATACAAACACGGTCCAAGCCTGAACAACTACGGGATTTATGTTTGCTGATGTAGCACCCACATCCCAGCGTGGCCATGCCCGAACTGCAATTAAAGCTGCAAAAGCAGCCCAGAAGTACAATACCCGGGATAGGCGGGCAGGACACAAACCTAATACCAGATAGACAGGCGGACAGACGAGTTTTAAAGCTGCAGCCACCTGGGAGACATGCACAGTGATGCAATCCAGCAGTGGCAGTTGCCAAAGTCATTCTGACAGCGGGGGCCAAAGGCGGGCAGAGCGCCTGCAGGGGCGCAGGGAGGGGAGCAGGGTCCGCGGCCTCCATCTGCAGAGAGGTGTGAAAACAGGCAGAGCCACGGCCAAACTCCCTTTGGGGTGTCTTGCAGCGCTGGCAGCGAAGCTCTCCACTAAGCCTTGTGTTCAGAGACCATGAACAACCAGGATTGAAAAAATATGTATAACCTGGCTAAAGGACAGTAAGCTGCTGGGGGAACGGAAGGGGGAGGCAGGAGATCGCAGTAGGCTGTGGATATCTGAAGGATGCTGACCCGGACAAGGGCGTGGAGGCCTAGGAAGAGAGCGAGAAGTCTAAGTCTTGCATTACTGCTCCCTGAATGAGTTACTGGATGAAATTTAGAGAAGAACAATGAAACCCAGCCAAGCAGGACAGGCTGGCAGAGGCACTGGCGCTTCTTCTCCTTCTCATTCCAGCATCTCCATCAGGAGTGGAACAGGGAGGAAGGCACAGGGGTTGCTCCCATGGCTCACCCAGGGAGCAGCAACCAGATCTGGCCTTCTCAGGTCACTTGCAGAGGTGGAGAGGATCCATCTGTATCATTATAATATCTTTGAGCCCAGGAGGCATGGCCACGGGTCAAGCATGGACACAATTCAGAACAAAATGATGATGCCACTCCCTGAAGAATTTACCATCAATCTAAGTGTAAGAGAAGTAACAGCAATTGGATGTAGTCTCTCTGCCAGGGATTTAGAAGTTTACAGTGAGTTGCTACAGTGCTTTCACTAGCTTTTCAGCCTCCTCTAGCTTTACTGCTTTCCAGCCAACAAATACTGTACAAAAAACAATACTGAATGCAATTTTCACTTTAAACTGTATGTTGAACTTCAACGTCTTCAGTGAACCCAGGGTTAGAGATGGACTGATGCACTTTTCAGGATGGGTTTATAAACTCAAATCTGGCCCAGATTATTACAGACTAAAATCCATAATAATAACAACTTCATAATTAACTGTTTGTCTGCTAAATGCACACAAAGGCTATTTCCTACTAGTTCCCTAGTATTGCTACCACCACAGCAAGCTGTGGCTTTGTAACCAACCTCCACAGCAAGACTAAGGACTGAGCTGGACTGACAACTGAATTGCAGGAGGAACCCTGCTAGAAGCACTTGCTTTTATTCCAGTGTTGAAGGATCTGGCAAGGCAATGTAGCAAAGGTCATACCATTATCACCAATACTGTCTTCCAGAACAGAGAGCTTCTCTTTCCTGGGGTGTCAACTGAACTAGCTATTACAAACCTTTGACTACCTCTTGAAGAAGAGTCAGTAGTCCATCCAACTTCTTTATCATTTCAACTCTTCAGCAGTGATTTGTATTACAGAACAAGCCATGATCCCAACCCCCTTGTGCTAGGCACTGCATAAAGTTTTTTGGGGCATTTTTTTGTGAAGCGAACCCAGAAACTAAAAAAAAAAAAATATTGAGGAAGAAATTAAATGGAGAGGAGAGGAGAGGAGAGGAGAGGAGAGGAGAGGAGAGGAGAGGAGAGGAGAGGAGAGGAGAGGAGAGATGTTCTATCACTGTATCAAACCTAAATTCATAATGAAGAACACATTCTCACCTGAAGAAGTGCTTACAAACCCTACTAGAGTTCCTGTGGATTTTACTAAAACTGAGCACTAGAAGTATGAATTATTTGAAAAAGACAGGCTAAAACTTCCTGACCAAACACCCTGAACAATGTACAAATGTGGATTTGAGTGAGATATGAATTCAGGCTGGATCCAGTCCCGTGAGGGTCAATCCCATGTCATACAGTACAAAGCATAACTTTGAGATTAAAGAGAACTGAATATAAATCCTTGTTCTGCTTTGGTAATTTTCATTTACAGAGATGCAAAGCACAAATATTTATAAACAATATTCTTACAGGACTTGGAGGGTATTCTTCCCTTTCAAATAATTACTATTTAAAGAAATTCTGACCTCACTTAAAATGAGATGCAGCATGTAAGTATGCAGAGCTTCGTTGGAGAAAATAAATACTATTGAAAATAAAATTAGCGTTGGAAAACCTCAGGCAATAATCCCAACCAATCAGCCCGGCAGGCTTGAAGGCAGACATGCAAGAAAGGCTCAGATAATGCAGTGATGCAAGATGCAAAAGAATCTGCTTGCTTGGGTAAGATAGAAGATCGCTATTTAACACCACCAAGACAACACCTCCAGGCTCTTTTATTTAAATACTGAGCTAACCTGGCTCTGTTTAGCTCACAAAGTTTGTTGCCACCAGATGATGATGAAGTCAGAGGCAAGATAACTGGAGATTAACCTTTACAGATATTTCTGTTCCTGAAATTACTTCCCTTTCTATACTCTGATCCTGGCTCTGACTCACAAGTTTCTTATTCCCTCTTAATGTTGATAAAGTTGAAAACAATTCACCCAGCTGAGGATCAGGCCCTGAATTTTCGTTGCCCTTGATATTGGTCTGGTAGAAGCAAGTAAAATTAATGGTGCTCATAAAGCCCCCAGAAGGTCAGTGAGAGGTGCACAGAACACCCTGTGACTTAGTATTAAAAGGAAGAAATTCCAGTCCCAGTTTCTCAGCCACCTCAACTTCAGAGATATAAGAGGCATCATATGTATGCAAAATGCAAATGAGGAAGGGGATGTATGTGATGGACTGGAGGGGGTAAGTAGTTACTCAACAGTACAAATAATAAGTAGAAAGAAAAGCTTATGAGTACAGCTGTGGAAGAGGTGCTTTAGAAGTGCAAGGAGGAAATGCAGCTACAAACCCATTGAAATATCAGTGCTGTCTGCACGGTTCTATGGTGAGTGTTATTCTGAGGAGGTGAGGAATGCGAGGCAGGGGGTCTGTGGTCTATGGTTTGTTTTTCCATCAATACATATGTCTGACTTCGAGTAAAAGATTAACGAGACAGCTAGCAAATGTCCTAGGAGACAAATGGATAAAATGCTGTTTGTACATGTCAGATGAGGGAGGGCTCATTCTCGTCTCTCAGTCTCTGAATGAATCTTCTAGGATGCACACCTGCACCAGGAAGACTTCCTTGACAAGGTAACCCTTTCCACCACAGAACGCACGAGCACATCAGCATACAGCTTACCTGACATGCACATTCTTTCAGTCAATGTGGTTTGGAAAGAACCTTCCACCTACTTTTTTTCTGCATGTGACGTACATTGCTGCATGTTACAGAAAAGCCCCAGGTAAAGTAAATGGAAACTCTAACCAGCAGCTATGCACCTGGTGTTTTTGCATTTCCCAACAGATATTACAGTTGCTGGAATGATGTGTGAATCTTCTACAACACCTCCTATTGACAATTTAGTTTAGGTGTGGCATGAGAGAGATCTGTGTTATTGATACTAATGACCCACAGCCTGTTGCTAAAGAGAAGGAAGAAAGGAACTGAGGGAATTTATAGTTAAAAAAAAAAACCAAACCCAAACCATAAAACCCCACAGATATTTACATTCTATTACACTTGACAGCAACCACTCTGTTACAGGCTGAAAAGATTGCAGACAGGCGTGCTGACACTTTCACTTTCCAGGGATGATCATGGCGGTGGACAGAAGAGGTAGACTGTCACTAAAGCTCATCCTTCCTAGGTATCAAAACCTCTGTTGCGTTTTCCTCTCCTGTTGGCAATCTGTGCTATTGGTGATCCCTCAGAGCTGATGGTGTAATGCTGTTGGCCTGAGTCCCATTTTGCAAGGAATGCAGTGGCGCCCAATCAACCACCAGCACTAACCACAATCTCCCTGCAGATCTTACTAATCTGGCAGCTCAGCTCTGTGTAGCAACATCACAAAAAACGGGAGCGCTTTTTCCTTTCCTCACCGCCCTTCTTTTTTTGTTCTTTTTTTACCTTTTCTGGAGAAATCTGAGGGAATTGAGCAGATTCCATAAGGAGAAAAGTGACCCATCACTTATAACACTGTCATAGCCTTGAACATCTCTCATGTTCTGATTTCTGCTTTACCTAAAACCTGTGAAGTGTGAGTCATATCCATTTTCCTTATGCCATGATGGGGAGGAATGCTGGTATGTGGGAACTGACAAAGAAGCATGAGGGAACGGACGTTCACCTCTTCGTCCCAACGAAATCTGCTGGTGAATCATAGGGTAAGAACTTGATCTCACCCATGAAGTTGCATGAAGATTAAAAGAACTTCCTTGTGTCTCTTTGCTGTGCCTCTGACTACCAGATTTATTGGCTAGAGATGAGCAGTTAAACCATGCCACTAAGCACAGGGAGAATGAGTTCAAGTCTTGTCAAGGGCCACCCTTGACAACCCAGCTCTAAAAAACATAAGCTATCCCTTTCAGTGAGTCAAGAGCAACTGGTCCTGCTACTGGACACATCAGACAGATGCAGTTGGCTGAGGAAAGGGACATACTCAGCAATGCCAGATACAGTATGAATATTAGTCACGTCAGATATATTTTTGTGAGAAAAGTTTGGAGCCCTGAATAAGAAGGTGATGTTGCAGGAAGTTAGCCCTCAAGTAATGTTTCTATCTCACTTAAGTCTACCAGCATGCAAGGAAGCACAGGATAAGCTTGTTCAAAACCGCTGCAAAACAATCAGAAAATTCTAAGGCCATCTACAGCCATCTCTGAAAAGCAGGAAAAGGGAACACCATGAAATGGATGCAATTTGTTACGAACTGAACAGCCTTCTGTATTCAAGGCTCTTTTTGTCACCTAGGGATTAAAATGGTCCTAATATTTTAGCTCTCTTTCCATGCCTGAATGCAGCTCTTGAACTCTTGAGGATCTGGCCCATAGTCACTGCCACGGTGCCGTGTCCCTCCTCCCTGAGAGTGCTGCCAGAATGCAGGAAATAAGACACATGCTGGCCCATCCTGTACTGTACTCTTACTTCTATTTTTTTCCTTCTTTGCAGCTGCAAAATACAACTAAGCAAGTTAAATTCCACTTCCCTTGAACACGGAAGCAAGCAGTGCATTTTGTCACATGGTCACGTCAGCAGACCGCAACAACAAGCACAGTCACCTGGTGAAACAATCCACTCGGAGATTTGGAAGGAAAATTTCCTTAGGGCAGGTGACACTGGATATCTGGCAGGCCTCTACTTTTGTTCTGAGAATAACACCTACGTTGTAGGGCATGTTGCCAGAAGCTGCACCCACCTGGGATGCAGCCAGCCCTAGATGAAAGGGAACACCATATCCAGAAGGGATGATTAGCTTTTACTGATGCTGTTCAGGACAGAGGTACCTGAAGATGCTAGTTCCCCTTAGGTGTTCAGTACTGCTTGATAAAGTCAGGGAACTAAAAAAGTTAATCAGGTCAGAGCCAGGCTTGCATATGCTATCTCCACAGGGATTACAAACTACTTGCCAAATATTCAGATTGGATAATTGCTACCTGGGTTACCAAGGGTATGCAGCCCAAAAGAAGATAATTGCTTAGAGTTTCTGATAGATTGCATCACTCCCTGCCAAAGTATATGGCAGAATGAGAATCATCAACACATGATGTAAGGATACAAGCCTGCGCGTAGTTTAGACAGTAGAGCTGAACCCATCGTGGCTGGCTAAAGCAGAAGAAACATTAACCCCCACACTCTGTTTATAGGAAAGCAATCAGTTGATTCTGAACTCCAGAAGCATGTGTGGAATCCAGAGATTCCCCAAAATAACTTCCCTTTCTTAGGACACAGGGGACAAGCATTCATCCCTGCTGTAAAATGTAAATTTGACCAAAGCTAATTTTACCCCAGCGTCTAGCTATGAGATCATTGTTCTACCACCATATGAGTTTAGCCTCATGCTGCCACATATTTTATGACCAAGTGCAACTTGGAGCAGAACCTGTACTGTCCGTCAGGGGTGCTGCTACGTGATAAAAAAAAATATATCATCTGTTGTATTTAACACAAAGCTCCAGTGAAAATCAGGTTCCTTCTAACAAAAAAGGTTAGGTACTACTAAGATACATGGAAAGATTAGGCATCCAAAACCCTACAGTGTAATTGTATGTGAGAGTATGAGATTCCTGAAGCGGTTTAGAGGTGCTTTTCTTCTCTGCAACCAAACAGCAATACAATCCAGGGAAGAGAACAGAAATTATTCAAATTTTCACTCTATTCCAGCCAGCCATGCAAACAGTGCTGACTCAGGAGCAAACATTAAAAAGCAGGAGCCATGCGGGAACTTACAGGTCCAATTGTACATCTCCGAAGGGGGGTCATTACAACAGTGTCAAACAGGCCTTAAGCAGGAGGAATGAATAGGTGGGGGGAGATTTGACAGCAGGGGAAAACAGTGCTGGTAAAAAAGGCCCTGATAACAACAGGTCCAGCCTTCAAACTGAACTGTGATCCTGAGGTTTTTAAGGAGGAAAGTGATAGCCCATATCAAAAGTTAGTAAGGAAGACATGGTGCAAAAATAATGAGAGAGAGCGCATTAAAATATCCAGTGCAGGGCCCACTTCCGTGTGCATTTGAAGATTACACTCCTCCTTGTTTTCTTAGGTTTATAACTAAAACAGTTAATTTTAGACATAACTGCAAACAAGCAAACAGACTCAAAACTACATCTCTAAGAAAGCTGGGAGATGGCAATATTATTAGGGCTTATTCAAGGTACTAAACCTGGCCATAGATGAAATATTAATTAAAGGTTGCATTCAGTGCCTTCAGAAAATGATTATTCAACACAGCAATGATGTTTTGCCTAATTGTGTAATGAAGTTTTATCTTACTATGCAGTAAATCTTAGACCAAAATGTTAGTGTAAGAAGAAGATCACAGAGCTTTAATGATGGGCTGAAACTTGGGAAAAGCATGTAATAATATTTGACTGCAGAAAGTATGCAAATCACTTCAATAACACTGTGCTTGTCTTCTATATGAGATAATGGATAGTCAACAGCCTTTATTTCATTACTGGGTAGATGATCAAATTAGTGTCTAAATTAAGGATCCAATTAGTCTGTATTAAATAATTTGTCAATACAAAGAAAATCATTGCAATGTAAGATAATCATGTTTGTGGGGTTTTTTTCTCTTATTACCATTAAGAATAGGGGTTTTTATCAATGCCCAAACCACAGTTCCCTTAAACTGGGAGGTACCCAAAATTCAGATCTTGTAGCAGGCCTCCCTCTCCTACATATGCATAAAAATGCTTCTTTATCTTTTGTGAAACTATCTTTTTTCTTGAGACAGGAACTACAAATTCTACTCCTCCCATTCACACTGAGGACATTACTCCCTGAACAGTGCCACTTAATCCAAAACAAACAGCACGGTATCTAAAATATCCCTTAGTTTACTAAGGGATGCAAGACCCGGAGAGAGGGTACCTCCTTCTTGGGACAAAGGAGGGAGAGAGGGTGGATTCGAAAGGACTGTATTCGAATGGGTCTAGCTCATCTCCACGTACCATGGTCAAATTTATGAGTGTTTCCACAGGAAAAAAAAAAAAGTCTCAGAAGGACAATCCTGGGTTGGAATGCAGCAGAACTGATTCCCACAAGCCCGGGAGTGTTGCTGATTTTCATGATAGAGCTGTTAATCTTATAATAAAGTAACTTTTGAATGTATTTTGCACTCGGCGATGAGCTCTCCTAGCAGTGACCTCAGTGTGAGCAGCCCTCCCTAGTAATAGGGCTGTGGAAATATTGCTGGAGGCAGGTCTTGCACTGCTTTCTTTTGTCTCTCCACTTAGTCTTTGCAGAAAGATACCACCAGAAGCAGAGAAAGGCCATAAAACTGAAGATATCATTTTAAACCAAAAGGCTTTTAGTGATTGTATTAAAGGGGCTATCTGTGTTCCCAATAGTGACTATAGCAATTATGTGGTGAAAACATCTAGGCAGGTTCATAATTTAAAAAGAAAAAGGACAATCCCCCTGCCTTTGGGAGAGGTCAGGCTTTGTATTTCAGTAGGTCTGTTTGACTAAAGAAGGAGAAAAAATGAGGGCAGAATGAAAGAAGGAGGAGTAGGGTAGGACAGAAAAAAGACTAGATGAGAGAAAAGAATGGGCAGCGGAAAAAAAGCAGGGAAGGAGGATAAAAGAGAGAGATGACATCTGACTTGGACAAGGGGTGAACCACAAACCTAGTCATTGCCAGTGTCCAGGAACAAAAATAACTCATTTGTCCACCAGCAGCAGGGCAGCTGCCAGTGCGGCGGGACGGTGTCTTCCCCACGCTGCTCTGCATTGCAGATCCCCAGCCCGCTTCCAGATCTGCCCCTTTCGCTGTGCTGTGTGACAAAACTCAGGGTGTTCTCGCAGTCCCTGTGGTTGTGGTTAGGAAACTGCCGCCTGTTGGGTCTCAATAGAAAAAGTATTTTAATACAAGAAAAACAGGAAACTCAAGCACGTTTTGGGTCTAATTCAATTTCAGTTCCCCGATTCCTTTATTTTCTATGGACAAAAGGCATGTAACAAAATTATGAACTGGGACGTGCAGAAAGCAGAACTGTGCACATGACAGATAAAGCTGGCTCATTATGTGAAAACTGAAGCCATGCAAAATATAAATTCAGAGCAGATTAAAACACCTCTCATCCAAAAACCAGTTAGGACCAGTCAAGCAAATCCCAGCACCTGGACAGAGTTTGAGCAGAACGTATATGAACTGGCACGGGTCATGGTTTCACAAGAGTAGACCAGATTATGAAGAAATGCAAATATCCTTTCTTCATTTTAAGCTGAAAGCAACCTCTGGTTTAGGAATCTCCAGAGACAAGGTACAAGGTACCAGTTCAATGTCAGCAGCCCTACACTCTCTTTGCAAGATCATCAGTGCATTTTAGTACTAATGTACTAAAGCACGACACTAGCTCAAGATAACCACATGCTATTGAGAAACATAACAATAGAAATAATGGAATAAGCACTTCATGCAATTTGCTAGGAATGTAGTTTGGACACCAACAGCCAAAACAAACTGAAATGGCAAATGCAAGGACTCTATTTTGAAAAGATCTGCAAACAGACTCAGCAGCCTTACAGGGGGTCATATTTTCCACAAGGATAAACTGTCCTTGAACAATATTTTCAATGTTCTGGGTACTAACGTGCTTTCTTTTCATATGGATTGTTCTCACCTCCACCTCTTTTCCCGGAACAAATACTTACTGTGACCAACAAAATTCTGCTCTCCATTTATGAGTTAAATAGCATCGCATTCCCACACACTGTTTTATATACCTATACATAGAGCACATGTGCCCACAGAAAATGACATCTCTAAACTATGTCTGGTGGAATTATTTTTAAGCAGTCATATTCACTGTAGATTTCAGTCCTGATTCATCAATACATTTAATTCACTGTGGTATTAGATCTGGGAGTGAGAGGAATGAAGCATTCAGCTCCAGAAAGGAGGTGACATATTTCACCAGAGATAAAGCGTTTCTGTGAGTGTGTGAAAGAGTGATGCCTGATGCAGTGCCCATAAGCATGGGAGTAAATACATCATCTTCACAGGGAACTATTGACACGTTTAATTTTAAGAAAGCAACCAAAAATATTTTTAGTGAATTATTCATATGCTTCTAAACGTGTTCAAGGGTTTTACCAGGTCAGAGCTTAAGTGGGCAAATTGCAGCCTGCGAGATGCCAGCAGGCTGTTAGTGATATGCGTGCTGGACTACTATCTGTTACTCATTCATTATTCACCTATTGTTATTTGCTGCTCATCGTCTTGAAAATTTCAGTAAATGAGTCACGAATCCTTACATGTGAACCAAGAACATCCAGCACAAACTATGTATGAAAAAAAAGGTAAAAATTTCACAGGTTGACATATATAAACAGAGCACGTCATCTAAACCTCTTTTCTTTTTTATAAGGGGGGACACACCCTTGGTGCACCGGGGCCCACCAGCATTTCTGCTGTGTTTATATAGCTTTGGGGAAGTCGGGGACTGTGCTCCACACGCAGGTCCTTTTTGCTGAATTCCCCTCCAGGAGCACAGGGGTGAAGAGGAACACATCTCTCGTGAACACCTGCAACCAGCAGTTCCTTCCTCAGGCACTTAAATAGATTTTCCTCACGCTACAGTAAAACAAGATACTGGCTGTTCCCCTTCATACACCCCAAAATATAAACAGTGGTACTAACAAGAAAGAAGGTGAGAGCACCAGCAGGTTCCTCTGGGATGCAAAAGCAGAGCTACATAAAGCATTAATGTCTACACTGGACTTGGGTTTAATTTACAAATCCCAACTGCTCTGCGGTGTCCCGCAGAAGAAGCTGAGGTTCAGGCTGCAAAGCATGCCGGAGGTCTATCACACGCACAGTCGTACTCAAATACCTTCTTTAGAGTTTTTCCTAGTCTTACAGATCTCTCTCAAGTCTTCTGGTCTTTACAGGGGAGGCTCAGTGGCCACAGACCATCTGAGACAGCCTGCTGGATGTTTTCTTGGTGGAGGAAGAGGTGCACCCACACAGACAGCAGCACAGACGGATTGTGTCAGTATGTACAGTCTCCTAACAACTTGACTAGTACTGGACCTAACTTGGTTTAGGGCCTAGCTAAGCCTGCAGTTTTAAATGATTAGCATAGGTATGCTGTATTTTTTATTTTACACTTACGTTGGTTGTGGACAAGCTTTGGATTTAGTCAAGATAACCAGACTTTAGGACAAGGTGATGGCCACAAGGCAACCATCAGGCTGAGCCTGTTGGCGAGGGAAGCACTGACTTCCCTGTGGGTGGAAGGAGGACAAATGTATCATCACAGATCCTTGGTGAAAGCAGAAGAGGGTGGGAATTCCCTTCCAAAAAAGAGACGTCTGTCCAGTGTGAGGAAGGACATGTTAAACAGCCTGCGCTACCTGCTCTGTACTACCAGGAGATGTGCACCGAATGGCAAAGCCCTCAGTGTCAAATGCCAGTGAAGTGTTAAGCAGCGAGAAAATAGTCTCAACCACCAGCATGCTGGAAACAGCAAAAACTCTTGGCTTTGGCACACGTACAAGGCATATATGCTGGGGTTGCCTGGAATAGCAAGAGATACAGAATGCAGGCCAGCCAGGAGAGTAGGTGGGAGGGACTGGGGAGATGCTGCACTGCTGGGCAGAAAAAAAGGATATAATCCCATGTGCTGAGCTCAAAGGAAATCCAGATGGTTTCATGATAATCTTGAGAGTGAGAATTTCAGATCCATCAGGCCAAGAAAGGGGAACTACATAGAATCATAGAATCATTTAGGTTGGAAAAGACCTTTCAAATCATTGAGTCCAACTGTTAACCTAGCACTGCCAAGCCCACCACTATACCATGTTCCTAAATGCCACATCTTTTAAATACCTCCAGGGATGGTGACTCCACCACTTCCCTGGGCAGCCTGTTCCAATGCCTGACAAGCCTTTCAGTAAAGAAATTTTTCCTAATATCCAATCTAAACCTCCCCTGGTGCAACTTGAGGCCATTTCTTCTTGTCCTATCACTTGTTACTTGGGAGAAGAGACCAGCACCCACCTCACTACAACCTCCTTTCAGGTAGCTGTAGAGAGCGATAAGGTCTCCCCTCAGCCTCCTTTTCTCCAGGCTAAACAACCCCAGTTCCCTCAGCCGCTCCTCATAAGACTTGTGCTCTAGACCCTTCACCAGCTTGAGACAGAGTCATATCACAACGTTTAGGAGACCTTCTTGTTCACTGGGTTGCTAGGTTGTAAGGTGTTTTTTGTACTTAGTAGCAAGCATTTTCTATACTAACACCTGTATGACAAACAATTTGATATTTGAAAGCTGTGTCATCTGAAACCTTATCTGTCTCATCTGAGCAAATTTACCTCCTGTCAGACACCAAAGATCTTTACTTTTACTTTAGGATGACTTTATTTCCAAACTTGTAAATGCTGCTTTACAGAGAAAACATCTTTTCATCTAGTATTTGGCCACTATCAAGCAATCATCAACAACAGCATAGTACAAGTCACACTCGTCTGTGCACCATGCAATACATACAAAAATGTCTCTCTTTTAACTAGTCCCTAATCAAGCCACAGTGCTGGTTTCAGGGTTTTTTCCAGCACTTCTGAGAAGAGACAGTAGGCTGAGTTAGACAGCAGTGGCAAGCAGGCAGTGTGCAGGTGAGAGAAGAAAGGGACCCACCCCTACCTTCGTCTCTGCCCAGCATCCCCATATGCCTGACGCCTTTCAGCCTCTATGAATAAGATTTCATTGATTTTCATAAAAGAGATGCTATTGAACAACTACTAGGAAGCCATTAAGCATTGTAAATAATGAAAATAGATATATTGTTGTCAAAATACACTGAATAATTGCAATTTGTGATGCATGAGCTTTGCTGTGCTGGGTATGTTAACTTACTAAATTGGAAAATTAATTCAGCCACAAAGGGTCTCCCAGTCAACCATGAAAATTAGCATGGTTCTGTTGCAATGCTTTGTATTTCACTACTGTCTTTAATCAGAGGATCTCAAAATATATTTGTGATCCATAGTTAATATGATGCACTGTTTCCTTGAGCTATGCAAGTATGATTATAGTGTACACTGCACTACTCTCATTGCACTTTTCCACATCTGTAACACTGTTGAGTGGGCTCATGCAACAGCAATAAGCTCTGACCATTGCATTGTTTCTAGTTTACACATGTGCTAGTCACACAAACATGCGTATATACACGTCTCCACTGTTATTCTTTCCCTTCCTGTGCAGGTACAAAAGATACAACTTGGTGGGAGGATATAAAACTTGCAACAGTCTTTTCCCAGATGCCTATTTCTTGCAATTTTCCAGCGGGATCCTCCAGAGGAGCAGCAGCAATGGAACTGAAATGTGAATGTGTTTGTGTACACATGTGGATGCATGAGCTGCAAATCACACTGCAGAATCATGTAACACCTGAGAAGCAGACAGGTAGGCCTAAAATTTACCATTTAAAAACAACTGCATACCTAACTTGTCTTGCTAATCACACAGAAGATTATTCATGGTGAAAGAGATTTAAAAATCCAATTTAGTTTCAACCATGTATTCTTAAAGGCTAGAAGGAAAGTATTATTTTACCAATAGCAATCAATGACACCGGGAGACTTATTTTCCCACAGTTGCATTCTAAGTCTGTGGCTACACTGGCAATTACATCCACTCAAATTACTATTAATTCTGCTTACAACATCAGTGCCTAAGGACTACTGAGAACGGAGCACCTTCAGTCTTGCTAGGCTCTGTACACACAGAGCTGCAGACAGGCCCTGCCTGGAGCTCTCACAGCCAAAACAAAGAATGATGGAGGAAAGGCAGTAACACAACCAGCAAACTGTGATAGAAACAACCTCAGAGGAGGTCCATTTCATGTTTTTTAATTAACAGGGTTTAGAAAAAGTGGGGGGTGTGGAACTGAAAGAAACAAGGGCCTGGTGAGGAAAGATGTAAGGAGAAACAGGCCAGGAGAGCTGAAGATAAAACGGAGCAGACAAGGAGCAAAAATGAAGTGAAAGGACTGCAGGGAGTGGGAAGATGCAGACAGGAGAGAGACAGAGCTCCAGTGAAAGAGGATGGTGCGCAGAAAATCCTCCAGAAGTGCAGCAAACTCTCACAGCATCTAACAGTCCCTATTTCAGCAACTCTGGTAGCTGTTCCTCTCTGTGGTTCAGCGGAGGCACCACTTGTGTCCTAACATCCTCTGAGCAAAAGAGCTCCCTGCACAACTCCATTGAGGGAAGGGGGAGGGATGGGCACTGGCCAGAGCCCATCTACTTCCCCATCTCCTCACAGCCAGCTCAGCCCCGGCTGCCTCTGCAGCTGCTCCACCAGCTAGAGAGCTTGGCCACAAGGCCAACCACAAGCCCAAACTTCTTCTCTTGCTAGTTGGTTCACCACTTGTATCTCACACAACAGGCCTGTTGTGAGCACACTGCAAACATGTTGAACACTCCTGCTTCTCTTCCATATCCACATTGTTTCCCTTTCTGCTTCATATGAGGAGAAATATATGCAACAGATGAGTGAGGAAGAGAGGAAAGAGGAGAAAAGATGCATCTTTCTGGCTCATCACCTAGATGGCCTTTTAGGCAAGTGAGCTGCCAAACATACCATCCCTCTAAAAGCTGTTCCTATTAAACCCAACTGAATTTGAAGGACAGGCTATCTTTATTATGTTTTCATTAAAGCTTTCAAAAAACCAAATTTTCTAAGTCTACTCTACCAGAGGGTTATGTTGTGCACCCTCTTCCTGCAGACAAAAGGACACAGGCATACAGCAGATCATGGTTTATGATAGCTGGAAACAGAAGTGGAGGCACTGCCACTTACCGCCATATCCCTGTCCTCGGTGGGAGGAAACAGAGTTCAAGGGGATGGATGTAGAACCATTTCTTGTGGTATCTTGCCAATCATCTACCCCTGGGTCTATTATGATTAATGCTGATCCACCACCTGGAGTCTGTGTTGGCCGTTCATACTGTTTTTCATGGCGAGTAACCATAGTAAGCATGTGTAATGGATCTCCACCCACATTTTTGAAGAGTTCTGGGACTGCTGGAAAGATGAAGCGAAGTTAAACTGGGCACCAGACCGCACCATGTAACTGAGACCCCAATGGATCCACTCTCTGCTGAAGGGCTTGTGGCAAAAGTTTCCTCTCCCTGGTGGGTATATTAGGAGTAGCAGCAAGAAAGGAGTTTCAGCAGGGTCGCTTTTCAACAGACAGCAAGTAAGAGAAGGTATTTTCTGCTCCTAAGCCACTCTGAATCCTGTTCAGCAGCAAGTTTCCAGAATCCTTCAGACTGTATGACACAGCTCACTGCCTCTAAAAGGGTGACTTTCAAACAAGAATATCAAAGTTAGCGCAACAGGTTTCTGAAATGTTTCAGTTTCTTGTTGAGTCATCATTAAAATGGCCATTCGTGGGCAGGAACAAAACCCTGAGCAAAGGTTGGCCCCCAAATGCTTTTGAAAAGCTTTGTGCTGTGTTAAACAAAACCATTACAACACAAGCTGCAAACTATTTCCAACATCCAGAGCCAGAGATCATATAAAACTATCAGATTAGATTTGTATTGTAAAGTTTCTACTAAAATAAAGTCACGCCTGATAACACTGATATACTACACACTATACTTAGGTAAATCAATATTATCACTACCCCCCTGAGTGCAATACTCAAGCAAGGTTTGGTAATCAAAGCAGACTGCATTTAACAGAATATCAGAAATATTTATGACATCTTTAAACAATTGCAAGCCTAAAAGCTAGAGCCCTGATGATTCAAAGTACAAAAGCAGGATTTTGACAGCACTCCGCGGAAAGAGAATTTTCTTTCTCCTTTTGGCACACCACCATCAGAACCCCTGCATGCAATTCAGCCCTACAATAAATATCCAGGCCACATACAATACACATATGCATCCCCAGGCACCCAAAGCTTCAGCTGTTGCAAACTACCATCACTTGCTTGACTTCAGCACAACTGTCTGCAGCATCTGAGGATTTGGCCCAGGGAACATATTCCATCAGAAACTGAAAAGCACCAGTTTTAAGGTAGCTTTTGACAGATTAACGAGGTTGGTGTTGTTTTGTAAATGAACACCCTTTAGTTCATGACAGGTCTTCAGCATTTCTCTCGAACAACAACCATCTAAGCTCATCTGCAGGGTGTTCAGGCCAATGCCAACACACACTATTGCCAGACACTGGTGTTTGGGGCTTATAAATTATTACATTTCATTCACCAAACTAAAAGCCTAGAAACTCAGTTGAGATTTTAAACTTCACCCCACAGAAGTGCAGATTCTGAGCTGGGGCTGAGACTGTGGCTGTGACTGAGGAGGGGCCTGGCTTCACAACAAGCCCCACTGATTCTCACACCTCCCTCCTTACCTAACTGTCCCAGATAAATGCTTTGCTTCCATGCTGATACTCCTGTAAATGTGATGAACATGCTCTGGTTTAACAACAGAGTCTTCTTGTCTTTCTGTCCAGTTGCTGAAGTGGGTAGGTCAGTAGGATCAGAAGTTTAGTGAAGTTTACAAAATAAAATCTGCTATTAATACAGTCTGGGTGGTATTTTTTTTACTAAACCAGTTCAGAAGAAGACTCATCTACTCATCTGTTCATTCTCAAGAAATGTAAACTCCTAAATTCACTGCACATTTAATTGGAAAACCCATGGCCCTGTGATGTATCCAGAGCCCTACCACCCAGAGAAGCACTGCAATTTGATGACGCATTAAACAGTGTCATTAGTGGGAGCAACTTCTAGGTATAAACACTGAAAATCTTTACAAGTGGTGGTCAATTCCTCATTGAAGAAACTGCTGTTAGAGGGTCCCCCCTTCAGATGGTTGCTACCATCCCTCTGAAGGAGGTAGCTGCCCCCACCACAGAGCTCCTCTTCATTCCAAAGGCTAGCAGGTTAATTTAACCCAATGAAAGCTCTTTACTTTAAGGTGGCTGACATTGCCCTGAAGCAGATTCTCACTGTCTCTTTCCAAATGGCTCTGCTGGGGCAACAGCATTATAAAAAAAAAAAAAAAAAGATAGATGTTGGTAACCAGCAACAAAAGGAAAGAACACCTGAAACCAGTGTGCTGTTCTACAGTGGATGTCTACCACATCCTAAAACACAAAACATCATTCAAAGATAAAATCTGCAGGCAAAACCAATCTTTGCCTGCCAGTGCCTTTCCTCTGAAAGAGATTAAAGAAAAAGTAATTGCAGTGAAAAACTATTCCTCCTTTACCTAAACAAAATTTGGGGAAATTCTAGGAATACTTACCTTGCAGAAAATGAGTACTTTCTGGAAATAAGGTTCTGGAAATTATTAACAACTATTTGACTTCTCTTATGGTAATGTTAGAATTTGAAGCTAAGGAAAAAGACAGTAAATTTCAGCAAATAGATTTGAATTACACTTCTCTAGCGCTCAGACCTGAATGGTAACTTGATAGCAGAGTTTGGCCAATGCAAGTTTTTTGCCTTCATTTTTGTTTCTTTCCTGTGAAACTCTGAAAGTGTTTTTTCTTTTTTAATTTCAGGCTGGTTTATGTTCTTCAAATTTTATTTTTCTGTATAGCTGCCCAAAATGCTGAATGTTCTGTTCATATACACAAATTTCAAATTCAGTTTCCAAGGCTTTCTTCTCAAAAATGCCAATTTCCTGTAAAACACTCCTTTTCAATGGGAAAAAAAAAAATTCTGAGCTTCTTCTCTTTTGTCAGGATGGATCTCATTACAAACTTGCAGTAATTTGTCACCTTTTATTCCAAATCTTGGATTAGTAAGTCAAGATGATTTTCCAATTAGCCAGAAATAAAGAGGAGGAGGCACTTCCATGGAGCTTGCATTGGTCTGTAGGTTCCCCCTGTAGCTGTTGTAGCTTTTAATATTAGTCCTATAGAAAATGAAACCAGGTAACTTCTGTTCAACCTAGGCATGGAAACCAACGCTGCATTATGCAGACAAGCAAGGCTCTCCCCAATTTCAAACGGGAGTTTCCAAAACCAAGCAAGACCAGTCCAACGCAGTCAGTCCCTGGGCGAGGCTCCCCGCGCCCCGTTGCAGACGTCCCTCGGCCATGACCTGCCTCTTCCCTCCTGCTGCAACCCCGGGGTCTTTTCACACCAGAAAAGAGCACTTATGCCAAATTGTGAAGTGGTTTTACGAGGTGGAAAGGCACCAGCTAGGGGCTAAAGAAAGGCCAATAAACTCCTCTAACTTGTAACAAAATAACAGATTTAAACCCAGGTCAACAGAGGTGAAGGGCAAGTGCATTAATCGCCTGTATTAACGAGGCTCTGTGTGCCTGCAGCAGCACTTGACTGGAAAAGACAGTACGTCTTGCTGTAAATAAGACAAATAAACAGCAGCTATAACAACAAATCTTCCCCCAATTTCTTTTACTTTTCATTAAACAAGTAATCTGATTTTTATTAAGTTCTCTTCGAAGCCCATACAGGCCACCCTTTATAACTGTGCCTGTTTACACCACATACATACTCTCACACATACGTTACAGTCTGACAAATGCCTGGAAAGGAACTTCAGCCAGTTTTGTTCTTAAGTGATAATCGAAGAAATCCTCTGTCACGTGTTGCAGCAGTGTGAGTTGGCCATACCAGGACGAAGAGTCATGCAGATGTTACCCAAATGCTTCCATTAACTTAATCTTCCTCAGAAGAGCCCTTCTGCTGCCAAGTACTTAAGAGTGTCACTTGGGATTTAGATGCCATTTTTGTTCACTACTGAAGACTGGTCATGTGTAGGAATCTGCAGCTCTGATAATAGGGTTTACAGAACACCAAGAAAATAGTTTACTAGCTGCCAAAAACATTTTAAAAAGACAATGTTACCTTTTACTAGTCTTAAAAGTGCTTTCTGGCATGGAAGGCTTAATGGTTGTTTATTCCGGTGTGTTTTCTAGAATGCCAGCTTAGAACAAAATAAGGCTCACCATCATAATTAGCTGAGATGCTGACAATATGATACAAGAGTCTAGATCATAAAATGTTTTCCTTCACATCATTTTAAAATATAAACTGTATTTTGTGATTAGAAAATGCATCAGACTTTTTCAATTGTCCTAGCATATGCTATTATCCCAGGAATGAAACCAGCTTTACTTTTTTCCTTTTTTAACCCAGTTGTTATGTGGGAAGATGTACTAATATAAAATAGCAGGAAATAGTATGAGTAAATTTAACTTGAAAAGTTTAGTATGTGTTTTAGAGAAAAGATTAACAAGTCTTATTTTTTTTCAACTGTCTTTTTATCTCCATTTTTTTCATCTTACATTTGCTTTAGCCAAGCAATTCCAACAGTTCAGAAGGACAGATGTTCCATCTCATTCTATTCCCAGACAAGTCACTCTGTAAAATTACATTTCTTTTGAAACATTAGTACAACAGTTTAAAGACCATCAGAAGTTTTAAAGGAGAATTTCAGAGGAATAATCAGCAATGTGTTTGGATCTAGTTTCTATACTGGATTTTTTTTTAGTTGCAGTACCACTCCTCAGCAAGATATGGTTTCAAATTTATTTTCCACCTTGTGGTTCTTCCTGGTTTGCATCTATAGAAGTACCACAAGCCTCACTGCAATCCATGCAGAGTATGTGTATTAGTGATATTCAAGGGTGACGTGTTCAGGGATGTGTTCAGTGAACCAAGGCATACCACTACACCTCACAAGGAGAAAAAAATTATTTAAAATACTCTACTACGCTGACTGGCTAATCAAAACCTACTCAGTAAGGACATTCAGATCACACAGCTGCATTTCGTATCATCACTGTTAATCTGCTTGTGCTGATACGCTTCTACAACAAGGCCAGAGAGGTAGAAATCTTTGGTCGATGTTCTCAGGAACCACACACCTGCATTGGCTCTTCCTGAATGGGTTAGTGATGGCAGAATAATTAAATACAAAGTCTTGAGAAAAGCAAATTAAGATTTAAAAGCAGTCACTTAACAAAGTGAGCAACTCTCATGCACAAATCACTCCATGTGGGTGCATCTATATTACTGCCTTAGTTGGGATCACAAGGATTCTTTTGAGTCGAACCTCCCAATCATTCCCATTTACTGCACTTCAGCTCACATTGCAGGGTGGTCTCAGAGCTAAACCACAAAGATGTGTTCCCAAGAGACCTAATTTACTCACTTAGATTACTGACATTCATTCCATGGGACTTGACTAGCATCAGCCTGAAGTACCCTCCTGAAATGTGCGCAGCGTGGGCACCAGGTCCAGAGCACCGACAGTTCCTTTCTGCAGATGCATTGCTATCGGTCTGCACTGCTTGCTAATGTGGACACACAATCTGTATTGTGTCAGATGCAAGGCACGTTACTATTAGGGCCTTATTTTCCAGGTTCTTCATCAGGTGCGAACACTGATGCTTGTAAAGTGGAAATAACACCTTACATGCATCTTACATGGTTTAAGTCAGACCATACAAGCTGTAGGAAAGTAGAATTAGGCCCAGTATCTCAAATCTTAATAATAACTGATCAAATCAATTGATTATAACTCGTATGATCTATTAAATACATATTTGATTCTGGCACATAGAAATACATTTCAAATTACACACTTAAAATCCTATTCAATACAATGTCCTCCTAGGCCAATTATTTCTCAGAAAACACAAACTTAAGTTTACTAACACTGCCAGTGTGAATTTGTTCCTTAAAGCCCCAAACCTGCAAATACTTACACACAAACAAAAAACTCTTTGCACATGAGCATTTTATGTAAGCCCAGTGTTGCCTACACATAGTAAACCTTAATGCATACATCATCATTTTGAGGTCAAGACATGTAATCAAGACACATAATCAAGATCACAAACTTCACAGAGAAAGACTCATGCATCCTCTTACTCTGTTACCAAGATTCACTTCATGAAATGATGATAGATGAATTCAGGCCAAAATATTCAGCTTAAGCCAGATCATGCAGCCTCAGAGAGATGCCTGGCTTTATCCACCTTCCTGTATCGGACACGGCTTGTTCAAGGCACATCGAAGAATTTGACTCCTAGCTTTTGAACTTCAAAGGCACCACTAGAGATAGTGGCAAGGTACTTTAATGTTTAACTTGGGCTCTTTTTTCTCTATTTTTAGCTATTTTGGAGTTAATCACCTAAGATTCCTCTACTGTCAATGGAAAGAAACAGGACCCTTCAGAGTATATCACCTTTATGTGATCTGAACTCCACTTTTACAGAAGGACAGTTGACTATAAAAATAGCCAGGTGCAACAGTGGGAAAATTCCTGCCATCCTAATGTCACTAAGAATTTTACTATTGGTTTCAACATGAAGTAATGAAGTGAGGTTTCAAGGCAATTGTGGATACCCTTTAGGTATTTAGCACTATTTACAGCAGCACTTTGTCTTCTCTCCTTTCTGTAGCAGGAATTAAAAGAAAAAAAATAAAGGATGCTCATGTTTGAGTGCAGAAATAGAAAATGGTTATTGTGTTAACCTCCCTGAAAAGCAAGATAGCATTCAGTGAAAAGCGTATTAGGTCAAATCCAATTATTTAGTAACTCCAGAGAGGTCAATGGAATTGCAGTGCAGATGAATTTGGTTGGTCCAGTGTTGCAAATTAAGAAGATTGAACTAAATTCTGCCCAAGGTACATGCACTGAAGTAAGACTACACATTTAGCAAATAGGAAAAAAATTAGCTTACACCACACAGGATCAAGTCATGCTTGCTCTGGCAGTGTAAAACTCTTACTAAATGCAGTGGACCTACTCCTCTAATTTGAAGAAGCAAGATTTTGATTTTTCTTTTTACAGTTACATATAAGAATGTGATCACATTAGGAAGATTTTCTGTCATCACATTTCCTTCAATTACAAAACAGAATACAGAGGTTAGGGGATATTATGAAATCACAGTATTGGACTGTATCCCAAAATAAGGATTATATTAAATAAAAAGGGAAATACAAACTTGTTTCATGACTGTGGTGCTTCAGTTTTCCTTAGATAATTCTAACAGAAGTAATCACTCATGCCTGATTTACAAATGTGCACATACCAAACATGGGATGGAAGATCTTAGTAGCCTTCCAGGAAAAATATGGAAAATACATGCTTCTTAATAAAAACAAAACTTGCTTTTATTATTACATGACCAATCTTATTTATCTGATATTGGTACAATAATGGACTAAAATAACCTGTAGCTCCAAAACACAGAAATAGCCCCTTTCTTCATTCATTTCAGTGCGTTAGACTTTCCTCTCTACAAAACCTATTGCTCAGCTAGAAAGCAAACTTTCGTATTATCTTGCACTAGTGACAGCTAATGCGCTACACTTAAAAATTGCAAAACTACTTCCTTTACCACTAAATGTAACAGAGCTTGTGAACTTTCAAAATCCTGCAGGTATTCTTAGGACTTTGCATAATTGGAAATGCAATTTCATCATAGCTATCCAGCTGCCCAGTTCTTCTTGAATTCCATCGCACGTGGTACTTACCCACTTTTGAGGATGTGGGCCCCAGTCTCCCCCAAAATAATCCATCAGTACTCACAGAAAGAGGATACCAATGTCTGTTTTTCAGGCTAAGCCCTGAATGAAAAATATGGGAAAATCTTAAGTAAAAAACTTCCTGCGTGATGATAGCAATTTATCTTCAAGTATCGTCTGGTTTTTAAATTTTCAGACACTAGAAGGACTAAAATACCACACAGATGTTACATTTTAAAAAAGGAAGGTCCTGGAAGTATCAGAAATAAATGGAGTTCTCAGGGGTAAATTCTGCACCCTTTCAGTGGGAGTCAGCCTGAGGGAGTGGGAGTGGAGTCACACTAACTGGTAACAAAGTCATTCAGTTCACTGCTAGACTGGTACTAATTTCATTATTACACTATATAGAGAAATGTAATTATTTACAAATAATTTCACAAATAAATTGTCTGAATTTACACATGAATAATTCAGCCCAAAGTTAAATTTTGCTCTGGAAAAAGCATTTTTCAGTAGCTTATAAAGGCCCAGACTTTAAAAAGAGGGACTGATACAAACATTGCCTCTGTATGTTCTGTTGATCTTATGTGAGAATTGGTTTAACATTAACAATATATGCTGCACAAAAACTCATATGGGCTGAACACTGCAAGGCTGCCAATTTAATTTGAAATGACTTGACAGAAAATCTCTAGGCCACCAAATGCTATTATAAAGCACTGTATTCTCATTAAAGGTCTGAGCCCTTTTTTTTCTCCCCGAGGGCAGACTCCTCGTGAGGCTGTCCCTCTGGCATAACATGTGATAGAGCTAATCTGTCTTCACTTGGACAGCATTGCGGATATGCAAACCCAGGTGGCACTAATAGGTTTACAGTAATAACTATGGAATTGGATACAGTATGTTACACTGTGAGAAATTCCCACAGATCAATTTTTGTGGTGAAGGTTAACCAACAGACATAGAGCCGTAATACTCTTTTTTCATGGGTCTGTTAACAATTTTATGGTTTTAAAAATAAAAGAAGAAAGACTCTCCCATATTTGGACAGAATATAAATATTTAACTTTTCAAACATATCTACAATATATGTGCATAAAAAATGCTCTCTTGGAAAGACAACTTCTGTTGTCAGTTATTCCAGCACAAATCTGGAGGAATTCCATTGGCTTCAAAGAAAGATTCCAATATAAATGAGAGCAGAATATGCCCCCAAAATGTATTTAACATAATATCATGTCATACCGTTTTGTTCATACATTTTAGTGGCACTTTTCTAACTTTATTATTGGAAATTACAATGAGAATAAAATTAGCTGCATAATTATAATGAATGCACTATACAATCAAAAATACTCTTGTTGTACTAAAGCATTATAGGCAGAGACATAAAATTGTGATCTGACCATTTGTGGTCATTAGAGATCCCACGGTACTCTTTGTAAGATTAGGGGGTTTAATCTCAGCGTGCTGGCCGAATTCCAGCATGGGTAATTACATTCTCTCTCCCTAAATTCTCTGCATTTTACCCAAGGTGGTTGCATTTCCATGGTGCATGAAGTGTTCCTTGCACATGGATTTTAAAATTCTGTAATACCCGTTAGCATGAAAGGTGTTATACAAGATGTGATATCCTTGTTACAATTAAGTTAGAGTACATTCATTCCAGAAAACAGAAAAAGCCATCTGTCAATCAACTACAACATTTAATGTACTGATTAAAAGCATCATTTCAGCTCAAGAGGCACTCCTGTATTGTGGTATGTCTTTGCAGTCATAAATTCCATACCCACGTTAGCTACCACAGATGGAACATATTGAGAAGTTAAACACACAGCACTGGTGACTGAAGAGGATGTATACAACCACACTGCAAATTCACCCAGCTTGTCAGCCCCCAAACAGCACTATTACCAGCTCAAGCCAAAGCATCTGTCTCGCTTGAGACTAACAAAGCGATCTCCTCCAAGGAGCGTAATCATCTAGGAGAGGGAGTTCTGAAATTGAAAACAAAGCCAGACAAAAGAAATACATTTCTCAACACACAGCCACCTGAGCACTTCAGAAGTAGGGTACCTGTCTACCTGCAGATAGGATGATGGGCGATTGCCTACCCAAGCAATTTATTTCTCCCTCAGATGATTCAGGTAGTGCCTCCTACTTCAACACCTACTCATCCTCACTAGTAAGCAAAGACATATGGAAAGAGGGATGACATACTATGCAGCACTGCAAGATGGTTTTCTGGCCCAGAATGCCACCTCATGTATGCCTTGTGGCTATGATTTTGCCAGCCATTGTGGTTCATCTTTCACAAAAAGAAATGGACTGGAAGCAAAATAACACAGCATCACAAGAAAAAGCAGTCGTGAAAAATAGTTCAAAGCTTTCCTTTCACCAGCATCTCTTTGCCCCATTTTTGACGCAATCAGCTTTTCCAGTAAGAGCCTTGACATTCCTCAAGCACAGAATGAAATCATTAAAGTAGATTTGAGTTTCATACGCTTAATTCATCTACTAAGGAGTAAAAAAAACCTTTCAGGATTGTTCTAGTCATTGATCCAATAAGTCATGGGCCAGGTCCACAGATGCTCACTCCAGCAGAATGGCATGTTCATTTGGACTGAGACACTTGCACTGAAACCAGTCATCTACAACTCAACATAAGTAATGTCTCAGAGTCTAGCCTGGTGAAACCAGACTTAAATATATATACGTTAAGTGGTTAACAGACAAATCATTTGTGTTGAGCGGCGCCACGTGCAATGATTGACACTAAGTGCAGTTGGAAGCAGGAAATCACTGATTTTCAATTGATATTTAAGCAGGAAATCATTTACTATTGATTGTTATTAGGCAGACACTGTTGTACTGAATTAGTGCAAAATGATCTGATACATAAAAACCCCTACCATTAGTCAAGGTAATATAAGTGAATTTAACTATGCACTTTAAACAGTTCTTCTCATTTGTTTAAGCCTTCCACATCAATCAACACAGCCTACTTACACAAGATACAGTTTACTCCTAAGATTAATGGTGTTTTCTATATTTACAAAAAGTCTCATGTGTGGGCCCTCACATCAGAAAAAGACTTTATACAGTGGTTTCTGCTAAAAGGTTGTTTGACAACTGATACCATGCAACTGCCACAGCCAACCCTTATTCTCTCCAGAGAGAAGTGGAGGTATTTCAGACACAACATCTGATAACAATTTCAATAGCCTGCCTTTTAAATTTTGAATCTTCAGATTACCATACTATATCAGTATCATTTTGGTTTTGATGTGGGATCATATTCAACCTGTATATGGCTAACTTAGATATCACAACCAGTGTAGTGTTCAAATTCAAGAGAATAGCATCCCCTTCAGATCATCCACAATCCAGAGCTTTCAGACCTGACTGCATACGCACGCAATGAAGAGAAGTTAAATTAGGGTTGTGGAACTTAAACACTCCAAGACTGTATTCCCATTTATGTTCTGCATTGCACAGACATAGTAAGATCTGAACTGACCGTACATAACACAGGCATCTCTGTGAGGTATCCAGTTGGAATACAGTCTCCCTTTGATCCATGTCTTGCCAATAAGGATGGAATGACACCTCAAAAGCATCACTCCAATTGATTCAGATCTAAATCAAGTCTGGAACTGCCAATCTCTTGATGAGGTAAGCAAAAACCAAGACAAAAATATTCCAGGGCTCATACCCTGAACACATTAAACAGATGAATGAAGTCAGAAATAAACTATTATGTTCATTGAGACACAGAAATGGTGACCTGTCCAAAACCCCAATGGACACCTAAGGAGAAAGAGGAATGGTTCTCAGTTCTATCAAGCTCTGGTTTGCTATCTTACTTTTAAGATGCCTTCTTACTGCATGTGCTTGCAAAGATGCAGAATCCGCAACATCTTATCGATCAGGGCCTTCAATTTTAGCAACACCTTCGAGCAACAGAGGAAAAAAGTTATCTTCCATTAAAAAATTTAATCAAAAAATTTTCAGTAAGAGATATTTCCTACTTTACTTCTAAGGAAAAGACGTGGCTGAATCTTCCAGCTTTAGAGAAAGTCTGACCGAGCTTAAAGCCAACTAATAAATTAGTTAATTAATGAATGGCAGCTCCTGAAATGGTTGCCACATTTTCATTTACACACATCCAAACCCAGCCTTTTACCTCAGTTCTTCTTCCCCTTTCACTGAAATTTCACATCACCTCTTCCTACAACATCATAGCATCAACCTCTGAATTTCCTTTATCTCTAACAGTTCTCTTTTCTCAAAAAAGATATCCAATCTCCTGTACTTCATAGAGTCTTGAAACTACACCTTATGCAGTTTTATTCTTCACCAGCTCATCTTCATCTCTCCATCTTTTCTGCATCCCCAGACATCAGTAGTCATCATTTTCCCCAGTTATGCAACCAACCACATTTCCCAATACAAATCACAATGCTAAAATCACTGCTGTGCTTTGTTCTGTACCCACTTATCTTCCTTTACTACTCCCTTCCCTACCTCTATCATATCTGTCAAAAAGCACAAGTTTCTCAACCTCTCTTCCCTCCTTCCAAGCTATCTCTAAAATGCCCCACATGAATACTCCTCCCATTCTCATCTTTCTGCCCCGCCTCTTTTAGGCTTTGCTCTCTCTTTTGTTATTCACCAAGTTACTTTTCTCCTCATTTTTCATTCACTTGCAGTGCATTTCTCCTACAAAGCATCTTAATCATAATGCTATAGAGAGATTTTTTAATCTCCGTTAATAAGAAATGTGAATATTAAACCCGTGTATTTCACACAGCTCAATACCTATTGTCTCACTCAGCCAAGTCTATTGTAGGCTCCATGGGGCAGTAGCATTTTCTCCTTGTGTATCTGTACAGGACCAAGTACTCTCCCGGAGCTCAGCAAATAATAAAGCAGTTGTGTATCTTAAAGGAACGAGATAACACAGTAATAATGACCATATGCATATGCAGTAACTTTTCTCCAGATGGATCCCAAAGCACTCTATACCATTTGCCAATTAACGGTACAAAATGAAGTATTTACATAGGAGTCATTTCACCCACGAACAATGGCATAACGCCAGCCATGCCTTAATTGCATGGAGTTACACAATACAAATTTAAGACAGGAAGTGAAGACTCACGTCATATTTCCAGGGAGAATTAAGGCTGGTGTATTATAATTACCAGAACTGGTTGTAAAATGCAAATAAATTCTCAATTTTAAAAATGACACTTTTGCCAGAATTTTGGAAACATCCGAACCATTTCTATCTGGTCAATGAAGAGAACAGTTAAACACACCCCAAACTCTGAACACTTTCAAAGATTGCTGCAATCTAAAAAAAATGCAAAAACTGGTGTACTCCTGAATAGCTTTAATAATACTCAAAACTGGAAATTAGCCAGAACCAGAGCCCTCTTCAACAATTGTCGTAGGATTTTACTTATCATAAACTGGGACTTCAGATGACAGGAAATATGTTGTGGAAAACTAAAAAAAGCAACTTAACTGCGCATCCACATATCTAGATTCAAATTATAACTTAAATAAATTAGCTTAATAAAAGCTGAAGTAATTCCTGCTTATTTTTTTCTACACATCGACAAATTCACAGACAAGTTTACCACGAATATTTAAACCAAAGTTCCATAAGTAAAAGCAACACTTAGTTTTCAAAAGACTTTTAATTGGCTGAAGTCCTGGCATCGGTCGAATCATTCAGAATGTTTTCACTAACTTCAGCACAGTCAGAGTTTCACCCACATTCCATAGGATGGAGGACTGAATAATGAAAAAAATATTTTGAATAAATTATTCACTGATTGCTCAAAATTTATGAATAATTTATTTGGAGAACAGTATTCAACCATACATAAAGCTTGTCAAAGAGGGGCAAATCTGTTTCTGAGTCATTTATTCAACAATTAATGGAAAAAAACCATTCACAAATGTCATTCAAATAGCTCGACTATAGTAACTTGATTTCCAGTTGACTCAGTATGTCTTTTAGAAAAGTGCCAGGTTTTCATGCACACTAAGCTTTCTTTCATTATTTGAGATCCTCTTGTTTCTATTTTTCCCTTTACCCTAGCAAAATAATTTCTTTTTCCAGTACCACCGCCACTGTTGCAGGCCTGACTTGCTTTGACTGCAAGCCCAGTATGCAACTGAGGTACTGGGCTTGAAACAATCTCTCCCTTCGCCAAGAAGCCTGAAGCAAAGAAAAATGAGCGTATATATGTTTGAATTTCCGAATATATACTAAGTGGGGAGCAGAGAGGAAATCCACCTCAAAACAACAGCATGAGTCAGAGGAAACGCAGGAGAGGTGAGACAAGAGTAGGTAGCCGCGTTCCTCCAAAGCCCCTCTTCCACCCACGTCCGTGCTTGGGCCTGCATGCCTGGAGGGACCCGGGAGTACCAGCACGCAGCTGGAGCGAATTTCCATTCTCAAGCCACAACATGATTCATCGCAACCACTGGCCAACTAGGTTGCTGCTGAAAAGAAATCCTGGCATTTGGTGTAATTATGCTTTCTTAACTATAGTGATGTTAAATGCAGGAAATTAATTTTGTTATCATTGTTTTTCCAATATGCATTTAAAATGTAGCATTGTAAACACTGGCTGGTGTTACTGCCTCAATGGGATTTTCTCACTGCCTTGAGCATAATGGAGTGCACTGGTCTTTCAACAACTCGACACTTTTTTTTTTTTCAAATAAACTTAAACAATAAAGGTCAGATTTAAAGACACAGCAAGACAAACAGCTCTGCTTTATTTTTTTTTTTAAAGTTATTCGCTAGCATTAAATGAGAATTTCCAGGGTACTCTAAACCATCGAGGTTAATAACTGCAAAGCAGAATCTATCTGAAAAGGAGAGAGAGGTGGAAGAAGGGCTGTATGGCGCTCTGATAAATACGGAATCAGTCTTCTTCATACGCAAGGTGTGCAGAAACTGGTGACTTATTTCTTGTGTTCTGAGTAAGAACAAAGGGAAAGTGAAGTGAAAGAAGCAGAAAAGATCAGAGTGCAAGGCTGTATAATAGCTACTCTAAAGCAAAAAAAGCCAGTATTCTTCATCCAGATCTGCTTTAAAATAATGGCACATAGAACTAGGTACAATATTTTCTTAATTTAGAATTTTATAATACAATCTGATTTGGCATCTAGAATATATAATCATCACCAGAATGTAAATGCTATAATCCTCGTGACAACATCTATTCTACCTACTCTTTTTGCTGCTATTTTGGCTTGATTCTAAGAAATCGTACCACACCAAGTATTACTTTTATTAATAAAGGTTAAGCATAGCTGAGTACTGCTTAGCAAAATCTTATTTACCTGAATAAATAACTCCCTAGAAACGATGAATACACACAGTAATGTGCATGCTTTCATTTCCACATAATATACATCCATTAACACTCACTGTGCAACAGAAGTTATCAAAGAGCTATGTGCCCTGTATCAATTGAAAGAGATTTGTTTAGCAGAGCATGATTTTAAAGGTAAGTACTCTTCAAATCCTTGGACTGTTTGTCGGCCTGTACCAAAGAAGCAAGGTCTGGAGCTGGAAAGAAGATAAAAAGCAGGTGGTGTGGTTTACAGTGCAAGTCACCCTTCCAATACCGTTTATCCATCTGAGTCATACATGAAGCCGCACAGTGCCAAGGACAAGATACCGCTGGAGGTACTGCCTTTCGGAGGAGATGTACAGCCCAACGTTAACCTGTGTGAAATCAGCAGAATGATGAGGTCATGGCTGGGAACAAAAGGCAGCAATTTGGGGAACTTGCTGATCACCAAACAGCCCTGGGGCTCAGCACAGGTTTGGCAGGATCTCCCATCTCTGACCTTACTGAATAGCAAGATGGGAGAAAGGAGGAGATGGAAGGGGTTTGTAAGGAAGATGAACGAGCAACTGAATCCTGACAAAACAACCTTCCTGAGACTCCTGTGCCTAATGTCAGCAGTTAGTTTGTATTTTCACATTTAATTTGGACACTGCTGGACCAAAGTCTCCCAGGTGCAACCTGTCACCCCACTGATTTCAACAGTGTGAAAGTGGGATACATTTGTCCTGTTGATTACAGTTTATATTGCCATCATATCCTCTTTATGCTTGTAGCATTAGACTGAGATTTCTTCTCAGCATTTTTTTCAAGCAGCAGCCCTGCCACACATTAGAGCATTCACACTACTGACCCCTTAACCACCCAACCCCCTGAAAGAAAAGAAGCCTCTTTCTTTTTCCCTCCCCTCTCTAGCAGATCAATGTTCAGGTCCCATCCATTTCTATGGAAATGACCCTTCTGTAAATATCCTGTTACCTAATATTTACCACACTGGTGCAGAGTCCAAAAGGTAAATTTGAAAAGAGGTGGTTTCAGCCCTCATAAACAAGTAACCAAGAAATGCTTCAGCAACAGCAGGCACATAGGATTCATTAGCTGTAGCAGGGCTACAAAAGCCATACACAACACCCTTGTTGACACTGCTTTACTTCTTTGGGACTCTGCTTGCTAATAAAACTGCAAAAGGATTAACCAAGCAGTTTCACAGAAATGACCACAAAATGCCTTAGCATTTATAACCCTACTCTTGCTGCCCTGACACAGTCAAATTCCTATTCAAATCACCAGCTAATTGGAGCACACAAATTTTCGTCCTAAAAAAGAAGAAAGGGGCAGAAGGCAGAACAAATTTGCAGCAACAAACAAAATGGTAATAAGGAATTGAATTAAAAACTTTCATAGAAAAATTACAAAGGAATAATGGAAATTAATATCCACATAAACAAAATAAATGATCCTTCCCAGGTCACAAATTCCTGATGCTACTTTGCCCTTCTAAGCAGGGAGCAGGATGGCATAGCTACCAATTGGTAGGTAAGGTACCGAAATGCTTCTGGAATAGCAGTTTTGATCTCATGACAGCTGCTGCAGCCTTCTACATTCAAGTAGTAGAGTAAAACCAGCTCTACTAAAATATAGTTTGTACTTATCATTCCATAGTAATGTTTTTAAACTACATTTCTTCCAAAAGAAGGCAGATGCAGGGGTAATGACTCTAACGAGGGTACCTTGCTAGAACTGAACAGAGAAGAACCTTTGCAATAGGTGGGTATGCCCTGTAAACTGCAGGTGCCAGGGATGAGCCTTAGTTCCCAGGTTTCAGAGGGTTCCCCCTTTTCAGGCTAGGGGTTATTCAGCACATCATTGCAGTTACACTAAGGCATTTTGTAAAAGTTGTCTACACGTGACGAGTTTGTCTGAGTAAGGAGGCCAGGACTGGGCTCCTCTTCATATCCTCTGTTCCTGCTTCAAGCAAGCATTTTAGTGTATTTTCCTACTACATTACACACCTCATTAAAAAAAACACCTCTGTTTCATTTTGCTTTCATGAGCAATTTACATTTCATTTGTGATTTTTAAGCAGAAAACCCTTGGCACCGATTTTACAGATGACATACTGAAAAGGTTGGGTGTTTTTGTTGCTTTTTTTTTTCTCTTAAAGAAAATAGGATTAGAGGTAGACGCTTTTATATTCCACCACTTCTGAGACATATGTTCTGCTCTCCCACCAGTTATGAAGTGATTACTGGAGTGGCACAAACAGATTTTTTTTAACAAAGTGAAGGTGTGATTTTCTCAGGTTCTGTGAGAACATGCACACTTATTTTTACCAACCCAATCTGTTTTCCAGTAGTTTAATGTCCGCAGGGTTTATAAGGCTATCTTAGGTGTCGGATTCAATGCAGCTTGCAGGGTGCTACCTGACTATGGAAGTTTAAAGAAAAAGACACAGAGAAAGCAGAAATGATACAAGACTCAAAGTAATTTGGAGACTGATTTAAATATACGAAAAGATGGACCTTTTTTGCCGCTTGCCCATATTTGGTTCTCCAAAGCCTGAAGGCCCTCATATCATAAATACTTGCTTCGTTTTAGAAACCTCACTAAAGATCTATCCCTAAATAATTTACATATACAACCTGACTTTTAAAAGCATTATTTTTACTCTACAAAAAGGAATTTGATCTTATAAACACTTACTGCCAGGAACAGTGATTTCCATGTGGGAAATGGGACTTGATTTCTTGCACCTTGCCTATTTAAGCTGGCCATAAAACGTTACCAAAGGAAGAAGTGAAGAGATCTGATTTTATATCAATTCACACCCATTTTTCAGGTATATAAAAAACAAGACAAGGAGATTTCCCTACAAGGCAGTGCAGGGAAAGGGTTCACATCTGAATTGGACTGCTCACCTATTCCAGATTCTCAGCCAAAAATCTATAAACGCACCAACAGAAGACAATGCTCCTCCAAGAGACTCTTAAAGTTAAATTTTGGTCTGTTAGCCTGGGACAAATTTAGAATAACCACTTCAAATGCAGTGAAATTACTCAGGACCAGAGGAAGTGAGAACAAAATTTGGTGAGGACTGTACAGGGAAGTAGTCAGTTAACGTTTAATCCTTGATGAAAATCTTCAGGTTGAGTGTCCACACAAAGAATTTACACCGGTTTAAAAAACAGTTTATCTGAAAACCCTTTCATGGATATATTTCAGACTGCCATATATCAGCTTAGCTCATCGTTTAGCAACACAAGCTAAACTGTAGATTTCCAGCCTGGTTGAAATCTATACATTTGCACTTCTGCAAAGTTTTGAAGCAATTTTAAGTGCAGTACTTCTGAAAAAAAATCCTTTTGTTAAATCACTGAAACTTTACAGGTAGAGAAAAGTCTTATGTAGGACAATATGCCTTTAGTATGTTTCTGCTAAATGGCTTTACTTTGTGAGTGCTATTAAGACAAGGGGTTTGTAGGGTATTTTGTTGACACAGGATACTTCAGCCCTCCTAATCAAGATTCTTCCCAAGAACAGTCTTCATCCTTACCTCTATGCTGAGGGATCGGACAGTGAGGTCAAAGTCATTAGTTCCTGACAAAAGCCTTAGCAGGTCCCACTAAGCACGCTCAGTAGGATTTGTTGTTGTTGTTGCTTGTTATTTTGGATGAACAGTACCCCCTCCTTGCAAACTGGGATTTTCAGTGCAGCCTCATAGGATTTAATCTGGCCACACTCACAGGAGCAGCGAGGTCTTGTGTTCAGCAGCAGAGGTGGTGGAGACCCTTTGGTACAGCAGTACAGGCACTTCGGACCCCTTTGAAATGCAGCTGTCATGAAATCAGAAGTTTACCTGTAAAGTTGAAAGGAAAATGGAGACTGGGAAAAAATCTACACATTGAAACTTACAGAACAGATAATCCTTTTGTAGGATGTATCTAGCGATAGCCTTGGTCATTTCATCTATAGACCTCTTACAATGTCAAAGGCACTTTTGACTTCAAAGTTGTTCTTACAGCTTTGTCCTTCCCTGCTTGCCTGTTACAGTATTTCCTACTACTGAAACAGCTCCTCAGTGATGTAATCAGTGATGTTTCACTCATTGTTTTCACATAAGCTCCCCATCCCCTCTTATCCTACTCCATTCTTTCCTGTTGGCTTTACCAAATTTGTATGAGACAAAGCTATGAACAAATAAACACTCCCCTTTTAAAATTTACTACATATACTGTATTATCCAGTAACTATATGATGGTCATCTCAAACATCTTGCATGAATTATAACAAGTTATTTTTATTTATTTTTACTGTCTGCTTATTACCATCATTAAAAAAAACCACAATAGAAATTAAAGTGCAATAATCTATGGCAATGCAAAATGTTAAGTATTTGCTTTACATCCACAGAGGCAAGAAAATTAAAAGAGGCTTAAACTCTGAGCTAATGCTTCATCCCTAATTCATTCTCTTGTGCCCATATATTGAAGTCTCAGCACAATGAATCTGTGAAAGGACACATTAATGTGTTGTGGAAATGGTGTACAATAAATTGATAGGGAATTTAATGTAACTCTGATCAGAGACTGGGCCAGAGATTTCAGTGATGAGTAATACCAGGCAAAGAATTTACATTTTAATTCAGGCTTTCCTTGAATTTTTCGCTTTAATTCATACTCCAAATACTTTTGGGAAAGAAGGCTTCTGCTGAGGCATCCTATACAAGGCAATGAATGTCTGACAGCAGTTAGTACTTTGTGATTTAATTGCATTGGCATTTCTTAAAAATAAGAGGTCCTATGTTACAAAGCAACGTCACGGTCTGAATCTCTTCTCTTAAAGAGTACTAAAAATTATTAATACCAATTTACAACAGGAGGAGCATACTAGTCCTAATATTGCATGTATGTTTGTACTCACAAAGGTCTCACAAGATCTCATAATCCTATATTCTAACGAAGCAAAAATATCTTACATGGTATTAACATCAAATCAAACAGAAACTCATGCTCCATGATAGATTTTTTCAAGAAGAAAAGTTTGCTTTTCAAAGTTCTTTCTGCTCCAAGCTTGCTTACTTTTTAGATTTGCTATGAAATGAAACAAGATTTTAAAGAGTGGAGATTTGGAAAAAAATACAGAAACAGTATAATCTTTCCACTGTAAATACCCATGATGAAATGACAAAGGAAAGTAGAAGGTGTATGCAAAATCACTGCAAATAATAAATTGCTACATGTGCCGTATCTCATAGAACTGCTCAACAGTTTTTATTACATTTTTGTTCATTGGAGATCGCTATAGAGATCTCTGCATTGCAAGTAGCCACACCATTTCAGTGCTTTGCTGTTTCAGAAGAGCAGATTTTCTTGATTAATAACAAAAGGTTTTGTTGGGATCAGAGCTGTTTCCCACCATCTCTATGCAAACCCGGCAACACAAACTGTGTACATTAGCATTTCAAGGAGCCTCCTATTAATGATGGCAAGAAAAGCTCCTCTCGGTGGGTAAAATCCATTTTGTCCTCTCTTGTGACATCTGTTCTAACTTTTAAAGCCAGAAAGGAAACTAGATAATGCCAGAGAGTCTTTTGATTTACTGTATTGGCACTTGTGATGATGCTTCAGACTATAAAAGCATGTAACCCTAGTGGACATACATGACTGTGTAAACGTGAACATCTGCATATTCCCACAACATAGGGTGAATTGAAGAAGTAATTCCAAAGTTCTTTGTTAAACTTTTAACTAGCTTTTTTTTCAGGATTTCATAATTATGCTTTCAATTACTTCTACACCATACAAAATTCAGCATTTTAAATTGTATTTTTATGTAAATGTTTACTGCTACATATGTTTTTTGAATTAATTTCATTTCCCGAAAGCTTTTTTTTTTTTTACTTTTTTTTGCGCGTAAAGACATTTAAGCAAATAGAGTTGGAGAAACTGAAGTATGGTTAAAAAAATAAAACCCCAAACAGTGTAGGATAAGAAAAAGTAAACTAAACCCTGCAGATTTCTTACCTCTTTACACCATCTGTGCAGTATTGCTCTTAGGCCTTTTACATTGGTCATCCTGGGAACAAAGCTGAAGGCAGATTCCAGCAGTTTTTCCATTCACTATTCATTCAGAGGTTCATCAGCTCCATATGGATCCAGCCAACTGCTGTGTTAAATCAGAGCCTTTTCCCAGAATTGACATGGTAATGAAGTCATGGTATTGCTCACAGAAAAGGCCTCCATAGGTATTTTCCTCTCTAACAAATCCAGCCTTTTCACCCCATTCACTCCCTAAAATTATCTCATAACGTTACAACATCTGTGAACTGGGTTTTTGCCTTTTAATGTCTAGCATGTTTTATTACATGACTATGCATTACATACTGGTTAACAAGACTCCTACACAACCAAGGAAATAAAATAAACTTGCACTCTTCTCTTTCCAGCTCAGATTGTTTTGTCCCCTTTTCTTTTAATTTATATCTGCTATATTTATTTTTCTCCAGATAGAGCTGTCCAAAGTAGTGATGTACAAGATGAACTTCAATTTTCCTGATTTCTATCAGAAAGTGGTTTTAGAAATATTCCAGGAGGAAAAATTGTTTAACCACAAAATGGTAAATCCATCAATACAAAAGATTGCTAAAGAGGGACTGTGTTAATGGCAAATATGTTCTAACAGTTTCCTTCAGTTCATCAGATGTATGGATCTGAACTTTGCTTTAACAGCAATAGTTCAATATTTGTTGAAGAATAAATATAAGATAGTTTATTTCTGTAATACGCCATCTGCAATGAATATGTAGAGACTGCCTTGATATGACAACATGAGGTAGCTTTATTGGAAAACTACGCTTTTCTCCTAGTAATAATGTATTGAAAAAATATGATCTATAAAAACAGGTATCATTATACATGTGTAAGGTTAGACATATACTGACTAAAGAGAAGAGAATAGTTAGTTACTTACAGTTAGTGTAGATTTTTGAGATGGTTTGTCAATATGTATTCCGCTTCTGGTCTGCATGTATCCCAATACTTTTTTTTGTATGAGTTAACACTCTGTCCTGGCAGACAGACTCTGGCATTTTAGATTGGAAAGCAGAAAGATATGGCATACACGATCCCCCTCTTGCACCCTAGCATAACATCCATCCAACTCTGTAACTCAGAGGGAAGCAGTATGGCTTACAAATGGACAATGACTCAGGATCAGAGTTACAGTGGGTTTATGGGGCAAGTGACTAAAGACTCTTCTTAGACAAACTGTCTGTGGTATCCCTCTTAAATCTTAAGTATTCTTCACAGTGCTGGTCCCAGCACCTTGAGATGGATGTAGTAGAGTTACTGCATGTCCAGAGAAGGGCAACTAAAACAGTCAAAGGGATACAGCATTTGCTCTAAGAAGGAATGAACAACTAGAAAAGATTAGGGCTCCAATTTGAAGAGAAGGTAGCTGAGAGAGGGAATCTAAGTAAGGTTTATACAATCACGAAGGTGGCAGAAAAGCTGAAAGCAGAACTCTTCAACAACTTTTGCAATACTAGAACTAGGGGTCACTTGACGAAACCAGTAGGAGATCAGTTTAAAGGAGGTAACAGTAGTTCTTTACACAGCACCTAGTGAACTTCTGGAACTTGCTGATGCAGAAGGCTGTGGAGGAAGACTGTATCTGTAGATCATAAAAAAATGAGGTAACTTGATGGACCAACAGTCCATAAGCAGATACTGAAAGGGCTAAGCAGGGCTATGCACTAACATCCCTAATACAACTGCTCTGGGTGCTAGGGAAGTCAAGGGGAATGGACTACAGAAAGTGGCCAGGCTAGTACGGTCTCCCTAAATAACATCTCCTGTTTCTGCTTTTGGAGACAGAACACATGGGCAGCTGGACATTGGTCCGACCCAGCTAGTGCCATTCCCAAGTTCTATTTTGCATCCTGTGAATGTCACTCAGCCATCACTCAGATCCTAGAGCTCAGCACTCATTCTACTTAAACAATGACTGCAGGACTGCTCTGCCAAAACTGGTATCAAACACGGACCTGCTATTCAAAGTAAAGCTGTCTAAAGGTAGATGGAGCATAAGACCAAGTCACAGAGAATCAGGAACAGCTTTGCAGCAGAAACTGTGAGATTTCTTATTCTCATCTGACACAAATATTTCATAGTGTCTCCAGTAATAAAAGACACACTTTATTAGTGAGCAACAATTAAGGGTTGTCTTATGGAGGAGCTCCAACTGGGTATAAGACAATCCCCTGAGAGATGTGGGACCACCTATAGTCACTGATACCTCAACTAGACGCTGCATTATAACTAGGTGACAGAATCTGTGCTGGATTAGTTCCTGGGAAAAAGTATTCTTGTCTGTGCTTAGTGCAGTAAGGTGCACCGTCATGATTCTCAAGATGCATTTGTTACTTATTTGGAACAGGAGCAACAAAACTACTGGTAGGACACGTGCGCTTCTCATGGGTGAATTATCTCAGAAGTATCCATTATTAGAGGGACTAGCCAAACAAACATGTCTTTAATCCTAACATCTTTAAGCCTGTCATATTTAAGGACACAAAGGTCCTCATCTCAGGATATTCCTTCTATACATTTAATTCCAGAAGGCTAGACAGCTGTAAGGCACAGTGACAGCTCCACCAGCACAGTTACTCAGAAACACTACCCTGAGTGCATCCAAACCTGTCCTGGGATGCATGACAAGAGTCCCATGAAGAATAAAGAAGCACTTGATGAGCATGTACAACATCCTTAAAATACTTAGGGCAATTTGGGAAAAAAAATCTTTGTTTGTATAGAAATAGAAAGAAATGCAAGAAGAAACAACATCTGCAAAGAAACATTGCAAAGAAAGAACATATGGAACTTGTGTACTATATTATGCAAAAGAATACCCTTCCCTTAATGACTTTGTTTTACCTATCCATGAAAAACAGCTGCTGAGTCAGTCAGCCCACTCCATTTGTCCAGGCTTAGCTTTCAAGTTAACTAAAGTTCCTACCACCTAACACAATGTTAACTGTTTGAGCAAGGACATACAGAGCAAAGACAAATACCACGCTAACTATGGGCCTCTCTGGTCCCTCTTAATTCAGACAGGACCCCATCCTGTGAAGTGATACTAGGCCTGCTGCAGCAAAAATGTGGAACTGAGAGCAGAGCCCAGGCAAGTTTCAAGTCCTGGTTACTAAGTCCTGCTGCGGCAGACCACTGTGGCAGCCTTGCACACCAAATGGATGGTTTCTACCAAGATTTTCTGCATGCCCTTTGGCACCAGGCAGTTATGAAGAGGAAATGTAATCAGCATCCTCAAGAAATCACACATGCTGTCTCTGGGGCGGCACTCCTCTCCAGGCAGCAAAGTTTCTGAGCTGGTTAAAACCAAGCTCTCTTGCATAGCAAAGAGCTGAGATGTTGACTTGCCCCTTGGAGAGCAGAGGAGGGCAGGGGGAGGGGAGACAAATCCTCGGTGCTCATGAGGAAGATGCACTTGCTCGGAGTCTCTGAGGACAGATGCTAAAGAAGCTGGGCATTCTCTGTGTCTTGGACACCTACTGACAACTGATCTCATCCTTTCTTGGAAAGACTTTTTTAACTATTCAATGCACTTTAGACCTCTTTATTCCCAACTCAGGCAGAATAGCTGTTCAAATGCAGCCTGGAGCATGGACGTATGGCATTGTGTTGCAATTGCTTCCCTAATATTTGCAAAGGGATTGCTTATCTATTATCTAGGTATTATGCATCTCCCCTGCTTGCTTCTTCCTATAGGCTACTATGAAGAACAATGCAATTGTGCTTGAAAGTCCTTTAACCCAGTATACAAACATTCACCTCCGTGAATAGCTCACACAAAGTATTTACAAGATCACTAGACCTAATATTCTGAGATTGCGATGTCATACCTCCCTGTCTGCCACCTAGCTATAAACTCTTGGAGATGTATGCCAAAGGTAATGCTGATGGAGGGGAAAGGCTGCTGGTCTGAAATGGGATGCTGGCACCTCGTCAGCGTGGTATTTATTCCTTGGTCAGAGCTGCCCAGCCCTGCTCGCACGTAGCTCTGCTCTAATTGCGAGAGGGTGAGGAGGAACTGAAGAGGTAAATCTGTCTCCTCAGCCAACGAGACCTATGCTTGCAGGTGGAAACCTGTATTCCAGCTCCTTCTTGCATTCCTGTAAGTAACAGTGCTTTCACTGCAACTTCGGAACTCATGGTATGGGTGGTCTGATTTAGTGACCCTACACGAGACAGGAAAAAAATACCCTTCCCCTTCTCCCAGGAGTTAGAGACACTGCTCCTCTATTACACTTACTAAAGTTGTAATGAATGAAAACAAATGAACACATAATTTTGGTTGGAATCAGACTCACAGGAGTTTGTAAAGGAAGGCAGAATCCTTTACAGCGTTGCTCACTGCATCCCACCCTGTGTGAAACAGCATCTACTTCACATCTACTCAGGGATTTGGTGCAGCAAGTTAATCAGTTAATTCCAGTTTTACTCATGAATTGGAAAAAAATCTCCAACACAAAGAACAGCTTTGCTAGGCCCTCAGAAGAGGACATGAGCTAACAGACATAGAGGATAGAGCATAACAGACATAGAGGATAGAGCATTTTCCCAGCTAGAAGTACCTGCGGTTTGAGGCACTAAAGCAGAAAGTATGGAGGAGACTATGCTGCTGTTACCAGTGAAGGAACGAGGAAAGACATTGCAGAGTCTTCAGTCCTGAAAATTTTCCTAAGTATAAAAACTCCATTTACAGAATGTAAAACATCATATGAATCACGTATAAATTCAGGACCACAACAAGATAAAAGCATTGATTTTTTTTCTCCATAGCTCACAGAGGATTCAATTCTGTTTTGATGAAACCAGCAGAAATGGTTGTCTTTCAACGGGCAGATACATTCTTTTGCTCTCCCCTCAAAAAGTCCTCCAGCTTTTCACCTCCTTTGCTTTTAGTCCAGCTTTCAACAACAGTCACTTGGTGATTCTTGGAAATCAAGAATAAGTAAGTGTATAGCATTTCTATTTTTTATCTTCTTTTAATCCTTCTTGCCTACTGCTGGTGGGGTTTGATTTTCTTTCATTTCTAGGCAAGTGTTTTCAGCTTCCCCTCATCTTTTCCATTCTGGAGTTGCTGTCCTTGCCACTTCTTTACATTCTTGCTTTACACTTGATGTTGTGTTTAGATACACTTCATCCACATCATTGCTTCCAATCAAACTACTACCTGCAGCTTTTGTTTGCATTGACCAACAGCTCCTTAATATTTGCTGCCTCTACATTTAATCCATCACGAGCCACAGGAGACCGATTTTTCCCACGGTTGTCTAGCCCTTGAAATGAAGGCTGCAGATAATTTGTAGAATTAAAATAATAATCAACTGATACATAAATCAATAAAGAAATTTAGCTCAATTAATGACCACCCATACTTTCCAAACTAAAAAAACACCCAACAAAGTAGTAAAATATTTCACTGGTTACTTCAGCATTTATCTTCTAGGTGGCTTTTTTGGCCCTCCATAAAAACACAAACAGTTCACATAAGCATTAGTGCACAGAACAAGAACACATCCATAAAATAAGGTACTCATTAACAGTAAATTTCAGCATCCAGATTCCTTCTCAATATGCCAAGAAAATTGAGATGAAGGACTGGCAGGAATTTCAGGCCTGCTGTATATATTCTTTTGTAATTTCTTTAAAGATGAAGTGGGAGAAAATATGCCTAGTTGTTTGTAAGTCTCTTTAGAAAGAAGCAAAGTTTGCTTAGAAGTTCACGAACTTGCAAATATTTTAGCTTGTGGCTGTTATACTGAACTGCTTGTCAAGTGCAGCAGGAACAATCTGTTGCACTATTAGTTTAAAAGATCTATATACCTGCACTACTAATGATGCTGTCGTTAAGAGAAGAGGGAGTGCTTCCTTTATAAGCACTGATCCTGCAGTGATCTTCATGTTGGCAGGTTATGCATCAGTCTGGAACTTGCAGCTGGATCAGTTACCAAGCCCCTACTTTCTCTTCTTTCTAGTTTGTTTACATGTTTTGCAACTTGCTTAATTTCATGTCACCTTAGAAACCTTAGCCAGTCTCCAACTGATCACCTGGCTAACAGTCAGAGGTGTGTCAACGAGAAGATGCTTGAGTTTACTTGCATTTAGCTGATCTACCCACGTTAACTGCAACCATAGCAGAGCCCGGGTACCGGTGCCAGGGCTGCTTACTAATGGCAGCAACACCAGAAGCTGATGAACAGACAAAAAGTTCCAAATAAGCACAACATCGGAGAACCAGCAGGGTGTCACACGGCACAGGAGTTGGGTATGCATTGGCCTGTCCGTAGACCAACATAACAGCTTTTCAGTTCAGTCCAGCACTTCCTCCCTGTGCTGGGTGTGCAGGCCATTCCAGAAAGGCATGGTATAGCAAACAAATGACATGTAGGGTGGAAATTAGCTCCTGGAATAAGAGAAAAAATTTTAGTATCTATCTGTAGGTGTCAATTTGTGAGTTAGTGGTCAAAGGCTACGAAGCCATTCAACTGACTCAAAAGTAGACACGTACATTTGGGCAGCTGGTTAGACACTCCCTGGAGACTCCTCTGAGTGTACTGATTAGATGCCCACTGATACAACTGGTGTAATTTGAGGTGCAATTGGGTGTCCAAGAAATCCATGCAGGGCTGGTAAGGATGGCACACCACGTATGGGACTTCTTTACCAATACAGAGCAGCAGCCGGAGCTCAGATGGAAGACTTGAGCACTTCAAATAGTGCTGGACTCCCACATGTGGGCAACTAAATCAAGCCTCTGAGCACTGGTGTCTTAATCTGTGAGGTGAATCCCATGCTTACTTACAATAAAGCTGCACAACAATATATAAGAAGGTTTTAGGGCACATCACTCAAAGTTTCATGGGACACAGTAGACCTCTGAGAGGCAGCAGAATAGTAACCATAGCTTTGGTGGGTTTGAGGGGTGTGAATGTCCAATGCACAACTAGCCTTTATAATTGTTTTATATTTTCAAGTGTTACTTTAGTAGGAAAAGGACTGGAAGTATCTTTTTTAAAGAATCTGGAAAGCCTAAACACTTTGAGAAGCACACAAACACAGGGAATCGACACAACTGTGTGAAGTGTCTCATCTGAACTCCAAAAACATTGCTTCTGAACAACTAATTCCAGAAGACTCCATTATAGTCATTTGGACTTTGTGAGAGACTGAAATATAAAAACATACTTCCTACCACTGACAAAGAGACACCCTGTGTGATTGCATTGCAGGGGATGTTCTGCAGACGGTCTTATGGATGTTTATGAAGAATATAAAGGTGCATTCTAGAAAATCAGACAAAAGCTGCAAACCAAGTTTTCTGGGCTCCAAAGCCTACAACCCTGCCAGAGATAGTCAGAAGTAAAGGCAGCCTTTGAACTGTATGTTATATGCAGCAGGTTGTTGCTGATGAGCCTCAAATGGGAAAGCAGTGACAGATCAGGCAGCTTCTCTTCTAGCTAGAAAGGTACCTCAACTGCTTTTGGGCAAAAGAGATCCCAAGTTCTGTTTCTCATTGAAATTGATTCCTCTCAATTAAGGCTAATCCCTCATTTGATGTTTACTCAGTTTACTGCCTTCCCGCATTCTGCACTGTCCACATCTGGCATTACACTTTGTATTTATTCTAGCCAATATACGTTTATTCATCAGCTGTGTTTGTTCTAGCTATGGTTGAGATGGCAATTTCATTCTAAGTCTCTGCATGCATTGATGGATACATTACCTTTCAGCTGAACCTTCTCATGCTTGTTCTCAGGCCAGAACATTTTCTTCTGAAAGTTAGAAGAAAATGTGTAGTCCTTTTCAAACCTCTAAAATTCAGATGTGAGAACACTGCATTTTAACAAAAATGCTTTTTGATACAAAGTACTTTTTTATTTCTGTTTTTGAGTCCTTCCATTTTAAAGCAACTCTGAAATTATAGTCACAAGTATTTCTTCAAATGTTATAATAAATGTGAAAAAGGCAGAAGACTGTGTTTAGGAAAGGTAAGATTTGTAAGGAGAAGGAACACCACCACTCCTGTTTGTGCATGAACTCCACTGGGAGGGTAAAGTGTGTGACTGAGAGAATGTTTGAGTCACATCTGCATACAAATAGTTACAGAGCACTAAAACGAGTCATGAAAATTCACATAGTTTCTAAAAATGAGTGGATATGTTAATGCAATGGTAAGGTTGAGATTTCAATTGAAGATAAGCAAAAATATTTACTGCTCTGATTTCAAAAGAGACTTTAACTTCTGCCTATTATTCCTACCCTACTACAACAGCCTATCTAACATTTGTTCAATTCAGATCTTGCCAGTATTTATACAGAGCTTTGAATTACTTTTTTTTTTAAGGGAGGGTGGATATTTTTGGTGCAATCCAACATTACTTTTCTGGCATTAATGGTGAAGTGCATTATACCTATATCACTTTCTATTTTGTGGCCACAGTATCTGCTGACTTTCTTATCCTCCCTTCTAGACACAAGGCTTAAAAACAGCACTATGCAACATCTTGAATGTTATCAGAAATAGGGCACAGGGCAGTGCTAACCCACTGACTACAGAAGGCACTGCAGAGACAAGGCCCTTCCCCTTCTCTTGAAGCTTTACCTCCTACCTGCAGGAACCACTAAGGTGATAAACTCCTCCATTACAAGCACATAGGCAGCCTGAAACTAGCATTCAGAGTGCGTAACAGCGTCAGCTGAAGGAGTAACTGGGCAGGATTTCTGGAAGGAAAAAAGTCAGATGAGCAAAGAGAATACCAGCTATTGTAAGCACCTGTCCATGCCATGGGCAACACTTGTATTGCTCTAGGAGAAGACATCACGTGAGGACTACAGGAACTAAGTACTGCCTGACTTGCATCTGTCATCCTCGCAAGCTGCCTGATTTTAAAACATTAGCAAAAATGGCAAGGTAACAGCTTGTGTTTGTTCTGTCATCCCCCCACTTCAAGACCCCCAGCGCACTGAGAGACAGACTGAGGGTCAGGTTCTGCTCTGCCCTGTTCTTTCTGTAGTTATTTACACCTGTACAAACTGAGTGGAAAACATGCAAAATGGTACCATTTTGTTTTGATAGTGTTTTACCCTCACTTCACAGGGGTGAGAATGAATAGACAGGGTGCAAGGCAGTGGAGAATCAGGGATTCTGTATACTAAAAAACAGTGCAGACAGCCGCAGAAAGTGTCAAACACTATACAAAAGGATTGTTCATGCATTCATGCTCAGCATCTGTGACCCGGACAGTATAAACAGAAGTCAGTATCTTTGTGCTATGTGGGGCTTATAGGGTTTTGTTTATATAATTTAAAAATCAGCAGACCTGCAAGGCTGAATGTTGCAGGGTGCTTTGCAAACAGCAATCATCTCACCCGTTCACAGCATTTCAGAAGCCTCCAGAGCATACGCTGAGGAATTCCCTTATTGTTGGTAGATGGTGAAGGCTATTGTCAGATGACTGATACTGGCTCTCTGCCACATGATGCTGGAGCCTACAGTTTTAATTAAAAACCCTAAAACAATTTGAAGAATTGCCTGTCTGAAGCTCTGACTAGCTAGGATGCCTGCCCCTTTCGTACGCAGTTAGGCAAGTCATAGCAACTAGGAAGGAAGCCTTTCTGCCACTCTGAAGGGTTAAGATCTGTGGCTCCATATGCAAGAAAGCCACCCCACCCCACCCCAAAACAGACCTTTGATGCTTGATGCCAAGATGTGTTAACATATTCTGAAAGGGTGGAATCTGCATCAGTCCCTCAGCAAGGCAACGGAGCTATATTCACAGATGTGCAAGAGTCATGAAGAATGTAAGAAGCATGGTGGCTAAAAGCAAACTGGCAGAGTTGTGACTGAAGGAGAGGGAAGGTAACAACCAGCGGAGCAGAGAGCTGCTCTTATCTACGGCAGCTTCCAATGACAGCTGGTGATTACTAAAATGGCATTATGGCCTTGTCCTCCCCAGCAGGAAAGGGGTTGATAGTAAAACCACAGTAGAGATAATGTGAGCATGTTTTCACATAGGCTGCCTAGAAAGCAATTTAACTTCCACTCTGCCTAGCTATTATCAGCAATGCCCCATACGCATCAGGGTCAAAGTGCATCTTAAGGAGTGATTTGAAGGAGAACGGCTGGAGAGAATTTTCCAGACCTTTGTTCCACACATGGAGGATAGGATGCAGGAAAGCATGAAGATATCTAGGTGGGAAAAAGACTAATGCATGGTAAAGGCCAGCATTGCTAGCAGAGCAAAGGTCATGTTCAGCAATGCGCTAAGTTAACAGCGCTGGAAAGAATGGATAAAGAGAGTCCGAAAAAAGAGCAAGGTTCTTTTTCGCCTGGAGCACAGAGGATGTAATGTGAGGTCAGTGGCTGTAGGTGCAGGTTTTCATCTTTAACTATCATCTGATTTGCGAATTGACGGCATTTTTTGTTGTCTGGAAGAACATCTCATGCATCCTGGGATTTTGTTTTGGTCTCCCTCATATTGAAAGCATGCTTGAGAGCTATTAAGTCGAACAGCCAGTTAAGCAGTTAAAGCTGGGCTCTGACATGTTTCCCAAGCTGCTTCTGACTGTATTTGGCAAATAAATTCCTCCTTATCTGCTAATTTCAGACTTTTAAAATAATTTAGTTCTCAAGTACATAACATAAAGTGATTATCTTGTTCTTTACAGTCTGAGGGCAGACTCTATTTAGAACCTGAGCAGGCTGGTTACATGCAAGTGAAAAGCTTTAGATAAAATTCACTTGCCAACCCAGAGCAGTGAAACAAATTCCCTCTCCGCTCTCACGGGCAACTGCTATACTAGCCAAATACCAGCTACATCCTTCATAAACATTCACAAACACACCTGAAGCTGGATCCAAAGCTGTGAACTGACAGGGCGAGTCTTCCTGGGTTTCACTGGATTTGCATCAGGCCCCATGTGCGTAAAGTATTAAGACTACTCAGTCTCCATCAAAGGAGTTTCCACAGCCTGTTTCATGTCTTACCCACAGCCACCCCCATAACAGCTGATCCACGCAGACAGCCTGCTTATTCTATACAGGAATGTACATTTGCAGCTTATACACATGCACTTAACTCCACAAAACACTACCAAAATAGCAGAAAAGAGAGCAATTGCCACACTGCTGATTTCTCTCTAAAACAATTCTACAGGTGCATTGCTCTTCTCAGTATGGAGCAGAGAGTATCATCTCCCCAAATGGCAATGCCTTTACCAGGTTTAAAAAAGGAACGTCTGCATTACAGCAAAAAACACCCCAACAACAAAAAAATTACCTAAAACTTTCCCATGACGTTTGGTTTTCCTTGATAGAATCTATACAAACACTATTGAAAACAGAACAGAAGCTCACACACAAAAAAAGGACAAAAACATGGCCACTCTGTACTAAACTTCTGTAAACGTAGTCAAATACCCCCAAATATTCATCAGAATTTGAACATCAGATATGTCTTTAAAGTTATGCTGGATCATATGGAAAGATCCTGTAGCCCAAATGATACTAAATGGATACAAGAAGAATGATTTTTCCCATCTTGTGAAACCTCTCAGGATTTCAGCAGTCTTACTACCATGCTTCAGAAGAAAACCAAGAGTATTCTCCTGAACATTTTCTCAGGGAATTCTCAAAGAAGTGGTCTGATGTTTAAAAGGCCTGTCAAAAACCAAGGCTTCATATCCTGTTCTTCCCAGTTCAGACTTCAACTCAGAATTTCCATTGCACCAATGTCCCAAATGACCACTTCTGGCGTGTCTCTTATATGAGGGTTATAAGGACCTCATTGGATCAATCTTGAACCTGTATCTCCCATAAGCTAGGAAATTTATCTAGCTAGGGCTAAAATCACCACAGTTTACTTCATAAGTTGTCCTACCAGGAGACAGACATACAGGAAACTTCTTCAGAAGCATTCACTTTCTGGATAGTGTTGCTTATTTTAGCTTGTCATTTCAAATGAAAGAAATCTAAAGCAAGGAATAGAGATCTGAAACTTGAATTCCCCCTCTCCCCTGTTCCCCTTTAATCCTTACACTTCCTTGTTCCAGCTCCAAGTCCTCATCCAGCTGTGACTGGTACTTTCCCCGGTCCTCCAGCCCCATCATGCTCAAGCCAACCAAGCCCCATCATCTTTCTTCTCCCGCTCTCCATCAGTGCCACCTGGTCCCTGACGGTCACCTTACTGGCTCTGCACCACCTTGCGAGTTCCCAGCTGGAGAGCAGGAGCTAGAAGCAATCTATGGGCCCTGGATAGCTTACTGGAAAGGAGACTGGAATGTCCCTTATTACAATGAACTTCTGACACCCTAGAACCATTTCCCACACTTACTAGAATATACTCTGTCCTACCCTCAAAAGGGATATTCCCTTTTCAAGGAAGAAAAAAAAAATTATAAGCTATTAACTTTAAACCAATGGTCATTTGTGAAGCAGCTGACCAGAAAATGTACTGGTTAACAACTCTAGTTCTGGCTGCCAAGCTTGTGATAGATGGATGGGACCTGTTTACTTCAGAGTGCTTGGCATTTTCGTTACACTTTAGATATTTAAGAACAACTCCCATTGACCTCCCATGTGGTAAAGTCTCCTGACAAAAGCCTGCTTTAAATGACTTGTCCATCATCTCACAAAAAACTTTGTAGCAGAGGCATGGATTAAATTAAGTCCTCCACAGCAGAATTCAGCTGTTTTATGGGAGTGTCTTGCCTCTTTCACAACCCTTTGCATACCTTCTACACTAACTGAGGCAAGGCTCCCCCAGAAAGCAACTTCCCTCGCTGTGTAAGATGCATCTATGCTGCAAATGAATAAGCAGTGCCGCAATCAAAGGTTACCACAGCTAAAAACAGGCTGAACTATGGCGCAGAAATGTACAAAGCTTACAATTGTGAGCATCTAACCTAGAGGTTACATGCTGTGGCCTGTAAATCCCCAGTACTCCACAAGACCACAGCCAGAACAACTTCTTAGTGAAAGTGTATTAGTCACCGCTCATTTTTTCGCTGCTGTCAAATTTGTCAAGTCACACAAAAAAAAAATTTGGAGAATTGTCAATAAAGTCTGAGAACCAACCCTGGCATAGACCATCTACATCAAGACCAGGGTGTCTAGTTAAACCATATGCTGGCTGGGCTAAGGACAGCCAGACTCAGAAATCAAGGGGGTATCAGGGTAGAGTTAGAGTCTTTCAGACTTCTGGATTAGGAAGAAGTAAGTCACCACAGAAGCAACGATTTTCTCAACTGTCTGTAAACTGAGTCTTGAAAGACAGGCTTAGATGTAGATATCACCCAGACACATGCCTTACGTCAAGTAAGGTGAATCCCATCTCCAGAGCCAAGAGACATGTAGAGCTGTGAAGAAGAATAAGGAGCAGAAAACTATTGCTACTGAAGTGAAAACAAAGCAAAGTGAGAAGGCAGGAAATTAAAAAACTGCAAAAAGTCCAAATTCTGACTGCTCAACAGAGAACAGCTGAGATCCTCAGCTAGGTATGAACCAGCTGTTTTGTTCTGGCCCAAAATATTCTAAGAAGTTTGCATATCCTTTTAATGTTTTCAGACCTCTTGCCTCTGCTGGAAACAAAAGCTTAAGGCCTTAAGTCATTTAATTCTGAGTCCATTCCCAATTACTTTTACGTTGCCAAATTTAAACATCTTGGGTGCACGTATAGTTTCAGTATTTTGATAAAAGAAGTAGAAGGGTTTCTCAAGCATGTGTTTTGTAATAGTTGAAGGCATTCAGCCTTATGGAGCGATTGACAGGAACAATGTGGTGGAATCATCTCCAACTGTATTTGTAGCTAAAAACCCATCAGGAGAACATATGATGTTAATTTTGCCAAACTGGACACTTACTGTCCACCGCTGCCTCTACAATCTAAATTTTGCAGAATGACTGGACATAACCCTTTGATGACCTTTGACAAATACTGGATTATAAAAACACATAGGTTGCCTTTTCCTGCAATCACCCATTTGCAAAGAATATATGTGCAACAAACTTAGACTAGCACAAAAAAACACTTGCACTCCTGTAATCTGATAAAAAGGCTGGGCGACCTTTTGCTGATCTCTGATGAAACAATGAGGTACATATTTGGGATTTATCCTGTAGTACACCTCAGCATCACTCCACATTATAAAAAATGAAAAACTATAGCTTTTTGAAAGTGAAAATTACATGCTCACCTTTTCAGGGCTAGGAATAAAGGTAACATTTTTAAAGGCATCCAACCTCTAGTTTCAGAAGTTAGAGATTTTTTTGAGTATGCAAGTGCATAAAATGCAATACATACTTAGTGATATTTTCTATAGTACTTAACTTTCTTTGATTTAAATAAGGAGCCTTTCAGCTCTCTGAAAATCCCAGTTGTAGCCTCTTTATATCTTCAGACATTTTAATGCATATTTTTATGCCACTGGCTCCTGTCTTAAAAACAGTAGTGCCTCTAGTTACTTAGACCATCCACAAAAGAAGTTTGCACGATGACATTTATTAATTCCACACTTAACTTTCAGACACCCAGTGCCAGGATTCCCAAGTGCAAACTAGGGGCACACATGACCTTTTGGCTCTAGACTCCATGAAAGATACACATCATCCCAGGACATTTCATCCCAGCTATCTGTCTCCAGCCTCCCAATGGAAGGAATGACCATTGTACAGAGACAGAACTCAAATGACTAACTTTGATTACACACCCCATTTTTAAAGGCTAAAATCGGGTACATTGAATGAGAGAAATTAGTCATCTACAGTGGAATTCACCTCACTTGGCAGCTGTAAGTCAGACTTCTGGTCAAAATTGGTTGTCTAGCTTCTGCCAAGAACTGATGGGGAGCAACAGCCCCCCGCGAGGACATTCATTCCATCCAGAGAGAGGTGTCGAACAGGCACAGAATGAATCACTCTCTGCAGGTGTCTCTTGTTCTCTCTTCCCACTGACTATAGAGAGACGAGACACCAAACCTCTAAATAGGTAAGATAAGGTGAGATGAACCTCACCCTCAAGAATGGGTGAGTCTGCTAGGCCAGGCCCAGCGTTCAGGCTTCTTGCCATCCAGGAGATGCCTTTACCCCTGAGCTATGGTGTCAGGCTCCCTCTTGTTTATAATCCCTCTGGCCCTTTGAAATTTGCATCTGTTTCTTTACCGTGGCAAGCTTGAACAGGATGGGTGGGTGTCCTCCACCTTAGCCTTATCTCTACTCTGGTCGTTAGGGGTGCTTTGCAAGCAAGAGGGAGTTTATATTGCCTCTGATGAGGAGAACATTGAGTCTGAGTGTCTCACTTCCAGGGCAAGCAGTCTCAGGAGAAAAACTGCTTATAAAAAAGCAGCAGCTCTTTTCCTTTTCTCTCCCCCTGAACTTTCTGGCAGCTACAGCTGCTGTGCTTTGTGCTAAGCTCCATGCTGTCAGTGTGCATTTAAGCATGATCTGAGCACACCTCCTGGACCAGGCCTCTCAAGAGATTTAGACACATACCTATTTTGTGATTCCCAGGTGGGTTTATGCAAGCGACAGTCACTAAGAAAGTCAGCTTAACCTAGATAACACTCATTCTGGGCCCATAAAGAAGCAAAGTGTTAACAGCATAGGAAACTTCACTGGAACTCACATGATTCAGCAGGACTCGTGAGGGTGCATTTGCATTTGAGATGTGGTACACACATTTTGCTAAGCTGCACTTCCAGTATCCAAACCCTGAGTGGAATTAGGCTCTCCCGATCACAGAACATTTTGCTATATGTGTTAGGTAAAGAGAACTGAGAATGCTGTGGGTCCTGTCCTAACATAACCAGTAATGACAGCTTTGGTTAAGCACTAAATTAGTACTGCCTGCTTAATACTACAAGGCTTTCCATCACATAACTGAGGTATTCTGCCTGAAGTGAACAGGGAGGCCAGATTATAGATTCACCAACCATTAGATGACAGTCACAGTACAGACTCCATTTCTTCTCTATGTTCATGAAACATTATTACTGAGCAAGAACAAACACACAGAGCATGCTATACAAACACATCTATAATTGAAATTATCATAATTTTGCAATTTGAAAGTGGATGTGTGTGTGTGTGTGTCTGTGTTTAAAACCATACCTGGAACAGATTTTCAACATCTTCTCCCACCAATGCAATTCCCCAAACCCTCCTTTTTCCAAGTGGAATTAAGCCAAGCATTTTGTGATCTTATTCGCATAGGCCTGTAACTAAAAATCAAAGTTAGGCCAAAATGGGAGGTCGAGGGGAGCTGGACCAGCCAGCCAGATAATTAACAAAAGAAAGAAAAAGCCCATTTTGTAGTCCTTGGTTTATTCCTTACTGCATGCGAGGTACTGTCAGTAACCTCCAGGCTGTCCCCTCTCCCTTTTCTATTCTAAATGAATTTTCCAGAGAATTGTTGGGGAGTGCAAAATTTGCAACATTTTAGACCTATACTAATTTAAAGGTATCACTAGAAAAGCTACGGTAGATGAAAACCATCTGCTATGTACGTCAGGCGCTAAGAAGTGAACTTGTTTGATCCCAGATTTTAGCACAACCACGTTAAGTTAGACAGCCGCCTAACTGGTTCACTGTAAGCACTTCTAGAAGACATGCTACGTTACTTAATTAAAACATGACATTGCATTAATAAGATAGATAAAGATTTAAAAAAAAAGAAATGTATTTGCTTTTGAGTAAAAACCTAAGAGTTAATACATGGATTCAATACACCACCTCACACTAGTAACACTCTTACTATGCCAGACAGATGCTGCTTCCAGAAAGATTTCATGGCAGTATTCTTCAAGTAGCGTCAGGTAAGCAACAGCCCTTTCCAGGTGGCAGTTTATGTAGAAATGCCTTCAGGGCACCGGTCCTACTTACAGAAATGAGAAATCCTACAAAACAGAAGAAAACACGAGAACTGAAGTGTCTGAATTTGGACTTGATAGAAATGTCCCAGCAAAACCATACAATTCACGTAGAAACACCCCTCTTTGCAGAGTGGTGCTAGGAAATACAGTTTGAGTAAAAGGCATTCCTGCAGAACAGTAGTTTAGGAGTGTGATCATAAAACGATATGCATGCCAAAACGGAATCGGAACAAAGGCCCATGCCAAAACGGAATCGGAACAAAGGCCTGTCCATTCTATAGTCCAACACTTCTGGCTGAAAAGCAGATGCCTAGGAAAAATTAGAGAATATATACGTTTCGTCACAATACTACTTCCCAAGCCTCCAACAACACGCAGCTTGGGAATGTAACAGCAGCAGTTTGAGGGATGTTGAGAAGTGGGGATGAAGGGAATGATACTGTACAAAAGCAACATTATTCGAAAGCATAGTGGGGGGGGGGTGAAGGAAAAGAGATCTTAGAGTTGGCAGATCCGTGGCATTTGCAAATATGGCCCAGAAAAGAATGGAGTCTGGAAATGGGGCTCAGAGAAGGTGCATCCATACGTTCCTTGAAGAACACAGCGGGGTTCAGAGCAGGGTGGGTGGCAGCGACACCCCGCGCATCCTCCTCGCCGCCAAGTGAGGTACCTGGAAGTGAGGGGGAGCATCGACGCCAGCCCAACCGTCCCGAGAGGCGCTGCCAGCGGGATGTGACGAGCCCTGCCACGGCCAGCACGGGGGTGCCAGGAAGCCGGACTCGTGCTCCCAGCGGCACGGTTGCTCACAAATAGCCCCCGTGAGCGGGGAGATGTCACCCTGCTGCCGCTGTGGGGCTGCCCACGCAGATGGGGCGCGCCAAGGCCCCGCTCCCCAGCCGGCGGCGCACAGCACCGGTGTCCCACGGGCAGCTCCGCTCCACCGGGACCAGGGCCGGGGCCGGGTGAAGCCACCGGCACTGTTCACACACACAGCAGCACACGACGGGCGCGTGGCAGAGGGCTTGCGGCCGCAGCTGCGTCCCTGCGAGCCAGGGCTGTGGCGCTGGGGGACAGGGGGAACGACAAGGGCCTGCTGCTTTTATGGCACAGAGCTGAGCGCTGAAGCAGGGGAAAATAGAAATAAATTTATCTTTTTTAAAAAAATCCCTTCCCCCAAGGCAGCTGCAGAGTGCGATGAAACCCCCCTTTTAGGCACAATCAGCCCTGAGCATCTGGGCAAGGATGAGGTGGGTGCAAAGTGCACGGGGAGGAAATGTGTCAGCTGCAGCATCTGAGAGCAGCAGAGCAAACTCAGACGGGAAATGAGATTGCAAAGTGCACCCAACAAGATGATCGTGGGGATAAGTTGCTTCTATGGAAACTGCAGCCCGATGAACCAAAAAACAGTTCGATGGCAAAGTTTTAGCAGGAGCCGGCTCATGCCTGGTTTCAGCTACATTCCCCACCCCCTAAACAAAAAAAAAAAAAAGGGAAAAAGCTGCACAATGTGTTTCTTGTTATGGACAAAAAAAAAAAAAAGAAATGGGGACACAGGTTTTTTCCTGTATGGGCTACATCATATTAAGCTGTAAGTTTAGTTCTGGACAAACAATCTCTTGTTGCATCTCTGGGATGGAGGTTAATGAATTCCCACAGATGATGTTGGCCAAACAGTGGTCGGCTTGTGACTTGATTTCCAGCATCATGATGTGAGGGGATCAGTATAGAAAAGCACTTTGAAGGGAAGAGGCTGCCTACAGCAGGATTGTTTCTACAAGCTAATTGTACTGAGTGCAGCTGCACAAAGCTGGATCAACAGTAATAGAAGGCGGCGCAGACTTCCTGACGCCAGCCCCGCAGAGCTCCCACCAACAGCCTGGCAATTCCAGATTGTTTTCCAGACCTTATCTCTCCCCCAAGTTTTTTTTTTTCTTTCGCCTTTTTTTTTTTTTTTACATTTTGTGACCGGAACAAAAGTAACAGGAAAATCCTTTGTGAAAGTAGAAAATGCTGTTACAGATCGGTGCCTTTCGCAGAAGTTGTAACTAAATATTTTGCATGCATTACTCTCTCCCTCCCACTCGAAAGAAAGAAAGAAAAAAAAAGGCAAACCCCAAACTTCTAAAACTTCTTTCTTTGAATGAATTGGAAACGTGAGGCAAACAAAAGGGACCGGGTAGTTAAAAGCAGCCGGGTTTAGCGAGACACTTCACCTGGTACGTTGAAAACTCCTGTATCAAAACGTATTTGGACACCCCGCTTGGATGGTGTCAATGACTTGGAAACGGGCCAATTTTAACAGATTTTCTTTTCTTTTTTTTTTTTTTCCCAGTCTGGTTTGATGGTTTAAATAGGCGGCAATTAAAACCATTTACATTATTACTAGATGTTTCAGATAAATTTCATTAGAGGCACGGGATAGGGCGCGCGTAGGGACTTGCCGGTCCCTGACGGGGGGGTGGCTCTGCCCGGAGCCCCCTTCGCCCCCGGTCTGTCACAGACACGCCGCGGGAGCCGCGGCCCCAGGGGTTACTAGGTTCCCCGGGGGCTGCCCTGAGGAGACCTTAAACAGCGGGGGGACAGCCAACCTTTATAAAAAGCGTGGGTTTTCCTCACAGAAAATACTTTTTTTTCGGGGGGGGGGGGTGGTGTCATGGACGGACGGGACACCAGACACCGTACAGAGATTCCCCCCTCTCTGCCCCGCACCGCAGCCGAGGCAGCCCGGCGCGCTCCTCCCCGCCCGGGTCGCGGCGGCCCGGCCCCGCGGGGCAGCCCGGGGGGAGGGGGGGCGCCGGGATCTCTCCCACGGACGCGCCCCCCCCCCCGCTCCGTGCGCGATTTTGCCCGTTTTCCTGCCTTTTCTCCCCTTTCTGCGGGTGCCCCCCACCTCACATTCCTCCCCCCCCCGCGGCATGGCGGGGCGTCCGGCGGCGGCCCCCGCTGCAGGTGCGCCCGGGAGGGGAAAGCGGGGCCGGGCCGCCGCCTGCCGCCGCCGCGGGCGCAGCCCCGGTCGCCATGGCAGCCGCCTGAGCGGCGCCGCCGGGCCCGGGCGGCGCGGGCGGGGGGGGCGGCGGCGAGGGGCTGATGTCACGGGGCTGGCGCCGCGCAGTCCGGGCCGGCCCCGGGCGCGGGGCGGGGCGGGGCGCGGCGCCCGGGGCGCGGGGGGAGGGGAAGGGGAGGGTGGGGGCGCGCCCCGGGGGCGGCCGCGCACCCGCCGCCGCCGCGCACCCCAGCGCCGCCGCGGGCTGGCGCCGGGCGGCGGAGGCCCCCCACGGCGGGGCGGCCCGCACCCCCCCACCCCAGCCCCCGGAGCGGAGCCCCGGGTTGGTGCCTCCCGGCGGCGGGGGTGGGGGGGCGCGGAGGAGACAGCGGCGCTTTGTGCGTGGGGAGCGGCGCGGGTTTCCTACCAGCTGTTCGCAGCGGCGTGTCGGGGTTGGGAAACGGCTGTTAAAATCCTGGCTGAGGAGGAGAGGCGGACGCGGCTGCCCGAGGCACCCGCCGCCACACGGGGGGCCCGTCCCCGCACGGGGACGAGCCCTGAGGTCCCGGGGTAGAGCCCCCGAGGAGCAGCTCGCAGCCCCGGCGATTTCGGAGGGAGCGTGTGTGTGTTGTTGTGTGTGTCCCGCCCCACGCAGCCCACCCGGCTCCCCGCGCGTCTCCCCGCTGGGGCACGGGCAGCGGGGCCGCCGCAGCCGCAGAGAGCGTTCACCTGCGGTGCGCTAGCGAGCGAGGGAGGCTTGGGAGAGCTGTCGGGGTGAGGAGAGCAGGACTGAGGGGACGAAACGTTACCGAAAGAGACTTGAGCCGCTTGCCGGGGGGAAGCGGAGCTTGCCTACGCGCGGGCTCTACTTTTCGTGCGGGGAGCGCACATGACAAGCTGATGACAGAGAAAATAAGCAGGTTAGCCTCTCTTCGCACAACTTCTCAGCGTTTCAAACGGCGTGCTAAGCCCTGAAGTCTGGGAAACCGAAACCGTTTGCAAAGGGGTGCAAATTTTGCGGAGCAAAGCCCGGACGGACGTTACTGTAGCACTGCTGCGCTGTCCAAGAATGACAAATAATGATGGGAGAAGCATGAACATACTTGTTTACGTTGGCTATTCTCATACCAAAAAGAGTGTCAAAAATTTCTTCCGCTGGTGCACTCACGAGACAGAAACACGAGCACGCTGAAGGACCAAAGCCTGTGGCCGCAGAGCAAGTGCCAGACAGGCTTGAAATTGAGATTCTAGTGATGTAAAGGATTGAAGTCGCTCTAAGTGGCGATTTTAATCGAGTCGTTAGTTGACACGGTGCTTTTTATTATCATTTACTCTCTTTAACTGCACTTGGACAATGTATTTGTCTTCCTATCGGACTGAACGTCGAGATTCACTTTCACCCTCCGCATTTCAAAACACGTTGAATTGTGTTCCTGTCAGCCTCAGCACCGCCTACAGTCCACCCACAGAGAAAAGCCCCGGGGCAAACACCTTGGTGCGGCAGTCCCCAAAATGTCCTGCTAGAGAATAGGGAACCACCAGCTCCGGAATGCCACGTTAATAGGAAAAAAAAATACTGATGCAGCTCTCCGCAGCTTTGTCCCCAAGTGTCCGTAATGTTCCTCCCCCCCAGCCCCAACTCCTTCACTGTAGCCGTGCGACAACAGCGCAGATAAATCCAATTATTTGTCTGCTGTTAACAGTTATGATTGACAGCACAATCCTCACTGATTTTATGGATGTATGCCCTTACTACATTTTTGCTTGCAGTGAACACTAACGTACTTGAAGCATCCGGGTGGTTGTTACAGAATCGCTGCGTTTTGTGTATAATTCCATTTATATTAATTGTATATGTGTGTCCACGCATTCCTAAGTTTAACTTTCCTCAGGTAGCATGTGAAAAAAGACGGGTGGAAGCTATGTCGGCATGTTATACAGCCGTTAGTACAAGCAAAATACAGAAAAATACAATGGTACTGAACTTAAAAAAAAAAAGCCACTTCTCCAGCTAAACAAGAAAAAAAGCCCAACTTTTTCCTCTGGAATGTTTTCTTGAAGATGTTTCATTGGCTGCAACCAAGAGCTGCAAAAAGTACAGCGTGCAGCAAGTATTTGCATTTGTCACCAGAAACAACCTATGCATAACTAATGACAGTACTGTGTCACAAGCACTGAAAGGGTGCAGATGAGCAGCCTTTCAAGGGTAATGCATGTAAATGCACTTCCAATATGCACATTTGCTTAATGATTCCAATTAATAGCATCATCTAAAATAGCCCTGTCCTCACGAAGCGGGGAGCTAAGAGCGGCGCCTGCCTCCGTCAGGGCTCTCGGCGTCCTGTTCTCCTCGGGGCAGAAAGTTGCGGTTGGTTTTACAGGTTTATTTCTCTCTACTCTTGATGCTTACACCTCCCGCTTACATCTGCAGCCCGCAGCGCTCCGCTGCTGACCCGACCGCTGCGTTACGCTGCCGCGCTTTAAATGAGCGCACGCAGCAGCCTCTCCGAGCTCTAATTCACGGCGACGTTCACGGAGGCTCAGCCCCCGCCAGCCCCTCGCTGCGAGCGTTCGCTGCTCGAACCGGCGCCTCTCGCTCCGGCACCGCCAGCCCTCACAGCCGCGGCGCGCACACCCCCGCCTCAGCGCCAGTCCCGGCGCCCTCCGTGCCCTGACGGGGATGGGAACGGACGGACAACGACACCCGCCACCCCGGAGGGGTGGGAAGGAAGGGCGGGAGGGCCGCGATAGCGCTGCGCTGCGCTCCCTTCCCCGCACGGCGCTGCTCGCCCCACAGGTCCGCCAGCCCCACGCCTTTGTGGCGGGCCGGGCGCCAGCAAGCCGGCCGCCGGCCGCGCACTATTTACTCCCTCAGCTGTGCGGCGCGGCCCCGCCCCCTCCCGGGATTGGCTCTCTAGGCGGAAGGCCCGCACAGCCCCCGCGCTGCCCGCCCCGCCAGTGAGGGCGCCCCGGGGTGATGGACGTGCCGGCGGCCGCCAATGGCAGCGAGCGCGGGCTGGGCTCGGCGGCGGCGGTATAAGAAGAGGCCGCGCAGCCCCGCGCCTCAGTGCGAGCTCCGGCAGTGCCCAGAGCGGGAGGGCAGCAGCAGCGCTCTGCAGGCTTCCCCACCGACTGACGAACCGAGCGTCCGCGGGAGCCCCTCTCTCCTTGCAGCATGAAAGCCTTCAGCCCGGTGCGGTCCGTCAGGAAAAACGGCCTCTCGGAGCACAACCTGGGCATCTCCCGGAGCAAAACCCCCGTGGATGACCCCATGAGCCTGCTGTACAACATGAATGACTGCTACTCCAAGCTGAAGGAGCTGGTGCCCAGCATCCCGCAGAACAAGAAAGTCAGCAAGATGGAAATCCTGCAGCACGTTATCGACTACATCCTGGACCTGCAGATCGCCTTGGACTCGCACCCCAGCATCGTCAGCCTCCACCACCAGAGACCTGGGCAAAACCCTTCCTCCAGAACTCCTCTGACCACCCTCAACACAGACATCAGCATCCTCTCGCTACAGGTAAGCGCCTTCCCCCGAGCCCCCGGCTCTCCGCTGACCTAGACAGGGGACTTTAAGTCGGTGGCAAAAGCGCCTTCGGTGCGGAGCGCGGCGGTCACTGAGGGGACGGGGCTAGACGACACGGCCGCCCCCCCACCCCCGCCCGCCGGGGTCTGTGGGCAGACGTGCCGCGGGTGAGGCGCTCCGTGACCCAGGACAGTTTTCTCCTGCTTCCCCGAGTGCTCGGGCACCTCACCCTTGTGTTGTTTTCTCCTCGCAGGCGTCCGAGTTCCCCTCAGAGCTCATGTCAAGCGACAGCAAAGCACTTTGTGGCTGAATCAAACGGTGAGTTGCAGTGCATCTCGCTTCTAAACTTCAGGTAAAAAAAGTGCCTCCCTGGGGAATGGGAGGCGTGACGGTTATTTCTAAAAATCAGTCCTAAAAGTGGATGGGGAGATGCCTTTATAATCAGTAAGAAATTAGACTGAGTCTGGCAATCCAGAGTAGATTTTTGTTGCTAAGGTTCATTAAGCAGCACAGGCTGCTCTTGATACTACTCACTGCTTAATGCAAATTCTCTCGTTATCTGTTCTTGGAGTCTTAACTTCCTGGGCCAAACCGACTGATTAAGTTGGGAATCTTGGCACAATTCCTTAAATTCTGTGATGTGGGATTGTCTGTACTATCAGTTAAGTAAGTGACTGCTTTTAATCAAATAATTGCTGTAAGAGGCAGACTGGCGCCTCCGAGCAGTGCATTTACAGAGATCTAAATAGAGATTGGGCTGAGAATCCTCTTTCTACCCTCTCCCTTGAGTGTATGTTATTTTAATGTTCAATTTGCGCTCTTGAGAGCGAGTGTGTGAGCGTGTATGTGTTGCATCTGGACGCCAGGGTTTGCCCAATCTCTGAGTGTTTGGTTAAATGTTCAAACTGTGGCTTCCTCTCTGGCGCCAGTCTGTCCGGATCTCTGCCCTGTTAGCATTCTCCTAAATATGCCTCTTTTCAATCTCTTGCAGGTGTTCCACTGATGAGATTTTTTTTTTTGCACAAGAAAATGTCTACAGGATTTTTTTTTGAGGTGCTGAATTTATTTTTCAGCTGTATCTGGAGGGGAAAATCCACATCTAACTAAAAGGACCTTTTAAAATTAATAAAAAAAATCAAGATTGATCTTTATCCCCACCCCATTCTTCAACTTGGACTGAACCTAGTTATTTATGAAGAGACTCTTAAATACCCTTTCCCTAGTTGGAAGGCTTCCTTTATATACTATTCCCAACGTGGGGAGCGAAACAAAAATCTCACAAGGAGTTGCCCATTTTAAAGCAGACTTTGCCTTTTTTTCCAAAGGTGGAGCGTGAGTACCAGAAGGATCCAGTGTTCAGTTTTTTAGGAAAGTCTGTGGTCAGAAATTACCTTTTTGACCTAGGACTGAATGCTGTGTATATATTTATATATAAATATATATATGAGTGAAACCTTGTGAACTCTTTAATTAGAGTTTTCTTGTATAGTGGCAGAAATACACATTTCTGCAAAAAGTGTAATGATGTACTTAATCATGCTAAACTTTTTATAAAAGTTTAGTTGTAAACTTAACCCTTTTTATACAAAATAAATCAAGTGTGTTTATTGAACTGATTGCTTGCTGTATTCTTTGGGGACCAACTGTTTGCTGGCTTTGATTTGTGTTGTGTTTTTGGATTTTTTTAAATACTTATATACATTCTGTTATGACTTTACCAAGTAAAAATTCAAATATGTAGAGAATATAAAGAATAAAATTACCTGAAGTGAATAATAATTCTTGTAACTTGGAAAATCTTATTTGAGTGTATATTCCAAACTTTTAAGTGATCTGCCTGTAAACAGTGTGAAAGGAACTAGAAAAGGAATTTATTACAGATGGGATGCTACTGACAAAGTGTTTGGAAACATACAAAAGCAGTTAATCCTGAGACATTAATTCCCGTGGAGTATTGCCTTTTTTTTCCTCTCACACCCCTATGGATGAGTCAGTAGTAATGGCCCAGATCTGTTAATTTGTGTTTAGAATAATCACTCAGAATTAAGGGTTGTGGGTGGTTATTGGTCCCCCAACTATTAAATTTCTTTAGAAAGCCTTTGAATGTGAGAGTTGGTGATGCGTTAACATGGGATCTAAGAATGATGAAGTGACTGTTGCCTTTCCACACTGGAATTTTCATGCTTCCATGCAATATTTCAATGAAATGGGGTTTCTAATCAGTTGCAGCAGCTTCTCTGTATGACTAAGATACTGAGAATTGCGCTAAATCGCTGTTGTGTTACTGATTAAACTTTGGCTGCTCCTAAAGGGACTCTTTCTCCATAAGAATTAAATTAAGTTTGAATTTTTTTTAGGAGTCTAAAGTCCTGAAAGCCAGTAACAGTTTATTTTTTCTTTCTCTTTTGCCCTCAGAAGCTAGCCCCTATCCCTTACTTACTTATTCAAGCTCGTGAATAGTTATAGTAGATTCCTAGAGTACACGAGCTCCATTTAGTTGGCATAAGCCAGTGGATGCAGGAACTGTGCCTTATCAGATGACATTCTAATTTAAGCTCACTTATAAACTTGCCTGAAATGGGAAGTTAAGTTTTGAGTCCTACATATGAATTGAAGAGAATCACTTTCAATAACGAAGGAAACTTGACTGATGCTTTGGGTAAGTACAGCTCTCTGGTAGGCACTATGCTTTGGGCCTGAGGGAGCATGTTTCAGGTTTCTGTGCTCTGGGGACTCCCAGAGTGAAAGGCAGGAGCCTCACCTGGGGCCAGTAACACTTTCACCGGCAAACAGGTGGGCAGGTGGTGCTCTGGGGCAGCAGCAGCTGCCTTTCCTTGTCCTTGACACCAAATCCATTCATGTAGGCTAGGAGAAAGCCAGCTCTGATCTCTTAATACAGAAGCTGCCCTGCCCAAGCAGAAGCGCACCCTCTCAGAGGATCAATGCAATCAGAAGACAAGAAGGGTTAGCAAAAGCTGGGACGGGGAGGGGCGGGGGGGACACACGCAGGACAGAGCTGATCTACTGCTTCTCACCATGCCCCCCCAGCACAGCAGAGATTAAGGAAATCTCTCCATACAGCACACGCTGGCTGTGCCTCCTGTGGCCAAACCTCGCTACTGTCTCAACACTCAGTTTGTTCCAGCTTCGTGCCATGAACGTTTAACCCTGACAGCCCAGTAGTAGAATATTTCATCACCGCAAATCGGCACACCTCAGTCCCTAAAATACTCCTTTTCGTGTATATTTTGCATAACACTGAACACTAGAAGATTCGGGGTTTTAATCACAGTATTGAGATCTTCATGCTTCTAAAGCAGTAACAATCTAATGTAATTGCCACCCCATTTCTCCCTCAAAACTAATTTTTCACCCTATTGTTCATTTTAGGGTGAGACCAAAGTAAGCGTCATTTCAAACCTGCAGTTCAGTTTATGAAACTAAAGAGCTGCAACAGTCTGATCATTGTAATTATTTTAAGATCAACCCCCTTAGAAACTAAGGCATTTGCACTTTGATATTTTTGAGCTACAGGATGTAGAATAACACACTTGTAGAATGAAACCAATTTCCTTATCATGCATAGCCAAAAGAGAAATTCACAATTTACAAGGCATGGGGAGCTGAGCAGGAAAACAAACAAACATGTTTTTAAAAATGTAAATTAAGAAAGGAAAAAATTTTTCCTCTTTCAGGATTAACTAATTCATCATCTCAACAATGCATTCCTATGACCAGAACTAGGGGCTTAAGCTAGGTGCTCTACTCAGAGATTACTCTCTACTCAAGAGACTCTTTGGTTTTGTTCTTAAGATTTTGTCATTCAAAGATAAACAGCAAGGTCAAAGCTGAGTGCCCAAAGCCTTAACATTAATTCTTGAGGTTTCCTTGAAGATACGGGATTTCTTTGTTCTATAGCATTGTCATTGTCTCTCCAGAATATATTAGAGAAATCTGTGAAATTTTCACCACTTTCCCTGGCCCATTTACTCTGTCCCTGAACACACTTGTTGCCAACAGCCCTGTTAACTGATTAGTTGAACACAGTAGATCGAGGGGACCCATACTCAACTACGGGATAGCAAAATAGTTTTGGCAACAATCATATTTAAACACTGTAAAATCTTTTTGAGCAGGCGATGCATGAAAGTAAGTTGCAAATGTACCTACAGACACCTCCCCATGGGGAAGAAAAAAAAAAAAGGGATCCAACACGAGACTGAAGAGGACTCTCCCCTCTAGATGAGAGGTTTCCAAACCTGGCTTCGCTTGTGTATTGCCCTTAACACCACACGGACCAGCCCGCGCCATGAACATGCACTGAAATGTCTCGGTTGGATTTTCAGGGAACGTCTTTGTATTATAAAGCACGCAATGCACTGCTGGTGATACGTATTACAGCAGTTCAGAAATGGTCCATCTCACACGCATGGGTGGTAGGAGTCCCCCGGGTCTACCGCCAGGTAAGGGAAACGCAGAGAGCAGGCGGCTGGGTTTTGTTTCCCCTCCCCTGGGAAAACAGCATCGTGTCTATCGCACCAAAGAATATTCATAAGCCACTTAAGGGACGAGTGCCGATGTTTTGATAAAAACGCGACCGAGAAGGCCGACTCGGTACCTGGGAGCTGCTTGCTCTCGGGCGGGTGCCCCGGGCGGGAGGATGGAGGGCCACTGCCACCCTCTGGTCCGGGCGCAGAAAGCAGGAGCCGCTCGGGCGCGTCGCACCGCGCTCGGCTGCGCTTCGCAGGGACGGGGCAGGACAGGACCGGCTTTTCAGTCGCTCGGTGCTTGTTCGCTTCAGCGGTAACGATCGGAGCACTCGTTTTCCACGGATTCCGTAAAATCGCATTTTATAGCTGCATCTGGGAAACGATGTTTCACCTACTTCAGCTCTGCTAGCTGGGGATTTCCCTCCGAAGAAGCAAAGTGGTTCGTCAAAGTCTGAAGAAAGAGTTGCATTAAAACAATAAATACTTTGCTTGTACCGTTACGGGAAAAGCACCGTTTGATTAGCACTGGTTTGTATTTGACTCTGGAAAACAAAACACGGTCTCTAAACAATCTTGTACGTGCTAAGGATTCTCCTATGCAACAGCTTCCAGACTGGCTCAATTCATGCGATGTGGAAAAGATGTAAAATAATTTACTAATGAGAAATACCGCATTTCTGAGTAAGCATCTCTTCCTGCCTACCACTGTCCTCGCTTACTTACACGCAACAAGAAATGATTTACACAGCTTTTACTGGAAGCTGTAAGGAAGAGGGGTAACAGAACGCAACTGTTGCCTGACAAAAGATGGAGTAAACTGCATGAATGCTGGTACCAAACTTTGTTCAGAAAAAGGTTCTCACAAATGTACTCTTTAAAACTACTATTTTGCAAAAGGATCAGTATTTTCTGATTCTACAGATAAATGAAAATGTGTGATCATTGAAATCCCATTTCTTTTATCCACATTACCATTTCCCTCTCTAGAACAGCCATCCAAGTTATCATAATTCTGAAGTGTAAGAGCCAAATGCAAACACTATTTCAATAAAACAAAGCTTATATTGCACAGCAATAGTCACTGATTGTGTGAGTCACTTGCTAAAGTAAATTGAAGGAGGAAACAGAAGAAGAAACAAACAAATGCAATTAACTTTTGGAGTCAATCATACTGAGAGGAATTCATATTTCAGTTGGTTGCTTGCCTTTAAAAACATTAAAAATGAGGGGACACAGGGCAAAGACTGTAAATAGGGCCAAAAAAGAAAAATTAATTACACAGAAAGTGCTGCAGTGGACTTACTGCTGCTAGCTGCCCTAGAAGGTAGCCCTTTACTTGCTGTCTATCCTCACAAGAACATGATGAATAGACAATACGACATTAAATGAAGTTACAGGACCTATCCAGATTTGAAACAATTAAACTAACTACATTACTTGCCAAAAAGAGTACATCGTTATAATTTCCAGTAAATATCCCCACAAATTACACGATGTCTGTGGTGAACAGTTTTATGAAAAGATCAGGTATTTCCACTTAAGAGATGGCTCAAGCTCTTAGTTTTACATTTTACTACTGGTGGCAGAACTTCAAAAGCTCACACAAAGCTTTTTTTTTTTTTTTTTTTTAAAACAGAACTGGACTGTAAATCTGTTGAATTTCTCTTTCATTTGGAAGTGAACAAATTATTTCGATACTTACCATCTTGCAGAACCAGCAGTATTGCCTCACTGAAGCCCACCTCATGCAGCCCTCTCACTGACAGCTGCAGTAGCCGATGCCTAGGGAAGAGCATAAGACCAGCATTAGGTGATACTTCCTCCATGTACTCTCAGCATCTCATGTCTCTGAGAACAGCCTTCCTGATATTTTTGGCATGTAGATTCACTTTATTGTACTGTTTGTTAATACAGAACTTGAATATCCTGAGTTATACCTTTCATCTTATTTTCTTCTCATCCTGAGAAGAGGTGTAGTGCTCTGAAAGGAGGGAAACAGGACAGGAAGAAAAGGGGAGGACAGAGATAACGTAAGACTAAGTATCACCCACATATAAGACTGGGCAAGATCAAAGCAGCATATCTTGCCCTAAAAAAGCAACGAGTTTGTGTTTTCAGTCTTACGCAATTTTCTTTCACCTAGAGAGCCCAGCCTCCTGCCCAGACCAACCATCTCACTCAAGCAGAAAGTTTCTTATGCCCCACAGAACTGAATTGGTTTCGCTACATCTGATACCAGCACCCCAGGGAAATGCAATGTACTAGACAACCTCTGGAAGTGTCGTTCAGCCATATTTTCTGTAAACCTCATGCTCATTCACAAGCTCTATGTGATCTTTTAGAAATTTGTGCAGTACTTAAAGAGAAGGAATGTGATTATTGTCTACTGAAACCAGTGTAGGGAGCAGATAATACAGGAGAGCTTGTGCTCACAACAGATGCTGGTGCTGAGATTTCTGCTGTGTTCAGACCAGTAGCTTCATACCCAGCTGTAACATATTAATGCACCCTAGAAAAGACATAAACTTGTGCAGCATCAGAAAGGCACAGACTTACCTCATTTGAAATGGGAGAAAAAGTTACTCATGGACATTGTTATGCAGGACGTTAACAACGAGATGTGGAAGATGAGAGAAGATACCTTTCTTGCATTTGTTAAGCATAGGAGAGATCTGCTCCCAGAGCAAGAGTATGCAAAAAAAGACCAAGAGTATGAACACGTAAAAATTTTTTTAACTTCAGATTCAGTGTCAACAGGAGTTAATATACAGGAATAACATGATGGGAAGGCTATTTCAGAAAAACTAGTTAAGCTACATTTCACAACTTCTTGGAAAAGTATCTCACTTGTGCTTTTGTATTTCTGCTCATAAATCTATGAAAAATCTGTGCCTCTACTAGGGGTTTGCTTTTTTTAATTAACAAGTTTGTGTAAAACACATTAAGTAAACCTCCCATTAGTACTTTTCAAAAGATGTAACAGTTAGAAGGCTGAGTAAATTACATGCCAAACCTATAAACTCAGTCTAGCTCTTGTTAAAAAGCTGGTTTACTGCACATAGATGTTTACACCCAACAGATACGAAGTAAGGTGCTACACATGTGGACTCATGCTGTTTACTAATCCTTACTTACTCCCGTTTTGCTCAGATTATCCCATCATTTTTCTTACCACTCTTACAGAAAAAGTTGGAAGTGTTGGTTGGACCTCATTGTGTAAAAATTCACGGTACCTATAAAATTAAATTTCTAAATTCCACTGTCAATCTGCTTCTTCAGTCATTCAAAAATTTTAAGAGTTCCTTGGAGATTGAACTTTTTGACTGAATTTGATTCATGCACCTATCTAAGGATCTTCCTGTCCTTCCAATTTAAACCTAATTTAGAAAAAAACCCCATGCTTAGAGGGAAAAAAGCTTAACTGTTTAGAAGTTTGGACCTTTGTTATATAACTAAAAACTGTGTATATTACGTACATACCACATCCAACATGCAATTAGCAGTTTATTGACAGCATGATGAAAACTCTCATAATCTGAATATCTGAAACAGGTTGTCACTAATATTGAATGGTATGTTATTTTTTGGCAGCTTTGAGTACTTACTATTATTTTTATTACTATTTTAGGGGGCTCTGAGCTTGGCAATATTGTCCAAAAAGATAAAAGAAAGGTGGATGAACAGGACTTGCCAGGGGAAAGGAAGCACTTACAGAGAGATATCCAAAGGCAGAAACATATACCTGGACTACGACAGACCTGGAAGAAAGCAGATTTCTGAGTTATGAGCCTAAAAATAACTTAAATTTTTCAAGTGGAAAAAGAAACTCAAGAGTGACAAAATGAAGTAAGTACTTTAGGATTTACTGGAGTTCCATGGGAAAATGTGAAGTGGCAACAACCTGTCACAAGACAATGGAAACGCGACTAAAAGTGGAAGAACAAGACAAGGGATACAAAGGACAGAAAGAATGAGTGATATGGTACTCCTTCCCCCCCGAAGAAAATCACTGATTCTGCCAAGGGAAGAGAAGAAAAGCAGGTTTTATGCAAAGAATCACAGGTAATGAAAAAGTGGAAAACACAATGAATGAGACAAAGAACAACTGTCCAGCTAAGAAAGAGGCAGAAGAAAGTATTTTTGCAATGTAGAAAGTGAATGCAGTCACAAATTCTACAAGAAAAAAATCAGAGATGTTAGAACAAAGGTATGGAAAACTTACTTGTCCTGTGAACTAAGGAAGGGGATGGGCAGATTTATCCTCCAGCCTCACTGAAGAGTTTTAACAAGGAGCTAAAAAACCCCTATTGTAATTCCACAGTATTTACAAATATAAAATGTTAGTTCCAGCTGGCCTTGAACCTCAGTCAGAATGTAAATGATTTTTTTTTCCATTTTGTAGATTATTCACACTGAATAACCTGTAGAAGATTAACTGGGATTTTAGCCCTTGATTCTTATTCTTGCCATAATTGACCAAATTTAACATTTTTTTAAGGAAAAAGAAGATAATTACTTGTAAAAGTATTTCTTAAAAACTTCCTTTTGCAGGTTTATTTGCTAGGAAAATTATAAATGCATCATCTTCAGTAACTAAATTCCTGCCAAGCACACTGTAACAACAAAATATTATCATAGGAAGCATGTAATTCACTTACAACAGGGAGAAGAAAAAATATGTCAACTTTGAAAACTTATTTTTTTAGGTTCCATAGTTGGGTTCATTGAATAGTGTTATTTCTGATGAAATCCTATGTATTTAGAACACCCATGACCTCATATATTTTTGGGGGGGTTTATAAGTAAAGATGTAAATAAATAAGTAATTAGGAGATTAAAATTTTTTTTTACACTGTTTAAATAAGGAAGAAAAAGTTGGGGTTTTTTCCTTCAGATCTATATGTAGCAAAGGATAAAAAGGACTATTATTACATCAAAAATAATAGACGTGATGAGCAGATGACAAAGAGCCAAGGAGGACTGACACTGAACCCAAGAGTTCTGTGATCTGAATTGCTCTATCAATCAGATCCGCCAATGAAAGTCGTTCACTAAGAAACAGTAACAGCAAGTTCTTTTGATACACAATTTTCAGGTTTACAAAGGAAAACCAACTCTATAAATCCTATTTTGGGGGGCATTAATTCATGCAGCAACCCAAATGTTAGAGATGGAGTGGATGCGAAGATGCAGCATTTTTCCAAACCTGAAAAAGGATACATCTGTAGTACAACTGGGAAGCATGACTGCAGTATGTGAAAATGAGCCTAAGCAAGCTTCCATCCTGTTAGGTTGGGTACCAACACCAGAGAAGACTGTCCAGTACAGACTTCAAGTAGAAGACAGCCATGGAAAATACACAAGGCTGTACTGACTTCTAAATCTTCACAACCTGACTGGCCTTGATGCTTCAGACAGCTTACCTGCATGAGCTGACCTAACACCATCAGACTACAGTATAGACATACCCAAAAGCAAATGCCGTAAGGCTTCAGTGGAGGTATACTTGGAACAATTACTTCACATAATCAATTACTGGATATCTATCCTTATCTCTGAGACACTGTCACATTGAAATGTAGGACCTAAAGGTAAACATAAGGTAACTGTGTGGCAATTTGATGTGAGTCATAACAGAAGGTCTCAAAAAAGAACACTTGCAAAGATACCTTCAGATAGAAACGTCTCTTTAAGTAACTGAGTATTTCACCAACCAGGCATTTATAGACATTCTTCAATTTCCTGAAGAGGAAAAAAAAGCTTTATAAATGTAATCAATTTCAAGTTTTAAAAGTACTAGTTTACTATCTCTTAGTCTCTGAACTACTGCTGAAATATATTTTTAAGTTTTTTGATCAACTGATGGCTTCCACACGTTTCTTAAGCACTTAATTACAAGTCGGGAAAGAAAGTCCATTTCATTTGATGCCTATAAAGTTGGTGAATGATTTAAGGTGTCCATGAAAACACTTGAAAGCTACAAACATTTCTTGCCTTTCCTTCAAAGTTCTGGTGTTTAAGCAGCTCAAAGAAGTAATTTATCAGCTGTTGAAGGTGATGAAACAGGGCTTCACTGATGTGGGGGAAAGTAACGATCTCGTGGTTAGGACTTTGAACTGGGAGTTATGAGATGCAGCTCTTAGTCCCAATTTCCCATGGACTTTGTACATGACCTCTGCAAGTCATTTTACTCCTTGTTTCTATGCATCTGTAAAAATGGGAAATTCAGTTCTCTCTCTCAGGAATTCTTATGAACCAGCATGTCCAAAATAGTATGATACTGGGCTACCTTTGTAATACTAAACAATGGCAACAACATTCTTGGGCATTAAACTTGGTCATTTATGATGTGAAATTGTACCTGCCACATGCTCAAACAATTGCCAAATGACTTGGGAATTACATTGCCTACATGGCCTCCCAGAGTAACCACTGCTTTTAGTATTATGTTTTAAAGAGAATATCGGTATCAATAGGAGAGATTTCATTGCAATAGGCCAAACAATGATCGTTTTCCTGTTGGAAGTGTTAATGTAGATTCAAGCCCTAGTTTTGCTTACGTTACTAAGTAAAAAAGAGCCAGGGAGAAAGCACAAGCGCTGGGCACCCACAGATCTCTGTGTAAGGAAAAAGCCATTTCTTTGGGCCTGAATATAGATCAGTTAATGTGATTTTATGTAGATTACATTTTGCTTAAACACGCATGTTAGATACACATTCTCTCTCCTTTCTTACCATCCTATAATAGTATAAAGATGATTTAAATTTAGCAGACCCTGGAGGAATTGAACAACATAATGTAAACAGTGAAGAGACAATTAAACAAGAACCTGAATGATACTGTGACAAAGGAGAGACAGTGCATTGAAGTGCAAAATTCTGTAAGAAGTTAAAAAGAAACAGCAAACCATTTTACTTGGATTCTTCCAAGATGCATACATTTAAATATTGATGTTAATAACATTGTAAGATGGAAGCAAAAACCCAACATGAAGACAGGCTGGGTCTAAGGTCATTGTGCAAAATACAGGAATCACACTTGTGACTGGAAGCCTGGCTGTCAAGGGCATGAACAAGAACCTATTAATCCAATAAGCCAAATATACTGGTTTGCTCCTCTGTTTGAGCTGGCATCCACTGTACCCCATACAACTGGAATGGTCTGGGGTTTCCCCTGTCACTGTTGCCACTACCTCTTTGCCTCCAACCAGCTTTGTGTCCCCTGGCACTTTCTATTTCACAGTATAGATTTGAAGTGTGCCCTTTTGCATTTGAACTTCTATTTCTGCTCCTCTGAGGGGGAATTTTGCAACTCTTGCTCTTTCACAGGTATTTACACCCAGGCCTACTCCATCAGTGAATTTCCCAGGAAAATAAATGGTTTGGCACATGCTGTTTTTCTTTTGGGAGTCCCATTGGCGGTGAATGAAGTGACAACTGCTGCTTGAAACAAATTCCTGTGCATTTTGCTATGTAAAACCATGTCATCTTATGATTCTTCTCATTCACTTACATTACTCTCAGGCACTCCCAGTGAATGAAATTCCACAACTTCCCTATGTAACACTGATATTACTTTATTAGAAAGTTTTTATTTTCAGAATACCAGGTTTTTTCTACCACAAATTAGAAGCTGATTACTTTGTGTTCCACTGATGGAGCTTCTTATAATCTTTCTGTAACAGTATTTTACATATCAATAAATTATGTCCATTCAGCCTTCCTTCTTTTAAACTCAACAAATCCAACTCTTTCAATAATACATATCTTTAAGTCATGTTTCTAAACATTTTTGCCATTCTCCTCCAGTTGCTTATTAAAGGTGCTCAGGTCTGGACACAGTACACCTTCAGCAGCAGGGCATACCTCCCCTGGATTGTATGATACTCCTATTAATACACCCCTCAGAGATTTCCTTTTCTTCCCTCTACCTTTAACAGTATCACTTACCTTGTCAGCTTAGTACTGGTTTACTAGCCACCCTAAAACCCCATCGCCTTCTGCAGTATTTCAGTGGGTTATACTCCATTTTGTGTTTGTGCATTTGATCTCGCTTTCCTAACTGCAATGCTTTATACTTGCCTTTACTGAATGACATCATGTTAATTTACAGTCCTCTATGTATCAAGTAATTCTGTCCTTTGGGATAAGGCAGGTTCAGACAAGAGTAAACTCTGAAATTCCACCAATAAGGTTGCTAATAAAAATACTGAATAAAAATGGACCAAACAGACCCCCATGTGATGCTACTTTGACATGAAATAATTGATAATCACTCCAAGTCTACTTTTTCAAGCAGTCTGCTTTCACTTCATTACGTGACTCACTTAAGCTCCAACGATAAAAGTCTTACTGAAGTCAAACATATCACATCTGCTGTATCCATCTTCTGCAGGCCAAAGGAGGAAATTCAAGGAATTTGATAAGGGTCTTTCCTGAAAACTCCATATTGACTTTCATACTTGAAGTTTAAACACCTGATGAATAATAAAAGCTTGAGGAATAAAGTTCTTGCGGATATCAAAGTAAAGATGACTTGTAATTACCCAGGCCCTCCCTTTTCCCCCTAAATATGGTTCCAGGTAGTCCTCTCCTATCTTCTAATAGCCAATATCTCCATGATACAGCTGTCTCTTCCTTTCTCCAAGAAAACTGATCATGGTCTTATAGATTGTTTTGACTGGATCCTTAGCTTCAACAGGAAGCAGAGCTAGGCCATACTGATGTGAGCCAGTCACTGAAAGAAAAACAAATACACTTACATTAGAATCATATAATGGTTTGTGTTGGAAGGGACCTTAAAGATCATCTAGTTCCAACCCTCCTGCCATGGGCAGGGACACCTTCCACTACATCAGGTTGCTCAAAGCCCCATCCAACCTGGCCTTGAACACTTCCAGGGATGGGGCATCCACAACCTCTCTGGGCAACCTGTTCCAGTGCCTCACCACCCTCACAGTAAAGAACTTCTTCCTTACATCTAATCTAAATCTACCCTCTTTCAGTTTAAAACTGTTACCCCTTGTCTGATCACTACATGCCCTTGTAAAAAGTCCCTCTCTGGCTTTCTTGTAGGCCCCCTTTAGGTACTGGAAGGCTGCAGTAAGGTCTCCCTGGAGCCTTCTCTTCTCCAGGCTGAACAACCCCAACTCTCTCAGCCTGTCTTCATAGGAGAGGTGCTCCAGCCCTCTGATCATCTTTGTGTCCCTTCTCTGGACCCACTCCAACAGGTCCATGTCCTTATGTTGGGGGCCCCAGAGCTAAATGCAGTACTCCAGCTGGGGTCTCATGAGAGCAGAGTAGAGAGGCAGAATCACCTCTCTTGACCTCCTGGTTACGCTTCTTTTGATGCAGCCCAGAATGCGACTGGCTTCCTCGGCTGTGAGTGCACATTGCTGGCTCATATTCAGTTTTTCATCCAGTAATACCCCCAAGTCCTTCTCCAAGTCCTCATACCAAGACTGACAGATCAATCTTACAAGCTTAGTGTAAGATAAGATACCTCCTAGATACCTGTGTGATGGCATAACTCTTGCTGAATCTTGGCTCAAAGTCTGTTGGCTCTGCTTTAAGGAGAGAAGAGCTTGACATCTACAGTGGAGACTCTCCTCAAGGGTTGCCGGAGTTGTGATGAAGTGTGCCACTATGACTGAGCAGGTTCCACCGTAGACATGTCATGTATCACTATTCTGTTTAGCAGCCTTTTCAGATAGCTTTGCTCAGCTACTAACATGATCCTGATTTGACCCTGTGAAGACAAAAACACCCCCTTCTTAACATCAAGGTCATGGAAGAATGGCCTAGATATGGGAGGCTACATGAAAATTGCATTCCCTAGTTAAAACAGAATCACTTGGGAAGAGGGGAAGCTATAGGACTTCATGGATGCTTTATCTGAAAAAGTGGAAGTGGCAGAGAGAGTCCTGAGCGTGGATTTCACCTGCTCTGCTGAACAATGTTACAACCTGAAAAGAAATGTGATCATGAATGGTACTGTTGTAACCACCACCAAGGTTCCGTCTTGCAGTCCTAGTCCTGATCATCACCTGGTTTGTCCCCATTGGTCTTCTACACTGCAAACAATTTAATTAAACCTAGAGAACTTTCAAGACTACTGAATGAACATGTGTGGCTGGTGCACCAAGACAACTTTGCCAAGAGAATGTGGAGCAAACTATAGGATGGCTGAGCTTCTTTAGCTCCAACAGAAAGTCCAAAGACTAGACCTTCAGCCAAGAGAGAGAACAGACAGAAGGCTTTGTAGGTAACTCTTACAGAGCTCTTCATGCTCTTGATAAGGATCTCTCCAGTAGCATAGGAACATCAGTACTCTAACACTGACAGACATCCAGTATTCACATTGAAATAGGAAGGCTGAGTGGACTAGGATATGTAAAGAATTTTTCATCTGATCAGAGACCAGAAAGAGATGTTATTTTGAGATTTGTTACTGACAGAGCAAAAAAATCCTGACAATGTGATATAAGAAGTCCCACAAATGTGCATACTGCATTTCTGATCATAGACCTGGAAACATATTGGACAGGGATTAAGGTTAAGGACACTTTAGGAACAGAAAGCTGTGCTTCTTACATTAAAGACAAAAAAATATGTATTGAAATAAATCAGGATATATATATATGCACACAAAATCAGGACAGAGAAATTAAGATTCTGTTCCTCAAGTCATCCACCACATATTTAAAGCACTCAGAAGAGTAATGTGCAGAAGAATATGGTGCTTAACATATCAAAACCAAGGACTTCTGGACTGTGACGAGTAGACCTTGTACCACACTATACACTGATACAATACATTACTTTGGTGTTGTCAGTTGCGACTTGAACGTGCCTTCTCTGAATGTGAACAAGAAATGCCCAGTACATGTTTCAGACATAAGTTTTGAGATACTGATGAGCAGAATTTCCTCCTCTTGAGTCTGAGCATGTCTCTGAGAAATGATATGTTATGGTCTTGTAATGAAAATATATAGAAGGAGATGTCTTTTTGCATAAAGTGGCTGAGTTTCACTACCATAGTCAGGGATTTCTTAACTTCTGTAAGTATGCCATGGGATTACGCAGTTCACAGCTAGACCTCAGAATAGGTGGTGATAGATAGAAAAAAAAAACAACCCAAACCCAAACCCCAAACACAAAAGCTCGAAGGTTGTTTTTCCAAGTATTACAGAAAGACTAGAAAGGAGCTTATCATAGTAGGAGGATGAGTGTCCAACTACTTTAACTTTTTACAGCCTGAAATGAATCGTGAGGAGAAAAAACTCAGATAGGTTTCTTTCCTCCCTGCCCTCCCTTGAACTCCAGGGGCTATTTAAATACAGGTGGGTTTTTTTTGTCTGTTGACCCTTGAATTAAAAAAAAAAAATTAAGAACCATAAAGTAGTTTATAGAACCTGAGCAAACTGGTCTTATAATATGTTTTTAGAAGCCAGTCATTTAGGCAAAGGAGTCCTGGTCCATCTCAGATGAGCTATGATCACTGTTGGGTCTTTGCTAAAAGAGAACTAGTCCAAGCAAAAGTAATTTGCATTTTTTTCTGAAAGTCCAAATATTTTCAAGGACGAGAATAAAATAACAGTCTCCTTCCTATACTGGAAAATAACAGAAGTGGGACTACTTTCCTGAATTTGAATTTTAAGCATAAATGCCTTCTCTTGCAAATCTAGGATAAATCACCACTGTACATTCTGCTTGGAAGTAAAGCGTGTGTAGTGTAAATGTAGAAAAATGAGTTCTATGGGTCCCGGTATTGCAAAGAACCTATCAGGTGCTTAAAGAAATTACTGTACAGAGAGGCCTGAAAGTTGACGTGAAGACTGTGGGACAAAGAAAAAAAAAAGTTATTGAACACTGTAGCCGTGGACTACAAAATTAAAGACTCCAGTTCATATTAGCATATAAAAAGATCTGATGAAACTGAGCTAGTCTGTCATCAGATGGAAGAGAGGCAGAAGGTAGCACAGATGGTGAAAACAGAGGAAATTATTCATGGTTCCTCATCACACCTTGAAAGGAGCTACTGAAGAGATGATGTTGAAAATTAAGACCAGAAGGCATTCAGGAACAACAAAACCTCTAAGCCCTCCTTTATATTCCAAAGGTGTAAATATGTCCTGAGGTTAAGTAGGCTTATGGTTTGAGGATTTGTCTTTTATAGAAAATGAAAAAATCAGCGTTTCTTTTTATCTTTCAGAGTAAAAATACCTGAACACCAAAGGTTGGCTCTTGAGTCTTTAAACAAATGTAGAACCTCATAAATCCTGGCATATTAGATCAACACCCATGAACATAAGTTTTCAAAGTTTGTCTTTCTCCAGATTACTTCAAAGCAAGAGCTAAAATGTCCTGTACATTACGTTATTTGCAGTGCCATTCAGACCTGCAGCACCAAGCATAACTTAGAGAGGTCCATGAGGAAAATTAACCCTTCCTGAGCACAGCCCTAAAGTTCTTCTAGAGTCTTGACAGACAACTTACAAAGCAGATGAGCTGACAACTGTGCTTACCTTATGAGCAAGCCCTGCCTGATTATTTATCAGGAAGAGTTGTAAGGAAACCAAGAAGCAGATTTTTCTCCCACTAAATAAAGTCTGAAGGTTCTTTCCACTGGCAGATATAAACTAGTGCACTTTTTTTAGATGCGTCCATTACTACCCATAACAAAGACATCAGATAAAACGTATTTTAAAACCAGGTTTGTGGACTGTGGATATGTATATCCTGTGAATTTTCCAGGACATGGGGAAGAGAGTGGAGAGATATGAAGAAGATTGATTGTAGAACCTAGACCCCACCTAGGCTGTAAAACCTTCCTAGGGTAAAAAAAAAACAAATCCTGCCAAACAAAAATCCCCATCCAAGCAAAAAACACTACCACCACAGTAGAACAGCATTTTCTGCCATTGTTGAAGTAGGAAAAATTGCAGCGTACACCAGTTCTGAGGTTATGATGAAAAAGTTGAATAGAAGTTAAGTTACACTGTCAGCAACCAAAGCCCCAACTACCAGTCAGTTGGTGGGGCAGAACTGAAACAGTTCCAGGTATTCTACACAATGTACTCATGCACTGAACATGGTGAGTGGGGGCAAGACAGAACATAAGCATGTCCAGTAAGAACAAGGGAAAGCAAATGTATTTAGTCCCAAATGCCAAAGGCATTGAAAGTTAGAATCTTAACTTTTTGCCAAAAGGAGAAGACCACAAACAGGCTGCAAGGTTCACAGTCAAATAGGAAACATAAAGAGGATGGAAAACAAAAATGCTGAGCGATGACAGAAAGCTAACTTAATAGCAATCTTCAGTTTAGATTTCAGGACTTCTCATGGTTTAAATGAACATAAAGGGGGCCTCTGATATCAATAAAAGTCCAACTTGACTGGCAGATGAAAGCTCAGGACTCAATTCTTGACTCTCCTAGAAAATATGTATAATTCTATATTCTACCATTGCTGAGGTGGGAAAGGATTCTTCTGGTGTGCAAAATGAGGCTAGCAAAATTTTGCTGCCTCTCAAAAGTACTATGACAAATTCAGAAAGATTTGAAGGTGCCATGATATGTAAACAGATTCAAGAATATGTATTGCCTCTAGCCAAGCACAAACCTTCACATTACTTCAGAGAGCAGAAATATTAAAAACCAAAAGAGTTAAATCTCTGCTGATTGCTTCCCTGTAGTTTAATTAGTGAGGAAAGGCAGTAAGGCATCACAGAATTTCCATTTTAGTTTTACTGTTCCCCACAGTCAGTATTTTACGCCTGATTTTTTATTTCTAGGTTCCAGGGACACATAGAAACCATTCAAACCTTGTTCTTTTGTTTTCTATCATGAGAAATCCTGGACACAAATAAAATCTTATAATGGACCACTATTATTCCTCTCCTCCCCTTTCCTTTCATAAACAATAAACACACTGTACTCAAGTAAGGACATACAGACACTCTGGTTTACTTACAAAGATAATTCTGCAGTCCAGGTTACTTCTATAAGAAACAATGAGGATATATGATAACAGTACTCAGAAAGAAGACCTGAAACATGGAAGAACCCTGTACACTGTGCTACGTAGTGGCAACACTAAGAATTCACATAACAAAAAGTATGCTCTGTTGCTAGAATCCCATCTTTAAAAGAAACATACACTAACTCTCAAATACAACCTTTTATTACATAAAACCTCACACAGTCTTTCACCTATTTTTTTTCCTAGAAAAGACCATGTTCTAAAATATTCCAAGGGGTTTTTTTTTCCTTCTACTTCAGAAGAAGGTGACTCTAAAATATGATAAACTAAGAGAAGGAAATTGGCCAACAGCATTTCTTTTAGAAGTTTATCCAGTGCCACTATCATAACAAAACATGCTTTGGGGAAAAACAACACCTTTTAATGCTTTTTAAGGCCCAAACATTTGGTGTTGTATCAGTCTTATTAAGGAACTACATCGCTTATGACTGAGAAAACATTGCTAAAAAACCTGTAGCTCTGAGTCTTTCTGGAAGATGAGGCATAAATTTCTGAAACAAAACTTAACTAAAATACTAAGTCCATCACAGGAGTCAGACCTGCAAATGAAAATACAAATGTTAGACTTGAAGCTCAATAAAAAAAGAAAACCTTCTCTATCATTAGCCTTATGTTTTACCACAAAATAACTGAATCATTACAGTGCCAGAAGCTGTACTAAGTTTCAATGAATACACACCTCTATTAGAGAATTCCATGTGAAGACTTTAACAAAGCAATCATAAGCAACCTAAGCATAAGATCGATGAAATAAGCCAAGAAACATGCTACAGAAAAAAAAAATAAATCAGCTATTCATCAGCTTTAAATTGCGTTTTGACTTCTATAACCTGCTTCCATTTGTTAAACAAAGGGCAGAACATACTGCATATTCAGGTTGCATGATAGATATCTTTAATGAAAAAGTTATCCGGATGTTAAACAGCTAAAATAATCTTTTTAACACTGTTTGATAGGTCTCCATGTGCCAATTAGTCTTCAGAAAACTCTAGTTCTCTTGGAAACATAAAGTATAAATAATATCAAACCATATTATTAAAATTTTTGAGCAACCACTTCCCTACTTTTTTTAGTCCTTTCTTTTAAAATTCAGAAACCTGTGAGAACATGTTGAACTCATGAAACTGTTCTGTATTCCCATGGAGAAAGATTTTAAGTAAAATTATCCCCACCCCACCCTTACACTGATGAAATGGGCTGTAATAAAGATAACCGAAATCTAGAAAATATAATGCACAAGGCTAACAGAAAACTGTGTAAGGTTAGTACAGTCTTTCCAGTCTTCTCTGCCTAACTGGAATTTAAATTTTGTTCCAACTTCTCCCCACTACAGCTACTATTTGGCACAGAAAAGACCAAAATCCTCACAGCAGGCTTTATCTCACACTAATTAGCACACTGTATTTCTCCCACGTGTCTGAAAATTCACTACTAGGTATTAACACTTCTATTTTACCATAACTGTAGCTTTCAGTTAAGAGACCTCAAATATTCAGGTATTATTTTATTTGGCAATTTCTTAGTAATGTATTTAGAAACTTAAATAAACCTGTCACAGACGATAAAGCTATCTAGCATCAAGGCTATGGGGTACAACATGCTGGACTATGGATAACTAGGATGCTATTGGGATCCTCTGCCTGTGTGTCTCGTGGCTGTACAAAGAACTTCCCATATTCTTACCATGAGGTCCAGAAAGCTTCCCACGAGAGTTGCAAAGGTAAAAAACAGGCTCCAAGGATTGTGTGGACAGAATTGAACAGCTGAACCCCAGACCACAAGAGAAACCACCTATTTTCAACCTACTGTATAAACCCATGCTAAGTGTGTCCCAGGAAAGTTTCCCAAAGATTATATAAAGAAAAAATAAGAGAAGAAACAAAAAAATTAACAATTTTTGAAAAGAAAACTTAAGAAAGCTAAGGACTAAAAACTTACTAACCACATATATATGCTGCTGCATAGACAAAGTCATATAAAGTGATCAGATATCCCAAACTGACCAGGACAGGCACAAAATTGAAACCTTATTCCAGAGTCTCCAAGAATTTTACTAGACCATTATTTTGTTGCAAGTTTTTTAAGTGGGAAGTAAGAATTTCCCTCTCCCCCTTCATCATAAACTGCAATCCTGGAAAAAGCTGGCAAATAGCCACAAGAGTCTCACATAAATCCTGGAATGTTACTTGCATCCAATTTTTCCTTTAAAAAATGATTTATTTTCACCCTACTATGCAAACATATCCAGGCATCAGAACACAAGGACAAGCCAAACTGTACTTTTCAGTTTCAGTTAGGCAAAGAAGTCATGGTTTCAAGTTCCTGTAGTGTTCAGTCATCCAAAATTAGAGTGGATACATAAACTCTCATTACAAGAGTTCTGGAAAGTGGTGAGTACCAGAAATAAGTTTGCAGTTGTCTTACTGTTTTATACTCTTCATTCATTTCCATTCTCTATGGAACTCTTGGGTTCCATGATTCCCACAAGTCACAGAGCTAACATTTAATATTTCAACACTGGAAATAGTTTATGGTTTCTTAACTCCAAGAATTGTGCAACAAACTAAGCAAGCTTGTAACCATAGCAGCTGTGGTAGAGAAAAAAAAAACAAGTTTCAGCCATGAAACTGCAGTGTATTTCTAATTCTTGCAAATGGCATTCTTTCATATTCCACATGTAAAAAATTCATTAAACATGTACAGTAACTAACATATATATGTATTATGTACTAAAAGACACTTCTTACTACTGTGCTGTATTAAAGTACTCCATTTCTCTCTTCTCTTTTCCTCTCTCTCTTTACCAGAGTACTACACTTTCTTCTGTTTGCTTATGAACACCTGTATCAAAAAATTAAAAAGATGCTTCAATAGAGAAGAAAAATGCACTGTCTAGTTATTTTTATGCAAGTAGATTCTAAGTGTTAGTTATATTTACTATCCTATTAACCAACAGCTTTTGTAGCATACTGTCCTTGGAACTGGCTATGAAGCGTTCATATTTTGCTGATTCTAGGAAGTTCACTAAATAACAAGCCCATGAACACATCTGATTATATAAACTACAGCATGCATTACTATATAATGCAGTTAAAGCAGTTAAAGGAAGCAGGACTGAACCACTGTTTGGAACTGAAATGATTTTAGGTACCCATATGCCAGGCGGGGCATGGATCTACATACCCAGAGAGAGTATTACATTAAGCCCTGTACAACCTTACACAGACACTTTGCTTGTAACTATTGTTTCTTAGTGATGGTAAGCAGTTACACTGGTGTTAATGAATACAAGATAGAAACACTGAAAAGTGCTCCACTCAACTACCTATTTCATCTCAATTTTGGTATTTTATGAAGACTGGAGGGATAAAACTTTCAGGAAGAAAAAAATCTCAAAGCCATATGAAAATTTAAAATTAATCCATTTGGATTATCTGAGGACTTTAACAGACAAAATGATTTGAAATAACTGGTAACTGTCATCAATACTGTCAATATGTCTAAATTAAGAAGGCTACACTTCTTGTCCTCTCTTACAAAACAATGCTTATCTTTCTGTAAAAAGTTTTCATATCCCCAAAATTCCAGAAAGTGATGGCTTTTGGGGGTTTTTTTTGGTTTGTTTGTTTGTTTGTTTTTAAATAGGAAGAACCTAAACCAAAAAACTGTTTCCAAAGATTCGGCAAAATATCATGAAACTACACAGGCTTTGGGGGCTTCCTATTTTGTTTTGGGAGGCTTTTTGGTTCAACTAATAATTTTTCTAATATATAAAGATATGTGCACACAAGTTCCCAGTACTTTTGTAACACTCTGATGAGTAAGTTTTAATTCAATCAAATAACACACCAATTTAACAGAATCCAGAAATGTACAGATCACATCTCCAGTCCTGTAAGTATGAGATGTCCATGGAATGAAAAAAATAAAAGAGCCTAGATAAAGCCAGTTTTTCCTCTGTTGACTCTGGCATAGAGAAGCATCCTCTTGATTTGGATAACAAAGGCCATGACCACATGATCCCACTGGAGGCATCTGTTTGGAGATGCACTACGACAGAAACAAAGCTGTGCAGAACTACCAGCACATGTTAACTGCCACAAAGAGCAGGATTACTGCTTTGGACTAGCAGGAGGTGGCCACATCTCTGCAGCTCGCAGCACTTCCTTTAGAAATGCCTGCTTTGGCAATTCCATTTAGCAAAGGTATTTTTATACTTGATGCTTATTTAGTATTGTATTAATAACAACATTGTTTTAATGCATTCTTTTCAATTAAAGCCGTGAAGTACTGTAACCAAAACAACATGGATGTAACATTTTTATCAAATGAAGAAACAAAATACCGCAATAAAAAGAAATTTGGACACAAACCCAACAGGCCAATTTATTTTTTATTCTCTTTGTACTACCAGAGTCTAGTTTGAACAATTCTTCCTCAGAAACATGCAGGTTTCACTGGACAGTACAAGTATTTGCTACAATGACATTCAGGTACATTATTTAGATGATATAAAAATCTTCAAACACTGTACTTCAGAAATAAAGAAGCTGGTACAGAGATCTGACGAGATTCCAAAAAGTATGCATTATTTTTAAAATGGCAAACACTGCTTATTTTTCTTTCCATAACCAAATGATAAACACTGTACCAAGGAAAGATCATGCACAGCAACAGATACTCCATAAGTTCAGACATCCCATTCATACTTTATCCTTACAATATTTTAATGTAGCTCAGGTGGTTGCATCTATTTAGACCAGTGACTGTAAAATTATGTACCTATAATAAATAATGGATCCACTAAATCAATTATAAGGTATTACCTTATAAATAACTGCCAATTCCAATGACACATGAAGACAACGTTCCTTACAAACCTTATCACCACTCTACCCAAAGTTCACAAAGTCAACAGCAATTACCGAACATACAGAGAGTAAAAGTGTACATAGAGCCAAATAGGTATCTTAACACTCCAAATTTCAACATATGCAATATATGTTTGACACATTAATCCACTAATTAACGCAAAGTTTGATAAGGGTGTCACATGTTGTGATATTTAATCTTCTGGCATCTCTTACATCAAATGGCAAAGATACACAGTCTTTACTTGCAAGTATGCAGATGTAACTGGAATGTTTAGAAGGGATAAGTAATACATATCCCAACATAAAAATAAAATCACATCATAATTTTAATAATTAGACCATACTTACTTCTGTAACATCTGCCCCGACCAAACCTTTGCACAGTGTCTTAAAAAAGAACTGGTTTTCCATGGTGACAAATACTGCTTTCATATGTGGGGAAGATCTGAAGTAATTTGCTTCTTGTAAAAATTACTACTTCTCCCCAAGAAAATGACTGAAAACAATCTAGACCTTCTACTAAAATACTGAAAGCTTAAACTACAGAGCTTCATGTAACAACACACTGAAAGAATTCCAAGCAAGCTACAATTCATGGGCACACTCTGTTTCAACCTGGCTGCTTTTTACAGGATACTCTCTCTTTCTTCTCCAAAACCAGCCCCTTCGGAGGCTGTAACAGTGTGGAGCTCTGAGGAATCTTTTGAAAGCCTGGTATAACTTGAACGCTGGCTCCGCTTGTGAGCGACGCTCTTCAGGTTCTCATTCTGAACAGCAGCTGAATTGGAACCTGAGCCAGGGTGCAGGATAATTTGAGGTGAATCTCTAATACCTTGTATTTCTTCAAAATTTTGATTAGCTCGGTTGTTTGGAGCACTGTTATTATTTAAGGTTACTGTACTAGGGGTTCTATTTAAATTATAGACTTTCTGGCAAGCTGGCCAGCTCTCTTCTGGGCTACTTGCTATCAAGCTGCTTTCAGAAGGGCTTTTCTTATCTACTGAGCAAATAGACATGCGAACCACAGCTGGATCTTGAAGGCCACTAAGGCTGTGTGGAATTCCTCTCTTTCCACTGTGACCGTCATCTTCAAGCTCAATGAGATTTGCCTTTTCAAGCTGTGAATCATCTGCACCTTCATTATGGAGGGAATGATTTGGAGAACTTTCGTTGGATCTTACACCAGAGTCAGACGAATCTTTTTTATCCAAAAGAGCATCTGTCAAATACTCCTTTGCTTTGATGAAGGTTCTAATAGGTTCAGATCCATGTTCTGGAGATTTGGGCTGCTTCTCTACTTTGCCATCTGTTTTCTTATCTTTACCTTCCTTAAGAAGAGGAGTGTTATCTGATTCCTCAGTTCCTGACTCATCTTCATCACTTGGAAGTTTCTGATACCGGAGAGTAACTCCCTTAAGCTTTAAATCTGCAGCCTGGAAAATACTTGTTCTTTCCGAAGACTTCTTTCCTGGGAGAAGCTTGGAACCAGACTGATCAGATTTTTCATCTTCTTCAGTAATAGGATCCAAAGGAGATGCATCATTAGTAGAAACACCTGAAGTACTGTAATCAACAACATCATTCCTCTTCAGCAAGAAGGACTTTCTTCCATCATCTTGTTTCTGTTCACCATCTTTTCCTTTTTCCTGTTCTGCACTGGAATGCAAGGAACCCCCTGATGTACTCTGCCCCATATAGAAAGCACTTGAGCTATGAGGGGAGGACCTACCACTTACTGTAGTAGAATTAGCACCTCCTTCTAACTGTGACATTTGAGCAATATACTCTCTATATGCATCTCTGTATTCCGCCTGCACCTTGTCAGTAAGCTTTGAGATTTCAATACTAGAATCTTGAGAGTTAAGACTTGAAAGACTTGGAGTTCTACGAGTTTGTGACTGGGGGGAGAAAAAAAAAAAAAAAAAAAGAGAGAGAACAGTTAAATGAACTATTTATTTTGACTTTCACTAACCTTTTTAAATTAAATAACTCAAAGCATCAAGTATGTGCTTAAATGAATTTTTTTGTTGTGAATAGATTATGCAAGTGAAATTGTCAATGCTATAATTAAAATATGCTTACTAGAATCATATATATGCAATCACACACATTCACTAAACTTACAAAGTATTCCTATTGTTGGTCCCCATAGCATAAGTTTTCCACAAACCAGGATACTTAATCATATAGATAGAACCTCTTGGTCCATCCTTCTCTTTCTCACTCTCTATTTTTCTTTTCTCCCTTCCCTCCATCTTTTTCCTGCTCTTATACACATCCTTCTTATCTTTCTTGTTTCTGTTCATCATCTTTCCTTTTTCTTGTTCTGCACTGGAATGCAATGCAAACCAACGTGTTTCCTTCCTTCTCAGAAGATGCTCATAATCCCCCCAGCAAGCAACACACACAAGATCTGCAGGTTCCATTATTCCCTCTATATGACGAAACAAGTATTACTGACAACTTTTCATAAGATCAATAATGTTGTATATACACTAGAATATTGGGGAACAGCTGAACATGATTAACTACAGAAAAATCATGTTTAAGTGAATTCTATCTGCCATGACACCTAAGCAATTCAATGCCCAAAGCAAAATGCAAGAATCTCAGAAATAGTTAACACTTGATTATTTATGTATATTCACTACTATTTATCCATACTTAACAGCAGCTATGGTTCCTCACCACAAAGAGAAGTATTTAATTTCATTGTGTATTTCCAGGAGTACTCCTCCTTTTCACAGAGAAGCAGCAATATTCTTTTTTAATCAATATTGACTTTAAAAATTCCAAAAGGCAAATTGTAATGTTTTCTTAAGGACAGACTACCTTTCTCATTCTTTTGATTTAACTTCAGACAACTATATGGGCATCAGAAGCACTATTTATATAAACTTGCATTTTAAACAATGTTTTAAAAAAGATTTTCTTGTACTTCTTTCTGTGTTTCTGACACAAAAACAATGTAACAAATGTGAGTCATGCCACTTCACTTTTGAAAAACATACATTGATACTCCATTGCTGGAAATAGGCTGTAAGGGTAATGAGGATCCTACAAACACACACAAGCGTGCACGCACACACACAGAAGTATCTGGGGTAGAAATCTATCTCTGGGATATATATCCCAAACCTCTTTTCAGTAACAATTTTGAATATTAAATGTATCACATATAGCTAGTAATTTGGGGTATTTTCCTATTTTGATGCACCTTCCAGATTTTGTAAATTAGACTTCTAAAACCAGAGATGAGAAAGCTGCTAAATGTTTGGATTTTGTTTTTTGGGTTTTTTTTGTTTGGTTTGTTTTTTAATTCTAATCGCTATTTAGGTTATCAGCTGATCTGTCTCATTTCTTAAAAAGGACAAAAGAAAATCACGCACTTCAGGTGATTTCATAAGATACAAAAGAAAATTGACCATAACCTATGGCAGAAACCATAGTTAGAGAAGGATGTCAGCTCTGGAGCCTGTGAATAGATTATGCATTGCCAGGACAAGGCTCTTGATGTCATGAAGCACTGCAGTTGTCTGTTTTAAAAAACCTAACAAACTATCAGTAATCCTTTGAATAGCATAACATCTGGCTAGCACATAGCTAAAATATTTCATTCACAAAGTCTGAATACTACGATAAACAGAAATCTTGCAGGACACCACCCTAAGCAAGATGAGAAAGGCAAGATAGCTTTAATTTTTTTCTCTTGAAGAGTGATTACTCAGATGAATAGTTTTCAGATGGCAGAGGCAAAGACAAAGACTTTGACTTGGAGAGCGTGATTAGTTTACATCTCTGCAAAACTGGTCTTTGCCAAGACTGAGAACTGAAAGTACATGAACTGTCACAGTAGACTTATTTCTTGACCTCTCTGTATCCAATAATGGAAAAAACCTTTTACCATACAGGTAAGCAAGCAGAATACATTTCTCTATTGAATACCTGCCAACTTAAGTTACTATGGCGTGGAGGAGCTTCATCAAGACCAATTGTGTTGAGTTCTTCAAAGCTGAAGTTAAGTGTGTAGGGAGCTTGACCAGAAAGACCTGTAAGCTCAGTGTGAGGCAACTCAGTGTCATGCCCAGGACGACGAGTAAGCTCACTATGAGGAATTGTGGTAGTAACATGCTCAGTTGTTCCACGAGGATCTTCCTGTACAGCCTGATTTTCTGAATTTCTCATTTCAAGTATCTTAACACACAAAAAGAGACAATATAAGTGTAATTACATAAATAGAAAAAGTTCTCAAAATTGTTAAAGAAGGATTTTATTAAAAATAGTAACAAGGACTTCACAACTGTAAAAGTGTACTTGCACATGTGGATGTGATCATGGAAAAGCATGAAAAAAAAAATCTGTTCACAGACCTAGTGCATTCATTGTCTTTACTGCAAATCACATTTTACTATTTAAGATTTTTTTTTATTTAGAAATTATTATTACTGCTAAAACCTTAAAAGAACTCATATGCCACAAACCACTTAAATTCTTGTAAAACTAGATAAGTGATAAATTACAATTTAAAAGCAAAACCAAACACTTCTGTTTTATAGTTTAATCAACCTGAATGTAACAATAAATCTCGTTGTGCAATTCTCAGTGTTTTCAAGACTGATTTAGCAGTTCAGAGACATACTGTAATTTTCAGAAAGAAAACTGGCAATATACTAAAAATACTTAGGAGAAAACACAGTTCTCTGTGATGCATATCCCTCACTGTAAAACTGCCATTTACTCTCAAACCAGGAGGAGGGAAATGGGGGAATGAGATATCTATATATATGCTTCAATAATAGTATTCAATGCAGCACTCTCGCATTATACAAGTATGTGCCAATCCAATAGTGTACATTTATCTCATTGGCTTGATTTTTAGCTTAAGTTCCTTTAAAAATTATGCTTATGCAATTGTGTGCCATGCATCTCTAACAGCCTGGCTGTCCATTTCCTCGCACTAACATACTTTGAACTCCCTGACTAACTTTTAACAGAAGAACAGAGGCTTCAAAGAAGAATTAAGTTCTGACAATTTCATTAAAATAGGCAAATTTAAAACGGGAAAAGGGAACCCATACAGGAAAAACAGATCTTACAAAAAGAGGAGGCAAAACTTCAGAGTTCACAATCAATTAAGATGCAAATCCATAGGCAACGAGTTCTTCATTAAAGTGCTCAAGACAAAAAGACAAAGTAACAAAATAATAAATGCATGCATGTTTTAAGAAAATAGTTATCATCTTAAACATGATGATAACAAGAAGGCAACAGGAAAGAAAAAAAGATAAGGTTCATAATGAAAAAGACTAATTTATGATGACCTGAATACTGAAGAGAAAGTCTTACCATACTCCTGAACAGGTGCCAGTCACCAAAATTCATATTCATTTCTTTTTTCAGTTCATCAATGTTGCACTGAGCCAAGACACGGCCATTTATATTTGCCTAAAACAACAGAACTAAATAACGTAAATCACCAATACAAGACTTATGGTCTGGCAGTAACAGACTAAAAAGGTAATTAAAATTGGATATACTGATGGGGACTACTAGTGAAATTCCCCAACATCACTCTTAAGTCCAATCCTATATAATAAACATGTGTTTTTATAAAAGAATACTTATTGATGATTGCTGATGGACAAGAAGAACCTACATGTCATGAAAAACATGAAAACATTAAACCCATCAAAAATGTATATATGAAAGGCAATATGATTCTGTTCTATAAACAGACATAAGGAAACAACACATCAGTGGTAGAAAATTTCACACACAATAAATCACATTCATCTGCCTAGATTTCTCAGACTCAGAACACAAACGGACTGCAGATGCCTAAGTATCTGATGATAATCAGACAATTAAGTGCCAGGCAACCTTTTACACCTGGCTTAAGGCATCTAACATCAAGTACTACCTCCATCAAGTTCCCTCCCTGCATAAATACAGGCTTATATTCCTTCCATCATCAGAAATACCTGGGGACAGAAGACTGGACTTCTTTCTAATTTTCATCATAATTCAAAGATCAACATAGAAGTGTATAAACACCATCTATATTCCAGGAAAGTGATTCCATATGTTAGGGATGTTTTTATAGTGCTTAACTTCCAACAGCACCAAATTCAATACAGAACCATTTTCATTACATAACAATGAGAGGTATTTCTCTTTATACCATGTATCAGTGGGTAGACAGAACGTAAAAGGGGAACTACGTCTTGGGAGAGTAGCCACAAAATGCAAGACCCAAGTTGAGAGCTCTGCTCAGTCTGAGGGATCTCAGTGGTTTTGTTCCCATATCGCAGCAGATGGTCTTAATCAAACCAGGAAAAAGACCAGGCTGAGCCATTTTCATTCTTCCTTTTGACATGATATCACTTGTAATAAGAAGTGCAAGAATATAAATAAGAGGAATCTCATTAGACATAATGGATGAGCACATTCTTTTAGCACTCTAGAGCCACTGAAGCAACCGGAATTTTTTGCAGCTACACTTACTGAGCTGCAATCTGACATCCTACTTCTTGCTTTAAGGAACATTGCTGAAGCTTTTATGAAAAACTTGTCTCTTAATCCTCGAATCAACATCCTCGTTGTATTTTTTAAGATATGATAGGTACCGGCACAAAGTCAGGTCAGCAAAAACATTCAATAATGACAACCTTTGTATTTTTTCCATTACTTTCTTTGTAAAAGGAGCATGTGGAACAGTGAAAAAAAAAATAAAGACAAAAATTATTCTGTGCTAATGTCTCAGAGAAAAGACCAGTAACAGAAAAATGTACAGTGGCCTTTTTCTGAAGATGTGGAATGTGATAAGACAGAAATGGAACCATCTTCACCACTCATTTACAACAGAAGAGATGTGCCAATTTCTCACAGGGGAAAAAAAAAAGCCAGGAATGTTGCTACCTGGATATAGAACACATTTGCAACCCTATTTATCTACACATGGCGATTTTGAAAACGTGTTTCTTGCTTCTTCTCTCAAAATAACCAGTCTCATCAGCATTTATATTTCTGAGTCTGTTTTTCCTTTTTGAGACAGAGCATTTTCTCTGAAAAATATATGCTTGCATTAAAATGTCCTCCAAACTTAGCACACATAGAAGTTAGGATGTTGTTTTGACATATTTGATATGTTTCAGTAAACATTTCAGAGAAAAGAGACAACTAAATATTTCCTTTTCCTTGTGTATCTCGATGTTTAGGTACTAAATACATAAATGAAATTCAGCTGATACCTTTCTTATAGTTGCAGAGTACTGAGGTAGCATGCTCTGGTCCAGACCATCTATCTGCTTTAGCTTCTCACACACAGCTTCCACACTCATTGTGCTCAGAGACACATGTGATACTCCTGCAGTCGATCCTGTGCCTGCTCCTGCTCCCTGTAAGAAGTGAGAAAATGTGCACATAAGATTTGTTCAAGTACTCAGTACACCCAGAATTTCACAATATACACTAACACAAATCAAGCTGTGTTCAACTACATTTTAAAATTAAGATAGGAGAGTAAGAATGTACAGGTATTTTAAATTACTATCAGAATATCTATATATTGGTAAACATTTATTATAGGTATTTATATGAGAAAAAAATACAGCAACTTGAGTGCTGCCTATGTGAGAAAATAACTCTCTTAAATAACATTATTTAAGAAAAGCAACATAAAAATCAGAAATATTAAGTAAGGGTTAATCCATTTTAAATGCACCTTTACTCAGAGTTTCCCCCCAATTTTAGTAGTTTGGTTTGGGGGTAGTTTTGGGGGGTTGTGGGGTTTTTTTTTTTGTTTTTGTTGTTTGGTTTTGGTTTTGTTTTTTTTTTAAAATAATGCAGACACAACTAAGATTTTCCTGTCTTAAAACCTCCTGGTTTACTATCAGACAAAGATGACCTAAAACGTAACTCCTGAATTATTTGGATTCATTGGGTAATTTTAGCAACATCTGTCCGTTTTCCAGAGGTTCCTTCAGTTCCATGTATGCAAGATCAGCCACGGGGCTGTGTACCACAGTACAGAAACACAGAGCAGCACTGCCACTGCCCTCCAAGATACTATGAGGATGCTTCATGTATCTCAAACTTTGGCAAGATTTAGGTAGAAATTATTCACAACTCAGATCTGTAACACAGAAGTTGTCCTGTTAATGTTGCCAGCTTCCGGGAATTTCAAAGAAAGCATGGAAAAACAAAACAAATACATCTGCAGGTAGTCAGTATACTACAACAGTATGTTCTCAGAAAAAACTATGTTCTCCCTGGATGGGGACCTATGCATTAAGTAGGAGCCAAGTGCAAAGCTCTAAACAGTTATGCTAGTGATTCCAAATTCCTAAAAGCAAAATAAGAACCAGTTCTATCAGCTATGAAATACCTGTATGCCTTCCTCCTGGGAGGGAGGTTGCACCCTCCCCTTTTTCCCAATGTGAAGTTTTGAGTTCAAGCACTGTAGACCATGCACCAAGCAAAGCTCATTTTGGGAGAATGCAAAAGAGCCTCTAAAGCTTCAGAGCTCATCATCACGTGCATAAACCCTGGGATGTAGAAGTGCATCTTGGCTATCCAGAGTTCAGTCAATCAAATTTGACTATATTCCTCAAATCACCACTGAAGACTGTTTTTATACGTGTGATACTTTTTTTCCATTTTCATTTAATTACTTCAAAGTTATTTAATCTTTCAGAATTAATATAAAGTAACAGACCCAAATATATTGCTTATGAAAACCAAGGATTATCACACAGAATGGTATTAACCATATCTGAATTATCTAAACTGGGATATTTAAGAAGAATTTATTCAACTATTCATTCCAAGGTAGCAAGCCAAAACCCCATTATCTACTACCATTTAACCTCAGAGTTATTTCTAACTTATTATTATTGGAGATATCCTGATCTGGGGAAGTAGGCACGCTCCCCACCTAAGCTACTCTGAGTTTAAAAGTTTAGATGCTATTACATGTAATTCCCCCAAAGTTCTCTGCCAGATGTGAAATGGACTTAAAACTGGCAAACTATCAACTTCACTCAAGAACACTACAGGAGGTTGCGAGGAATCTAAGCCTAGCAGTTCGCATGCTTGCTTGAAAACAGAGCTGGGGCACTAACCTTTGTCCCTTTGACCATTTTTTTTTTTTTTTACGTGATGTCAACTGGACACTAAAGAAGCAAAAGACATACCCCATTTTGTGGGTAGGCAGTCTACCTAAATTATTGCACATAAATTAAGCATTACAATTCCTCTGCAGTCGAGGTACCTAACGTAGGGGCTTGGTATTCCTTCTGAACACAAGACAGTTACTTTTCAGATTCTGGAATGTTTCCCTAATTAGGTGCCTACAATACCTAATTAGTTATCATATTAGGCATCTAAAGGAGGAAATTTAGGTTTTAATCTAGTCTGATTTTTAGCACAGCTAAAATCTTTATCTTGTTAAGGATGTAAGCCAATGATCAAACTGATGAAGATGACAGCAAGAAGCTTCATCCATAGACTATTTATCATACACTTCTTTTATGTACATCTCTATTTTTCCTCTTTAAAAAAAACACTTTGAGTTTTTCTTCAGAAAACCAATTTTGTCTATTATTTCCCCATAAACACACTATTTACTATTGGTATGAGTTAGATAATACATCAACAAAGAAAAGGTATTAAGTTACTTCAAATCTTAATTATTTTTTGAAAGAAAGCTTATCAATTAAAATAAAAGAAACTGTTATAGCCAAGTTACATTGTGGCACTACTAAAATAACTGATACCTAAGTAATGTGTGTGAGCAATTGCCTTTGTTCTCTGAATTGATTAAATACATTATCTATCATGTATCTATAAATAAATGAACAAAATTTTTAAACACTTCTAATTTAACAGTTCTTCTTCAAATCAAAATTTTTTTTAACAATCAAGAACAAGTCATTTGTTCTGCATGCATTAAGAGTTAGTTTAGAAACTCTTCTTTCTGTGTATAAAAAAAATACGGAAAAGCGCTAAAATATTTAGACTATTTTTGTTAAACTGTGAACTGTTTGAAATAGATGCATATTAATCCAAATCATTCTTTATAAAAAGCACTCTCCAAAGAATAAGTAATGAAACAGCTTTAGGGATACTGTCATCATGTAAGTGAATTAAAACTGTACTTAAACTGACACATTTTTCAGCCTTAGTGGTTTTGTTAGAGATGCTTAGAGAACATTAGTCTGAAAAGTATTTGCCATGCAAAAGCTAAAAGCAGCTTGTCAAAACAAACCTCAAGGCTAGTAATGAGCATTAGTTTACAGACAGCCCAGCATGAAGCGCCAGTATGATAGATTCTGAAATGACTCTGAAATAAGTGAATGATAATTCACAGAAAGTGGCTGTACCTGTCTGTTTTTGTTTAACCCAGACTTACACGACTTTGAGAAAAGGACAAAACAGAATGAAAAGAAACAACAGCTTAAAGTGACATCAGAAAGGTTGAACATACATATGACATGCTTTGAAGTAAACAGAGGAAATCAGTGTTAGGACAGAAACCGGGTATTTTCATAACGTGATGAAACTTTTAAGATAGACCTTCAGAATACACATTTCATATATGCTATACAAATACTACACCCTATGAGCAGACCACTCTGTTTTGCACTCATAAAAAAGTGACACTTGCTTTATTTTGTTTACATAAAAATTTTACATTATGTTTCTGATGGAAAATCCTGCTGTTAACCAAGCATTCTCCGGCTACTTCAAGATCAGGTTATACCAACCAATGTATTTCAAGTAACTTCTAAACCTTGTATCTGAGCACACATCCCCACCCCTATCCCCCAAAAAGCAAACCACCACCACCCACAGAACTGAAAAGGTACTTCTTTTAAGAACAAATATTCAAAGCACAAAAATGCTACATAAAAGCACCTGGAAAATCCATATAAGAAAACTCCCATGCCACACACTTTCATTCATGCTCAAACTTCTGAAAAGCACTTCCAGTTTCTTAAAGAGTACTGTATATTTATCTACACTACATGCTCTGGGCCACGTTAGTTCTCATTCAAAGCACACAGACTGCATCCTAAGGTATTATATATTCAGTGCAGTATGAAAAAAGTATTTGAACAAAGTAATTACATTGCAACAAGCTGCATCCTAACAAGTCATAATTAACAATGCAAACTAAAGCATACAACTAAGTTTATGACAGATAACCACTGCTAATGCTAGTTTGATTTCTAACATAATAGGGGATTCTACGAACAGATACTGGTAACACTACAATCCAATGATACTCTTCAGAAGAGCACTCTAGAAGTTTCTGCAGTTCCTGTCAGAAATAACCATTTGTGCAGTAAAATCAGCAGAAATGCACATTTGCCTCCATCACAGATGTGCAAAGGTTGACATCTTAAGTCAAGCCTCTTTTCATTAGAGATTTAAGCCAATACCCTAAAATGTGCAATGCACCTTCATATTGATACAACTACATAGATGGTATTTGTAAACTTACCGGTTTGACATCTATGTTTTGATCCATTCAGTAAAGAACAGTAAACTACAGTCTGAGATAGACAAGTTTTATCATCAGCAACAGAATCCAAATATAGAAGGTGGCAGAAGTCAAATTATTGATACAGGATGACTGCTCTCAAAATACTTCTGATTTCCACTAAGCTAGCCTAGACTACACTGATTTTACAAGACTAATGACTAGGATCTGAAATTTCAGAACTTGGTCAACTCCAGTGTCAGAATGACAACAATGGCAGGGCCTTAACTACCTCACATAACATCCTCAACATAGCTCTGCCAACTCATGCAATGGGTAGCAATGATGACATGTGTAAAAAAAATTAATACTCCCAAAGAAACTGGGTTTTGCCCTGTAAGACTTAGAACATTCAAAAGAATGATTATTCTCCTATTTTATGCAGATTGAAAATTGCAACATTTCTGGCTCCTTGCCAGATTTGCATGAAAGATAATTTTGATTCTACATGCTGCTCTTGTTTTCAATCATCAATCAAACCAGTTACACATCTTGGTGTTCATTAATTACTTTGTAGATTTTTTTAGTTTATTTCATTACTTTGCATGCACCAATACATTTAATAAGTAAAAGCTGTATCATTTATATAGTGGCAATCAGCCATCAGTTAAGAGCTACCTAAATAGCTGGATGAAATTATTGTACCCCACCAGCTCTGGATAATTGCAGTACCTAAACCAAATATAATACTGTTTCCTTTCAAAGAAATTTCAATAAAGTCTACAAAAGAAGTGTTTTTAGAATAGATGAAACCCTGATGAGGTATCCTGTCAGGCACACACTCTTCTTTACCGAGAGGGTGGTCAAACACTGGAACAGGCTTCCTAGAGAGGTGGTTGATGCTCCAAGGCTGTCAGTGTTTAAGAGGCATTTGGACAATGCCCTCAGTAACATGCTTTAACTTTTGGTCAGACCTTAAGTGGTCAGGCAGTTGGACTAGATGATGGTTGTAGGACCCTTCCAACTGAAATAGTCTGTTCTATTCTAATACCATACCCTGACTAACAACATTCTCACAAACTACCCAAGTGATTTAAAAAAATTCAAAATTTTAGATTTACACTGTAGGTTAAATATTGCTAAGTCTTAGTAAAGTGTATGATCTGATGTGTTGTACTACACAGATTCATAGTAGTATAAATTAAACTCAAAAATAGATCTAAAAATCTTCCATTATTGTTATTTCAAACAAAGTTTCTTTTTAATGTTTGAACTCCTGTATTTTCTTACTATAGTCAAAAGACTACATAATTTACATGAGTCATTGCTCCTTGAAACTGCAGCCTATGTGCGTTTAAGATACACACTCAGAGCAGCAAGCAGAAGAGAACCAGGTCCAGGTTTGCTGCTGGAGCAAATTCACTACTTTGCCCTGAGACTAAATCCCACTTTTTCAGTCCCATGTCCCTTCTCACACTCACAGATACACACATACTTCAGCCATCACTCTACTGCTTTCTCAAAACTCCTTACTTTTTCTTCTTGCACTGACAAGCTGCAAAGGACTGGGGATAGAATGGGATACTGAGATAAAGAATCAAACACAGGGGAGGCAACAGCGTCTCCAAAAATGTACTACCAGTAAAACTTAGTCCAAAGTTATCCCTTCACACAAGGTAGCTAATGACCTGGAAGAGAGAACTTTAGAGTAGATTTTCTATTGCACTGCCCATACATGGGTGCTCAGTGAAGGTTATGTGCAGTTAAATACAGTTCTGGAATTTGTGTGGAGTTTTCTTCATTGCACAACAATGGAAAGACATTTTTACAATGATTTACTAGAAGAAAAAATAACTGAGATCAAACTGTAACTGTTGCCAACAACTATTGGCAGCAAGTATTAAGAGAATTATGACAGCCATATTAACCTCTTCACTTTGGTAATAAATCATGATTTTCCATTGATTCCCACAGTTAGATTTAAAACGGAAACCCATAAAGAAGAATCTTTGTGTGAATATTTAGGATAAGACAACATAGATGTTAGCTTACGATAGAATAAGCTTACAACCAGCAATTTATTTTTTTTTAAATTTCTATCGAAAGTTGCTTTATACTGTGTTAACTGCAATAGCTTTATGTTCACCAACTAAAGAAGTATGGATCAGGTGAAAGAGCTGACTGAAGCAGAAAAAAACACAGTTACTTCATTCTAAAATCTAAGCACCAAATGACTAGCTGTCATTCTTCGCTCTGTTTAACCACCACAACAGTCTTTTTACTGAAAGTTCACCATAGCTACTGAGAAAGGCAAGGGGAAAACTACAGGGGAAAAATAGAATACATCTTATAAGTGAAATATTAGCTCTTAAAATTCATTCACGAACTACATTAGTTTTCAACTACTCTATTTGCCCACCAAAGCCACTGATGCAGTGTTAGTGAACTGCAGTTATGATTAATGCAGACTCATTACTGCTGAAAAAGCAATGAGATGCTAAAATTTCCACACCACATGACTACTCATTTACCATTGAGGGGTCTGTGGATGAAGGAAGCCCCTCATCAGCATCCTCCTTGATAACATCCTAACAACAACAAAATATTATGGTTTGGGTAAAATGATCAAGGGCTTAACAAAAAATATGAAGTAAACAGTGAGTGAGAACGACCTCGTAATAATACATAACTCAACAGAAACACATTTGTTTTCCTTAAGTGATTAAAGATTTTACCACCTTTTAATAGCTTTGCTCATTGTACCAATATCCTAGAAATATACTGATTGACAAGTGAGTCTCTTACTTTTTTAAGCTTCCCTTAGTTCTTAATTCCATTTGAACAGCCATCTGTCAGTAAAATAAGTACTGTTAAATAGGAATTTTATTATTCTATAGGAAGCTAGAAAAGTCTGCTCGTTTTTCCTTTTCAATGGGTAAATAAAGTGGAATTATATGTACTTACAAAACCAAGCTATAACTGAGGCATACTTAAGATAAAATGTATTTTGTTTTAAGTATTTAAAACATTCCTTTTAACTTTTGACTTTGGCTTTCCAATTTCTAGTATTCTCTACAACATTAAAGGTTGTCATTTTATCTTATAAAATTTGAATATAAATTTACAAGTAGCAGTCTTTCTTACAGTATTACACTATATCAATTTCTTTACTGTAGTACAGCTAGCACTTTCATTAAAATATTTTCTTGCCAATATTACAGGTCACACTCCTCTATCTTGATACCTGGATGTTAGAATTGGTTTTCCTCTCTAAATAATTTCTGAAGTTAAAACAAAATACATTTTATATTACATGTTAATAACACCTTTGCTTTAACTATTTGTAATATAGAGCTTGTACTTGTCTAATAGTGAATCATCATTAATAACCTTCATTTTCATTGCTCACTATATTTATTGTCTAGGTTAGTATTTGAATTATCCTTCAAAATACTTACTAGGCCATTGTTCTGATCTCTGGACAAACTCGTTTTTAGTGGTGGACGTGAGATGAGATGAGAACTGCCAGGGTAATACCTTGGCATGTAAAGATATGGGGCAAAGAATGGCTATGGGAAAAAAAAACGTAACAAAAAAGGGACAAACAATTACACAAATCAAAATGTAATAATAAAATAAAACTTATTTCAACAAAACACATCCTCTAGTTGAGTTTCATAAAGTGAAAAATAGCAATTACTAATAGCTTGCTTTACTTTTTGCATTGAACAGAATTCAGTCAAAAGCTCTGGAGTGAGTTCTTCAAAATCCGTCAGTGCCAATGGGTGCTCTCGCATGGTATTCTGGAGGAACAGAGTTGGAGTGGTTTTGGTAGCTACACTCTAACACCTGTTCTGAGTATGGGAAAAGGATAATTTAAGGATAATTCTGATAATTTCACTCTCTCAGACCTGCTAAACCCAAAACTGGATGCTCAGTAAAACTTACAATGTTTCATAATATTGAAGACAACTGTACGAAAAGAAAAAAAAGGTGATGCATAATAGCATCACTAGAACTTCCCATATTTGTGGTAACCAATCTGAAGGCTTCCACAAATACTAGATTTTATAAATCTATAGATTTTTATAGTAGACAATATTTGAGCTTTGTTTTGTTGGAAATACATCAATGCATGTTGTTCAATACAAATACCATTTTAAAGGACAATGTTAATTATCATAAACCAAATATCAGAATAATTAAAAACAGAAATACTTTTTTTCCCCTCCATAAATATCAATTAACTCTAATAATGATTTTTATAACCAGGTTCCTTTTTATACTTTTTTACTAACAATTTTCAAGAAAATAAACACTATCCAAGTTTCCAAACGTCTTATCAGCACAGAAGTGTAAAGGGTCTAAATGAGAACTCAGGCTTTTAATAAAGCCTATTCTAGAAGATACAGAGATCTCAAAATTACAAATATACTTCCAGCAGTGGACTCCATATGCTCCAATCTTTCAAGTTTTAAAATCAACTGTAAAAACACATTCCCTGAAATTCACATGTGACCCACTGGCACACAACAAAATCTCTCTGTGTGTGTATGCACAAGCATGCATTTAATAGTCATGAACCTTACAACTGGCAATGCAGTTAGGAAGTACAAACTGCTTTTCCAATACTGTGAAATTTTGTTTTGACCTATCTGTGAATTTGAGTTAGGTTTTGAAATAAAGATTTTCATCTCCATATCAATTCTCTTTTAAGGCAATGTAATGGAAAGCAATAGAGCCTTTAGAGTTTAAGAAAGCAGAATTACAGTGCTCGTTGCTTTCAATTCATTACCCAGTTCTTAAAAACAAATACACAGAAATCTCAAAATCATGGCTGTATTACAAATTTCTTATGTTTCTATACAGAGCATTTAAAAAATTGTACTACCCAGCTATTTAACAGAACAGAACATAGTATTTGGTTTGTGTTCCTGCACATGACAAGATTCTGAGTAGTCTACTGCACCAAATTCAGCACAGAGTAAATAATTTTACGACTCAGTGGCCAATATATGAAGGAGGAGTAAAATTTGTTGAAGTATTCCACTTTGGATTTGTCTATAAGGACTAAAAAAACCCTCTGCATTCAGAAGCAGCTGTAAATGAACTGAGAAATTAAAGTTTAAATCCTGTGTACATCAATTACTTAGATGGCATATGCTACAACTTTGAATAATTTCTGAAAAACAGAAATGGTTCCATATTCTTAGCTGCTAGAGGTAGTCTTTGCACACTCTTTCACACAATTACCACAAAAAGTTCGTACGCTCTTCCAACATATGAAGTGACATGATATTCACTGTAACCGTTAGTCTAAATGTAGAAGTTTGGTTTGGTTTGCTTTAAACAGGTAGGAGAAAAAACACCTAGCCTTTGCTTTACATTTATTGGTTAGTATAGGATGAGTCAGAAAATTCACTGATCTAAAACTATTTCACTGTCATAAGGCACAGATTCTATGGTATTTTCTGAAAATGAAACTCTCTTCAAAAAAAGTTCATGTTATTTCTGGAATAATTAAATGCCTAAGTTTTCCACTAATAGCTTAAACCACGTGGTAAATCCCCAAGCATGAAATGCTTAATGATCATACTGCATTCAGGTGCCTAGCTCTCACTGCAAAGACTATCCTCTGAAATACAGAGTGAGCACCTGTTTGTTGGTTGCAAGTCATCAAACTACAAAGCAATGAAAAAAACCTGACCAATAAGGCAATTATCCTACAATTCTTTCATAATTTCTAATTATGCCTTGAGCCCACTTCAGCTACTCCACTGCTTCCAAGCCATGGGATTAATTCTCCATTATAGGCTTGAACTCTACAGCCTCAATCTTCATTTGAAGTACAGTAATACCGATATCATGAAAACATGAGATCAACATAAATACATGTTGGGCATAAACCAGCGTAGAGCTGTTCTCCAAGTTTGGGGACAGCCTATAAAGCATAAGTGTAGTGTTTATTGTTTTTCCAAGATATCAAACAATTTGCTCCTCTTTTGCAAAAAAAAGTCTTCACATACCATGATTTCTAGTTCCCTCCTAGGAAATTCCAGTTAGACTTGCCTACTGCTCTAACCTTCCCCAGAAGAAACGTGATCTCCATAATGTTCCATGATAGCAGCTATTTTGAGAAGCTGAACTTGAATCCAACTTGTAGCCAGGCCATTAGACAGTGGTAAAATGTACACATCCAGCATAGTCCTATACTGAGAGCCAAAGCACCAAGTTGAAGAGCTGCTAAATGGGACTATAACCTTTCCTTTACAGCTATACAGAGGGAGAATGGGGTTTTAAACCAAAAATGAATAGATTATGTCACTGGAAGTTCAAGGTCCGTAACATAGGAGCATCTAAAGAACAAAGCAGAAATGCACGTAATAAAACAAACTGTATTTCCTAAAAAAAACCAGAGTGGTTTTTTCCCCCAACGGCTCAAGGGCTTTTTTTCTTAAGCACAAATGAATCCCTAAAGACTACAGGACAGGAACTATTTACTGGTCTGAATAAGGCACCTATCCCCAAACCTTAGGGTGGTTTTGCATAAAATTAGGGCATTTCCACAGAAGCATTTGAACCCATTGTGTTGTGTCATACAGGTACCCAAGACCTCTCTCAGAAACTTCTGCTGGGGGGAGCCTATTCTTCAGTTGCTGCTCTTTTTTTAAACACCAATCTTACAAAAACCTGAGAAGTGAAGTATGATTACAAATGCTGAAGGAAACAGCCTTTCAGTCTAAATTTTCTATTATAAGGTTCTCATCACTTACCTCAGTATGTGGTGTCCATGACAGTACCTTTGGGACTCCAAAGTAATGAATATAGCTCTTTGTCAATATTTGAAAGTGTGAAACACTAAAAACAATTATACCTTAGAAGGGCAGTATAAAATTCCAGAAATAAAGGTCAAAACAGAAGTATTTTAGTCTTCAGCAGGCAAAAAAGTAAGCATGCCTGTAAGCATGTGTATGCAGTTAATACAAATGAAAAAATAAACTGATTGTAAGAACAGCTTATGACTCACCAATAATTGCTTTTGTAATGCTTATTAGAGCCAAAACCAATACAAGTTTCAACTGTATATCACCCCACACTTTAAACCTTGTCATGTACAGTAACACAGACACAAAAACAGGGCTTCCAATTAAACACCTACTTTAACAAAGCTGAGCTAGTATCAGCATGAAGATTCATGTGACAAGCGTTTATCAGTGTTGGACTACTTCAAAGTATATGTCATTTTAAGTTATTTTTGACAAAACAGTATACTGTCACTGTATTGAGGGTATATAAGAATAATGTTAGAACAAATAACTTAAAAAGTTCTATGCTACGTGTACTCTTTTCTGTCTTGGTTAACAAACACTGATTTAGGAATAACTCAATTTTCTTTCCAGCTTATTGGCTTAAACATTTACCTACAGTCACATCTGCTTAAAGTTGAGGCCATTTCCTGTACATAGAAGTAAGGTATGACTTACACCAGCTTCTAGGTTTTTTTTCCTGATAATACTTCAGAGAAAAAAAAAAGTCAAAAATAAAGTTTAAAAATACTGAATATATCCCACAAAAATAGAAAATGTAGATTTGATCTGACTATAAAGTATTTCATTCAATTTTCAAGTGAGCCATGCCCAGGACTATGCTTCCTGAGGCCCACAAATAGCTGAAAAATATCTTTCATGCAATGTATGTTAATTCCTTTAAACTAGTGCAACACCAGTTTAGGGAAAAGATCCCAGAATAACTTTAAAAAGAGACAAAAGGGAAGATAGACGTACATTCTTGTGATGTAGGTCCCCACTTGAGTTTCTGTATGTTTTAACCAAAGTCACTAAGAAAAAGCCAGGATCCCTTCCAATGTCTGTGAGCAAGCATGTGAACGATTGAGCAGAGTTTACCCCACAAAAATAAAATAAAAAAATCCTGCAATATTCTACAATTGAGCAGTGTCTCAAAATGATTTGACCTTTTTTCCCCTTGTATAATTTGTTTTTCTGATGCAATTTACCACATTTCTCCCCCAGACTACACTGCCTGAACATTACTGTGAAATTTACCAATTTGTGGACTTTTCTACATTCCTAACAAAACTTGCATGGGTCTTTTTAATATTTTATAGATGACATCTGCAACATTACCAGGTTAAATCAGAATAATGTTAACTGGTTCTCGATTATTTACCCGATTGTAAAATGGATGCTGAGGTCCTGTCATACCACTATAGTAACTGCTATGAGGTTGTGGTGATAAAACTCCACTATTGAAATGCCCATTGAAAGAGGTTGTAGAAGAGCAAGCTGATGAAGGCTGACTGAACAGAGATGTTCCTCTAGCAGGTGCCTCGTGTAAAGGCAACGTGGGGTAAGGAAGTCCTCCAATATTCATTTGATCCCTTGCAGCACGAACGTCTGAAAAATAAAAAGGTAAAAAAGAATGAGATTTTGCTTGAAATATTTGAAAAAGTTTTCATTTGTTTGCCAATTCATTACAGTACATTTTTGTGTGTTTAGCTCCAATCAGAACTCATCAAGTAGAATGTCAAATGTCACTTTCAGCTGCATTCAGCTGATTTCTCTTGAGGATCACATATACACAGGAGTCTTTAGGAGAGTTAGGACAATTTACTGCATAAATTTATGTAGCATATTAAATGCCTCTAAACATTCTCTCTCAGAGAGAACAAGTTACAAATCCCAACCCAAATGGTGTGATGTATTCCTGCATTTCTTCCCAAGTATGTCTCTGATGGTAAGTATGTCTGATGTGATAGTCAGACCTGTACCATTTCTGAAGAGACTAATGAGACAGAGTGTTGTGAACAAAGTTAGGCCATCCCACTGCAGCTATCAAGTACAGAGAAGGAAGCTGGAAAAAGTAAGAACAAAAAGGATTCCAGTTGACTGAAGAAAAGCGTCATGACAGAAAAGACAGGCAAAGGGAACTATTAATACCTGAATTCAGTTCCCACCTAGAATACTGACTGTCATACTAAAGAGTCATAAGGATCCTATTTGAAATTTAAAGTTCTGGTTTTCTTTAAAGCTTTAGCATCTAAGAGATGGAAATGTTAGGATGCCTTAGCCTTACTCTAGAGCCAATAGCAATTCCTAAGACTGAACAAGAAGTGCCATATCATCCATCACATCAATCCACAGCAGCAGTGGGCAGTCAGAACATTTAATGCTGAGCAGAGTGTTTTTACAGAACAGAACATACCTGAACCTCACTGCATTTTTTTTAGACTACAAGCAAGTAAAGAAAACTGCTTAACAACCACTCCACAATAAACAACTCTTGCCCTAGGTTGAATTAAGTATCATACTATAGCAGACTAAAAAGTAACTCAGGAGTACCAGCTGCACAGGTATCTAGTGGGGTATACATCAAATGGAGATGTTCCACTTTGTTTCACTGGCTTTGGTTCTGCAGGACCTTACTGACACTATTCAAAATTGTTAACAAGGATCTGGAACTCAACTTACATCTCTACTACTAAAATACTATTGTATTAGTTTCCTCCATCTGCTAAAGCAGTCTTCAAATCAAGAACAGTGGATTCCCCCCTCCAAAAAAGAAGCTTTAGTCTTGTACAATCTGGCTTTTACAGCAAAGCTACTAAGTGAAGCTGAGTGGCCTGTTACTGAAGTCAAATCAGACAACCTGAAGGTCTGATGTGATGAACTAATCAGGAATTCAGCATGACACATGAAGTAGCTCTAGCTAAAATGAAAAGAAATAATATAATTGTCATTTTCCATTTATTTGAAAGCATACTCACCTGCAATGATTTCTCGTAGCTTGGGATCTAAGTTTACAGTACATGGCAAAAAGGTTCTTACATCACGTGCAACAAGAACAGGTGTTCGTGAAGATAAAAATACTTCAAAGTTCCGTATATCTCCATCAATTTCAAGTAGAGGTTCAACATCTTTAGTTGTAGGAATATTCTTTGAAATTCTGTGGTGGAAAAAAATTAGATAAATCATAAACCATGTTTGTTACCTTACGACTTCCATTTGCATAGTGATATTCTGGTGTGTAATACTACTGCGCTTGCATCCACTCTTCCTATTTTCTGGAAAATGAAGAGAACCCATGAAGAGGTGCACTGTCTGCAGAAAGAACAATTTAACATTTTCTAATATGCAGAAAATCTCAAACTGCTAAGTAATCTGATCTAATTGTATGCTTCAGAGAAATCTCAAAGAAGCCACACAGAAGACTAAAATCAGATCAGGGATTTATAGATCAGTAACATCAAATCCTAAGTAAGGGGAAGTTAACATTTGTCAACATTAACCTCAAACATCCATTCAAATTCTGATATCCTAATCAGAAATTCCATGGTTAAAAATCTCATTTTTAAACTACCATTTCTTGTAACAGGAACACTCAGGCATCTTAGACATTGATCAAAACCCAACTCTGCATGATTTCATGGAAAAAAGTGGAAAAACAACTGCCTGCTTTCAAGTAATTCAGCTTCTAAGACAAGAAGCCACAAACAGAAGAGAACAACAAAACAATGAGACATGATCAATAATATAAGGGACTGTTGATGCATTATGACTATTCTCAAGCAATGGTGGGAGTTTTTTGTAAGCACTAGTACAAAGGACAGTTTTAGGAAAGAACAAGGAGAAGGATTAAATATTAGCCTTGTGGAAGTTTATGAAAAGCTCCTACTAAATGCAAGCAAGTGATGGAGGCTGACATGATGCGTCAGATGGACTTGTTGACATCTCATCTCAAAGTATCATGACTGGTATCTCATCTGATACCAAATTAGAAATTATAATCTAAATTAAAGCTTACTAAAATGAAAAAATGTTTCTGACACCCAGTATAATAAAAACAGAAACAGTGAAAGAATGCGCTGAGAATGGTTGACATGGTTATAGTAATGACTATAAAGTGACTGTGACAGCACTCTATATGGATACCAATGAAGTAACCACGCTGTATTTAAAGTAAAAATAGAAAAAAGTTATGAGAAAAAAATATAAAAATAAAAATCTTTATATATACAAATATGAATTATGCATTTCACTAGTTAATGGCTTTTCTCAAAGACATATTATGATCGCAGTTCTATGAAAAGGGATGACTTTGCATAGACATGTTGACTGCTCTGTGAGCTGCTGTAACTTGCTAAGAAGTTAGCATAGCACAAAGAAAGCGTAAGAATTTTCTCTGATTACTGGACAATTAAAGCAGCTAAGGCAGTTGCCAGTGCTGTCGTGGAGGAAAAGAGTGTACTGATGCATGGATGGAAAGGGAGGAAGGAGCCCTCATGTACACTCAGTAACCTATCAACGCCCAGCCAAGAATCTCTTACATTAAATAAATACACACTGATGTGTCTATGAAGAGAAAAGAATGTAACACTTTAAAATAAAAAATCTGGTTGTAATTGAATTGTATTTTTAATACAGCTAATGCACTAAATCTATCATTAGCTGAACGATCTTACCTTATTTCACAATTTGTTAGCTTTTTAAAAGCAATGATCTTCTTTTATCTTTATTTTTAGATCCTCCATAAAAAGAATTTTATGTACCATGGGATTATTCCAGAAACAACAGTGGCAGATTTACACAGAATATTTAGCATTTAATGTTAAGAGAAATAAAAGAATTGAGGATCAATGCTAGATGCTTGAAGTAAGGGCAATTCTTTTACATTAAAAATGTATTTTAACTATGTCTTAATCTTTCAGTCTGATTTTTTAGGACAGTCTTGCCCTATACTAAAAGCAGAATTAACAAATTCCTATAAATTTTACCAGAAAACATCTGAATGGACCATGTACCTAACAGAAGGAGGATACTGACATACCATGCTGTCATAAGCAGTATCTACAAATAACTTCATTCACAGTGAGATGTTACTTCTACAGCACAGAAAAATGTAACAAATATAAAATGTAAAAGCAAGTATACCCTATTCTAACAAAGGTTCTGATCCTGTAAATCATTACAAGCAGCTGTCCGGATGGCAGTGGGATTATCCACTTCAGGAAAATTCAATGCATGTAAAGCTTCACAGGCTCCAGCCTTAAAAGAATAAAAGGTGGTGCTTCTGTAGGAAGAGAAACTTGACACCCAGAAGTAAGTTACAGTTTCAAAGAATGGAAACAGTCCATTCTCCAACAGTGTTTCAAGAAATCTAGTAGGAGCTAAAAGTAGTCCTCACCTCAAGTAGTGAATGGTGGAAAGAAAAAAAAATAAGAACATTGGCAGTATCAAAGTAAAACTTATATACTCAACAGAATCTAAAAAGTGTATATCTTACACTAATATTTAGCTACTACCTTAGGTTCTTCTATTTTGCCTTATATAAAACTACGACTAAACTGACTGTAAATGTATATGTTTTTATTCAAACATCAGAAATGTAAAAAACCCAAAACCACTAATGCACACTTTAGTTATCCATATTTACTGTGAGTATTCTAGACAAGAGTTCAACACTGGCAAAATGAAAATTAAGTCACTTTTTAAGTCAGGGACTGAGGAGTTAAAAGAGTGGCCTACTTCAACACTTAAATCTACAAAATAAAAAGCCAAAAGAGAATGTGACATAGATTTAAATAAAACACACAGCTGATGAATCACATGAAACAAATTAGCTGAATTTTAATGCCAGCTCTACTTAAGTCTGAATGCGAACAGTGTTCTGAATACGATGAACAAAGCTACTGTTCAGAAGCCAATAGCCCACTGCTGGTGCGCAGATTGAAGTCTCTATTCTAACCTCCTAAGCTCGATGTCTTAAAACTATGCCTTTGAAAGAAATATTTATGTAAATTATAATCTTTTGGCAAAGAGCCAGAAAAATTGCATGTGCCTGTACTTCTCAGATAAAAAAAAAAAAAGGTTAGCAGGTAAAGCACGTTAGGAGTCACTTTTTCTAAAATAAAAGCACACAGATCTAAAAATAAAGCACTGTGAACACCTTATTCTCATTTTGGGGGTAGATTTTCCTCAGGCAGAAGAATTATTCTTTAAAACAGAAACATCAAAAACTGTCAGTGTTACAGAGTGTCTGTTTCCACAAGAAACTACTTGAATTTAAAAGGAATGAGCCCAAAACAGAACATTACATTGACAGAAGAGAACCTTATAAATTCATTCCACTATTCCGCACGTGTCCTTTCCACATGCAACTAAAATTAAAAACTGCTTTCAGTGTGGATTAAGTTATATTCCAACAATGATGGATTATTTCTGGCTTTTTCCTCAAATAAAAATAATTTACTACAAGTACATATAGGTACGTCATCTCATCTTCCATTCAAGGGACTGTGAATTTGCTCCAGATTTTTTCTAGTTTATGTTCACCTTGCACTTCCACGATTGACTTGGAAAATAACCACCATGGTCCAACAGCGGGTCCAGCGCTGAACGTGGCCAGCATAGCTTAGGAAGATGCTAGGCTGTTGGGCTTATACATGACACAGTCTATCTATTCACCACCTACTGCAGGAGATGGTCACTACCACAGGATGTGGCCCTTCACCACCCGACCAGGTGGTGGTAAAACGGCAGCAGCATCAACTACCTTCATCCACACTGAAGGCTGTGCTGTGCCCACATTCCCTGTTTGGCTGGTCATGTCAGGTCCCGGAGTACACCAATAGGCTCCATCATCTCCTCCCCAGGCCAGGGGTTTCACTGCCTGTGCTCAAGGTCAGCTCTGATACAGTGCAGCTGAGCAACTTGGAATCTGACTGTTGTGATTAGAGCTGCAAGAAGCCTCATTGGAGGCCTCTCTCGCTTGGTTCGAGAACTACCTTCAAGCTCAGGCCTTTGCCCTTGGTCCTTGCCTGAGCTACATCTACATACCTTACTGGTCACAACCTTGACTCACTGACTTGACTTCCCGGCTTGATCTGAAACATGCCTCATGGCTACAGACCACTGGGCTCTTTGCTGTCCCTGGTTACTGCCACTGAACCTGCCCTGATCTTCCTGTTCAGCTACCGTGGGACTGCACCCCTTGCTCATGAGGACAATGCCCTGCCTGTCTTGCTGTCCTCCTCAGCTCCCAGCTTGCCTTCTCTCATAGAGCAGCCTGACCTGCTTCTCCCAGACAGGTTGACTTCTCTGCAAGTCCTCATACCCAGAAGGGCCGTTCTCCCTGCTCTTTCCAAACCTCTCTCCCTGAAGGTGAAAACAAAGAAATTCTACAAGTTACTCTTTACACACCTGAATTTTCTTTTTTCCTCATGTGTTTTACAGGAGTAACTAACTACGTAGACAAGAGTTATTTAACTTTTGCACTCCATAAAAAGCAAGAGACCTAATGAATTGTTATGAAATAATAAATAGAGCAACAGAAGGCATGGGCAGGAAGGCATGTCGTGATTTATCTATCATGTGCCTTTTAAATATTTCTCTGTGTAGACTTTTAGACAAAAATGTTGCTTAAAATAATGAAATAACTTCTCATTAAAAATGACACAAAAATATTTTTTCTAAAGGTTTGATACTGAGAAACAGAAAACTAGAAAATCTGGGCCACTTTGGAATGCAATATGAAATTTGGATGCTTAACAGTCTGCTAATTAGACATCTGATCTCTAATACCTAATAATCAAATCCTAATAATATAATGCTTTGCTCTGAAGTTATTTATTCTATATTGTTATGTGTGGTCAGTATAGTGACAGAGTATCTTCATGCTTAAGGGTGCATTTTTTCTGGATTAAAAGCTCTCACACAAAATGCCCCGGAAGATTTGCAGTACTGTCAACATATCAAGAATAGTGCTGTAAATATTTCGAAGTGAAATTTGCAACAGGTTATTTGAACCCTGAAAAATAGCATTTGCTCATATACACGCTTGTATAAAGGTAGGAATAAAAAGTCATCACAAACTCAATACTAAGACATAAGGGAATCAATGTTTTATCTTAATAAAGATAAAAAAAAGCTATAGTTTGATATATCTATCTAGACAAAAATTATAAACCCCTCAGTGCATATCAAGCAGTACAGAGACTTCACTGAACAGATGCAATAGCTATTTAAAAACTCCTATTACCATAGGTATTAAGGAAAGCTTGCTTTGCAAAACTGACTCTATCCAATTCAAGTAACAGGAGATAAAGCACCTCTTCTGAGCGTTCCTGTTTTTGATCATTTCAGAAAGAAAAAACATTTTGATCCTTAAAAGATTGGTATTTATTAAACTAATCTCCCACACCTAGTATCATGCACTGTCAGTGAGTCATATTAAAAAGGTCTATTTTTAATACAGTTTTCCAGAATATACCCTGCACCAGCATTCTTTATAATTTAAAAAAGTGTTAATATGATTACAAATGCCTGGATTCATTCACAGCTTTGCAGTGCTACTTGAACCACAGAATGCAAAAGAATTTTTAAAAAATCAATATATTTATTACACAGATGGAAAAGCAGGGAAACAGAGCAGCACAGAAGAATCTAAGACTACTCAAAGCTGCTCTGTAAACAACAAAGTAATTATGTCTCACTAACTGACAAGTCCAACAAGATCACTCACACAAGCGAAATACAAGAATACTGTATTAATCTGGTTTTGGTATTTTCATTACTGAATGCCAGTTACAAAGCTACTTTATGGCTTTATGCAAGGATTCTTTTATTCAATACCTCCACCTGTAGGAATCCAGAAATTCAGCAAATATTTGCAGGTCCTCTAGCATTTGAAATGGCCATGGTTCATCCTAGTCTACAGAACAAGATTCTTTTCTGGGGCTACATTATGGCGTACAGTTAAATCTCAGGACCAAGCAAAACAATACTCCTCCTCCAAAAGTCCATGGCAAAGACTTCACTCACAGAAGCATGAGTTCCACTTCTCAGAGTAAGTCAAAGACTAATCCATCAATCTGTTGCAAATGCTACCCACAAATGGAAGGCAAAAAGGTACAATTGCTATACTACATTAATAGAGTAATAACCAAAATTCAAGTCCACTAGCATCAAAGACATATTACTTCCTTTATACAGCATTTGGATTACCTGATCTGTTCCTTATCTTGCCCTTCTGAAGCAGCTTCTTATGACAGAGTTGATCTAATGAGGCAAATTTATTGTATGGGCATATGAGCAAGTTGTTGCAAGGAATACTAGAGCATCAGCTTCCTAAGAACTTGATATTCCAAGCTACTGCTCAGTGGTAGGCTTTTACAGCAATATGAGACACAAGCCTTTTCTGAATATGAAGCAAGTATTTTATCTCCTCTTTTTTCCTGAGAGATAGATTACATTACATTTATTGTGGGGTAAAAGCCAGGATATGGGCCACGAGCAGTATGTAGCTAAGACATGCGTTTCCAGCTTATCATCTTACCTCACAATGTTTTCCCATTTCTCAGGTTTTGAATAAACATTCCACTTTTGACCAAAACTTTCAGCAGACACAAAAAGCCATCATCTCCAATTTAATTTCCCAACTTTATCAATTCCCCCAAAAGTCCAGAAGTCTCATGAATTGACTTACACAGCTTAAAAATAAAAGTTTTCTTTCCTGAAATTGTTTATAGTGTTGCTAAAACTAAGGCTTCTGTGTTCTACCCTAAACTAGTATCAATCAGTGGTGCTTGGAGGGATTTGAAATATACACAGGAGCATTTTTGAGAGATGTCATTAGTGCACACTATACCGGAAGCAATTAAAATTATCTGGAAACTATTTTAGAAATATGACTTATTACTCTATATTACAAAGGTGACTAAAAAAAGCTAAAAATACTCCTCTGCCTTGTTCTGATTAGTTTTTACTCCAGCCCTTTTTCTCTGCATATTACCTGTTCATCTGAACTTCCTTCTTGTCATGTCCTCTGGTACTCTGCTCCTCTTTTATTCCTTGCTTCACCTAGGTCTATTTAGTAGGCGGTTTGGGCAACAACCAACTGCTACTCAACTGGTATGTTGCCATTTAACATTGAGACCACATTATTAGCACAGTAAGAAACATAGTAACTTTATGTGCCCTGCCATTTAAGTAGAAGGCAACAAAAGGAAACTGAAAAACAAAAAGCAGGTTAAATATTTAGAAGTAATGACTCACGGTGAGGTCTACAAGAATATTAAATTTTCTACTTAAAAGGATGTGATTTATTTAAACCTAGCCTGGGCAAAAGATGATTGCAGAGAACACTATAACCAGACTGATGAACGTGGCACCTTCCACAGCTTTTTCATTTTTAATTTCTATAATCACTAAAAAGCTACACTTCTTAAATTAATACATCAATAGGTTTTGTACAACTTGCAAATCCCTCAAAAGTTAATTTCACCCTTTTTATTAAAAAGTATTTAAACAGTGTCAAAACTGAAATTAACATAATAACCTTCCAGAAAAGTTACATTTCAAATGATCTTGCTCAATTTTAACATTGCTAGACATTTGCTGAAAACATGTAACATATTTTTTAAAAGAATAATTTAATAGATACTTGTCTAAAGCACTGTAATGAAAAAGTAGACAGATAAAGCTTATCTTCAGTTTTTATTTTACTTCTTTTCTTCTTACTTATGTATATTAACAAAAAACCCTCAAATGATTTAGACAAAAGCTTTTAGCTCAACACATAATTGCAACAAAATTACAATAATTGTACCAATTAAAATAATCCTGAATGAACAGTTTGTCATCTTAATGTTCCAATGGTTTATAGAAGGATCTACTTAATTAGCTGAAATTGCTTTCCAATGTTAGTATCAAATGTCATTTGTTAAAAGTTGAACTATTCGAAAATAATTTAACAAAGCAATTTTACAAAACACCAAGAACCAACATTTTCTTTTCAGCTGAATAAAGCAAGCAGATGTGTCATCAAATTGCTATAAAAATAAATGAGCCTTTAAATGGGGAAAAAGAAATTTTACTACTAGTGCTACAGAATACTATTTTCTGATTTTTTATGAAATCAATTTCTTTAATAAAATAATTTCATATCATTTATACCTTGGTGGTATTTTTAGTATGCTGTAAATACACTTTCTTAAATTGAAGTAGTAAACAATGAAGTAGAAATATGGAACTGTATGTGAAACAGAAAAATGTTTTAACCTGCCTAAGTGATTTCCTAGTTTGATTCACATGGGCGTATCACACAAAAGGTCTGAACTTAACAGTAAAACATAGCACCAGTGAAACCACACTATAGAACTCCAAACCTGCAGTAATTGACTGCTGTTCCACTTAAAAATAAATTAGTTTTTACTAGTTTAATCTGAAGAAAGAAAGAAAAAAAAAAGAGAAACAGAGGATGAGTTGTTTAGTAACCTGAAATTAAGTATTTCTCTGGTTACCATTACTAGACGTAACTATTTCTGTGGTTGCTTCCAAAAAGGTGTAATATCAGTAAAAAGACTGGAAAAAAAGCAAGCAAAATCATATACCCGTGCTGAAACTGGAAAGACAAAATCTAGAACTGAAGAAGTGAGAAACAGCAACAGTTTCTATTTTTGATAAATCAGACAGAACAGATATCTTTCACAAATTATTCCTTAGAATGGTGTAAGAGTTGCAAAAGCATTAAAAAAGTAATAAATAAGCTATGACTGGCTTAGATCCTTTAGTCTCCACTCAAAAAAAAAAAGAATCCTGAATAAAAGCAAGCTATTACATTATTCTTCTAATTTTGGTGTGTTCTGCTTTGGCACATCATTTTGTCATCCAATTTGACATCCATCATAGGTAGGCATGCATGCATATGTGCACAAATACTTTATTGCAGAGGTTAAATTAAGCCCAGGCAATGGATGAATTATAAATTGCCAAGTTTTAAATAATGGTTACTTATGACTCTGAGGAAAGCACAACCATTTTCTCAGCCTGGAAGATATATGTTTTTTCAAAATCAAAGATTTAAGATTCTTGATTTTCATAGTTTCCTTCAGCCTTCCAAAAGGCATGTTTTCAAGGAGATTAAGTAAGGGGAGATCCTAATCTGAACAGATGGCTCATGAGAGTTTCTTCTATCCTGAGCCAAGCTCTCATGTTCTAATATTTTGAATGGATATATAAGAATAGTCACATCACAGAAATTCAGGGACCATAGTTGCTGATATCCTCATAAAGACATGATAAGCCCTGTCTTAATACCCCAGTTTGAGCAAAGCCTGGGCAAAGAATGATAGGTAGGACTGTCCCTCATGACATCAAGCATGACAAGCAGAGTAACATCAAAACCAGCCAGTAAGAAGCACTTGAATAGAAGGCTGTGTGAATACCTGAATTCTGTATCATTAAACAAATTGTAAATTCAGTTCTGGGGACAAGTACTCCCCTCTCCCCCATGAGAATCTTTAAGCACTGAGACAATGAGTCACGGTCTCTCTTAGTACTATCTCCTTAGATACACCAGCCTTACATTTCTCATAGTTTCACCAGGTAATGGCTAGAATTATATTCAGAAAGATATGGAATCTAGATGCTAATCCCATGAGAGAGAGGACAATACTTACCATGGATCTACCAAATTCCTGGGGGAATGTTCTACCCCAATGGTATCCAGATAGGACCATGAGGAAATTGTCATGGATTATTATCAACTTTATACTGGCTTTTTTTTTCCCAAGGAGCCCGCCATAACAGGCAGGTCATTAAATTGTTCTGGTAGCCTGCAGTGTGTTCCCTGCCATTTTTGTTTCAAAGGCCAACTGGAACTTGACTACAGTGCTCATGGCTGCCTGGACAACTCATGATGCTCACCCGGACTAGAAGGTTTCTGCAACTTGTCATACAGCCTGCCCCAGCACTTGGTATAACTAACTTAAACACATTTATCTTCGAATTGAAGTAGTCTTTGCTGCTGTGTTTTGTGCTAAACCTAATCTTTTCCTCCTGCTGTAAACATGCTCAAACCACCTCTATTTGTCCAGGCTTTTCAAGGGCTTCAGCTACTAACCCTCAAGGATCCTGAATAGGCTCTAGGGTAAGGACCACGAGACTCAACTTAGGCCTCACATTAGCAATTCTTAGCATTCACACTAGCAGAACTGTAGATGTCGCAGGAACTTCAGGGGTAAAAATTCAGACATCCATAGTTTTTCCAGTGTTTACAAGTTTGGTCAGTCATTTTCTGAATTGCTTCTTGAACTCAAGAAGCATATACATGACTGAAGTTTCACTTTTAACTGCATGAACCTTAACATGTGGAAACTTTATTAGCAAAGACAGTCCAGCTACTAACAGCTTTAAGAAGTGACAGGCTGGTAAATCTGCCATATTTACAAAAGAACTGGTTGGCTTATAGATGCAGAAACTCTCCCTATCACCTTCAGGTTTCAGAAGGACAAAGGCCTACAGGCAAGAGGTTACAAAATTACTTCAGTGACTTCTAGGAACATCTTCCAATAGACAAAGTACTGCAGACTTTGGTTTCTGCCATGATAGGAAGTATATAAACAGATAAAATGTGTTCAGCAGATTATCTCATTTAGTGAGTAAACTTAATGAGGAAAGGGACTGAGAAGACATTCCCTCCCATACAATCAGCTTTAATAGCACGATTTTTAATCAACAAGGTGGCAATATCAAATCACTGCCATCTACAGCCTTAAGCAGTAGAAAGTATCAAGAAACAAAGATGACTAAAACTCAGAGCCTCAAACTGAAATGACAAACTAAGGCCTTGGGGGAAAAGAAATAAATGACTCAAATGTCTTAGACTGAGGAAGACTTGAGAATCCAAAAGAGAGGAGAAAGTATTCAAGCAAAACTGGGACTCCTCACTGCATGGGAAATCGGACAGTGATGATATTCACACAAAAATCTGAAGTGAGACTATGGCTCTTCTCATCCTCTTTAATATCTTTTCTACTTTGGTACAGCCTTTTTGAAATGTGATGACCAGAATCTCATAGTGTTTAGAATTAAGATACATCACAGATTTGTATAATACAAGACCTTCCTTCTTTCCATTGCTTGGCTAATAACTCCTAAAGACAGTTTCATTTTCTAACTGTTGCTGAGCACTGAACATATTTTTTCAGAGAAATCAGCAATAATTTGTGAATTTCTTTCCTCAATGCAGATTTACAGCCCATTACTACGTTAGCAGGATTATAGATGAGATTATTTTCACCAGTGTGTTATGCTACCTGTATCCACAATGACTTTGATCTGCAATTTATTCATAGCTACTTCTACAACCCTCTGAAAAACAGCTGTCCTGGTTATATCCCCACATTGCATCTTCTCCCTCTGCCAGACCATCTACAGGTATGTCAAAGAGCGCAAGTATTATCTTTGGAAACTTTACCTGCAAGTTTCTCATGAGATTCTTATTCCTATCTTTCACTTCCTTCTTTTGTTTTCCTGAGGCAATCTTGCCTGTTATTACCTTAAATTTTAATACATTTAAATGTTCTTAGATCAAGATGTTGCTTAAAATTTCTTAGATTTCAAAATATTACATTGCCTTCTTTACAAACTGTTGAGAATTCAGTTTCTTGAAACGCATCCTCTCTCAACAAAAGCCACAGTGACTTTTCCCAGTGTCCTGGGTTCAGCTGGGATAGAGTTAATTTTTTACAGGAACCTGGGAGGTAGGGGGCACAGCCGGGGCAGCTGACCTGAACTGGCCAAGGAGCTATTCCATACCATGTGACATCATGCTCAGTATATAAATGGGGAGCGGGCCAGGGGGTGGTCTCTACTTTTCGGTGGGGGAAGTGGCGGAGCGTCGGGTCCCAGGTGGTGAGCAGTTGCACTGTGCATCACTCTTTTTGTATACTCTTTCATTAGTACCGTTGTTGTTGTTGCAATTTCTTTGTGTTGTTCCAGTAAACTGCCTTTATCTCAACCCTCGAGGTTCCAGTTTTGTTTTTTTTCTCTCCTCCGTCTTCCCCCCTATCCCACCGGAGGGGGGCGGGAGGAGTGAGCGAGCGGCTGCGTGGTCCTTTGTTACCGACTGGGCTGAAACCACGACACCCAGTACATCATTTATTTAGATCTGGCACTGACATTCATTCTGGTGTCATGGATGTTTCATTTAGTCTTCACAAGAGAACACATTCCCATAGCTGGCTAATTTACAAGCCTGAGAAGTATCAGTTGCAAACATTCAACAGAAACGTGCTTTCATCTGACAACTTAACTCTCTTACAACTTTATTTACAGAAAGCCCACGTATTTTATTACACTTCAGGGCTTTAAAAATTTGGGTTTTGCAACTTCTGCAAACCATTTTGGCATTACACGAAACTGAGATTAGCAAGACTCTTTACAGCAACATGGAGGAGAACGCAGCACAACTTAAGTGTAGAGGAATATTAACTGCATGTCACAATTATAAATAAAATGGTAAAAATAATTAAAGTAGACCAGGATAGAGAGGTAGGTAATGACAATAGTGTGCTTGACCACAGAACAACCTAAACACGAAAGGGGAAGGAGAACACAATAGACAAGAAATCAAAATTGGGAGCTTAGCCTGGCAAGGAGAGAGAAAACACGAAAATCCTGATGATGAGAGATGACTTGAAAAGGCAACACATATACCCAAAGGAGTAAATACTGGTACTAATAAGTATACCAACTGGAAGCTAAACCAAGCAAAGATCCAGACCAGCAAAGAGAGAAGCTAGAAGTCAGAGGATAGAAGTGAGATCATACAGCAAGTCAGTTTAAGGTAGTAAGAAGAGCAGACATTTTTCTCCAGAATCTGGAACGAAAGCCAACAATGCAGGCTCAGCATTTTTTTATTTTCAAAATGTGACACCATTACAAAGAATGGGCTTGTTCCCCTCTACAAAAGAATTACAACGTAGCATCTCTACCTGTTACTAAGAGAGAAGACTAAGTGACTCCAATGCATAAAGACTGTTCACAGAGGTGTACCTGTGCCACAGATTGAAGCCTAATTTTGTGGTTGTTTTTGGTTTTGGGGGGTTTTTTTTGAGACCCTGGGAAAATGTTGCCAATGTAACATTCAAGAGGTTTTACCATCTCTGCATAGTATAATACAGTAAAGATACACTCCTCCTGACAGAACTGGTTTCATACTCATCAATACTATCTTCCATATCCATCATAGCATCTAAAGAAAAGCACTCGCAAATTTACTTTCCCCAACAATCCTTCACAATAAGAATATATTAGTTAGCTTTTTTTTTTAAATAACAAATTGAAGCACAGAGATATAGGTAAATTTATTTAATAACCAAATGGAGATACCCAGGTTTTTTTCAGAGTACTCCACCTCCTGAAAGCAGAGCTCCCACTAGCTTTAGATATAGCTCTGAACACTGAGCACTTACTAACACCAGCCTACAGAGCCATAAGCTCTATACCACCTCCCAACAGAGGCAAAAATGCTGTCCAAGTGAAACGTACAATAGAGTTAACTAGTCCAGCATCACACAAACTCTGACAAAGAGTTCTAGAGCAGCTTTCAGTTGTCTTAGTTTAGCTTTGCTATTACGTTCTTTTCCACTATAACAGATAGCACCGAGATGTGACAGAAAATGGCCCTCCCCTTTACTACACAGCCTGTCTGTACAGTTTGCAAAATTAAATTCTGGACATTACAAGACAGGAATCTTATGGGTACAAAATAGCATATGATCATATAAATCATATATCATAATGCATATGCAGAGGGGAATTAACTGCAGACTATTTTTATTCCTTCATTTCTTAATGCTTGACTACTTGATTCTTTCCATTTTACTATACTTTTTTACATTGTGAAAGTATTGCTTATTCTTTGAAATACGGAAAAACAAAGCACCTAGTGAAAAAGATCACTAACTTTAAATATGAATACAGAATATCCTAAGCCAAACAAGCAAACAGAAGCAGTCAGAGCTACGCTGGCCAGACAGCCATTCTGCTAGTGCCACCTGCCGTCACAGCCCCGCCGTACACACAGGTACCGCGCCGAACTCCCGCACAGAATCGCGCTTCTACAGCATCAGCAGTAGCGGCAATATGGAGCTGGTTACGATGTGCCTCCAAAGATACAGCAGTAAAACCACATCGGGTTTATTACCACTTGTCATTCCCTCAGTGCACACACAAATTATCTACTCTAACTCTTCAGCCAAAGGTACCTCTAAGAGATCCAGCTGTTGTGTTAACCCTCTGCCCTGCACAATCAGCAGCTAAGAGGAAGGCAACAGAAAGTTCTCACTGCAGGGGAACCCTGGTAATTCACAAGCTTTTTAACACATGATATTTTAAAAGCTGGAAATTAACTGTAATATCAAAGCATTCTCCTTATATAGAGAATGTGACTGAGAGTGAAACTCCTACACTTAACACAGAACCTGCAAGATTTCTTTATTCCAAGGGAGATGTCCAAGCAGACCCCTCTCCCCTGACACACTTAGAGTTCAGAAATGCAGCAAAACCAAAGAAGAATTTGCACTGTCAAAATAAAAAGCAGTTTGACACAAACTATTCAGTACTAGGAAAATATATTCTTGCTCCTGTTCTAAAGGACCAAAAAAACCCCAAAATAAAAAAAAATCCTTGCAGAATAAAAGGCAGGGAAGAAGTAACACAAACTCAGTATAGGAATGGAAGCTATAAAAGTATCAAAATCTGGTATCTTTTCATGAGACTCCAAATGGGAAAGCTGCTCTATAAACTAGAAAACCTTAGAAAACAGAAACTGAAGTTTTAAAAGAGGAACTAAACTAAATACTCTACTTTGAACTGATACAGAAACAGATATTCAAGCCAAGTGACTTCAAACGGCTGTAGATAAAAAGAATAACAATGACACAAAAAGGATTATTTTGGATAAAACAGAGTTTTTAGAGCATTAGATAATCTCAGAGAAGAGTTCACAGACCTTTTCATATTCAGCATGAAGTAGAGATGATCACCCATATCACCAGACAGATGAGATCTCAGCTTTGTCACTACATCAGTAGAGTTATATATTTAGTGCCTTACACAGGTTCAACAGAAGTGCCTGAGACACATCAATTCTCTTCCTGAACATACAGTAATGTTACTATTATGAACCTTAAGAAACTCAGTTTTGTAGCTTTATCATTTTCATATCAAATAATCCTGTTGGGTTTTTTTGCTAAACAGAGAATCCTGAATATTGGTCGTCTTTTCCTTTTCCTTGTTTTCCTGGTATCGCAGGTAGAATACCAACAGCTGTACTTCAAAGAAGATCATCACCTTCCCTTTTCCAATATATGGCACAGGGTTCTTCACTGTTTCTTATTACAGATCCTAGTTTTATACACTATAAATTTATCTATACATTTATAACTGTCAATTATGAATTGACACTCTACTTTAGTGGCTATATTACTTCCAAACACAACCTGCATAGCAAGAGGCACAACAGCATAGCAGGAGTTATGCATCTCCTCCACACCAGAACTAATAAACCCTGACACACTCCAGTTGGCACTGAATGTCAACAGCTCAACTGTCTGTACTAACGACAAATAATCCAGAACCCAAATAAGTCATTCACATTCAGTTGTGACTGTCCTTTCCTTCTCTTCACATTGGTTTACTACAGATTTAACATTAGTTTATACTGGAATTACTAGTACCCATTTATGAGAACAAATCAGGTCTCTAATACCGCCTTTGGTTTATCAGAAAACATAAACATTGTTACATCTTCAAGATAGCTTTGGATTTTGATCACTCCAAAGTGATTTATTACTGTTGATGCTAATAATCAAAAGGCTGTAATGAGTTTGTTGGATAAATACTGAAAATATAAAATTGTGAAACATGCCATACGGAAAATCTAAATAAAGAGAAGTTAGAAATATTTACAGCAAGGGTACTAGAAAGCATAACAGGAGAGGGAATCCCTGATGATTCTGAATTATTGTACTTACCTGATCACGTAAACATTTGTGACACTAGCCATGTGAACCCACAATGGAGAGGTAGGTTCCCATTACTTTATCTATGATTTCACAGGTATCTTGCACTCGCAGAGGAAATGCAAAACCCAGAAACTGGATCCATTCTCTAGAGAAAGTGTTTTCTAATCACGTACTTCTTTACCTCTTAAGTTTGGTATTTCAGAAACAACCCCGCAACTTGAAGCCACTCCAGTCTACTACTTGCCCTCTTTGTCCATCTTCAATCCTCAGCCTCATCACGCCCGGTCCACCCTTGTCCCTCTACCTTCCGGTTCTCCGTGTTCAGATCTTAACCTCACTTCGACTTTCCTTTCCTAATACAACTCACACCAGTCATCTTTCCCAATCAATCCTAACTCCATTCTCAACACTTCAATAATTTCCAGCCCATCCCAGACCTTCATCCAGTTCTCTCATTCCTTGACTCTTAGTGCAGGGCACCTTCCCAAAATTTTCTGTTCAAGTTCATTCTCCTTTCTGTTCCTTCCCTGGATCCTGCCAAGTCTCTAGATTTTCTGGTAACTTGTTCAATTAATCCCAGTCTTCCCTCTTTACCTCAGCTGTTCTTTCCATCTGATCTCAGTTATTTCTTATGCAAGTCAAACCCTTCATTCCTCTTACTGACTTTCATTCTCAGATTCTGTTTTTTTCCCTATAGGCCCAACTCCCAGTCACATTCTTTCTCTTCCATTCCTCCCACTGTCATCAGGTCACTTTTCACAATCCACAGGTCCTTTCTTATGAGCAACCAGGTGCTGGAAAGGCATGTTCACTGGCAACACAGGGACCATTTACTCCCAGTTGTAATACCTAGACAGCATTGTTGGACAGCAACTTGTATCAGCAATGGAGCAAGTAATGCTTCACTTTTGTATTCTGTAACTGCAAGCACACTTGCTAAGTACCAAACCTTCAGAGATCTTTACCAGTAAAGGCAGTTTTTGCAGAGCTTAGTTCAGATTTCTAAATAGGGAAAAAAAACCAACTTCTAGCTTGGCCAAGGTAGAGATGAAAATTACATCAAGAGACAGAAGCACAGCTAACTATCTGTGAAAGAATTCCAGTATAAATCTCTTTGTTTTTAATATAAAGCACACATTCGTATGTGGTGCATTAATAAGCAGTGAAAGTAATTTAAGTTTCCAAAATTTAATAGAGGAGAATAAGATTGTGGGAATTTTAGATTACAACTTGGTAGCTGTTTGAAAGCCATGTTAGTCTAATAATCATTAATAATGATCACTATTTTAATAATAGAAAGTGCACACCATTACCAGAATAACACTTACCTCTCATAGATGGTTTTTAAAGTCAGCTGATCTGGAACACCCTCAGTCTCTTCAAGATGCAGTATGAGCCATGATGTTCTATACGGCCACTGCTCTGTGAGATTGATCCAACTGGCCAGTCTATCCCAATTGAATGTGATCTGATTAGCTCTCAATAAACGACCTAATGTAACAGGGAAGGAGGGAAGAAACACAAGGGATTTTTTTTTGCTTTTGAAAGATATCTTTTTTTTTCCTCAAAGTAACAGCTATGTAAGTCCCTTAACCTGATCTGTGAACTTTCTGGTATTATATTTTTAGCTAGCTAAGTTCAAAATCATCTCAAGTTGCACCTAAAAATATCATTTGACAACCTAATAAAAATTCTTGCAAATACTGTTTAGAACATGAGACTCTCCAGAATTGTCAACTTCAGCTCCAGGTTAAGCGCTAATTACTATCATCCTGTTACAGGTGAATCTTAAGTTACTTTAACAAAACTCAATAAAGAATTTCACACAGCATTTATTTCTCAATCTAAACACAAAAATCATGCTAATAACTGTGAAAGACCTTCTGTGCATTGACATAGGAAATATGGTCAAAACAAGCTAAGCATACAACTGCCATCTTCAATAGCCAATAAAGTAAAATTCAAAGCTATCAACAAAAGACTGTTTTAAGTTAATAAGGCAAGGTATGAATTACAAATAAAGTTTATTTAAAAAAACAGAAAAAGTTAATGCTACAGTTTATGAATTTCAAGTTCTAGCACATTTTCTAGAATTGCATTACTAATATTGGTGATGACGTGTAACTTACAGCCTGAAGGCTCGGCTCATGAAATCATCATATATAACCACAGATTATAGTACACTAAAAGTGTTCTTGCAAACAAGTGTTCTTGTTTGTTTGTTTTTATAACTAACAGTTTGTGATTTTGTTATACTTTCACATCTGCACTATAATTTGACAAAACCAGACACTTCATGCTACAAATTGTAATGACACTGCTAAAAGACTGCACATTTATTTAAAAGATTAGCTCAGAATTTTAGGTTTGTTGTCATATATGAATGATCACTAAAAAAGGGAAATAGCAGGGGAAAATGGGGAAAACGACACATTAACACTCTTCTATTAATGGTACTAGCATTAAGTTAATGGAACAGAAAATAAGACATGGGTTATTTTATGTAATTTGGAACAGCATTTACATTTAGTTCTTCATAACCTCAGTGAAGGTAAATTAGGTCAATCCAAACTATGCAAATACTACTGGGAATGGAACTGCAGAGACAGCCAACCCCTCTGTGTTACCCAGGTTGGTTCAATAGAGCTGAACCTCAGCTCAGAAACATACAACTGTGTCCTTGTATCATACTTCCTACTGAGATGATCACCTCGGCACTGTACCAGACCTGAAACAGTCCCACCTACTTGAGACGTGCTGGAAATAAGTACTCCCAAATGCAATGTTAAGTTGGGCAGTGGATGCAGCATCAATAATGCTGTAGCAGGTTTCTGCAACCAAATGGATCAGCAGGAATCAGTTCAATTTTGCCCAGTACTATTACTCTGTGCATCTATTGGTAAAGCAAACACTCTAAGTGAGACCTGAGGTGGTTGCAACAGGTTTCTTAGCTCCAGCTATGTACTGTGCAATAGAGACAGGCTGATTTCTGAACTGCACCCAGTGTAGGCAATATGGCTACAATAACTCGATGCAGAATTTAATGCCAAATCTGTTGAATCCATCCTTGATACCTGTTGCCTGCAGGCAACTGTGATATTTCTGTATCTGTGAAAGTTTTCTTCCTAGAATTCTCTCTCTCAAATGATACAGCTCTCATTAGAAAATTAAGAATATTTTTTTACTTAAGCATTATATGTTATCGTAGAAAGACATAGGTCATATTTCTAGAAATGACAAAGGTCATTTAACATAACCTTTTATTGCTGGTGTTATTGGTAGAATTGTACCGTCGTCTTCCTAGCAATCAAATTTTATTAGGTTTATGGAAATCAGAAGTTTTAGAGATTCTATTTTCATTAACATAACCCAGAGCTTGTGATAATTTGGTTAATGTTGAAATCACTACAAACAAGAGCAGAACTCTTTTCCTCAAAACACAGTAATATTCACTTTGTTCTCCATTTGTACAGTGTAGTACTACTCATCATTCACTAAGATCCTTTATCATAAAACCAGGAACTTAGATTAAAAGAGCTGAAGTAGCATAAAAGGTAATCCATTGTATTCAGGAGAAAAGTTCTACAGCACAGGAGCTGTAGAGAATAGGATTAATGTCATCTTCCAAGACCCTCCTTGAAGTGTAACGTAGGAAGCTGTAACTAGGATCAATTTGTTAGGGAAGAGCTCAAAGGTGCACTGTTTCTTCTGAAAGACACCACTGATCTCTAATGGGTCAATGGGAAAGCTACAATTGCACACAAGTCTAGATATAAAGAAAAGAAACAAAACAAAAGCAGAAATACCTGTATAGTAAATGCAATGTTTTTCCAACTAGCTATTTCAAATTTTAAAAGCACTATTTGTCCTTTCCTAAACTCAGCCGTAGGTAGGGGAACAACTATTTATTGTCTCTTCAATCATTATGCTACTCATTATTTTATGAGCCAATAACCTTGCTTAGCAGTGGCAAGAAGTTCTCCTGAACTAACCCTCCTGTTTGCATCCCATCTTATCTAACAAACCTAATTTAATACACGAAATATGCATGCTGGATAGTACTAAAATATTTTTAAGTATTAAAGACAATATATTTGACATATCTGTGAAACCCTTACATTTTCCAGTTAGTCCTAGAAACTGTTAATAGTATTTGTTTCACAGAATCACAGAATGGTTGAGGTTGGAAGGGACCTCCGCAGGTCACCTGGTCCAACCCTTCCTGCTCAAGCAGGACCACCCAGAGCCATTTGCCCAGGACCATGTACAGATGGCTTCTGAATATCTCCAAGGATGGAGACTCCATAACCTCTCTGGGCAACCTGTGCCAGTGCTTAGTCACCCTCATAGTAGGAAAGTGTTTCACTAGCACCTGGTAAGTTTTCTGCCTGGCAGTTTTCTACAAGGGTCCACACCCTCATTATAAACATTCACAATACAAAGCCTGGAACAGAGAAAACATGAAATTTGATTCTTTCACAAAACCTGGTATTGGTTTTCACATCAACACAAAAATGAGATAAGGATACCGACATTAAGCTCAAGCTTTTGCCAGGCTATTTTTTTCCTGGTTAAAGATCAAGCCAATACTGAGTAAGGTCCAAGTTGCCCAGAAGCCCCATACTGTACAATAGCAAATGCTTGTGTAGAAGCTTCAGAACCTGGGGAAAAATAATATCCCCTGGTGATTTGTGGTTCATTGCTTGCTTTCTTTTAGCACTTGATGAATTTTACTTTTCAGATATTTGTTTCTGAATCCACATAAGCTTCCCTCGTCCATATGATACTGTTGCAGAGTTATGCACTTAACTATATGCAGTGTGATAAGTAACTCATTTTGTTTGTTCTGAATCAGTTAGCTGTAAGGCTGTTCAGTGTCTTTTAGTGTCTGTAATAGAAAAGACAGTAAATAATCATTCCCCATTCACTTACTACATGAAACATGATTCTATTAGACTTACATAAGTCCTTTTACAGTTGTTTCCAGTTTTTAAACCTCAAAGATACCAATGTCTTGATTGTGTTTTGTTGAAGGAAAACAGGTCATAAAATGTTTTCATCAGTCCCAGACAACATTTAGGGAAAAAAGACTCCAAATATCCATAGCAAAAATGTAAAGGATACATACTTGGTTTTGCCTCGCAGTTTACCTGTTAAGATACCACCACTACGAGCTTTGTTCGCATTAGAGTATTACAAAATTGAAAAATGTTTTTATTATACCACTTCAAAATTAAAAAAATATAAAACTTCCTAAAAATGTCAACTGGAATCATTTGCCTCCCAAATGAAGTTAGTGAAACAACAAACAATTTTTTATTATTTTTTTTTTAAATACTACATAGAATAGTCTATGCTTGCACTCTAGAAGAGTTTGCTTCAGAAGGATTTTCAAAATCAACACATGGACTGACTTGTTAAATTTAGTTTACACACTAAAAGGTCTGAGTGTAAACTACAAGCAACGAAAACACAATACTGTTTACTATACACAAAACATGCCACACTTACCTGTCACTGATACAATATTTAGCAATCTCCTCATGGTCTGAGGACTGATATCGCTGAACCAATCCTCTGTAACCAACAGCTTGGTCAAATCAAAAGACATTTGGCGGGTAATGGTACGTTGTATCTGGCGTCTTCGGTAAGTATCCTGATAACGACACAAAAAAGCAAGGAATACTGATTAGTATTAAAAACTTTTATGTATTTGAAATACTTCAGTTTTACTTGATTATAAAGTTAGAACCTTTGTGAATATGTGTCTGTGAGGTTGACATGAAATACCATAAAAATATTTACGAGAATTTAATTCTGATTTAGCTGTGTAACGGTTGAACATGATTTCCATGTAAACCAAGAACTGGTAAGAGTTACACATTTTACTTGCATGCCAATTCTGAGAGAGCAAAATAGAGTGACACAGTGAGATATTTTGTAAAAAGGTTACTAATTTCACCATTGCCATCATCGTTTCCTACTGTCTCTACAAAAAGTTAATGCCATCCATTTACTAATTACATTTTTAAATTAAAGTGAACATCAGGTCCCTTTCCTACAAAACTCCCTAAGTCTCTACCCTATGGCAGCTCAAAAACCTCAGAATCCTCAGACTCTGTGCTGCTTTTCACTACTTCCTGGATGCCTTTTATTCAACCACTTTCTGATTTTACGTAAAGATGGAAAAACAGAACAGAAAGCAGGAAAGAAAGTGTGGTGGACATGTTGCAGTAGAAGTCTAGTACTATAATATTCTGAATTCCTTGATTTGCTTAATTACTGCCCCTTGTTGCAGCACCCTGTGATCAAGTGATACCAGGCTTATACACAAAAATCCAAAATATACATACATACATAGATCATAATTACTACCAGCATGCTGTATCATCTCAGCATTCACAGAGTTGAATTTAAGTATTTGTGGAAAAGAACACTTCAGTGAGCAAGCAAACTTTTTTCCCTTTGATCGATCATCAATTTACTGATTTAAGAATGTACTTTTCTTACATGGTTTATGCTAATTTCATAAGAATGGTTTGGTTTAAGTCTTCCAAGTTGACATAATCAAAAATGTGAAAGAAAAAAAAAGAATAGAAAAGAAAAAAGTATTACCAGTATCTCCATTTAGTAAAGCAAACAAACAACTCCCCCCTGCCCCTCCCAAGCCCTAACAAACAAACAAAATCTTTCTCACCCGCCTATTGAGAGCAGTTTTACTACCAAGCTTGGTCATGTCTCCAAGACTGTTCTGAGAAACTCTCCTGTCAACTTCTTCATGCAATCCTACTGAAAGGAAAACAAAAGGCAGGCATTTTCTCCATTCATATACATTTGACTGATCTATAAAGTAACACTGATGATCTGCCAATTACTTAAATAGTTTGTTCCAAAAACCAGATTTTTGGAACATTGGTTTTGTAACTTTCATATCATCCTCCTGCATAACCTTACCTGCATTATCTGTATAAGGAATATCCCCATTGGTTGTCGAAGCTACCATCAGTTTTTTTGCATTACTAAGTCCTCGGCTATTCAGAAAAACAGGCAAATGGACTATGTTTCGCATGTAATCATGTCCATTTATGTTTGAATCACGTAGAACGCTGTTGAGATTCTGGTTAATAGCCTTTATAATAATGTGTGGGTCACTTGCAAAAATAGCAATAAACGGGCCTTTTGAAAACAAGACTCGCACCTGTAAAAAAGTAGACAGTACACCTTGTTAATAATAAATTAATAATTAATAGTAACCATGGATCATTTGAACATCTGACTCAACATTTTATATTCATTCCGTTCAAGTTATAAGCTTGAGAGGATGAGAGATATATAAAGATGTCAGTTTCTTCAACAGGAGATATCTAGTGTTAGGAACTTATCCACAATTAGAAATAAGCATACTTGATAAATTAGTGGTAGTAGTTACAGTGGAAGTCATCACCAAGAAGATATTACGCAGTAATGTCCTAGCCCCCACAAATATTTAGCATTTAAGTAATTTTCATCTAAAGTGCTTCAAAAGTATGAAAAACTCTCCAAACATTGTAAGTTTGTTTCAACAGGATATTAATTTTCAATAATTTACATCTGATTATTTCAAAACTTTCCACAAGTATTAACATTTACAGTCCTACTGAGATTTAATTTTCAACTTTTAAAACCTGTTGCTCTTAGTATTACAGTTATGCCTATGTACACAAACGTTAAAAGACTACAACAAACAGACTCTGCATACATGCCTTCTTTCTATAGAAAATACACAATAACTGTATGTATCTGAACTCATCTATGGAAGAGATCATCCAGATGATCCAGAGATCATCTTTATAAAATGATCCAACTCACAGTATCAAGCATCTGTAAAACTTTGTCCTGTTCACAAGCATCTAATCCATCAATAATTACAACAAGCCTCGTCTGGTTCTGAGTGAAGCTGTCAATGGTTTTTGCCATTTTGGCCATCAGTTCCACTTCACATTTCAAAACCTATAAAAATTAAAAGCAAAGAAGGAAAAGACATCTCTATAATACTTAAAACTCACAAAAACGCATATAATTACTTTTGCAGATTGCTACTTGTCCCAAAAATACTTCAATAAGATTACAAAAATAAACACTTTATAAATACCCAAAGTGAAAGTCCTAAAATGCCACTTTCAAAATTTTAATTTCCTATTTGCACAAAAATGTACAGAACTGCAAATTCCACTTTAATGTAACAAACTATCCTTATTTAAATTCCACTACAGTGGTATTTAAGAAGAAAGTAATATTTATGCACTGTAAAACAGTATTTCAAGAGTAAACAAAAGAGTATTTGTAGCTTCATTGAATCCTCAAAAATTGCTTTGCATAAAATGCACACTAAAATTTTCTATCTGCCTTCCAGCCAAGCAAATTATGCTATCACTTATTCCTATTCAGGATATGCAATCTGAAGATTTTTTTAAGTTTTTCAACATTAAGTTACACATTTAACAACTACCCTTAGAAACAAAGGTGGAATTCCCCGCCCTAATTTCAGCACGTAACAGGCAGACATTAAAATCTGATCTATTCATCACTAGATTCATCTTGAATGTGCACATTATGATGACATAAGTCATATGAATAACTCTCCAGAAATACCCACTTCTCTCCTTTGATTGCAAAGGGTGAACCTAACTCCTAAATAGCTAAAGTTATGCCAGATAAATACCACTCAAAAAACAATTGTCAAGAAACACAGTAGCAAGACACAGATATGGTCTTCTGTATTTCAAAAATACTTGCACAACATATTGTTATACAACGTATTAGCTGTAAACTATGGAGGTAACTATCATGATGCTAAAGCTTATTTTCAAATAGGAGCATATAGGATATTTGATGACAGCCTGATGGGTACATTTTTATCAGTTTAGATACAACCCAGCGAAAAAATAATATTTTGTATCATTTTTCATGAAATATATGAACTGTTTTGGAATGTTCTTCCAGTGCTATCATTCCTTTCTTAGTAAAGAGGTCTTGCAGACAGCCAAATTTAGCCTTGGTTTTTCACCTTTAGACTATTTTAAAAGTTATTCCTTCTAATCTTGTGGTCTAAAGTAAACTTTTACTAAATACTGATCACTTAGAACAACTGTTTTCCTAGTACCTTCCTCCCAGAAAAATAGAAAGTGAAAACTTAATCCAAACTTAACACTCCTGGTTGAGCAGACAGATCTCATACAGTAAGCATAACTACCAGTGGAACAGAAGTGTTCCCTTCAGTAAAAACTCACCAAGGCTCATTCTAATGTTGCAAGACTTGGCCTGATTAAATAAATGGTGCCCCATCTTAAGAAGGCTACAGGTTTAGGGTTTTGTTTCAATTCTTTTAATGGCCAATTCATATAAATGCTTACCTTCATGAACCCCTCGCTTTTCAACTTGTGAAGCTTGGAGGCAGCATTGTGAAGACGTTTTCTTTGCGAATTCAAAACTGAATCCATCACTTGCCACCATGTGCGACAATTCAAGATGAAGGCCAAACCAACAACACAGGTAACTGATATAAGAATAACATTCACTGTCATGTTGGCTGGTTCTACATTAAAAATCGCCAGCAGGGCAATCGCAGAAACAACACAAGACAATATGAACAGGAAAATCACAAAGGATGGGAGACAGCAAGTTTTCTTCCATTTCTTTTTACCTAGGAGACAAGTATTTGCTGTTAAAATGAATGTAAAATGTAATTACAGTTAGTACGAAATCTATTAACTTGCACACTTCTCATAAAACACTAACTTGCACAAAAGGTTATTGCAGTGTTACCATCCAGTCACAAGCATGACAAAAATGGTCTAAATTTGCCAAAATTCTTGGAAATTATGAAGCAGAGATATTCTTTTAATCTTCAATTTATTTCCATTGCTTCAAGAAATCCACACTGGATGGAAATGATCTTTATTAAATAGATTTCATATCAGTGGTATCATCCCTTTTGTGGCATCTCTTAGTAAAGTATATTTATGCAAGTAAATCCTAGGAAAACAGTATGGTAACTACTCCATTTTAAACAGAAACATGATACTTACATAATCTAATACTAATGGTGCCATTGGTGAACTAAATCAAAATTGCAAGCTACAACCTGAGACTATCCTTTCTTTCATGCTAAAACATACACAAACAAGGGAGGACTGCAGTATGTAAGGTTTGGACAGATCACAAGGGCCTCAGAAGAGAATATAGAACTCCTGACTTCAATTGGATTGATAAGAAAGAGACAAAGAGATATTGCAATTGGAGGTTAGCACAGATAAAGCAGTGATCAAAGAAATAGCTTTTTTCCAAAGCGGCAGCCTCTGCCTTTAGGATCTGTACACATCTAGTGGTGTACTCGTCTAGAAGATTCACATCTTCTGTACACGTTTGTTGATAACAAAGAACAGAACACAGCAATAATCTGATACAAAACGATGACAGCTAAAAATCAATATTTGAACTGGAACAGAAAAATCAAATTTTAAATATGCTATATGGAAAGAACATCCAAGGTTTATACATGGCCCATGTATGATTTTCTAGACCAGGGTATGAGCTGGAAACGTCTTTCATATTACTGACATATGTGACAGATAGGATTGTGATGCAGGACAAAGCAACAGAAATGCGTAATGACAGGAGTGAGGGGCAAGAAGAGAAGAATAACAGCTCAGTTATAATTACATTCGGTTATAGACATTTTGAAGTAGGGATGTAAGCTTCTTCTAGCTAGAAAGAGATAGCACTGGATTAGAGACTTAGGAATCATCAGCAATGAAATGGCAATTGAATAGGCTTGTCTGCAAGTCTACAGATGTAACAAAAATTAAAGATACAGGAGACTAAAAAGAAACTGATATGGAATTTCTATGAACATCTAGAGACAAGAAACCTATGACCCTAGACCTAACAAACATACGGAGACAAGGAGAAGATGTGCAAGATCACCAAATAGATAAAATTAAAAAAAATAATCAATTAGATATTAAGGAAGAGCACAGGAAGGCAAGAGAGCCAAGGAATACAAGATAAATGTAAGATTACTAATGAAAGGGAAAAAGTGATTACTGCAAATAATCACAAGAGCCAGCACTACACTGACATTCTCAAGTCAATTTCAAGAGAAATTACAGTACCTTGAAAGCTGTTTCACTGACGTTAAGGAGAACTGCAGAATGTCTAATATGGAAATAAGGGTGAAAAACTCCACATATCACTTTCATAAAGAACATCAGTGAATTTGACAAAGAACAATGAAAAGTAAATTGTGTTCAGCACGTAGCATGGTTTTTTCCACCCTCTGCAAGACAGGAGAGTCTAAACATTTCCCTTTGTGACAAGAGACAGCATCTAACAGATTCCTCAATTTCTGGTCAGGGTCAAAATGAAATGAGAAGTAACTGACTGAAACTGAACTCAAAGCAGAAGTAAGTCCTCTATGAATTGAAAGTTACCCTCAAGAACTCCCTTTCTTCATAATATCATACTCTGTTTGGCACATTTTTTTTTCAGAAATCTACAGATGTACAGATGGCATAGAAGAAAAAACACTTGTTCCATTTGGATCAAGTAGGAATATTTCATCCCATCTTATCAGCACTGATCACAGCAATTTATGGCTTTGGACCAACACGCTCTATACATTTATTATTTCCAAGAATAAGTAGTGGTCACTCATAAAAGCTCTGAATTAAAATCCTATCAACTAAACAGAAACTTCTTTTAGCAATACACAGAAGTATACTTTTCCCTTTATCTGACTCACACACAATGGCTTAATTGCTATGGAAAAATATCACGCTGCATCTAAAAGGATGTAATATAAATGCATTTCCACTGACACTTCTGAAAACTATACTTCACAAAAGATATTCCTTTATGATATTAATAAAATGAAGATGAGCAAAGAAAACAGGGCATTTCTCTCTCCAAAAGAATAGAAAGAGTTTTCTGTTCTGTATGAATTTCTGCATGGCTACAACAGTTTCTAAAAAGAGCTTACAATGTGAAAAACAGAACCTTGATAACGGAGCATTGAAATGGAATAATCAAAAATGTCATTCAGGTAATAAGAACCTTGTGTATCTTCTGTCTTGAAAACTCGAAATAGCCTTGTTGCTAAGAAACCAAATTCTCTTTCACATGCATCAGAGAGGGTAGCAATCATCTCAGCCAATGAAGTTTCTCCACCTACACTGGACAGTCTATTGTAGTCCGTAAACAAAAATCTGAAAGAGAAAAAACATGTATTTTGTATATTTCAGAAAGCTTTAAATATTTTCTGGCAACCAAAACAAAAATATTCCTGTGTCTCTACAGTTGAAAGTTTTTTCAAGTGGCACAAAATGTAAAATATTTAAATACTTAAATTTTTTTAAACTCTACATGGAATTTAAGTATTTATTTATTTCTTCTCCTGTTATCAACCTCTTCTTTGCCCCACTTCCTATTCTAAAATTTGATTTCTTAAAAAGATAAAAATGATCACATGCTAATGGCACCTCACATGGCAGTAAAAACATAAAAATATCTTTATGATGCCAAAACATAATATTGACAAGTGTTTTTAAAATTGCATTCTGAGCTATTTTCAAATGTTTATGGAGGATTAAAAAAAAAAATACGGAAGAGTAAGATCACATAGAAGCACCATCAGGTTAAAATACAGGTCTCTAAACAATAGGAATAAACAAAACTATAAAACACATGGCACAAATTTTCTTGCTTTCAGGTAAACTAGAAACTTTGAGCAGTCTGATGCTCTACTTACAGGAAAAAAAAAAAGGAAAAGAAAAAAAAAAGAGACCTTAACAGAAGTAATCAGTGAAACAAGCGTTAAATGTAATACACAGTAAGCTACACCAGAAAACTAAATTCTTATTTTGTCTGTTACAAATTTTTATTAGGATGATAGTCAAACCCCCTAATACTAAAAAGCAGTAACTTTCATCAACTTTGGCACAGAGGTTTTCTTGAAAACACTACTATCTTCTTCACACTGAAAAATGTAAGTACATGATCTTCTAGGGCTATTATTTTTCAAACAGGTTATCTCAACAGCTTTTCATAGGAAGATAAACATGCACATTAAAACGCAGTTTGAAAAGTATCAGAGTGAACCTGAATTATTAATTCAAGAGTAAATAAATGAAATAACTAACCTGACAGGTAAAGCTTTAGTGGTTTGCTCTGGTAATTCTGGTGGATTCACAAACATGAGTTTGAGAAGCAACTCTAAATATCCAATATGTCTTGCCAACCTTGCACTTAACACCCAGGCCCAGTTCCAGCTCTCACCTTCTCTTCGGCCACCAAAGTAAATTACAGCTAAAATATTAAAAATTTTAAAAAAGTTGTTATGGCTCTATTTTAATCAACATTCACAACTGAAAGAACCATGAAGTTTGAACAGATATGGCACAGAGTTGCGTAAAAGGAGTTGAATGTATTTTTAACAGTTATGGCTAAAAATGAGAGTGGTAAGAGTAACATAATGAAGTTAATATACAAAATTCTCCTTTGCTTTCAAGAATGCCCCCACACAAATCACATCCAAAACATAAGGAAAGGGTCTGAAGTGATCCTATTTGCTACAAAAACATTCAGTATTTTTTCTGAATCACAAAGCATGTCTACAAAACAATAATGAATTCCAAAAATAGATAAAACTTTCCCAAACTTCATATAAAATAAGACTTACTAAAGAAAATGTAAAGAACTGCTAATAAGCTGAGTGACACCGCTATTCCAAGCTTTGCATCCACTGTGAAAGCAAGCAACAAACCCAAACCTCCACACAGCAAAAGTGTGAGGAATACAATAAGCCAGGAGAACTGAAACAGAGGTTCAATCTGCTGTCCTGCGAAAGTCTTCATTTCATCTAAAACAAAAAGACAAAAGACCAGTTAACATGTTAAATCATTCCAGAACAGAAAGCAAAAAAAGTATTATAATGATCATCTTTGAAAAGAAACACTTTTTCACTAGACTGTATAACTTTTCCCTATTACTGATCCAAAAAAAAAAAAAGACAACGATGCTTGAATTCTTCTTCAAACATTAGTGCAAATAAGTTTTCATCCATGCAATGAATTAAACCATTTAAATACATAATAATTGCAGTTTGCTGCAGATTTTCTGCTTTTAAAGGCATATTAAAAGCCATGCCATTTCCTATCCTCCTTCAAAATTGTAAAAAGTATTTTATGACAGCAATAAAAATAAACCCACCATATCTGTCAAAACCCCCCCCCACCCTAACACCAAAACCCCCATCATTGAAATCTGGACCACATTTCTCAAATAGTCAGATATAACAGTACAATGTAAAAGCTTCAGTATTTATTTCTGTTTGTTGATTCATATCTACCAAAACAGGAATTCCTGAAGAAACTTATTTAGGATCTATTGAATAAGAAACATTAAATACACAATCTAGAATAAAAAGATGAATGAAGAACAGGAAGAAAATACTGAAAAAGTGTTTTAAAAATGTAAGAGCTCATCAGCAATAAACATCACAATCAAAAATGCACATCATTTTTTCTTTATGACAGGAGGCACAAGGTGAACAAAATGAACGCAGAGACCCCATTTTGACTAATATAAAAACTTTTAAAAACATAGGAATCACAGAAAGTAAGAAACATCAAGACTGGTAAAAATATTTTGAATTATACTGAAACATCTCAGAAAAACATCCTGTACATAAGATGCCTATCTGCACTGTGAAAAATATTGACTCTCTCTGTGTTTGCCTGCCCCTGTCATTTCAGAAAGTTCAAAAAGCCAAAAGTAAACAAGGATATAGGGGAAGAAAACTAGAAACAGAAAATACACTACAGAGAAAAAATATTAATATCCTGAAATTTGGTCTTAAACTTCAAAAAAATGTAAGATGATACATAGGAGGCACAATAAATAAATACTGCAGCAAAAGGTCTGAACCCAATTTGACACACATATTTCAGCAGCCATACTTTCAGCAGCACCTAAAGGGTAGATTCACTGCTACAGGAAACCCAGAGGACAACAGCCAGCAACACTCAAAGACTGTCTTGACATTGTATAAATGAACAAAGCAACCAACAGATAAACTGACCATGCTAAAATTTAAATCCTTTCATTACAGAAACAGAGACTGGATACATTACATGGACCAATGGCTGTTGCAAAAGCTAGTAACTCCCATGTGATGCTTTTCATAGATAGATTTGAACCTGCAGAAAAGGCTAAATTAACCTCTACCTTCCAGTTTCTTGAGCAGAAAAGATTTTCCACTTCCCCACTGTGCATATAAGCCTACACAGATAGGTGGCTGCATGGTTGGTTCACTCAGAATATCAGCCAAAGCACTGCTGTACAGATCGTAACCCAGCATGTCACCGTCAGATTCCGTGGGAGACAAGTGTCCTGTAATAAAAATACTGTGTTATAGAACTCTGCTTTAAGAAATCTCTTCAATATGACAATTTTCATACAAAAAAATCAGGACAGGTTCGCCTATATTTGTATAAATACTCCTCCCGTATAATAGCTGTTACTATTGGCACATTCTTGTTCAAAGAATTTTAAATCATCCACATAAATGTTATGTAATTATCAAAACCATTAGAGCTTACCACAAAAGACTCAAACAAAATCCCAAATCAGAGCAAGTCAAAGAAAATAATTCCTACATAAGCAAGATCTAAGTAAAAACAAAACTATCAACAGAAGTCACACAGTATCCAATGTCAAAAGTAAAAGGTACATTTGACCTTTGTTAGGCTTTTAAATGGTGAATGTTTTTGCCAACTGATTTTTTTTTAAGGCTCTCCCATTAGTTGCAACATTTAAAAAACTAAACAGTTACCACTTTTCCATACAGAATTGAATAGACTGGATTCTCAATATACAAGTGATTACAAAAAAATATAAAATTAAATAAATAGTTGTACTTACTGGCTCCAAAGATCTGTGTCAAAATACTCTTCTGGTGGCTACAGTCAATATTGTAAGGTGTTTCTCCTGTTTTGTTGGGTCTATAAAGCAATCTACCATCTTTTGGATTTCTTAAGAGTAATTCAGCAAGTTTACGGCTTCTTCCACGAATGGCAATATGAAGTGGAGTATCTCCTTTCTGCAATTAAGTGAAAAACTAGTAATAGCTAACATGAATTCCTAAGATTATGAACAGAATATATGTCCCACATCGTTTCAGATGTGGTATTTACTTGAAATACCTCTTAAGGTATTCTCAACAGTATTAACACCTTCAGCAAGCATTTTTTCCCCTTGAAAAAGCATTACAAAAGTTCCAGAAAAGACCTGTGAGAAGGCAGTTCTTATAACGCTAAATCTAAGGCACTATCTTCTTTCTTAAACTTTTATAATAACACCTTAAGGTTCATGAAAACAGTAGTCTCTATTTACAAACAAATGTCTACTAGCAAATTCAGAGACTTCTTTGGAACAAGAGATATTGCTTGTTAGAAGTATTTCAATGTCTGCTGAGACGTCTCCAAAAAGCTTTCTGGTAAAAGTTTCCTTATTACATCAAATCAACATTATTACTTATTTGCCCTAAATATAATACTAGGAGGTTAAAAAAGTATCAAATAAATGTTCCTATACTTAAAAGGTTTACAGTCAAAGTAGGTAATGCATAAGAGGACAGCAATAAAGCATTGTATTTGTCCTTGGTGTTGCCTAGTTTAGTGTCTATTAAGCAAAAACAAACATCAGCAACAAATAACCACCATTCTCTATGCTCTTTTTCAAGTGTATTAAGAATCAATACTCTTATCTGTGAAAGTTTTATCCCTGACCTGGAATTTTTTCTTTTCATATTACTAAAAGTACCCTAATACAAACAAAAAATCAATATATTAATTGTGGGAATTAATTTATATTTAAGTATTCTGATCTATTTAATTATTAAGCATACAGGAGACTAAGCATTTAAGTATTATGGTCTATTTAATCATGAAGCATATGGGAAGCTCTCTTTCTGTATTAGCCTTGACAGCTCCCTACAAAATTCTGCTGCAAAACTAAAATTATTAAATACACTAAACTAAACAAACAAATATTCTTTACCTTGTCTACAGCAGAGACCTTAGCTCCTTTATCCAGAAGAAGCTCTACTATTTCAATATTTCTCATCTTGGTTGCTTTTATAAGTGGTGTTTCTCCATCCTAAAAGGGAAAAGTAGGCCTAACAAAAAGATCTTCTCTGTATACTCAAAAACAAGCAAAAACTAGTGATAGTGTAACAAATTAAATCCCTAACTTTTAAGGGAACTTTTTAATTAAATATGTTACTGTGCAAGTAACAACACTTCAGTGCATGTTATCAAAAAGTATCACAGACCCCATATTCTAGATTGATTAGAATCACAGAACAAAATACACTTCTGTTAATAACAGTGTCAAACAGAGAAAGACAAGACTCAGATATAATACAAAGTATTTGAAAAGAGACTCACTGAAAAGGTATTTCACTGCTGTACATACTACTTCCTCTATTGTTTTTATTCCTGCATATGCAAGAAATGGTGGGCTGAACTTTCACGCTTAGTAATATCAGAGACTTCTTTCCTCAGTTTCCAGTAGCACCTGCTCTCTACTCCTTATTGCTGGTCATGTCAGTGATGCTGAGGTAAAGTATCCACACTTTCCCTGCTATCGAGTTTTAGTAGTAGGTGATGTTTATCAACAAAATGGATATTACCATTGCTGAAAATACATTCCGTGTCTCAGAAGAATTTTTTTTTTTTTAACAGCATGCAAAGCACCAACACTTCAAAAAAACTGAATTTGGTATTATGATTTTAACATCACATAGGAGCTGAGAAAAGAACAGATGTTAAACAAAGCATTCAGTTAAAGTTCTAATCATTACCTTGGTACATGTTTCAGTATCAGGGTTGCACTGCAAGATATCCCTCACCATTGTAGCGTTTCCTTTCTCAACTGCCCAATATAAAGCAGTCTTATTATCCTGAAAAAAGGGAGTATTAAATGTTAACAGTACTTTCAGTTGGATTAATTTCAAAAACTGTATATAAAGTACAACCACTATATAGAAAACAGCACATAATACAGAAAATTTTAGCACAGCTCAGGGCAAAGGGAAACACCACCAAATCTAGTTGGCACAGCAGCAGAACTTTGGGCCGGGGGTAACGGAAATCGGGCTAGAGAACACAAATCTATTTTAAAAACTTGTGCAAAATATATTAAGAGCTTTAACAATCCAAGCAGATTCAACCTGCCTTGAAACAGTTTCCAAAACTATACATGAGTATTCAGTTGTAACTCAAATACACAAGTTTTCTAATGAAATAAACCAACTTTTTCCAGAGTGTTGTCTTTTTTACCCCTATTATATAAGTCATGTTTCTCTGCAGCTTTTTTTTTTCTCTCCTATTAGAACATGGAAATGCTAACCACTTCCAGGCCTTTAAAAAAAATTCCATTTTTGTCTCAATTTTACAGTATAGCCTAATAAAACTGTTGAACTGGTTGGCTGGCCTAAAAACAGGCTATGTGAGCTGGAAAGCTGTAAAAGTAGATAGACGTGAAAGTCAACACAAAGTACCAGAATGCAGATCAGCCATACATTGTACCACTGAACCAGGGGGAACAGTTGATAGTTGCAAATCTGCTTGTGTCATCTTTTTTTTTTTTTTTCCCCAGTGATGTATGCTATACCAGGAAGTTTCCATGCCTGTAATCTTTTTGTAGCCTAGTGAATGCACCATGACTCTTTCTGTTTAATGCACACTTGTGTAGAGACATTTAAGAAAAGCCTCTGAACACACACCTGCTTCTAAGCAGGAATGTCAAAATCCCACTGGCAGCCTTTTCACTTGCTTCTTTCATTTGCAGCTCTTCCTCTCCCACCCGGCTTCATAGCAAACTGAGTTTAAAGCCCTTCTTGACAGTTTAACAAGCCTGGTCACTAAATTTTCTTTCCTCTCTGGTCACCTGGGTTTCATGTCCTCTGTCCTTCAGTCAGGTGGCTTCCAACAAGACACCAGCCTGAGGAAGCTGCCTCCTCACTAGCAACATCAGCTGCACAGCCAGGCACTTGTCTGCCAGATGCTCCCAGCTGGGCCTTCCCTCTTACCAGAAGGGGTGAGGGCAACACAGCCTGAGCCCCCCCACTGCCCCAACACTTGCTCCCAGGGCCCTGTAGTCATGTTTTATCTGCTCAAGGTCTCCCCTGACTAGTGTCCATATGAATGAATGAGCAGCAAGGAACACAGTTGCTGGAAGGCTGGACAAGACTCAGCAGTCTTTCTGGAACATCACAGATTTGGGCAGGCAGCAAATCTCCCCAGAACAGGTCTGGCTGGCAGACAGGTGCTGCAGTGCCAAACAGCAGCGGAGTTGCTAAATACTAGCGCTCATCACCGTTTTTTATATACTGCTGGTCGTAATCTGAAGAGCATAGCCAGAACCTTCCTCTGATGGTACTCACTCCTGCTGTGTCAACAAGGCCACAAATGTATTTTCGAGATTAATCACTGCAAATGGCTATACAGATATCCTCACACTGCCAAAAGTCACAAGCTTCCCTGCCCCCAAGGAGGTTGGGTCCTCTTGCTGTTTTTGTATTGCTTTGGTCATATCAAGACATTGAAAAGCTCCAGATTTTCAGACCCATGTCAGCAAGAAGCTGAGACACACAATTCCAGGTTTGCAATGGCAGGTTAGAGGAAGAGATCCAAACACTACTTTTTCCCCAGACTAAAAGCTTCTTGGCTTCTCAAAAAGGCTCTACATCAATAGCAGGCACTGAATCTTTGCAGCTCTTGGTGACGAGTTAGTTTCATGTTCAAACTCGGCAGAACATATGTGCCTGCAAGCAGAGTGATTTGAATAGCTTCAAGCAAAAGAAAGCAAGCTGAATGTAACAATAAAAAGTACCATGCTGAGTAAGAGAGCTTTCGGTAGAAAACATGGAAATCACTGACAACAACACTGCTTAACACAAGAAAGGAAGTTAGCGAAGGAGACAAGAACCAACCAAGCATAGTGACAGAACTGCACTGACAACAGATATAATCTAAGGTGTATCATTTTTTAAGATATTGTTATTTAAAATATTAAGTATTAAAATAATAATACTAAGGAATTTTTAAAGTATCTCATTATTTTAAATCTGTTCAGTAGTGCAGATAAAGTGAATTCAATTCACATCTTTTGCTTTTCAACCATTATACAAATTAACTGAAAAAAATGCTGCTTAAGTCATTACAATTACATATGTCTTGTATCTTAAAATCTGCACAGCAACATGACATATTTTTAATGTTTGATGGGAATCCAATTTTCCTACAGAGTAGACTGAGCAAGATTTTAAAGCCCTGGTTTTAGAAACATGGTATAATTGTTTGGTATTCGAATTCACATCCTATTTAAGAACTACTCTAACATTTACATTGTTGTACTTACCTGACCTCTGATATCTATATCAGCATATTTATGGAGCAGGGCCCTCACAATTTCAACATGACCTCCTCTAACAGCCCCAATCAGCACTGTATCTCCACTCTAGAAAAATTGTGAAAGAAAATTGAAGATGAATTAATTCTATTTAACAAAAAGAAATGTAACACAGAATAACTTACAGCCTCAAAAGATACATTATGCCTATTTACAACAAGAAATCTGCACTCATTTTAAAGATACAAAAAATAGTTCTATCTCTGCAAAAAACAGCTATATAGAAGAAAAAATTCTGGACTTTTTTTTTTTTTTTGCAAAGGGATGAAATATTATATATTTATGGCAAAACAAACACCCCCAAAACAGGTCCATCTTAAACCACTCTCCTAAAACATAACAGCACAAATTAAAATTAATAACGAATATGAAGAAATCCAGCTGTTCTCTACATTCATAGGAAGACCAACCACTCACAGTAATAACCTCTTTACAATCAGACAAGAATGTTGGCTGTCTCCTTTAGATGTTTCACAGCTGACAAAAGATCTTCAAGAATTTTAAAGAATTTTATCCCTTTTTTTTGTGCAGATTTGACTGCTATCCTGTTTCTATAAACTATGCTGTTACAAAGAAAAGAAGCAAAACGCTGATTTTATCTCAAATTGATCAAAAGAAAAAACATTTTGCTGTGGTAAACGGAGTTGCACATACGTAAAACAAAGTTACAATTCTGCTTAAGGCATCTGATTTTAACACACGTAAGGATATGTTGAAATGTCAGAAAATGAAATCCTGAAACTACCTAATATTTCTTTTATGATGAAACAGGAAATATAAATAAAAGCATAGCTAAATCACAGCTGCGGAACTCAGTTAGAAATCTCAGTAGTAGTAGATCCCCTATCAATCACACCCATTAGAAACCTGGCTGCAAACCAAGAAATTTTCCTTATCAAAACCTGCTCTAGCATCTGAAACTAAGACTACTTCATTGTTTGATGTATTTTTGGATTACAGTCAGCTGTACTGGAAGCTGTAATTTATCCTTCCTAAAGGCACAGGAATGCAGACAGTTGTAGAATTTTGTGACAGAAGAGGTGGGAAGGGAGATTGCAATGTATTTTCTTAAATATTTGAAGTTTTGCTTTGATACATGCCTCAGATCAAATTTGTTGTCACATGCAACACTGCAGCTCAGTACATAACCATCTAAGAAATGCACTAAGCTGACAGCTGAAATATAGGAAAATACATCCAAAAATCCTTTTAAAATTATGAGGCAAATAGTAGGAGGTTTTCCTCTCTTCTCTACAGCCCCAAGCAGTTCAATTTAGGTATTGGGAATTCAGCCTCAAAACCCTATTACTGCTCTGAACTAAAACACTGAACTTGACAGAGGCCCCTAAGTTTAGGTATCTAACCACCTATAGCCCCAAGGGTGCAGTGCTTGGCCTGCCTCTGGCACTTCAGAAAAAAATGACTATCAAGAGGACACTGCAGAAAATCCAAGGCACCTATATAAGAAACCAAATAAATCCCTGAGTGGCTAGCAAGTGGATTCATGCTCTGGTCACTGCCCGTACTACATGCCTCTACTGAACAATGCAATCGCAGCTCAGGTACACAGCACACCTTTCAACAGTTACATTTACATGTCAACCCAGAGCCGGTGTCTTCCTCTAATATATGCAAGTTTCCTACTAAAAAGTTTCATTGTAAAAGATAAAGGTAGATGCTGAATGAAATATATTCTTTTTTATAATATCCATTGTTTTACAATGTTAAGAGTACTACCACGCACATTAATGCACAAAAACCCCACCCCAAACCTGCAAGTTAGTTCAGTATTAGTCTTGTATTACACATATGACAAATATACAACCATAAATCATTTCCATGCCCTGTGGAAACTCACAATTCAAGAATCTCAAAGAAAAAGAGTAGTTTCTGTACTTTATCCTTTACCTACACATAGCAACATTTGCCACTTAACAGGCTTGTAAAATAGCAATACATAAAAATACCCCTAGATGGCAGAAAAATTAGAAAGCCAGAAAAATCATGTACCCACAAATTCGCGTACACTGGTATTTAAATATATATTATTATTACATGTATATAAAACCACAATTATGATGAATATTTACTCACTCTATCAGGAATGTTCACATAAGTTCCAGCATCAAGAAGATCCTGCACAATTTCAGTATGTCCCTCCTTTGATGCAATCATCAAAGCTGTATTTCCATCTTTGTCTGTTAAGTTTACATTTGGGTTCCTTTTCAGTATTTCTTTTACTGAGTCCGTATAGCCACCCTTCACTGCTACAATAAGTGCGGTCATAGAATTCTTTAAACAGAAACAACAGATTTTATTGTACAGTGAATACAGAAATCCTCATTATATCAGCAGTTTAAATAACAAAAGAACACTCACTGACCTTACTTTCTTAACCACCCAAATGTTACTTCAGTTTTACATTTTAAAGTGCACCTGCTATGCTTTTTTAAAAAAAGAAATAAACCACGTACTATAGGAGAGAACACTTCAGATGCAAGCAGTATAGCTCAGATCAGTTTATTCTAACTCCTGAATGTCGCATGCACAGTAAAATAATTTTCTTGTCATATGGAACATAGTATTATCAGAGCACCCAGGTCTGCCAATACTGCTCACAAAGAACTTCAGAAATAATTACATGAATACCAACATTTGTCCTAATTTTCCACTTAACTTTTACTGACTTTTTTTTTAATTTTGACAAGCATTTTAAGTGTCTTGTATAACAAAAAAATTAAAATCTGTTTGTCCTGGTTTCAGGTGGGGTAGAGTTAATTTTCTTTCTAGTAGCTGGTATAGTGTTATGTTTTGGGTTCAGTATGAGAAGAATGTTGATAACACACTGATGTTTTCAGTTGTTGCCAAGTACTGTTTAGACTAAGTCAAGGATTTTTCAGCTTCTCATGCCCAGTCAGCAAGAAGGCTGGAGGAGCACAAGAAGTTGGAAGGGGACACAGCCGGGACAGCTGACCCAAACTGGCCAAAGGGGTATTCCATACCATGTGATGTCATGTCCAGTATATGAACTGGGGGGAGTTGGACTTGGGGGGGATCGCTGCTCAGGAACTAACTGGGCATCGGTTGGCAAGTGGTGAGCAGTTATACTGTGCATCACTTGTTTTGTATATTCCAATCCTTTTATTATTATTGTCATTTTAGTATTGTTATTACTATCATTATTAGTTTCTTCCTTTCTGTTCTATTAAACTGTTCTTATCTCAACCTATGAGTTTTACTTTTTTCCCAATTTTCTCCCCCATCCCACTGGGAGGCGGGGAGGGGAAGCAAGTGAGCAGCTGCGTGGTGCTTAGTTGCTGGCTGGTGTTAAACCACAACACTGTTTTATTTAAAAACAATATGCAGCTGAAAACCTCTAAAAAATGTCCAACTTCTGAAAAGGCACAACAGCCATTATTATTTTCAAAAGATGCTTTGTGTTTAATTTATTTTTCAAATAGCACTGAGGAATAAGTTGTTTGACATACCAGGCTTGGGTACAGAATTAATTTTGACAGTGTTAATCTTCAGAGAACAGTAACCTAAATTAATTTGTGTTTATTAAAATTTACACTTGACATAATGTGTCAACTGTCAATACAACTCCCTAGTTACATAATATTTTTATTAAAAGGCACAAAGAAGTTTAAATAATCCTTACATGTAGTTTGCAAGTAGATGGAAAGTAATGTACTCCAACATCAACATTTCATCTTGTTTCATGCATTTTTTTGTATTTGTATTATAAAACAGGACACACAGATGTATGTACCCACACACACCTTATCACTGGAAGAAGAACGGTTTTTTTACTTACAGCTCCTTCTTGATCAACATCAGCTCCCATCTGCAGCAAGTATTTCACACACTCCAAATGACCTTTCCTCGCTGCCCAAACCAGTGGGGTGGTTCCATACTGCAAAAACATTTATAACATTTTATTGTATTGTTCTCTGTATTTAGAATCTCCTACAATCTAGTATTCATCCTATACTTTATTGCTTAGGTTTTTACAAAGATGTGAATTAACACAAACATTTGAAAAGCCATTTTAACTTTTTCTTTGTAAATGATAGCTGTAAGAATTATTTTTCTATGCAACCTAGGATAGCACGGTTTCCAATATCATAGAAAACAGAAATATGCCCCACTGAAATAAATGTTCACAATCACCTTCAGCATACTACAGAAAAACCTCTTGCAAGTATAATGACTTACTCTAGCACACTAATACAAATCTCATGGGCAAAATATAACAGTGGGTGTTTTTCCAATCAAAAAATCATAGATTTTTATTTCTTTAATAAAACTTACTTTTACAAAAAATGTATCAAGCATTAAAGAAATTAAATATTTTATTAATATAACTTACTTTGTCAGAGCAGTTCACTTTAGCTCCATGTTGCAGTAAGAGATGTACTATATCTGAGTGGCCCCGTCCTGCTGCCCAAATAATTGGATAAACACTGTATTGCTTAGAATAAAAAAAAAAAAACCACCACACCATATGAAATAAAATCAGTCTTAATTATTTTTCATGAACAATATTGATCATAATGCTCCAAGAGACAATAAACCCATAGAAGAAGGAATATACAGAAATAAATCTAACTACATATCAGTAACTGTTGCCTGGTACGTTGTCTAGATGACATCTAGCAAGACATCTCCTGTTCTGAATCAATTTTGGTTTATAACTCCATAAACAAAGTTTAAAAATTCACATCCTCACCTTAATATAAACTTTTACAACGTAAGAGAAAAGCAACAGATATGCAATATCAGGACTGCAGATCAGTCATATGTCATGCATGCAGAAGCTGCATATGCAAACCAGATGAAATCAACAATCAGAAAGGTAAGTCACTAGTGTTCTTTCTTGATTGTTCACTGTTGCCTCAAACACCAGAGAGCCAACAGTATAAACAAATTGTTGACTCAAGTTTCAACGTGCCTATACTTTTATAGAAAATGCTTATAAAATGAAATAAACCTCAAAAACTTAGTTTTTTAATTCTCCTCTCACACATGTATTGTACATATTAATCTAACCCATTTGGTAACTATTATGAAACAATTATTGCTTTGAAATTGCACATATTAGTTACTCCATTAACTTCTACTGGAGCAGAAAAATGACAATTGTTATACAAGTAGCATTAGATACACCACTTATCTTTTCTATTATTTCCTCTCCTGCTAATTTGAATCTTATTAAGAGCTATACACTCATTTGCTTTAATTAAAAAAAATTAAAATTAATAAAAAAACCCAGTGGCTGTCATACAGATTATTAAAGCAATCCCTTTCTACATAAATTATAGTGATTAATATTATATTGCAAAGAATGCAAAATGTTTAATCAAGATAATAAGATGAGGACACAAGTCAGGACTTCAAACATTTGGGAAGAAGGGGCATCTAAGACTAAAACTTACCATTCCTGTGATGTTTGGATTTGCTCCTTTCTCAAGCAGCAGTTTAGCTACTTCTGTACGGCCTTTATATGATGCCCACATCAGGGCAGTCCATCCTCCCTGGCAAGCACAATTCAAAGAAATGTAAAAACTGAAAAATACTCTTTAGAAACCTAGTTAATGACTTTTATTTCATTTTGTATTGGTCCTAAGACTATTTTGCAAGTCCAAAACGTAGTAAGGGTTGACTACACAACCTTCTAATCCTACTTATGTAGGATAAATAATAAGCACACTTATGAAAGCACTAATTTCCTGCTGTATGCAAAACTTGGGAGACTATCATGTCCTAAATGTTCCTGAATTTGCTGTAAACACTCAATTCAGACTTCAAGTGCATACAAATCAGATCACCGGACAAAAAGAAGACTACCAAAAAGAAAGCACTATCTTAAAACAGAAGTCTAGAATCCAAATCAATTAACATGGAGGGTTTACTTTTGATCTGTGTAACAGACAGCTGCACTTCATAAAGGAACTATGTAATGATTTGCTTCTTCACTAAAAAGAAGCAAATCCTGTGTCCTCTTAAGGGAGTAATAAGAGCAATTCATTTCAAACTGCATTGGTGTGTTCATTTCAGTTTGTAAACCAGGAGACAACAAGGTTTCGCTACCTAAGACATTTGACAGGTCAGGTAACCAAAACTAATTTTAAAATAACAGTATGCCTCTGATAATTGTAAGCACAATTTTTATTTGTTTCTTCATAATACACCTTGGGGGAGGTAAAAGATCCCTCTCAGACTGACACAGGCCTAGAAATCAACCACTGGCCATGTGGATGTATTTAACATTACACTTGCGAAAAAGCTAGATTAGTAGGACATGGCAAGATGCCTCAGCCTTCAGACAGAGTGGAACTTCAATTAAAGGAAGCACTCGAATTCTCCCCTAGTGATTTTCCATACTCAAGCAGAACAAAATCAGCCCTTGCAGGTACCTAATTCCCTCTTCAGTCAATGGAGACAAGTCTCCACCTCTTCAGAGGCATCTAACCTCCTAATCACGTAAGTAATTTCTGTAATTCTTTAGGTGGACTGGACTATAGCACCCACCTTCCCATACAAAAAATCTGGCAAGATGAACGAAAACAAATTCCAGGATATTGAGAATAAAGACTGCTATACAAATAATCACAGTTGTCCAGAGAAAAAGTAAATACAGACAGGTAACTTCTGGGAAAAGATAACATTTATTTTACCAGAATACTTTAAAAAAAAATGCCACCACCACAAAAAAAAAACCAAACAACAAAAACCACCCCAACAAAAACACAAAAAACAACACCCCCCCCCAAAACCCCACCCACACAAAACACACCCAAAAATCAAATGGTTCTTCAGTTTAGCTTTTTTCCAAAGCAAATTAAAAGGAAAAAAGCAGCCCTAGAAAATAAGTTGCCTTTATTAACACTAAAGCAACTATTTTACAGCTGTAAAAACAATATTTAAATATAGTCTCTTCCATTTTAACAGCATTGAGTACTTAAGAATAAAAGATCTTTGATCTGTTTTACAGAACTGAAAATCTCCAACTCCCAAAATTGTTCTTCTTACTAAAAACTATTTTATTTTTACACTACAACACGCACCAAATCCCGATGCTCCAAACTGACATTACAATTGAGTAGCTCTGCTACAATAGCTGCATGCCCTTCTTTAGCTGCTGAAATAAGAGCTGTCCAGTTATCCTAGAAAAAGGAAAAATCATTTTTAAGTGATATTCAATATTTCAATATAATTACCTTGTTTTTCAAGTGTTTAACCCACAACTGGAAATGCACAACCCATTAAAAAAGCTGTCCTTGGGGGAAAAAAAAAAAAAAAAATAAAATTAAACTCATAGACTACCTGCCAGTTATACACATGAAAATACAGACCAACAACTACTCCAGATCTCCCTACCAATATCCATCACTCTCCACTCCTCAGTTCACTGCAGGTTAACGTCTTAAAAATTTTATGAAGGAAGGAACACCTACAAAGGATTAGAGCATGAGGTCAACACATTGAGAAATGCTGGGTGGGGACGAGATGGCAACCAAGACCACAGAAAATGGTGGTGGTCTGTCTCCACATACAGTGGGTGGCAGCACCCAAGGGGCTAATATGCAGGGGAATTTGGACCACAGCTTCTTAGATTCGTGATCATTTCAGGAAATAGATTTCCTCTTGCACTACACTTATCTTCCATCCACTGCTCAAAACATGTCTGGGTGTGGACTACTGTTTTGTGTGCTATACACGTATAAATATAGTAACAGTTTATATGGTAACTGTTCTTATACGTACAGGAACTCTAATGCTTAGAGTGAGTGTAATAAAATGTCTCAAAAAATACTTTTTTTTTTTTTAAATGACAGGTTTCACACCAGACCTTTCCTGGATGTCAACACTGCTACAATTAAACTAAGTGCAGAAGAAAAAAACCACACAAGCAACATCCTTTTCCTCTTTATCACTCTTCACTGGAATATACAGACCTTTCAAAACTTTTTAACACCACCTCTGTCCTATTCACCCTTTCCAGGCATCTTTCACCTAGGGTCAACCTCTTCTGCAAAGGCAGGAAGACAATTCCTAAATTCGAAACCCTTCTCTGCCACTCTTCTGGCTTCCACCTGAAATAATCCTTTAACCTAAAATCTCCCTCAGTATTTATTGAGAAACATCAAAGCCAAGCAAGAAAAAAAGAAAAAAAAATCCTGACATACCACAACATCACTGAGATAAGCAAAATCACCTGGACCTCATCTCTGATGCTATATTTCTCTATTCTGCCTATCTTTTCATGTCAACTACTACCAATCCTATTATTATAGCTTTCTAGTACTAATTTCCCAGAAGAAACAGCAGCAGCATTCAGCAGAGACCCTCAGACATTTAAAACACCTTCAATAACCCTATTCTTTATGAGGAATCAAATCAGAGGAATACAGAGCCAAGCGATTTTGGATAAAATTTCTCTTATATGTCATCATATTCGACCTTTTTTTTTTTTCTTCCATCCCTTCAACACTAACCTAAATTTCTTTTCTTTGCCTGCCTCTTGAAACAACTTCTTCCTCTACTGTTAGGTACCATCACATAAAGCACTAATACTTACTGCGTCTTCCAAGTTGCAATTAGCTCCCTTCTTGAGAAGCTCCTGCACAATTTCTAAATTGCCTTGCTCAGCAGCCAACATGAGTGGAGTCTGGCCATTCTGAAATCAAAATGATAGGAAAAGCGATGCATTGGGAAGTGATGCAAATGATACACATACACTGACAATAAAAGGCCAAAAACTACAGAGGAACATTGTTTCCAGTTTTTAATTGCCATTGAGAAGGAATGGTTTTCAAACCACGCAGTAAACTTGCAATAAAAATGGAGAACATGATATTAAACCCTGTCCCATAAGAGATAAAAAAACCCAAACCAAACAAAAAAAACCCAAAACATTTCAGACATTAAAAATGGCTACCAAAAAAAAAGTTACATTGTTAAATATCTTTCTTTCTGAATGATTTGTCCACTGAAGACATCTCTAATACAGCCTGTTACATCTTGAAGTAACTCAGTCACATTGTTTAGAAATTAATAAATAAATCAATCTAGCCTAGGAACCACAATGGCCGTTAAAACGTGCACACTGATTCAGAGTAACAGTAAGATTTATTGCTGAAGTCTTGGGGAAAAAAAGTCAAGTTATACACCACACTTTCATCTGACAGTGTACCAAATACAGCCATCATTCCTGTCCCGTGCAACACAGGTTCTTAACAGACAGCCTCATCTCAGGGAAGATAAAAGACAGAAAAGCTGGTTTATTTGTCTTCAAGGATGTTTTAAAAGTCAGTTACAATCTGTCATCCTTCCATCAGCCTACTTCTGTGTCAGCAAACTTCTGGGATACAACTACTCTGCATGATGAACAGTAAAACATAGTAAATTTGACGATAAATTTGTTAATTTCAACAAGCTTAATAAATGAATTCCTGACGTCTCTTCTGTCTTTTCCCTGTACCATATAGAAAACTCAAGTTATCTAGTCTAAATAATGCAAAAGCTACATTAAGAGTTATATACCAGCAATTTCCCTGAAAAGAATAAAAATCAATGCACAATCAGAATAGAGTAAGATCACTAATCTTCATTAGTAGAACAGTTAACTGTAAGATTAATAAAGATATTTGATGAGTCCTTTCTGCTCTTTATGTTAAAAAAAAAAATAAAAAAATCACAGAAATGCACTGATTCTTTCAAAAAAGCTTTCTGGTCCTTCAGCTATTCCCTAACTAGTCTTCACAGAATCTTCCCCATGACATTATGGATAACCAATGGTATTACTCATGACAGTATATAATGTAATCTCTATCAGTGCAACTTTTTACAGGGAGAAATTATGCTCTCATGTAAGTTTATGTTGTTATAACTACATGTTGTATATATTCAAACTGATACCTTTGCTTTTAGATTCTAAAGAGTATTTTCTATCAACAAGCAGTAGTATTTAGGTCTGGTCATAAAAAAAAATTAAAAATGTTCAAAAAATCAAAAGGAAGGAAAATACTACTTTCTTCAAGAGAACAGCTCTCTCTGGAGGACAGAACAGCCATAACTTTTGCTCTTTAAGATGAGTTCTTTATATGCAAGTTAATATTTTGGGAATACACATGCCAAGTGATTTGGGAAATCATGCCTCACCAATCTGACTGCCTTCTGTGATGACATCATTGGCTCAGTGGATGAAGAGCTGAGACACTGTTTATCCCATCTCTAGCAAGGATTTAGACAGTCTTACCACAACATCCACACAGACAAACTAATGAAGTACGGACTAGATAAATGGATAGTGAGGTGAACTGAAACTGGCTGCACTGCTGGGCTCAGAGGGTTGTGATCAGCAGCACAACGTCCAGCTGGAGGCCAGTCACTAGTGCAGTACCACAGAGGGGTCAATACTGGGGTCCTGTTTAACCCCTTCATTACGGACCTTGGCAATGGGACAGAGTGAACCCTCAGCACCTTCGCAGCCGATACAAAGTTAGGAGGAGTGGCTGATGCACCAGATGCTTGTGCCGACATCCAGAGGGACCTCGACAGGCTGGAGAAATGGGCCAACAGGAACCCCACTGTACTGAGTGTAGGTGTCCAGGTTTTGGTATCAGGGGAGCTGCAAGGGATCTCTGTGAAGAGAGGCTGGGACTGCCTTGTGCCAGACACAGCCAATTCCAGCTTGCCCCGAACAACCCGCCTCAGGACACAGGACTAGATAATCTACAGATGTCCCTTCCAAGCAGTGCTTTAGCAAGACATACAAAAAATCCCTATTTTAGCATGAGCATTCTTCTTACCTCCTGAACAGTTACTATTGTTATCACTGTGATCACCTTCCACAGGCAGATAACGCAAACCAAACAGAAGTATCTCTGGGCAAGAGGAGGTTGTGGATAGGAAAATTAACCCCTTCTGTAGAAAGTGTCATACAGTTGTAGACTGGCTCTAGTATTCTTACATGTAAAACTTTTTTATATGGGTACTGAAAACATCCTTCCCTCTTTGCTAGGAGATTCTCAAATACAGGTTCAATGTTTTAGCAAATCATGAAGATTTCACCAACACAAAAACAAAAGATAATTACTATGCCTGTGGCAACTTTTGAGAATCTGGATGTCAAAGAGTCTAGACACTCCACAACAATTAAATGCACATATTTCTCACAAGCATGTCAAGTACTGTATATCTGTACAACATGTCTAAGTATTGGAAAATCCAAATTATAAAGGGGCACACCTGTATCTCTTTACAAAACCATTCAGTGGTGTTGGCTTACAGATTAGCTCTCTCTTGCAGTCCGTAAGAGAACAGAAGATTCAGAATTGAAGATGCAGAAGGTACTTCAGTATCAACAGCAGAAGAGCAGAAAGAAAGGCACATCAAAGGAAACTGGAGGCTGTTAGGATCAAAGTGTATCATACAAGGCAAGCATCTATCATTAGCTGTTAAGTAATCAAAGTATCTGATATGAGAGAGAAGAATGTGCACAGGGGAAAGGACATGCAGGGAAAAGGCAGAGAGACTGAGACTCGCTCCACTTAACTGAAACTGCTGGTGTTAATCTAACAAAACCATCCATACACAAACTGACCGGAACATCCCAGTTTTTCTGGCAACTGATCACAGTCAAGACATGAAGCATTGGTAAAAATGTGCATGATCCTACCATTGGACAAGTCACTGCAGCCTGGGAGGTCCTGGCACTAGCAATTCTCAGCTTACCAGCAATGTTTTTAGACCTACTCCACTGGCACTCCCATTTTGGTATTTTGTTTTTACCCAAGAAGAAAAGACATCTTGGCAGGTCCAAAACTGGAAACAGAATTGCACTCAATGCCACTGAATTCCAATGAAGAGCTAGCAGTTGAAAAAAACTCATATCATTGATACGTACGAACAGCCCCCATCCCGCACCCTCATGGGTTTAAAACTGATGCAAACCATACATGGCTCCAGAAATTACTTTCTCCTATGCAATATATGAGAAGACTGAAAAAATTAGGTATCAGGGAAATGATCTCTGCAAAAAAGACAGTTACTGAAACCCAGGAGTGCACTTAGTCCCATCAAGAAGACAAGAAAAATTTAGAAAAGAACGTGAAAGCAGTGACACTGTTGGTAAAGTCAACACAGACTATCCATCTGATTTTGGCCACATTGTTGAGAGGAATTCCCAGCAGAGGGAACAGACTATTCCTCTTCTCAGATACACAGCATGCCAGGTGGTGAGATTCATGTGTACGCTCTGAAAGTTAAAAATTCTCCCATCTCAAATACCTCAGCATACATGCATACACAGAATGAAATGAATGTGCTGACAATAAAAGAAAACTGTCCAGACCTAATAACTACAATAAGGCTAAATTCTGTACATTCTTTTCACATTTGCATGATGCTTTTTGGTTTAGAGTAATATATGCCATTCAACTTCTTTCCAAAAATATTCTTTCCATTTTATACAGGTTTAAAAAAAAAAATGCAACAGAAAATGCATTTTCCAAGACTTACTTAAAAAAAAAAAAAGGTATGAATTGGAAAGCCAGTCTTCCATACACTACAAGGTGAGTAAAAAAACTGCCTGGGCTGTCAGACTCAATGGGTAATGGTCAACTGTTCACAATAACTGGTGCCCAGGTGGGAGGGTTTGATTTGGGGCTAACATTGTAGCCTCTTCATCAACACCCAGAACCATGAAACAGAAAGCCCTCTAGCAAATTTACAGACTGCCCCAAGCTACAGAGAGCAGCTGACATGCCAGAGGGTAGGAATGCCTTTCAGAGGAAATTCAACAGGCTGGAGAAATGGGCTGCCAACCCCCCTGCAGTTCAACAAAGGCAAACTCAAAGACTGGAACGGACAGACCCCAGGCAACAGTACTGGCTAGGGACTGCCTGCCTGGGGAGCCACGCTGCAGAAATGGGCATGGGGTCCCGATGCACAAGAAGGGCATGAGTCAGCAGTGTGCCCCTGCAGCAACGAAGGGAAATCAAATACTGGGCTGCATTAACAAGAGCACAGCTAGCCCTCTACTCAACACTGGTTGAGGCTGAATCCAGAATACAATGCCCCATTTTGGGCTCCCAACAGCGAGACTCCCAACAGCAGAGATCAACAAACTGCGGAGTCCAGCAATGGGGTCACTCAGACGGTTACGAGACTGGAGCGCAAGACATGCAAGCAGAAACTGAGAGCTGGATTTGTTCAGTCTAGAAAACAGAAGAGTAAGGGGGCATCAATATCAGTCTTACGCTACCTAGACAGAAGGGGAATCTTAGAAGACAAAAGAATATTCCTCTCAGAGACACACAACAAGAAGAGAAGAAGCAACAGTCACAAGATGCAGCAAAGGATATTCCAATAAAACATAAGGAAAATAGTTTTAAACGAAGAGTGATTAAGCACTGGAGCACTGCCCAGAGAGGCTGCAGGTTCTCCATCCTTTTGAGGACTTTCAAATTTTGCTTAAGTCCCAGCCTGATATAACAATGAAGTTAGTCCTGCAATTAGGAGGAGATTGAATCCAATGACTTCCAGAGGTCCTCTCTACCCTGAATTTTGCTATGAATCTGATTCTCTACATAAGTTGACAAGGTTCCAGTTCTACAACACTATTTAGGAAATCAGAACTAAAATAAAAATTGATGATACAAGCTGTACATCCAGATAAAACAGAAGTCCAGATGCTTACAAACCAGAAAATCTACTACGGAAGTTGAAATAAATTAGTCAAATCATCTAAACTTATTTGTAAAATATACAGAAGACTCAATAGTGCATCAAGATAACCTAAATATTAAACATTGTGCAAAACAATATAAACAGTCACTAGCAACAGACATTTGCATGAATCAAACCTCCCAAGAAACTCTCAGGTATTTTTAGGACATTATAATGAAACCACAGCACATTCACTTAAATTGCTGGTGGTGATATGCTCAAATCAGACAACAAAGCAGAAGCTAACAATTACCACGCTATCCCAGGATTCTAAACAATCCACATTTAAACTCCCTACTATGTATCAAGACTTCCTGTGTAATCCTGGTAGTCATTTAATCCTCCTGGTTACATCTAGACTTACTTTTTGGATACATATCTTTTCATCCAGATGAGCATCTGCTTGGAGTTAATTACAATACACCCACCTATTTGGACCGTGTAACAAAGTTTCTCTTGCCTGGAAACCAGGATGTGGGGGAAGAGTTGTTCTCATCCCAAGTTTCACCCCAAAATGGACAGGGCAAGAATGTACATGCAGCTGGGTCTGTGAACTAAGAAACAATTCCTAGCCACAGAAATACAGGTATAATCTCCACTCGCAAAGTAAGGACAGAGCTGCATTTTCCAGCTCAGAAGAACACTCAGAAAACAAATACAATGAAAGATGCTGAGGTGTTGAAAGAAACTGAATACTGTGTGTTCAGTCTGTGCACTGGTAAGCAATCACTTGAAAATAAACCTGAAATTTGTACATTAAATAACCAGTGTGATCTCACTAATTATTCATTCTGTAACTAATAAGCTGCAATATGAAACTGACCTTTCAGAAAATAATCTTACCTCATTTCTCTCATCTACATCCCTGCATTTCTCAAGAAGCGCTTTCAGAGCAGGAACATTTCCTTCTTCTACGTAGGTCAACAGACTCTGAGTCATCAGACTTGCCATCTTCGCACCGTATTTAAAATGCTTCTATAACAAAGCTTATCTGTATTTCAGGAAAGGAAAAAAAAAAAGCAAATCATAAGTAAAAGCTATGGGAGTTAACTTTGACATTAGAAAGCATGAATTGTACATGCCAGTAAGTTATTGGTTGGGTACAAATACCTACCCTTCTCCTCAACAAAATGCTGTGGAGGCATATGCATTGAAATGTACTACATTTCAATGAAAAGTCAATTGCTTAGTCTTTCTGGTTCTTAGAAAACTACAGAAATTATTCTAATTTTTAGGTACTGTCTAAATATGTATTTTAAATGGAATGCATAGTAGTCTTTCATTTGTATAATTTTTTCTGCATATATAACATTATAGGAATACCTCTATATGTTACATACTTTATATATGCTAGTTATTTACAATATAACCCTTATCCTTTATGTACCTAAGCAGAACATTGAGACTATTCAGCATTATGAAATACAGTGATAATATCTAAATTGCAGCCATACTGAACTCTGAGAGACACCATTTATTAAATCAGTTATCACCGACTTTATCCAGACATGCCTGCATGTGATGGCACGTTGTTAACTTGCCAGTCAAACTTAACATAGCTTCTGTTGACTGACTGTATGTTTCTAACCTCTAATACGTAAGACAGGAAAGGTTTTTCTTGGTTAAGGCAGACCATTAAGAACCATTTCAGACTTCCTAAAAGGCTGTGGGCTAGTAAGTTCAGAGAACCAGTAGTATTACTGCACCAAATTTATACGCATACAGCTCCAGAAGCTGAATTATTCACTGCACCTAAATTAAGTTTCACTGGATGCAGAACAAGTCATGGGGTTAAATGCAAGATTCCATCCACCCCCACCCACCACCTTTCTCCTCACCAGCAGATGACATGATTGTTCTCTCTCTGGGTTTTTCTTGCACGATAGTGGTGTACCAACAGGGTTAAAACTCAGGCTTAGTGTTAGCTAAAGCCTACTGGTTAGGCTATTCTCTACCAGGCAGAAGCCAAAGACCAGTGGCTTTCCCAGGCAAATGTTCTCAATTTTTTTCTCACATAAAGGCAGCCAGTTAATTTTTCTGCACTCCCAACTGAAGTGGAACATTAGCCAAAAAGAGACAAGAGGAAGCCAGCAGGAACGTCACTACACTTTGTGCAAGGAAGTTAATTTAGAGATTTATATCAGACAATCCAGCCCTGCTATTAAATTGCTTAGGCAGACTGTAACAGTAACACACCATCCTTTCTCCTTTAGCAAGTAAGTATATATAGACGAACACCCTGTTGTCAGGATGTTAGACACAATCTGAGCTCTCCTGTAGCACCACAGGCATCAGATGACCCACATACAAAAATGCTTTGTTCATAAAAATGTCAGCAAAGAAGCCAACACGCCCAGTTCAGTTAAGATGACAGCAGCTCTGGGTACATGTAGAAGAACTTAAGCATACACAAATATCTAGTGACAAAAGAAACTATAAGCTACATACATTATAGGTATGCAAGCAGAAGAACGCAAGAAGAAGAAGAGAGGAAAAGGAGGGACTGTGATTCCCACTGTCACATTTGGGCTTAAAATCCAGGTTGCAGTTTAAGGGACAAATTCCAAAGAGGTTTTAGGCATCTAACTCTCCATAGTCCAAATGGCCACATACCATGTAAACATACACAAATCAAATTGTGTCATTCAGACATTATTTAAAACCAAAACCTAAGATCAGTTAAAAAAACCCTTAGATTTGACATACAAAGCACAGCAACAGTTTTACTAGGCATGGCACAAATAGCCAGTCTCTCCCACAAGTAAGTTAGAAATAAACTAAGAACACAAAAGGTCTGTCATGTTTACCATACAGTTAAAGTACCATTGTGCAAAGTGGGGTGAGCAGTGGTGTCATATAATTGTCTTCATTTAGGAGGAAGAGCTAAATGAGAGGTTGCAAACTTAAAAAAAAAACTAAACCACACCAAAAATGAAAGGTTGAAAAGAAACAGTGATTGTAGTGACTCAGTGCCCAGACACAGGCTCCTGCTGCCATTTCAGATACAAAAATACCAGAAAAGTCACCATCTTGCCTGGCATCCAGCTGCCAGTCCAGACCAGCCACCTCCCTTATGGCCTGCGCCAGTATCTTACAGCCCTATGCAGATGTCTTGGATATTCTCAGGCACCTAAAATGATGTTAGATATTCACATGCAGGCACCTAAATTCCTCCCATCATTTTTTACAGATTTTGACAGAAATTCATGAAACATGACTTGCCGCTAGCTCCACTGCTACCACAGACATTTTCTGATTTCCCTGTGCAGGGTCGCAGCTTCTCTCCTGTAGCTTTATCTTAAATCCCCAAACTATCTTCCATACCAAATGCCAAATTGAAAACTATATTAAAAATCCTCAGCAAAACATGACTACAATGTCTCCCAAGTGAATTAAACTCTGCAGTTGCTATCAAAATTTCACCAATCAATTCTTAGCTAGTGTGAAAAGGAAAAAAGTATTCAGCATTGCTTCCTCCTCAAAGTAAGATTCTTCCCTTGATGTTCCCTACTGTTGTATTTCAAAAAGGCAAAGGCAGCCCTGCTGCGCTGTAGATAAGTATCCTGCTTCAGAAATCATTACTTGAACTCCCAGGTATCGAGACAGCACAGCTTCTGCCTTAATGTAGATCTGAATCCTTGCAGGCAACTTAAACCTTTGACTAACAGCAAAATACCTGACGCTAAAGAATGCATCCAGAGCTGCATTTACAAACCCCATGTTAATATTACTTTTTTAAAATGAAAAAAGCTTTGTAGGGGTGAACTATTTGTCACCTACACTACACTGTTACATAATATCCCCTTCTTAGAATTAATAATGGTCTATTTTATAAAAACAAAACCAAGTATCGTAATTATGAATTTTATATCCTCATGCTTTCATTTGCCACTTTTCAGGCAAGCTTCTTAGAGCATCCAAAAGATTAAGATCACTGGAGGGCTTTAGGAAAGCACTGTTTAGGGAGTCAGCAACAGAAATTTCGATTTAAAATTCAACCTGAATTCACCAGGCTAATCTATTTATAAGTATTCTTCTCATCCTTAAACAAACCCACAAAAAAAACCAGTAAACATGTCTGAAATTAGGCTGAAGTTCATTCATGATATTTTCACTCATGACAGCAACTTAATATAAACTGAGCACAACCACAGTGCATCTTTTTATTAAACAAGACTTATGTTATTATGTTATGAAAATTAAGCACTGTACTCAAAGTCCATGCGGGTGCTGGACACTAAGGTGTGATTTCTTCCAATGCTTAAGATTTCTTTTAAATTATCACAAATGCATTGAAGCAAGACTCTGAAGTACAGTCTTGAGCTAGATAAGTAACTCTATTCTGGCCGCTCCAATGGCAAAAGCTCCTGAAATATATATTCATACACTTTTCAAAACAAACAAGCCTAGAACAAAAAAAACCCTCAATGGCTCATCCTTTACCAAAAAAAAGGAGAACAACTTAATCCCTGCCTAATTTCATAAATCTAGTGCAAAACTAGTACCATTCAAGAATATCCAATACATATATGGTCCTCAATTGCTCAATTAACAGTATTTACTTTGTTCTTTGACACAGCAGAAGTATTTTCACCATCTGTAACAACACCAGGAGCCCATTTGGAAGTTGATCCCCTTTCAACAAGGATTAATGCTGTTACTTTTTCTCCCACCAAAGCAAGCCAATTCCCAGCCCACGAACCAGCTCTTCATTCACAATCCAAACTTCCAAGCTTAGAAATCTCACAATGCCCTTGGGCTGCAAATCCTGATATTTTATAAGACTAACAACGCATCAAGAAGGATGAAAAGATATATTAAGAGCACAAATGCTCAGGTGAAGGCAACGTTTGCACAAGGATTAACCTGTTTTTTAAGGCGCTCACATCCTAGCTGAAGCAGATGTTATCACTGTTTTGGAAAGACGGCAAAAATTTGCTGATTTACAAAAATTTAGTTTCTCTCAACTGCACCAATACTGACTGCAGAGATGCTGATAACTCAAATCTGCAAATATTTAATGTACCCTCAGAATCTCATACAGTTTCTAACTAGATTAAAAAAATATCACTACACACAAAATTTTCCAAATATCACCATCTTTTTCATCATTCTCCCCCATTTTTTTATCATTCTCTCCCATTTTTTTTAATTCTGTGAGCTGTGATCATTTATGAATAAATATCAAAATTGGTCAACAAACACTAGTGTTATTGAGAATACTTCCTTTTCTCGTTTTGTTTTCAATAGGTAAAGATCATAGTGACTTACATAAAATTCATACTTTTCATCATACGATGAAAAAAAATTGTCACCTTCTTATTAACATGTTTCCTTCTATTTCCAGGTACAAAAGCTACCTTCCCAACATGCAATACTGTGGTAGATCTTTCAGTTAACAGTAAAAGGAAATAATTACAGTGCTGCTGAAATCTGGGCATGTACTAATCAGATACAGAAACATGCAGTACTGTGCCCTTAAGAACTGGAAATGCCATCCTTCCAAATTAAAATTTAAAGAACCGTGGAATACAGATGAATTGTACATATAAAATTTGTTACAAAAGACTAACATAAGTCAATTTCATATTCTCACACATTTTTATACTTTATGATGGCATGAAAAATGAAAAACAAATTGGAACATCACCTTTACTCATGCTGCAGAGAATCTTGCTGACACAAGTATTACCCACCCCTTATGACACCTTATTGTAATTACTTGCTAAATAGACATACTTCATAAACATTAAGAGATCACAAGTTGGGCATCACATGAAGCAGTAAATATTTTTAACTATTCTTTCTACAGGAACTGAGTTAACCAAGATTCTGTTTAAAGAACAAATTTTCAAAACAGTTGAAGCAAGCCTCTAAAATATTGATTTCTGGTATTCAGAGGCAGAAAGAAATAACAAATCTAAGCTTTCATAAGTGGTCTACCCCCACATCTCTTCTCCAACACCTAAAGTTCCAGTATGACTAATGACTTCATGCTGATTTTCAGCTTTTCCTTATTTATCTGGGAACATTTATTCTACTTCTCTTAGCCACACTCCTGTTAACCAGATGAGAAACATTTTAATAGACTACCTTATTTTTTCATTACTTTATATCAAAGAACAAATAGTATAACTAAAAAACATTAAAAGACACAAAAGGATAACTAAGATAGAGACACAGACATTATTATTTTGAAACTTGTAACAAACAGAACTAAAAAGTTTACACAAAAAGAGATCCCTATGGTTGTAACCATTATTACAGTACACTGTAAGAATTAGGGAAAACTGGAGATACGCAAGTCATTCTTTTCCATCTTAGGCACTCAAGACGACAGCCATTTCCAAATTTTGTAGTGAGGGGATTTTTATTTTTTTTAAATAAAACAACTGAGACTAGAGATTACATCCAAAATACCAGAAAGATGCAAACACTTATTTAAACAAAAAGTCATCATTGTCATCTGATAGCAACTATCAGATATGTCTACGTTCTACCCTGGTTAAAAAGATCAGTTAAAAGAAAGGTTTTGTGAAGTAACTGGCAGTGAGATTTATCAGAGAAAGTAGTCTACCTTTAAGACTGAATTTAAGTGTGGTCAATGAACAAAAAAGTATTGCTAAGCACATCTGAATTCCAAGAGAAAATTCCACTCCTATAAAAATACAAAACAATCCTACAAAATACTATTTCAGGTATCAAATACTTTAAATGAAAGAAAGTAAACAAAACCAGGTATCACCATTAAGCTTTTTAAAAAAATCACACCAACCAATATAAATCAATTCTGTCAAAACCTGTACGAAACACACAAAAGTTCATTGAGAAAGTCTACAATATCATCTTACGCTATCTCATAAAGCCAAGGCATTTCTCTGTATCATAAGATCAAGGGTTTGTTAGTCACAGCCACAAGATCTATGACAAAATCTAACTTTGGAAGTATTTTCACTTAAGGAAAAAGTCAGTTGTGATGATGATTTCTTTGTTAAAAAGATTTTAAAACTAATATGGCCATGTTTCAGAAGCTGTGGTCACAGAGGACTTCAGGTAGATTTGAATTTCTTGGTAACTGAGTTACTTTAAATAACCACCACTGCAGAAAAAAGAACAAATGTCTAGTCAATAGACAAACACATGGGTTTTCTTATGCATTCTGACGTGATAAAAAAACTCCTTTAAATCCTTCCATTTCTTTATTACTTGACAAGGGGGTGGAGGGAGTGTCAGATAATTACTTTCATGATTCAAACACTTTTCCAGCAAAAAACATATTACTCCAGCATGAATCCTTTGTCAAAAGTTACAGATGGGAATGCACTCACCCCAACGAATTTTTCAGCATATACGAGAAGTAACAAAGCCCCGTCCTTAAGGGATTTTGCTATTCAAGCTCAACTTCTTCAGTGGTGCCCAGTGACAGGGCCAGAGGCAAAGGGCACAAACTGGAGCACAGGAGGTGCCGTCGGAACATCAGGAAACACGTTGTTACTGTGAGAGCGACCCAGCGCTGGCACAGGTTGCCCAGGGAGACTGTGGAGTCTCCATCCTTGGAGATGCACAAAAGCCGCCCGGACGCGGTCCTGAGCAGCCAGCTGCGGGCGGCCCTGCTTGAGCAGGGGTCTGGACCAGATGACCCCGAGCTCCCTCCCAACCTCAACCGTTCCGCGATTCTTCACCTCGGAAATCAGACGCCACACTCTCCTGACGGGTCGAGCTCTTATCTCTCTTTCCGAGTCAAGCAAAGGAGAGAAAAACGGTACAGGCGGCTCCCCCACCCCCGGGGCGGAGCTGACAGCGACACCCGGCCGTGCCCGCGGCAGCCCACGGGCCGTTTTATCTCCTGTACGATGTCCCCGCCGACCACAAAGAGGGCCCCGGCCGCCCGTCGCACACAGCGCTGCCGGAGCCCCAGGGGCTGGCCAGGGCGGAGCGGCCCGGGCGCCGCCGCTGCTCCCGGCCCCGCGGCCCTCCGGCCCGGTCCGGGGCGGGAGGGGACCAGCCCCGCCAGCCTACCGCGACCGTTAGTCCCCCTCCCCAGCGAGCCCCCTGCGGCCCCGCCGCTGCCGGGGGGCGGCGGGAAGCTCCGGGCGCGACGGCGAGGAGGGGCCCCGCGACGCCCTTTGTTTGTCAGCCGGGAGCGCCCCCTCCCCCGCGCCCTTCCCCTGCCCTTCCGCGCCCGGCCCGCGCTCTCCCCGCTCCCCGCCTTCCTCTCGCCACTCACCCCACGGCTGGCGGGACTCGGCCCCTGCGGGCGGCTCCCCGCGCCCAGCCGGAGACTGACAGGGAGGCAGCGGCCCCGAGCGCTCCTCACTCCCCACCACCGGCGGCCGCCATCTTACCTCCCTCTGCCCTCCTCCTCCCCGCCCCTTCACCGGGCTGGTCACGTGGGCTGCGGGGCGGCACCGCCCGCCGCCACCGCCCGGCGCCGCGGCCTGGGGAGCGGCGGACCGCGGGCGGCGGGAGCCGCGCCTCGACCAGCCCGCGGGACGGGCGGCCTAATAACCCTGTACCGGCAGCTAATAACGGGGACCCAAAACAAAAAGCCTGCCCGGGAGCCCCGACCGGCAGGGAGTCACCGCGCTCCGCGGCGTCCTCACCGGCCGAGCGGTAGCGGCTGACGGGGCTCGGGCTGAGCCCGGCTCCGCTCCCCCCAGGCTGGGTAGCCCTGGGAGAGCTGGAGCACAGTGACCGCCTTAGCATTCACCCCGGGGCTGCTCTCCGAAAGAAAAGGGATTACAAAAAAAAATAAAAAACTGTTAACAATTGCCATCTGATGGATGAGCCGAGGAAAGCGTGGTTTTCAAACGGAAGGTGAGGACTGCCGTTGGTAGATACGGGAGAGGAAAAAAAACCCTCACCACACCACAAACTTTGAGATTCACCAGCTTCTCCCAGACCTCCCCGACAGCCCAGGTGCCCGAGCAGCTTTGCGGGTATTTTGAAAACCCACCTCACGGCCTGGGCCGGGGTGTGAGTGGCTGTGGCCTTCTGACACCATTTCCAGCGCGTTTTACAGTTCTTCAGTCTGTACTTTCTGTGATGATAAAACGCAGCCCATGACTGTAAAAGGTCACTTCCATCTTCAGCCTAGTCCAAATCCATGATAACAGATGCATCTGCATTTAATTCATTTGGACAACTGGATGAGATGATCTCCAATGACTACAACTATAACACCTCCCCAAGAGATGACGGAACCTTGCTTAAACCTGGGATGGCAACAAAGGGTGGCAACGAACCAGCAAGGGAAAGGAGTATGGCCTCCATATTCCTGCTTATCTGTAAGGTTACTGAGTCCCAAGGGTCAAAGCACTGACTTAAAATCTTTACAACACCGAGATCTTCCATCTCTCTCAAGAGCCATCACTGTTAGCTTCTTGAAGAAACATCTGGCAGCGCTTCCTGTATATCCCAAATAATTATCACTCACCAGAAGGTAAATACTTATAACCAGGAAGTGGGCTACAAGTGCTTTTGCTCACTTTTTTAAGCATGGTTTCTCCTATTACCTTAAGAAATCCTTCACACCCAGATTAAATAAACAATTTCCTTACACTCACAGAAGTTGATAATACAAGGCAAAAGAGCAAGCTTTGAAAATCAAAAGCTAAATCCACTTAGATCTTGCACCAAAACACTGATTCAGCTGAAAAAAAAACAAGAGGAAGTAAGGACATAAAGGACATTCTTCTTATTTACACAATAGAAGTGCAATGTGAACAGATGGAGGATGAATGAATCCCTGCAGTTACTGCTGGGCTGAAACATGCTCACTCTGTGCTACCTGAATGTATACACAGGGGCCACTGCTAAAGGATGAGCAGTCCTGATGTTTCAAGCATCCATATAATCTTATGTACGCAAGAGAAATAACAGTCTGACAATGGATTTTCAAACATTTTCAAAATATTACTCTTTTTTCAGAGTTTATACTAAAATGTACATTAATCTCTCACTTCATGATCTCCTCATCACCCAAATCCTTATTCCACTACCATAGTGTTTCCACCCATCAGGTGTTAGCTGTCTTCTCACCCTGCAGCTACAAATTTATCAGGCAGAGCCAGTAGCTCCTTCCCTCCTGTGTACAAAGGAACTGTACACACACCAGGAATACACAGGCAGGGAAGGCAGAGTTTTCTGTATGGTTCTTCACCTTCTTCCCCTTTTGCTACAGATCGGTCCAACTCCTGACATCCTTGTGCTCTTCTACTTGTACCCTACGCCTACATTAGGAACAACACTTTCCCACCAGTGATTAATGCACATAGGCAATGAAACACGGTTCCACTGAAGGGTTGAATAATAGATTTGTGATTTCACACAAAGCAGTCCACTTCTCATCAAACACTTTTAAAAATAATCTCTTAACCGTTGTCCCCCAAAACTTTTGTCATATTATTAATATAGTTTAAGTGACACTTAACTCTGAGCAAAAATTTTCCAGAGTCTGTCTAGAAATACTTGATTTTTATGATGCTTTTTAAAAAGGTAATACATGTTGATGTTTGTAAACTGCTGCATTAGAGCATATAATCTGACAAAATAAAAAATTTCTTCCAAGCAATTTTCTCTTTCCAGCTTTTCCATCTCCCACAGGGTTTCACAGAATCACAGAATGGTTGAAGTTAGAAGGGACCTCTGGAGGTCCCTTCTTTACATCAAGGGCACATTGCTGGCTCATGTTCAACTTGGTGACCACCAGAACCCCTGCGTCCTTCTCTGCAAAGCTGCCTTCCAGCTGGGTTGACCCTTGTTGACCCTCATGAGGTTCCCATCAGCCTATTTCTCCAGCCTGTTGACGTCCCTCTGGGTACCCTCATGACCCTCTGACATTCCCAGTTTGGTGTCATCTGCACACTTGCTGAGGGTATACTCTGCCCCATCATCCAGATCATTAACAAACATGTCAAAGAGGATCAGACCCAGTATCAACCCCTGGGGTACACAGCTATAGTTACTGGCCTCCAGCTTCACTTCGTGCCAGTGATCACCATCCTCTGGTGCTGGCCGTTCAGCCAGTTTTCAATCCGCCTCACTGTCAGCTCATCCAGCCCATACATCAACAGGTTCTCTATGAGGATCTTACAGGTTGCAGTGTCAAAAGCCTTACTGAAGTCCAGGCAGACAATATCCACTGCTCTCCCCTCGTCTACAGAGACAGTCATTTCATCATAGAAGTTTATCAAGTTGGTCAAGCATGACTTCCCCTTGGTGAATCCATGTTGACTACTTCCAATCACCTTCTTGTCCTTCAAGTGCTTGGAAATTGTCCCCAAGATTAATTGATATTCAATGCTCCAAAACAGTGGATAAAATTTAGCAAGACTCACAAAAAGACAGCCAAATGAAAAAACATTAAGTGCATTTTTCAAGTAATTCTTATCCTTTTTGTTTAGCCTCCCTCATAATAGATGTATGATTTTTAATCTTTTAATTTTTAAACAACTGGACTGTCGCAGTAACCAAGCTTGCCTCAGGCACAAAATTGCCCCAATATTTCAGATTTCAACATCTACCCAGTAAAGATATAAATTAAAAGTTATTGTTGTGCTTTAATTATTAAGCAGCTTATTATTCTAATTACCATAGTACTTAAAACTGGTTTTTTTCCTTCCTCCCATTTCCTCAACTTTAATTTATCAAAATCATGGCCATGTAACATGCATATTTTTGCCACCTGACAAAAGCATTAATATGGGAAGAGGCTGTTATGGGGTAGAGTACATGGGCAGCCATGTTACTCATGGTGTAACAACCTAAATGGTAAAGTAGGCAATGGAGGGCAAACCAGAAGGATTTGATACAAAGACCACCATATTTCAAACAAAAGGAAAGCTGGCATGGAATTCTCCCCCATGAAATAAGTTATTAATTATCAGTCAAGTAATTTAGGTATCCCATCAGGAAATCACTGGGAAAACATTGCTTTAAGCATGTGTATTACACGAGTGTTTTGTTTTTTATCTCATGCTTGATTTATATTTGAATGTTTTTCTTGTGACAGTAGAATAACTAGAATAAAAGTGCGGAGAGTCCTTTTACTGTCATAGTTTAGTTTGTAAAGATAATGAGTAACCCCCACAGAGAAATAACTCTCTTACTACTATAAATGGCCATCCTAGGAAGATCTGTAAGATGAACTGGTAAACTGTGCTGAGGGTACAGGTCTCCAACTCTAATGTAGTAAGTAGGTTGAAGACATCTTCCCCTAGAACTATTTCTGTATTCTATGCTGAAACATCCTGCATGTTATCAGGAAGTTACTCACATGGAATTAAGTTAATTATAGGCACAGGAAAATATCTGCTGGCTCTGGGATGTTCTTAATCAGGACTCTTTCTATTCAGTACCTTGAAAGAGCAGAGTTAAAAATTTCCATCATATGAATAATCATATTCACCAACAAGTCTTAGCATCCTAAAGTAGTAGCAGAAAGCTGTGTTTTATCTCAATCTGTTCAAATGAGCTTTTCACTAAACAGAGTAGTAAATGTTTAGTTCATGAAGATACTTTTCATACTCCTGACCAACTCCATTGTGAATGCATATTTGAGAAGGCAATTTCCACTGCAGTCTCTAATTTCTGGTTGAAATGTCAGAAATCACCAGAGCTTCTAAAATTGCATCTGTAAGTCCTTTGTGTTGAAATGGCAAGTATTTTCATCTCCCACAACACAGCTTGCTAAAAAAGAATTCTAAACACACAAGGCTTAAAAATATCATTACTATGGTAGGGCCTTCCAAGAGACCAACACACATTCCAGTATTCCTCTAGGGTGAGACCACTTGCAGAAACAGATCTTTGTGAGGATGTCTTCACAAACTTACATTGGCTTTACAAGGTTTGTACTGAAGCAGAATTAATACCTGATCAAGAGAAGAGAGAACCAAGATTCAGTACGAGACAGGAAGTGATGGAAACAGCCCTTATTTAGTAGTGACATGTAATATCCCTTCTTTTCTGTAACAACCTAAACACACATGGTGAAGAACCTGTAGGTCAAGGAGTCTCAGCCTGCTTTAACGTACTGTCACCAGCCAACAGAAACTATCACAGTGGAGTGAGTCCTAGTAGTCCAGTTTCAAAAAGCAAAAAAATGCACATGCATGGTACACATTTAGTCCTGCTCCTTTGGAATCATCAATTAAAGCAGCAGCTTGTTCAAAACACTGATTTTGATTTGTTAGTTATGAGGTTTTCATTTCTCAAGCTAAAAATAGCTGAGTTGTCATATTCAGAAGCAGTGCACATGAGGCAACAATATGCTTTGAGACGGAGAGTTTAAAGTTGTGTAATTACCTTTCCCAAGTAACAAGAGGCTAAACTTGAAATTCTATTTACCAGCGCTACTGGAAAACAATTATATACATATATTTTTATGTAAACTCTAGAAAACAAATGAAATGAAAGCAATTTTGAAGTAGAACAGTCCAAGTAACAGTGTAAATGCATGCATTGTAATGTTTAGTAATCTAAAAGGAGAAACTGCATTAAAATAATTTTGTTCTTTAGCACTCACAGACACCAAAGAATTTAGAAAAAGTTCACTTTTTTTAAACTACAGTTTAATCAGATTTAAAGACACAAATTAGAAAAAAACATTTATAGGCAAGTTAAAAACACCTTTAAAACATAACAGCATGCTTCTGCAGCACTGCTGAGACAAATTAGAAATAAGTAATTATTAAAATATCACAATCACAGTGTAACTAACAGTGGTATTTTAATTTTACCATACACCAACACTTAGTTTATGGATCTGTTGAAAAATAACACTTTTTAAAAAATATATATTTTGGAATAATAAAAATGAAATTCACCAACAATGCATTATAATCTGAACCAGGAAAGGCAAATTTAGGAATACTGTAGCTATCCACTTTTAGGGGTGTTTTCTCACCTTAACATATGGGTAGTTGGAGGCATAACTACTTCTGCATTGAGGTAAAACTATTCCCTTGAATGTGTAACCAAGGCAGGAAACAACAAAGTTCCATATTTTTAATTCTTAAATTGAATAACTTATTACAACATCTTTGAATAATGCTATATTTACCCATCTTACACTATTTTTTGTTCAATACATTTTGAATGTTCTCTTCTAACTGATCTAGAACACATCTGAGGTCTGGGATTTAAGAATAACTACCTAATTATTATTGTATCATTTTGACACCTTTGTCACAGTAAGACACATCAGAAGATTCTTCATAGAAATAGTCAACACCACTGGACAAAAGAAGGTACAAAGAAAAGATGTAGAGAACTGATAAACACATAGAAAGGCAAAATATGCATAGGCAAATACTCTTAACTTATTGTGACAAAAGATTGTTGCACCTTTAATATGTGGTGTTGCACTATTCTGATTACCAGTGTCTAGGCACCCTGTTTCTCTATTTTTTGTTTCAGATTACATCGTCACCATTTGGAAGCCTAATCCAACTACAGCATGGGCCACAGCTATCTGTTCATAAGACATATTGTAGTGAAACCTAAATGAAAATCCAGCTTGGGGTAGTTCTTCCTCAGAGAACAAAAGGAAGGAAGAAGATTGTGCAGAGGTCTCTTTTGCCAAGAGGTTAGTTTGGAATAAGGTGCTGGACTGAGTCACTATTAATACAAAAAGTTTCCTCCAAAAGTGGCCCTAACTCAGATTTCAGTCATATATCTGAAGTCAAATTTTGTCTTCGTAGCCTGCAGCAGAATATCCTGTAAGGGTTGGTGTTGCAAACAGAGTGAAAGAAGCCCTTTACTTTCTACTTAAAGCGTAGCCAGCGGATTCTATTTTCACTTTAGGAAGCAGAAAGCTTATACTCTGAGAATGGAGCTCAGCAGCCTTCAGCAGATGTAGTGTACAACTGGAAGGCTCAACACTACCTCATGTAAATATTGATATGGCCTATTTTAGGTATATTTATGCACACTATATGTAACTACAGTTTGCCAATTCATGAAGTTTACACAGTGTTTGTATGGATATGCACATGGATTTAGAAAATCTAAAAACATCTAAAATCAAAACCAGGCCTAAGTCACTGGACACACAGCTAATGCACAGATGATGATGAAGTGGCAAAATTTGCCTTTTTTTTATACCTAAAGTGAGCAAAATTATGTTTTAAATATTTAACGGGATGAAAATTAATAAGTTGATGGTTAGGTTTTGTAAAAAAACATAAGCAGCTCACCTGAAAACAAGTTTTTAAGAAATTAATTTTTTGCTTTCATTTAGTTTTGACCATAATAAGCAACTGTTGCCGTATTTGCAGTTGTAACCTTGCAGGGTGACTTTGTGGATGCCTGGATTTCATGGTGTTTCCACAATGTCCAGGTTAAGACAGCAAACACATCAAAAATTCAGGCAGATGTACCATAGAGCAGCTGCAGCCTGGGTCACAAGTGAGTAGATCCTCTGTCAAGCTCTGCATGTAGGCTTAGCTCCTCCCAGAAACTCTTGTGGCAAACCCCCCTGGCCACTGACCAGAGACTTCTTCACAGCCAGTGTTTCCACCATGACTATGAACAAGATCAACAGTGCAAACTAGCTTAGATCCAGACAGCTCTGGTAATCCAGTGGGAGTAGGCTCAATTCACTAGAGTATCTGCTTAGATACTTATTCAGCATAGCATTTAAATACTTGTTTAACTTAAGTACTTACAGCCAATTGAGTTTTTAACAGGAAATTTGAAAATACTCCCAAGTGCTGTTCAGAGTATTACTGGACCCAAATAAATGCCTAAAGGCTAATCACGTAGTGAAATGGTGTGATGAATCAGCACAGAACCGATGTGTATTTTTCGTATGTAGAGTCTGCACCATACTAAACCCCTTAAATTTATTTCCATCTGTTTTTATAACGCCGATCACTTTTCAACATAAATGGCAATTTATTGAAAATGAAAAATTCTCAAACCTGATTTCAGAATTCAATTAGAATTATAAAGTGAAAGACTTAAGGATAAGGGAAATGAAAGCCTAACTTACTGTAACTTGTGCTTTTAAATTCCTTCATCATTCAAGGCCAACTTATAAAGCTGAGCATGTGAAAGTTTACATGTAAGTAACAGTGACACATTTGCAGGCAAACATGAAGACACATTTGACCATGTATTTAAACAAATCTGTTGACGATTTGTTTGCAAAGCTTCTGAGAGAAAGCTCCAGACTCTGTTAAAATTACTTTTGATATGAATTTGACAGGAGGTAAAGATCTCATAAAGGTCTCCTCTGCATCAGAGGACATTTTACCACTAACCAAATCACTGCCATCAGAAGAGGCACAACTGCCTAGTGTGCATCCTGTCATACAAGCATAGTATTTATATTTATATTACTTATTCCCATAGGGGAAACAGAACAAGTTATTTAAGTGTAAAATTCTTCTAATAAATGATATACTATACTGGTAAAACTCATACCACAAGTCAGCGTAGAGCAGGGAATATACAAAGATTTTTTCGTAAAGTCTTCTCACTAAAGTATGATTTGTTATCAAGAGCATATTGAAATGCATACCAATATTTTTACCTGGTAATATATTTTAAAATGTCACCTATTACTGAAATCTTGTCTACATGTCAACTTAAGAAATGGCCATGGAAGAATAAATTTCCTGAATAAGAAGGACATGTCTGTAACTGTAAAGCTAACAAAGCCTTCCCTGTTACAACAGTAGTAGGCACCACTGAAAGTATTATTTAAATGTATAATATACATCTTTCATTAATACAGAATTGTGAAATTTAAAAAAGGTTAAGCAAGCAAATAGTTACTATCAGGGTGACTACATTTACTAACATTAACTCATTAAGTGCCTGAATGAATTGTTCACAATAGACAAATATCTGCAAAGCACCATAAAATTGTGAATGATATGTTATATTTACTTTTCATAGTGTGCTGATCTGCAATACAAAAAACCACTTTTACCTTTTGGATACACATCAGTTAATCAGTGAAAGAATACTTAAAATCATGTTTCCTTCATGCCCAAAATATTTCTAGGAAATGTACTTTCTATTTTTCTCAGCAAGAGCAATAGCAAATCACCACCATCCTTTCAAATTCAGTATTATAAAATGACATGTGTAAAACCTAAAAATTATCTAAAACATCAGGGCTGGCTGCTCTTGACTTTCTGAGTAAATGGATAAAAAGCATCCAGTGCGATAGCAAGGCAGAAAACAAGTAAATCAGAGGGAAAGCAACAACAACAAAACCCCTGTTTGACTAAAATCAGAGTGCTGCCATTAAAACAAAAAAACTCTTTCCATAGTCCCCAAGAGAATTCATTTGCACGAAGAGCAGATTTTGGTTCAAAGTACTTTTATATTCAGCAGTAACATTTAAAGGGTAAATTCTAGGACACTATACTTAAAAATAAATTCTGTGTGGAACTAATTAGTTGTCATAATTTTCTTGTGTTGCTATTATTTAAGGGGTTCAAACCATGAAGAAAACAGTAATTGTATTGCATACAGACACCAGTCACATCCAATTTTGAAACCCGTATCTTGCCACTTGTGCCCAACAACAGCACATACATATTTTCTTAGCTGTTTTAACTTCCCCATATACAAAAGTTCTGAACAAAACCGTACCAGTGAATTCACTGACACTGAAGTACCAGTCTTCGCTATCCTAAACCTGCTTATTTTCTGGGAGTGCTTACAACTGTTTTCATATTTCATAATGAAGAATTAGTAAGCCTCCATCGCACATGTGGGCACACATGCCAAAACAAGAGTACCAGAACATTAATGGGAAAAATGGCACATGAGATGTTATACTGGCATCCAAAAGTGCTTGTTTGGGTAGATACATAGACTGCACCAACAAGATGAATTTAAATTCAACAGCAACAAATGCTGAAAGAATTAACCCTAATTCTACTCACCCATCCAGAAATATGCAATTCTAATTTGTTATTTTACGTGAATGTCCCTTCAAGAACAGAAAGTGGAAAAATATCTTTCCTGATTCTGTATCTAATAAGGATAATCAAACAAAGAAACTAGTGTGCCCTTACTTATAAACAACAGAAAAAAACCATAATGCCATTTCAAAGAGACATATGACAACCACAACCCCATGTAAGCAGAGGTCTACTTGGGTAAACAAGCTAAGGATTTAGAAGTCAGATTATTTTATCTTAAAGATAATACAGCTGTTACTGAAACAACGAACATCCCCGCTCATCTAAACAGACTCATCTACTCTCATTTCATATTTAGTTCCCCCTTTCTAACTGTGTAAATTAGTGCTAACCTACATATATGGAAAAGGTATTTTATCCTCGTGGAGTTTTAGGCAAGGAGCCAAAGGCCAGACACAGAACTATCACAGCAAGGAAACAACTCTGACCTGACTTAGGATCTGGTTCTTTAGAGAGTAAGCCAGAAGTACTGTGACTATTTTTGCATGGTAGTATCCCCAAAGCTGAGGACCATCATTGCACTTCTGGAACTAAGAATATTCACCCCACTAGTGCCAGATATTTGATGAAAAATTTAAGGTTCGAAATATTATGACAAAATTTTTCTCATTCATTTGTAGGTTATTAATCAACAAGCTGCATTATTTTTCTCTGGTAGTATTTTGTGTCATTTTTAAAGCTAAAAAAAATCCATGTGGATAAACAGTTTGTGTTTCCTTAAAAAAATTACAAGAAAATGCAGAATATAAGCAATTAAAATGTAGCCCTTTAACAGCAGTACTCTAGCAGGGACCATCATCACAATAAATGGTCTGGAACAGATATAACCACTGAATTATTCCCTTGACACACTTCCATAATTTTGTAAGCCAGATATTCTGAAGGATTTCTTTCTTTCATTATGTTATCCACAAATATGATGTGAACTTTGCATCTAAAATTCTAATTTAAAGAAAAAGCTTTTCCTCAAATTGATATACTTCTTTGGATAAAGGGCCATCAATTATCAAGCATACAGAAATTGGTTATGATAGTAATTTCATGTTTGACTACCTATGCACTAAAGCTCAAGATAATTTTGCTATTTTATATTGAAAACATCATCAACTAACTACTGTACGCCTGAAAATTCAAAACAACTTTAAGTATTAAAAATAATTTTTTGTAAAACAGTTCTATTCTAGAACAAGTATTTCTGGTATTTAAGGGTAAAAATGCACCTTCATTGAAATCCTGGTGCTTGCACATTGTCTTCTGTGTCCTATGGCTGCCTTTCCTTCTCTAGCTGCAAAGCCCACTTGGCAGTGTTTTATTGTTTTTCGGTACTTTAAAGAAACCTAGATTAGAGCTATCAAGCCCTGGAAAAGATGAACCTTCATGTGTTTCTTTTTTTTTTTTTTTAATCCATTCAGAAGGGCTATGTGTATACTCTTTATCAAAGAAACCTAACTATAATTTGGCATCAGTAATGTTTACAGTTCTGTAATGTACTGTAATAGTTTGAGATACTTTAAGAAAACCCTCCAAATACTGAGATGCTTATTGCAGTTCCCTTTTAAAGATTCAAAAGCCTTCTAATGACTTTGCATTTCCTATTTTTATCTTCTTTATAGCATATAGTATTATATATTTGAAATATGCTTTCCACATAAAATCAAACTTGAAAATACCCACTTAGAAACAATATTTCAGTAAATAGAGGGTTTAAGGCAAGTCATTCATTTGGAAAAATTAATTTCCATTTGTTAATCCTAGATTGACACAATTTTGTTCCACCCCATCAGTGCCTTGGGATACACAACGTACATTCAGCAAAGGGCACACATATGACCCTATGGACATACGTTGCAAGTCCTGAGTGCCCATTGAAATAATGGTAATATCTTCATATAAGGCGTGACCCACAGGGACATGGCATGGGAGGGGTTAATTTGTTTTGTTTCCAGTCTTGCTATTGTATGTGATTTTCCTAGGTAATGCATTCTTTTCTTACTAAACATCTTTGCAAACAAATACAAACCCCTTTAAAAGGTGCTAAAAATGGGTTTCTGAAAACATACAAAATATTTTCATCATAGTATTTCCTCAATCACTGTTTTAATGCTTGATATCTGCAGGTTATTTCTTGTTTCTGACTGAAACTATTATTTGTTGTGGAATAACTGTTCTTTTGCAAAAGATTTTCTTCTTCTAGTTTTTTGGACCACACAGGCTGGACGCTTTCATGCTTTTTACTTCCTTTTTGAGTTCTTTTCAATGGAAATACCAACAATACCAGGATGCTGGCAATATGAAGACAGAAATAGCAGGAGCTAAAAAACAAACAAAAATAATAATTCAATAAAAATCTGAACACTCTTAGAGGATGCTTTAGGAATAAGTCTACTGGCATACAGTACTTTGCTAAGACAGGAAGACGTTAATATTTACTTTAAGAAAAGCAGTAAAGGGGAAGTCAGAAATGAAATCTTCCCCCACAGTACTTAGTGCTCTAACAGAGATGTAAAGTAAATAGAAGTCTGCTTTCAACTTTCTTTTTCACAAGTTACTTTTGGGAAGTCATTATCTAGCCTTGCTATAGAATAGTTAAAGTGCATATAGTAATCTCAAAGGTACTCTCTGGTTTTGTTTTTGGTGGTTTTTTTTTTCTTTTTCTCTGCCCCAGGGAAAATAAGTCTATTATGATAGGAAGACAAGAGTACTTCATGGTTTCTCATACACAACACAAACTGCATTTGAGCACTTGAACAGAAATACCATTTGCTCAGCTAACAAATCAAACTTATAATTATCACTGAAAAAGCTTCAGAAATCTTATGCCACAGAAAATACATCTATTCAAGTTAAAGAAAAGAAAAAGGAAACAGATAGAATGTGCTTACCTGTAAAAGGTGAAAGAGGGTTTTACAGAGAGCAGTACAAATGGCACGACTGTGTAACTTATTGCTACTTGAGTTGCCATCCATGTTATAATATCATAACATAGTTTAACAGCAGGAGATTCAACAAAATAGTGTCTGATATTGTTTCTTATCTGGAAAAGCAGATAATAGTAAGTTAGCTTAGGAATAAACTTTGAGAGCTATCTTACTGTACAGAGTTTGTTGCACTTCCACAAAATTCATAGGATGAATTTAAGTGCTACAGTCTGGTCAAGTATCTTTGAACTACTCAAAATGCCCATCAACTTCACTAGGAGTCAGTTCAAATTCCCTGCCTTTTAGGATAGTGCACTTCATCCAGCACAGGTATTTAAGTATTTAGGAATTTAAGCAGAATTTAAGTAAATTAATCCCTCCTAAATCCAATGCAACTTTGGACTGCTTGTCTGAATGAGGCAGACATTCTATTCCATCAAGCCATTCTATAAATATGGAGTGTTGCAGTAAATGAAAACCAGAATGCTTCTGTTGAAAGCTTCTATATGCAAAGCCATTTTCCTATACTTGCTAATAAGATACATTTTAGGATAAGTGGGGTATAAATCAGAATACACACAATATCAGTTCTAATGATGTATTTCAGGAGTCTTAATAGCAACTAATATCAAGTGAGACTATTATAAAATGACTCAATTTTCTATGCTGAGTCTTCTTTTGTTTGTAAAATTCTGCTCAAACAATGGCATACCAAAGGTATTTAAAAAAAATCCAAAACCCACACAGGTTTGGGTTCAATTTTAAGTCTATAATTATAAAGACACCAGTAGATCTTCAGCCCTCCTTCCTTTGACTGAACTGTCATTCTTGCTCATGGTCTTATTTGCTGACAAGCCAAGACAGGCTCAATTCAGCCTTTGCGTAGCTTGGTATCACAGTTGCAACCTTCCAGTCATCTGCACTGAGGTAGTTCTCTCTGAACAGCTGCACACCAAAGTACCCAGTTTAGTTTCTTCAATCTTCAGTTTCGTTAAAACTCCTGGTTCTAAAGAACATATCCAAGGCTAGCTCCTGCTGATTTCATTCTTTACATTAAAAACCTTTTTTACCCTTCTTGTCCTTCTTACCCAAATACCCCTGTAGATACTGCATTCCCACTCAGCCTTTGTTTAGTTAAGCTAAGTAAAAAAAGTCATTCTAGCCAAATACCCTTCATACTGCCATCTTCCCCCAGTTTTCTCCTATGGTCACGTGCAGTGACTTGTTCCTGAGTTCTGTAAAACTTGGATGAAGTTTCACAGAATTTCTTGTAGGAAATCTAGTATTTTAGGACTTGAAGGACAAATTTTAAAATAAATCTATAATTGCCCCTAGTAAACACCTGATTATGAAATGTGTAATGGTTAAAGGAAGTAAAACAAGTTAAATACGTGCTTAGACATGACGGGAGAAGAAAATGTATATCAGAGCTGCCAAACTTTGCAGTTAAAGGCTAGTAGAGTTAAATAATAAACATCCTGAAGTACCTCTAACATATCTTATCAGTTAATATTAAGTACCTGTTAATACAGAAACTCAAAATATTTTTATTTAATAGCCTATTGATTGATACATATGAAATGTGAATACAACACAGCTTACTAGCGAAGGCCAGGACGAAGTGCAGTGAGCACTCCTATTTACTGGACTCACCTCACTGAGAGCAGAACAACTTTTACCTGTGAACTGTCCCTGAACCTTGGCTTTGCACCAGCCCCTGGCTGATAAATATCAAAAGTTCACTGTGATAGAGTCTGGAAAGGAGAAGGGAGCTATACCTACTGTAAAGAAAGGAGTCAGTTCTGTCAAACAAGGACTATACCCACATCTTTTTGAAGAAAGAGGAGGAGCATCTGTTTTATTAGTGTTAGTAACAATCTAAATCTAAAGTACTACCTTCCCCTAGCCATTATAGCAATAAAGAGCTGTCTGCTTCATTTCTCATTCTCCTGGTCCTTTCAACAGAAAAGTGGTCTGTTATGCTGCTCTGAGCTGACACCCAATTTATTTCCTCTTTCCCATTGAGTAACTGATAAACCTGCCTCTGTTCTTATGCAGCTTTCTCAAGCAGAACTGTGAGAGATTTCTTGGCAAATTTGCTGGTTCCATATGGTTCTGAATAGCAGCCGCAAAAGCGTGTTAATGTGACTGCACTCCTGGCTGGCCAATTTTGAATAGTAACTGCACTAGAGATGTTTATCTGCTGGTTGAGGGGGAGCATTCTTAGCTACCATCTTTACAGTAGTATTGGACAGAAATCAGGGAGGGGGCAGACTCTATAAATATATAGCATTAACCCCCAAATTTTAAGCTACTCATCATCAGTGATTTTTTCATCATCAGAAAGTTTTTTCAAAATGGTCTTAGACAACATCATCCTGTTCAGCATGGCATAGTAATATATTATCAGTTAATACAGAGAAAGAGCTTCCACAAAAGATATACTACAAAAATGTTGCAGACTGCATACAGTCTCACTTGTTTCCACTGATCAACCCCCTCCTTATAATTAATCATTCCCACTGCTCTTATAACTAAAAAAGTAAACACCACTATCAGACAGACTGTGTATCAACTGTAAAGCGCATCTTTGGACTAGAGAACATGATCAATTTTCTTTTACAAAAATTATTATTTAAGAAGATACTTGGTTGGTACTTACAGCTCGTGCTGCTAGTGTCATTAGTACTCCTGTTAAAAATGTTAAATAATATCCTGGGTAAACCCCATGCCAGATGGCAGAAAGGATGAAGGTTTGGATCGTTGGGCTGAAGGTGGCTCGCTCATAGCACACTCTAACAAGTCAAAGACAATTCAAGATAAATAACGAGACAAATAGCCAATAATCTTCCCAGTTATCATTTATACATTTATACTTTTAGCAGTTTCATCTCCAACATATCATTTGCAATGCAATTGCAGTTTACTATTATTTAATAATGTTGCCACTGTATTATGACTTACAGAAAATTATTTAAAGCTATTCACAGCTCCCAATTTAACCCCTCAGTGCTAACCTGTGCTCAGTGCCATCACATATGGTACTTATTTATAATGAAGCGATACACAAGCATCCAAAGACAGGTGTTGGTGTTAATATGGGATCTTGAACCATCCAAGAGTGTGTTTGAAAAGCTACACTGAAGGCACAGACTACCCTACAAACTCTTGTGATGAGTCAGACATATATTTTTCATAAAATGAAAGCAGCTTATAGGAGAAGGGGAAAACTAACAACTACCTTCAATTTTGAGTAAGAGAGAGACTACAAATGAAAACATGTCTGTGTAAGGCAATCAGGAGAGCGTGATGATGAAATTATAATTAATGACTCTAGGGATGTGAGAATATCAAATAAGGAGAATGCTGAACTCTGCTATTTAAAAATTGAGACTCTGAATTATTAGGCAAGGTCCTACAGTAAGGAATTCTAGAAGGAAGAAGGGAAAAAGGAATCCAAGAAAGGTAGTTTCTAGAAGACAACATTAAATGACACAATGACAAACCATCATGATGTGGAAGAATGATAGGAAACATGGTAAGGTCCTGATATGGCTTCATCAAGAGTTCTTTAATGTCTTTAATGATCTGAAAACCAAAAAGCAATAGGAAATATGGAAACAGATACACACTAACATGAAGCAAAAATAAACAGCACAAGCATGCACGAACACAAATCTAAAGCTAACGTACAAAAATGAGTTTTAACTAGAAAAGGCCATAGACATTAATATGTAAAAAAGTTGTATAAACACATAGCAAGTAACAGAGAAAGAAAAAGAGAATGCACATCTGTTATTCAAAGACGACAACAAGCTAATGATACAGAGCCAAAACATTCACTACTTATGTAACTACTTTAACTACAACTTCCATATATACAAAAGATTGCTGAGACCGAATGACACAGTCAGTGTGAAAGAGCAGAAGGTAAAAAGACAGGATGTGAATAGGGAAAGATCAAACGTGTATTTTGCTAATTTAGTTCATTCCAGTCAAATAGATGTGGTAAGTTTTGTCTTATAAGGTCTTCTGCACGGGGTACCAGCACAACCCTCTCCCTTTGCCAAAGGGCTTTGCTAACAATGGCCGTTAAGATGAGAACATGGGGCTAAATAGGGTGCAGGTGCATATATGCATAATACACAAAACTATCTGAGGACATTTGCCCAGAATAGACCACCTTAAAGAGGAAAGCAACATTGGCCAGACTAAACAGTAACCAGGGAATTTCAAAGAGACTTCTGAGACAAAGAATCGGTCAGCCTAGAAAGTACAAAAGCTTTAGGAAAACTTGTAACAAGTCAGGGAGAAGTCTTGGAGCAAAATGCTAGTCATCAAAACCTGGTTTGACATTGCCAGAAGTCACCCCACCAGCATCACGGCCTCTGTCTCAGCCAAGACAGAGCATCCTCCCTGGTAGACACTGAGTAGCCTGCATCCAGCTGGGGGACTGTCGGTGCAATATGCAATACACAGGGAGCAGCATCTCATCCCTATCAGCTGCATGCACATGAACTCCTGGCACGCTTTTCTAACTGGCATGTGAATCAGCAGGTTCACATAGAGCTGGAGCACCCACATCTCCCACAGGCAGTGCATACAAGCAGGGGGCCCACACTTCCAGAAGGAGGTGTGGTTTTGTATCCCACATGTCCTTGGGAGAGGCGGCACAGTTTGCATATAACTGTGTGCGTGTATGTGCACTTTTTAAACTCCTTGGGATTAGTTACAGAAGAGTGTTTAGAAATGTTTATTAAACCAGAACACTGAACACATGCAAAATGTTATCTGTTCTAGTGTGGGTATTAATTCTGAACATATATTTCACTGTCTGGTGGTTAACTATGTCTCATTAATAAATTGATAAATGGCTTCGATCTACATTTGGTTTAAACTATTTTAAGCAAATTTTCCCTTGCAAAGCATTTGGGAGCTAACAAAACTAACTAAATTAACTAACCAAATTTCAGCTAGATCAATGCAAGTCAGGTAAGATAGATACTAGAAAAAAAATCATCAGGCTTCAATTTCAAAAAGTAAAAAGTAAGCTTAAACTCCTCCATGGATTTGTCAATAATAAATCTTGTTGAAATGCTTCACCTGACATTCCTAAAAGCAAACCAAGGAAATACAGTCATCACAACAGGCTGAGAAAATCTATTCAAATACGGGTGGTTCAGATTATCTTATCCATAATTTACTCTAGAAATGGGAAGTTGCATCAACTGTTCAGCAAGGTACTGCCTTTGGTCTGGTTCTATACTTTCATTACTAGCTTGGGTGGTAGACTGAGAAGTATATTTTTTTCACCTTGTCTTCCCTTCAATTTTGGGGGTGGGAGGTGGGGTGGAAGAGATTGGCATTGTTTTCTTAGCAGATACAGCACTAAAATCCAAAATGATCTTGACAGACTTGAATGATGTTCTGAAATCAACAAGATGAAGTCCAAAGTATAGAACATCTAATAGGAAAAGTGGAAGATACAAAACAGTACCCATTCCTGTAACATTATTGAAAAAGTATAGCCGAGTATGAATATGAATCAACAGTATGAAACACTGAGTATCAGCTGAGCATGAATCAATAGTAGATTGCTGCCGCAAAAAGACATGTAATACTGTAATGTGTTAGAAAGACTGTTATCTGAAGAAAATAAAGTTAATTAATGCACTCCATTCAACTCTGCCCATAACAGGCCAGGGAAAGACTTTGGAGGTCTTAGCAGAAGTACAGCATCCACTGTAAGAAGACAGGAAGTTTGGAAAGATGCCAGAAGAGAGCAACAAGAACTGCAGAGGTTTTGCAAACATGAACAAAGACATGGAACTACATGTTTTCTTTGGAAAAAAGAATGAACATGCTGAGGGGGAACATAACAGCTTCCCCAGTCAGGAAACATTATCACACAATCATAGAATGGTTTGGGTTGGAAGGGACCTTAAAGATCATCTAGTTCCAACCCACCTGCCATGGGCAGGGACACCTTCCACTAGACCAGGTTGCTCAAAGCCCCATCCAACCTGGCCTTGAACACTTCCAGGGATGGGGCATCCACAACCTCTCTGGGCAACCTGTTCCTGTGCCTCACCACCCTCACAGTAAAGAATTTCTTCCTAATATCTAAACTAAATCTATCCTCTTTCAGCTTAAAACTGTTACCCCATGCCTGATCACTGCATGCCCTTGTAAAAAGCCCCTCTCCATCATTTCCTGTAGGCCCTCTTTAGGTACTGGAAGGCTGCTGTAAGTTGTCCCCAGAGCCTTCTCTTCTCCAGGCTGAACAACCCCAACTCTCTCAGCCTGTCTTCACAGGAGAGGTGCTCCAGCCCTCTGATCATCATGATATATGTTGTTGATATATGCTACTATGTAAATACCTATTTTAGCTTGCATGCTTGTAACAATAATACCTTTGAACTGCTGTATTTTGTGATCTACATTAAATGTTTATTAAACTTCTTCATTATCTGTAGATCTGTTAACTGTGTTTTTACAAGGAATTTGTTTTTACACACAATCAGGGTTTAAGTCCTCTAATTCTGATGGTTCGGTTTATCTTTAAAGAGTATCAGAAAAGTACAGAACAAATGCTGATGTGTGGTATTTCATGTGAGGTAAATAGCTAAGATTTTTAGGTACTTCTATAAATGGTAAACAAGTGAAGTATTAAAAATGGATGTTTAAAGTAACACATGGGCTTGTCCTCTATTGAAACTCCTGTAGCATTGCAACTTACCAAAAGATTGGCAATATAATATATATTCTGTACCAGTATTTATGGTCCTCATATATAATCATTAAAATAATCTTTTACTTGCAACAAAACTTGAAGAAAACATCCATCCTTCTCCCTTTCACTGTGGCAAAATCAATATGGATTTAGCCTATCCTCAAAGATTCTTCCATAATTGCTCTTAAAAATATTTATTAAAGGCAATGCTTTAATTTTTCTTCACATCTTCTTTCAATGTCACCCTAAGCAATTGATTCAAATTTTTTTCTTTCAATTCTTAACAGAAATGTTACTCTTCTCCACTAAAAGGAGTTTTTGTTTAGAATCATTCCATTTAGAAGATTTGAAAGTTTGTTGAAACAACCCTTTTTCTATTAAGTTTAATACTGATAAACTTCTGTAACTAAATTAAAATGCATTTTAAAACAGCTAAATAGCTTATTTGCTTTATTAAATGATACATTTCAATACCTGCAAGCATGCAATTCTTCATTGCTGACTGTCCTAGCCATAGATTCTACTGCCTATTAAGCCAACTAGAATAATCACATAAAATTCAATTTCTGTTTTTAACTGGGTCAGAAAAATATTTAGGGAAGCAGTTATGGAAGAAAGAATACACTATAAAGAGATTTAATGGAAGAAACATCCTATTGCCAGCCATCCTAGAATAAGAGATAAAGTCCTCTGAGTGATCCCAAGATAGGAGTCTCAGTTAAACTTGCACCTATTGATAAAAGATCAGCTAAACAGAGACTAGGGGAAGGGAAACAACACCTGCACACTACTCAAGAACACTTTTTACTTTCTAGTTACCACAAAGAAGTAGTAAAAGCAGAATGATGTAGTTTACTGGGCACTATACCCGTTTCCCAGACAAGGAAAAAAGTGCATCTGAGGGATATTAATTTGCATTTTTTGTTGATAGCACACTGTAGGGTTTGATATTTGCCATGCACTCATTATGGAAGGAGCGCAGAAAAGTTCTCTCACAGAATGTATGTAAGTTCCTGCATCACTGTGTGGGTAAAAGTAACGCAGGCCAAGATGTACATTTTGCCTGCTGCTCTCAGCAACATACACTGCTTTGAATGCTAAGAGAGAAAAAAAAAAGAAAAAAGACGCCTCTACAGATTAATAGTTTTAGGTTCCCTATGACCAGTGAAGAAAAAGTTCCTCTCATAACCTGATAGTTTACACTAACAGAGAAGTCCTAAGTTCAGAGGCTTTAATTCAAGTATTACAAGAAAAATGCCCCATGCAGTTGCTAAATAACTGATGTTTTGTGGGGTTTAGCTTTAGATGTTGAACTATCTTCACAGAAATATCTAAGAAACTTCAGCAGAGAAAAGCTTTCCTTAAAGAAATAAATACCTTTTAAGCCAAAGAGCTGTTTGGATATTCCAGTTATCAAGAAACATCTTGAAACTTGTGGAAAACTGTAAAGGAAAACAAACTAATTATTTCTGTAATTGTAAAGTGTTACAAAATATTTCAAAATTCTAACACATAAGTTATAAGTGATGAGTTGAATAAGGTATTTACTCAACTAGTTAACCACAAAATATTTTGGAAGTCAGCTGACAGGTAGAACATATTCAAAACAGACTATTTTCCACCCTTTCCTAAGGGTGTGAACACATCATTTTTGACTTAGAACATACTCACTATCTTGAGGTACAAAATGTGTAGGAAAAGTTACTGAAATTACAAGCAACTACCTACATGGGCAAGTATTTTATTTGAAAGAGCCAGAAACAAACCTCTATTTGCTGGATTCTCAGATTTGATATTAGATCCCAACGTGTAACTCCATTTTTATCGTAGCCTCTAAACCCAAACCCTGCTGCGTTATTAATTGCATCTGCTGCAATGAAACAAAAAGAAACAAATTCATTATAAACTGCACATGTTACAAATTGTGCATCACACAACGTAGTTTGTCCAAACTGTTTATCACATTTTAAAGGCTACGTTTGTTTGTTTTTTTTAAATACTGAGGACCACTGTATTATACACTTGAACAAACAGAAAATAATCCAAGCAACACACTGGCTTTCAATTCAAAAACTTGTACAAAAGCAAAAGAATGAAAGGTAGCACTATCTACTTCACAGCACAGATGTCCCCTCTCTCTCATACCACCTATTTAGACTTGCTTGAGCAATTTGACAGAAAAACAAACTCGATGAGATGCATCAAGACTATGAAACAGTGGCTGGTTGTAAAGATTTGAGATAGCAGCTCAACACTCAGATGCATGTCTCTGGGCTTCCTTATGCAGCAACAGTGATGTTTAAAGCACAAAGATAAAATGGTATGATTCACTTTGAGCAGGTGCACATTCACAGCACCACACACAGAGCAGCGCAAACCTAATAGAAGAGAACAGTAATTTACCAAGTGATGCAGAGTTTGTTAGACTTCCACTAATGGCATAAGGCCTCTGTTAACAACATTTCTGAATGTTAAGTGTTTATAATGCATGTCAAAGGTCAAATAGTTCAAAGCAAACAATATTTTTCCCTGTGAGAAAAAGCCGATTCCATCATCTGGACTATGCAGGAAAATACAAGGGAACTCAGTCTGAACACTGCCTGTCACTTTCAGTCATTGCCTTTGCCTTAGCTTTGTTAGCTCAGACACTAAAATTCCCTCAGCTGTACTTCTCAGATTAGGATGGCCATGTACAAGGAAACAAGTTTTTTTCCAAATATTGCTTCTGTTGAGCCAGAGACTTGGTTGCATGCACCAAAACATGGACACACATCCACAAGGCATGAAACCAACCATGTATCCACTTCCGTGGATAAATAAGTGACCATGGGGAGAAGAATACCAGCTCGTCTCTCAGTTCAAAGGAGTCCTGAGAAATCAGAAGCAAAGTAAGCAAAAGGCTCTGCAGAAGCAATACAGATCTAGTCTTCTAGTTACAGGGCATGAGCCCTCTCTGTTAGCTCAAAATTCATCTAAAGCACTGTAATTAGACTGTCACCTTTTAAATTATAACTAGCAAAGGCAAGAGAAATTGCTCAGTTTGTATTACCGTATTAAAAAGAATTTACTTTATACAATTGTGACATTTAACATAAATCAGTATCTTTTGCATTTTCCTTTCTTCTCAACAACTTTTTCAAGGTATTAATGCAGTATATTTGGAAAGTAAAAGAAACAGTTGACTCAAACACTCAAACAGTTCCTTTCCTGAAATTCAGTTTCTCCAGTCATCTACCAGCAAGGAAGAGGGCTTTGTGACATTTGATTTAATATAGGGTAATTTATAATATTTTTATTTCCTCATCAAAAACACTTTTAAAAAACATCTTTGGAAGCAACAACATTTGCTGCCATATATCTGATATCACTGATGTCAAGTTCAAACATTAGACAATGATTTTATGCTCAGAAACAGCTGAAGACACGAACTCCATAATCTCTTGCTAGCTAGAGTACAAAGACTACAGCTAGAGTAAGTGATCATTTTATTAGCTAGCATTTTAGTAAGTATTCATCTTAAAGTAATTCATTTTATGAACAGATTTTTTTTTCCCTAAGTGTATAGTAATGTATAACTCAAAAGCATAATATCCAGTAAATCTGTTAAGGCCCCCCTCACATTCTACTCATACCATTAGAAGTTTAGATGAGGTAAAGTAGAAGGAAGACATTAAAAAAAAAAAAGCTATTTAGCAAATTAAAAGTTTATTTTCTTCAGTATTTTACCAAAGGAATGCTAGCTCTACACTGCTAGCCAGCACATAAGGAGAAATCCATCTGAAGTATTACAGAGAAAAAAAAAAAACAATGAAGATTATTCATTTTTCAGATGACTCCTACTCTTTACGGATGATGATACTGGTGTGTAAGAGCACAATATTCAAAATTATTTCATTCCACAACAAGCCCCAGAACTACTATATCCAGACAAGCTGAAAGCACTTCATTCATTGATCAGGAATGAAACCAGCAGCTGTAAATGAGTCATGCTGCTCTGCTACACTAAAGCTTTCTTTATTGCATTGTTTCCCACAGATTCTCTCTCAAAAGAATTATGAAACAAATATGTAAAACCAGAGAGGAGGAGGAAGCTGACGAAATCTGTTTTGTGAGCCACTTCCAAGATGTCAGCTTACATAAATACAGCATTTTGCTGTTGTTGTATGTGTTGGTTTTTGTTTTTTTAAAATAACGTGCAATTAAAAGCAAAATGTTCTTTAAACTATATAATCTATTCAGTGTCTTAAATCAGTGACCATGGGTGTTACCCTGTTGATCATTAGAACAAAGACTAAAACTGAAGCTTCACCCATCAAATTCTGAAAATACTACTGTGAATGCCATCTACTATTAACAACACTATGATGTATCTGAATTACAATAGATTAATTTTTCCTTCATACTTGAATAACATCAAGCAAATTCCTGATAACTTACCACAGAAAGAGGCTTAGAATAACTTTTCAGGTATGGCAAAATCAAGGTATCAAAAACAAACAAACAAACAAAAAAAAAAAATCAGGGATTGTTGCATAGATTTACTACAATTTTTAAAAAACAAGTCATTGCTCATTAAAACACTATCACTTTCCAAAAAACCTTGTGTTTCACTCAGATTTGTTCAGGAGACCATGATCTCATTTGCAACAGTCACAACACTGTGCTTAGATTTATGGCAAATTTTGTTTCTCAAAACATTCATTTGACAATACCTAATAATACTTAAATGTAATAATGTTTACCTAAGGCCTCAAGAGGGCACTGTCACTTTTTAATACATGCTTAGTATGCAGCATCTCAAATGAAACTCAATACATAGGCTTTTCTTTTTTTTTTTTTTTTTTTTAAATATATATACTTACCTAAAGTCCACGCAAAATAATACTTGGGTCTGGCAGCCATAAGAGACACATATAGGTAGAAAAACCTTATAGGCCATGACGCTGTAGCTCTGAAGTTATCATCAATGTTGTATTCCACAGGCAAAGTTTTTGTAATAGTCATGTGGAAGAGTAAGGACAGTCCACAGATTAGGAGTTTCTGTGCCACGGCTATCTGAAAAGTTTAAGATGGGAGACTTTGTAAGCTTCATTTTTTGTTAATTTTTTGGAAACAAAGGCAAGTTATAATCTTCCTTCCTTAAACAGATGTGTATATATGTATGTCAATTTTCCAATAATATATACTACCAACTTTAAAATAGTTGGTAACATTTTATAGAGGCTCAGGGAATATTGTTATCTTAAGTTGTGAGCACCACTTCTTCTGGCAAACACAGCAAATCCAATCTGACTACAGTGAGCCTCTAAAAACCCTTGCAATAATGGGAACAACTTTTGCAACTGCATTTTTTTAATTATTTCATTGTCAAGTTACCGAAGCAAGTAAGTTGTTAAGACATCACAGCACAAAGCATATAATCTAGGACAAGATGAGTACAATTATTGTAGAGATTCCAAAGACAAGGGCGAAGCTTCAGTTAATTTTTGGTAATCTTTGTCATAATGCAGGTGTTCAATTGCTGCCCAACTCAATATACCAATCATCTCTGTTAGATTATTACAGTATCCAAATTCTAAACCAACTAAACTACCAAAATAATTTGAGTTTTCAGCCAAAATACCTCAGTTCTATACAGACCTGTTTTCCCAACTAGAGTGATTAAGCTATAAAGGGGTCAAATACACTCACAGACATGTAAAAAAACATTGTTAAGGTATGACCGGGACTCCTATTTTCTCAAAATTCAGTTTTGCTATAACCACCACACTAAAGAGTATGTATTTTTAGGAAAACATTTGTAAGGTTCTATTATAAGATACACAGAGCAATAATGAATGACTAAGTCACTAGTCTGATCCACATCCCAAGGGCAGATACCATGTTCTGTGCAAGTTCCTGAAGTAACACACACTAACCAAGCACCTAGAGTACTTGGTTAAAGAAGTTTGAGAGCTAGTTCATTTAAATGTAATTTTCAAGTTTTGATTGTAAGTAATCTCAATATTTAAACATTAGTTTTAATTTACATTACAATTATACAGACACTAAACTTGGCAAGAAGATAACCAATCTAGCTCCTTTTCTTTGAAGCATTGGAACAAAAAGACAGCCAGAATCCTTTTTCTGTCCATCCTGCTTTCAGTATACCCACCCAAACTTTTAAAGATAATGTCCTGCTTCAATTACAGTGCAGCTCCACAAACCTAGTTCCAAAATAAAGAGTAATTCTGTTCCATGATGCAGAATGGAACATTAAGTGCCCAACTGAAAACACAGATTTCTGCAGGATACACAGTATCAAAGATTCACCCAGATGTAAGAGGTGGTACAACTGATAAGAAATTAGTCTCGAAAAAGCTGTAAAATGGTGAGGGTAACTTTGGACATTGCATATTTCAAGTGGCTCATCTCAGAAGGTATTTCAGAGACGAACAGAAAACCCAGCTAATTAAACAAACCAGCTGGATAATTCAGAAGGCAACTACCTATTAACAGCTAAGGCTGGTGTTTAATTACTTATTTCTACTTGCTTTCTAATAAACTTCATTTTAATATTTTACTCTATTACAAGAGTTCACAGTAAAGGGCATTAACTTTCTAAAAGTGCTCCTTTGTTTTTCTAGCACCTATTAATCCATCTCTCTCTTTGCCAGAGCAGAGAGAAAGTTCAGTTAGCTTAACTTCTTCAGGAATTTAACCAGAAATGAATGTTCATAAAATCAGTTATTATTAACACTGATGAATCTTCAATTTTGGTATGCAATATCTGATACATGCAAAAGTTAGATATTTGTAAATACCAGAAGGCATCACCCCAAAGTTCTGAAGACAGTTGCAAGGATTTGACTTCAAAGTCTAAGCCATAATTAAAAGTCGTGTTCAATTTAGCATGAGAAACAGTACTTATAGGCTGGTAACATTAACATGCAACTTAAAATAGAAGCATAAACATATAAAATAGATGTTTTCCATCTGAAGATCTCTACAAAGTCTCAAAATATGTTTTGGCAACTTATAAGTAATGTTATCTCGGTTTAAAGGCCTGCTTTTTGCCACTGCCACTATTTACCAGTTTTTCTATTGGTAAACAGAAATCATTAATCTGCCTATTCAACCCAAAATAGGCTTAGTACCTCTTTGAAGGTTTTTAACTAAATTGTGGAGGTAAAAGCCCTTCTTTTAAGGAAAAGCAGAGTTTCAACAAAATTTATCTTAAGAAAAAAAAAATTAACTTACACAGGGCTCTGCCATAAATTGTACTTTTTTAAATGATGTATTTCTACAATTGTTTTTAGCAGCAACATTTAGGTGCAGGGACAAGCATAACTACAGCCAGAAACAGCATGACTTTTTTTTTTTTTTTAATTATACTACTTCACTCATAATTATAAATCCCAGAACCCTGATCAAGCATTCCGATACCACTTATAGCGATCAGTATCAGGGATATTAGCAAACAGTGGTGGAGATAACTTCCTGCCTCTACAAAGACTGGGAGCTGCAGTTTCAGGATTGGTTTAAGCAGAGTTTCTGAAGGACAATCCAAACACAGGCTGCAATGCAAAGAAGCAGTCCTGCCTTGTCTCCTCACCTTGGCTGCAAGTTTTCGCTCTTTTTCCTTCTAGTGAGTCAGATCAGAAAAAACAAACCAGGTGTAAAACTACACTTTTGGTGTTTTGGTTTGGGTTTTTTTGGGGGGGTGGGGGTTTGGGGTTTTTATTGGGGGTGGTGGTGTGTTGTTTGGGGGGGTGCCCCCCTTCCCCCTTTTTTTTAATGAAAAGTTAGTTTTAGGCTGGATCAAATTATCTGAATCAGACCACAATGAAGTGCAATGCATGTTAGCACTGCTAGGATAAGCAGAGGACCCAGAACCCACAGCCAGGACCTACCATAATTCAGCAAGTATTTATACTTTGGTGGGCCTAAATAGATTATTAAACTACAGCCTGAGGCTTATTTATAGCACTCAAGTTTTAAACACATTTACACAGAAATAAAAGTCCCCACCTGACACCGAAATAATCTATAGTTCAACTACCTATAGAAAAGCATTTGGTAAAACATTAATTGACTTCCTATTGCTTAATTAACTAGGTTCTTGATATAAGCTTCTTAGCCAAGGCATGAGTAATCACTGGATTGCACATTCACAGGAGGGTTGGTCAGTTTTTACAAAGATGAACTAATTAATTTAAAAGCCTGAAGTTTAATTTAATTCACTCTTTAAAGTTTTCAACATATCAAAATAACTGTTCCGTTAAGGAATTAAAAGACCATAAGCTGCAGGATAACTTTGACCTCATATGAAGTAGAATATACAATTTATTTTACAACAAAAAGGTAGAAAGGCCTGGATCATTTAGTTTTGATGAACAAAAACTGGGCATACCTGTATAAAAATATCAAATACGGTCAACACTGGGAAGCTAAAAGACAGTGCCAGGACAAAACCAAATGTGCATAAATTAGATAGGAATATAGTTAGGTTGAAAGCTAGACACCTAATCATAGAAAGGAGTTCAGGAACAGCTTTCTAATTGAAGCAATAAAGGTAAAACACTGAGCTCAGGAATTTTATAAATATATTACTGTATAAACATGTATAATATATATAAAAAATATACAAAAAGTAGAAAAGGATCTTTAAAACTTTTATTTGAATCAACTTGCTCCTGGTTGATAAAGAATCAGTAAGGAGCTTGATATAATATTGAACTATATTAAAGCATATTATTTTGCGGAGGTTAGAACCTTAGGTAAAAATTATACATAATTAAGGAAGAACTTTAACTTATAGGAAAGGTTGGCATAATAAGCAAGAAAGAAGATATCTGCTGACAGGAATCTTGTATTTTAAGGGTAGCCATAATAAAAAGAAACTTACAAAGACAGATTATTAATTTCTGAGAGTTGACACCACTTTGAGCACCAACAATTGATAGCTTGCAAAAAGGGACAATAGGAGGGATTTAAGAAATAAGTTTTAATATGTTGATTTGATTCCTTTAACATGCAATGAACACAGCAAATATACTAAACCAAGTTAACATCATGCAGTCAACACACAGTATAGAGGAGGAGGCTGACATGTACTACTGTGGTTATGTAATTATATTTAAGAAGAAATGAAACTTACTGTATCTCAGCTGAAGGATTTTTTTTTTTTTCATTTACTACATTAACATTTGCTGATCCCCATTACATTTCACTTTTGGAGTTACCTAACAATTTATTCTTGAAATAACAACATGAGAACCAAGGAACAAATTTAAAGTATTAATATGAAGTTAATGGTATTTAAATATTCTTCTAGAACAAGACAATGAATATTTTAACTGATGCAGCAAATGCAGTAAAACTGTATCATAGATATATTTCCAAAAGCACACAATACTTGCTGGTGTTATAAAATGCAGCCAGATTTCTCTAACACCAGTTGGGAGATGAAGTATCAACAGCATAGACAGCTTCTCTTTATTTTTATGTCAAAAGCTAATGCAGCATAAATTGCGAAAAGTTTCAAGCATCTTAAGAGCAATTCATTTTAAGGAAAACCGCTTACCTGAAAGAAGAATCCATCATAGGTTTACATTTATTTCTATTGACTTTATTCAGATTACTAGCAAGATTATGTGGTAAAAAGCTAGAAAGTCCTACCAGGCAATCAGTAGATGCATGTCCAGAAGTAATGATACTGGCAGACTTGGTTAGTTCCATTTATTTGCAATAATTTTACTACATAATATTTTTTTTCAGAAATAGGCTTTTAGTACATAAGATGTGATGCCTTTACTGAGCCAAAACAATGTTTAAAAACAAAAGTAGTGTTGGCAACATTGTCAATACAACACATTCATGCAGACTACAGACTATGAGGTGCCAAACTATGCAAGGAATTTTCCTGTGTCTTTTGCCTTTCCTAACTACTTGCTCCACAGCACACTTCTATGAGCTTATGTGCCTTGTCAACATGTGGAGCAGTTTAAAGTGTTATCCTCCTCCAGCCACGAGTTTACATTCCTGTGGTGCAAGTTACTACAACCACACAAGACGGGTGGAATGGAACATGCAGAGTCCTCATCCACACTCGAAGGATGGAAGTGGTTGGAGATGACAACTGATTGGGAAGCCTCCCTGTTAGCCTAGCTATGGGGATGGTAACCTCTAGATAGGACGACAAGACAGGTAGCCACACGTGGGAATGCCTTGCTCTGCTCCAGTAACAGTTGGTGGTCCACAAGATAAGCAGAAAACAGGTAATTGGCACCGGAATTAGCGAAAGCCGTTTATCTGAAGTGTTCCAGTTGACTCCATAATTCTGCTTTTACGTGTGGTAATATTATCTTAGGCACACACAAATTTAAAAGTCTGATACACTCCTATTTGAGAATATGAAAAGAATGAAAAGATAAGATTCAGTACCCTGAGCATTAAACTAACTGGATTAAATTTTCAAAGTAACAAGCTTTGGGAGCTTTTGATTATAATTCAGGCCATACCATCTCTCTTGTAAGGCATGATCAACTGGACTTTCTTCTGTATGTATTTGGTCTCTTTTCCAATAAGAGAACAAAGAGAAAAAAGAAATATCTTGTATGGATTACTAGCCATAGTGTTACGAGTAGTACATCTACTACACCTTCAGATCAAAATACATCTTTAATACCTCTCTACATGAATGGAAGCAAGAAAAACACACTACTTCTATGAGTGTTTTTCAATTTACAACATATAAATGTTTTCTACTTGCTGCAAAAAGACATTGAAAAACAGTAGAATTTGAGAATGTTCATGAAACCTTGCTGGAACTTTTAAGTCTCATCAGCTTTCAAATGACAAAATGTGCACTTCATCCTTACCAGGACTTTTTTTTTTTTGCAGAGTATATGCTTTGAAGAAAACACGCATGAACTGTTTTAATTTAAAGACAGCTTTTTACCATATAAGCTTGTTAGGAAGCTCCAATTTAATCTGCTTTTATCCACAAGATCCAGACTGAAAACCATGGAGAAAACCTGCCTTAAAAAAAATAAGTATTTAACTTTTTGAACAGGGAACTATACTGTTGACGAATGAACTCCAGATACAGCTCAAAAGTTATGCCTGTAAATGATCAGTGCAAACCAAGCTTTTCATGCAATGATTACGTAAGCATCAGCACTGCAAGAGTCATACATCTTACATTTGGAGAAGGATCCGTTTGTTCATATTTTGTATCTTCCTTCCCATTTGCTTCAGACTGTTGCAGTTGGTATGATCTGCCTTCAATGAAAGTAATATAGTCTTTGTAAGAGCATAACGGGCCTGCCAGGATACCCATGAAATTACAGTTGTAACTTAAATACTCCAGTAGACTTGGCATGCGTCTGTAATTCAAAGACAAGCAACTTGTGAGATGGCATGTGTAGTTCTACAGAATTTCCACAGTAGGAAAAGTCATACTCCATATTATTGCTTACTCTAACTGTGGTAAAAAACACATGAAGAAAACCAGTTTGTGTGTCTTTTGTAATCACGGCTTAAAACATTATACAAATAGTATTTCTTTTCAATCCATACTGAGCATTTTCAGACACATCTCCTGAACTCTGGCGACTCTCTCCTTGCCCAGTAGAAGTGTTTGACTGAAGCTGAGCCTGGGGAAGGAGAAGGAAGGGTGTTTCCCTAAGTGTTTGTTCAACTGCTTATGTCTTCTTTTTTCCCCTCAATAACTGAATCAGTAAACAAAGGTTTGTGCTAACTAGTAATAATTTCAATTAAGGAAAATGCCTCAAGTAAAGACTGGTTTTGCCCAGGACAACATATTATTTTCAAGTCTCCTGACTAAAGAAAGTACAAAAGGTAAGTTAAATACTGAAAAACAATTAAACAAGCATGTTCCTTCACCAGCTACTTTATATGTGTACTAAATGTTAACTAGTCTCCTGTCTGATATGGCATTAATTTGTATAGATTGCATAGAACTTACAATGGTTTTCTCAAATAAGTATAAAACCTACTTCTAGTGACATTTTCCAGTAGAACAGATGTATGAATTAGGCTACAAATACAAAAAGCATAGATCTATTTTACATGAGTTTGTACACTCTGTCTTGAATGTGAACTGTAGCAGTTCCAGATACTATTAATAAAGCATACAAAACACCAGCTTCTCCCCACCCCCAAAAGTAGACTCTGAGATGTCTGAAAGCCTACCTTACAGCCAAACACCTTTGTGATGGAGTCAAATCTTCATTTTTCCGAAACATTCCTAGGGAAGATGACGGGAAAAAGGAAAAATAAAGAAAAGCTAAACCCCCACACATTAACTAGCAGTTTCTTTACTCAGTAGAACAAGCCTCATGCTGCAATGTAATTTCTTAAGTCCTCAAGTAATTTCAGAGGTATTATGTCACACAACATTTTTGCTGGAGTTGGATCAAACAATTCTTAACGTTGACAAAATTACAAACTGTGGTATCCTCAGTTATATCCAACAGTGCCTAAACCTGAAATCACATGGATTTCAGGGAAGCATTAAGAAGGCTTGTAATAAGTGTTGACAAATACAATTCCCCTACATTGGTTAAAATTTCAAAGTCTGCAGGTTTTAAAACCCTTTATTCCCAGTCCTGGAAATTGGACAAGCCCCAAACCCGTTTCAACATTGCAGCAACCCAGGGACATTACACTAGTCATTGCACTTTACAGTATGAACACAGTCCAAGATAGATTTAAGCACTTCAAAACTTAAGGCGCGCTTCAAAACTTAAGGCGCGCTTCAAAACTTAAGGCGCGCTTCAAGACCACCTTCATGCTTCAAGTAAAGATTGTAAACAAGATCCAGTGAAGCAGGCACAACAGTAAAGGGTGCTCAAGTCTTTTTCATGAGCACTAAGGAGAAGTCCTAACCCCTGCTAGGAGAAGGGGACAAGCCAAGTCTAAGTCCATCAGCAAGACTAATTTACCTTCTTGTCATACATGGCGCTTTATGAAATGCTGGTGGCCTACCCCTGAAAAACAGGCTTCAAAATTTGTACTCCCATGTGCTGGTTTTGGCTGGGATAGAGTTAATTTTCTCCACAGTAGCTAGTATGGGGCTATGTTTTGGATTTGTGCTGGAAACAGTGTTGACAATGCCGAGATGTTTTAGTTATTGCTGAGCAGTGCTCCCACAGAGCCAAGGCCTTTTCTGCTTATCCCCCCACCCCACCAGTGAGCAGGCTGGGGGGGGCACAAGGAGTTGGGAGGGGACACAGCCGGGACAGCTGACCCCAACTGACCCAAGGGATATCCCACACCGTATGATGTCATGCTCAGCATATAAAGCTGGGGGAAGAAGGAAGGGGGGACATTTGGAGTGATGGCGTTTGTCTTCCCAAGTAACCATTGCAATGGAGCCCTGCTTTCCTGGAGATGGCTGAACACCTGCCTGCCCATGGGAAGCAGTGAATGAATTCCTTGTTTTGCTTTGCTTGCATGTGCAGCTTTTGCTTTACCTGTTAAACTGTCTTTATCTCAACCCATGAGTTTTCTCACTTTTACCCTTCTGATTCTCTCCCCATCCCACTGTGAGGGAGATAAGTGAGCGGCTGCGTGGCACTTAGTTGCCGGCTGGGGTTAAACCACAATATCCCATAAACAAGGAAAGTAAAAAATATGACCTTCACCACTTTAAATTATTATAAAATACACTAACTCAGGGGCACAGAAGAAGCAGAGCTCCTTCCTTCAGACAGCCCTGGTTTATACCAGCCAGCACTGCTTGCCAAAATGACTGCTTCAGCTCCTTCTGCAGCCTCTCCACTGGTTCAGACGTTAGCACATGCATTCATTCCCTGCTATTCACATTTGCAAGTTTTCTTTGCCATTGCAAGCACTAAAAAAATTATTTTTATGAGGATAGCTTCCTAAAGGAAATGAAGTTTATGGAATCCCACTTCAATTATCTTCCTCCCTAGGAATGCCTAAGCCCAACAGCCAATTTCTAACCAAGTTTGATGAAAGAGTAGAGGTACATATGAAAATAGATATGAAATCCCAACGTGCTTTATGAAAATAGGTAATTCTATAGAAGATCATTTGGTCACTCAGCAACTATAACTCAGTTTTCTCATTTGTAAAGTAGGAAATATTCCTACATTCCTTCCTTGGTAAAAGAATTTTGTAAATCATAAAGTAGCAAAATTTAGCCCCAGTGGCCTACATCATGAGGAAGTTGCATCTTTTCATTCCTCCTCAGGAGATCACATCCTAATGGTAACAAAATCAACATCTTTAGGTACACACTAATATCCCACCATATAGGCTTTATTAAGGCATATTATCACTAATACCATGCTCCCACTATGACAATACAATGTTTACAATCATATCACAGCACCACCCCAGCTTTGTGGTTAATCTGCTTGAATATATCCACCTTTGTATTTGCATGAAACCTGGCTAATCATTAACTCATTAATAATGCTTAGACACATTACATTAATAATACTTAAACATGGAGATCATATCACAGGCTCTGGTGTAATTAGAGTAAATTTTAATATGAGGTTCTGAAATGGATCACCAGCTGTGCCCAAATGCATGCTGTTATTAAAATATTTCAAGATCTGAAGAAGACAGACAGACAATAACAGTTTTAGTTGTTACCAGAACATTGGCAGCAAAAAAAACAGACACAGATGCCAGCTGAGAAAAATGGCAAAGAAACTACAAAAAGCAAGAAAAATCGGAAGTCTTGATACTCAGAGAGTCATGCAAGCAAACGTAGCCCAGAACAACACTTGAAGACTTAGGGGGAGAAAAATACAATATAATTCCTTTAAACACTAATAACTTGTACTGCAATGAAAGTGATTTGGTAACTGATACTGAAACAATAATGACCATGCTGTCACTAACACAAGAGGGAGCACTTTAAAAATAAGTAAAATATATAAATATAGATCAAGAGACAATTGAAGAGAGAGCATTAAAAGAAACTCCTAGACATAAGAAGAAAGCATCAAGTTACCAAAAAAACCCCAACCAAACCCCCAAAACACCACACCCCCACCACCACATCATGGAAGTTTCACTGGCATAATTAACAGATGAATTAGAAAACAATATTCTTGGTTAAACAGCTGCAACTTTTTTGATGTAATACCAGCATTTTAAAATGGAACTGGGTCATGATGACCTACCAAAAATCCTTAAGAACATTTAGTTCTACATATATAAAGGCACATTTCTCTGTCTCAAGACCTGTTCAATTTTCTCTTGCTTACTTTCGCAACAGCAACCATCCAAATACACTTTTTAAAAGACATAATAATAATCAAAGACCTATCTGAAATCAGAAAAGCACACTGATAGCTACAAGGCTATTTTCATAAACATAACAACATTCTTAACTGACCACCTCTCACTACAACAAAAAAAATTATCACTTAATCACAAAAGTAAGTTGGCCAAAACACAGTATAATCCCTTTTACCATGGGGTCACATTGTGACAATCAGCAATTCAGCCTGGTAATTCCGTTCTGGTTTTGTAGGTATTTATTTAAAATAAATATGAAATATCACATCTAATGTACAGAAATACATAAGCTGTTCAACGCGTCAGTACATCCACATTTCCGTGCTTCAGGGCAGAGCAGACCAATACTAAAGTTGTCTGCAAGCCTTTAGAAAGATGTAGTGTCTTTCTGCTGAATATGGGAATTATTTGCCTTTGAGAAAAGTAAAAGGCAAAGAATCTAGTTAACTGAAAACACAGAAGAAATGTTTATATCAACTAAATCAAGAAACATTCTTCAATACTTCTCACACTATTACATTGGTCAGGAACAGCTAACAAAACACTACTACTAACATAATAGCAGGTACTGCAGTTCGGATGGGATTGCTTATTAGCTGCAAACCAATAAGAAATTTACTTTCTAATTTAAAAAACTAAACAAAACAAAACCCCTTCAAATTGCATATTCACTGTACTCTATCTCTTTTTAGTTGTCACAGTAAATGCAGTGCCTTACCAGATCAGCATCAATGTCTACTCTATTGCTTTAAAAAAATGGAGAGTGCCAGATATATAGGAGGAAATAATAATTAGGAAAAAAAAAAAAAAAGCAGCATTCCAGGAAAAGCACATTTAAAAACTACCAACTACAGAGCTGAAACCCAAGGCATAAGGGATGGTAGAAGGGCACACACAGGAACAAAGAGTTTATTTTTTTGTGGTCAGAAAGCATGTGAGAGAAGCCCCTGGGAACCAAGAAGCATCTGACAGAACAAGAGTGTTATGGTTCTCGTTTCTTACCTATACCGTTTCTTGCCACATATTTTTATGGACAAGTACAACATAGTAGTATGAAGAAATAATTTGGAAGAATTAGATTTCATGTTTAGTAGATGAATATTGCATTTAAACAATTACTTTTTTTTCTTTTAAAGTTTTATGTATTATTTAGTTTAAATTAGAGAAAGAAATAAGAACAAGGTTGGAAGAAGCTGTGAGGATTTTTTCTTCCCTTTTAAATATCAAACATCAAGTCTAACGTTCCCTAGTTTTGCTGGCTGAATCTCCTGAAGATTTGAAAATATACTGTGAGCTCCAGAACTTTAATAGGTTATGAATATAAACATTTGAGGAGACTTTTTGTTTAAGATTCATTAAGCACTACAATTAAAAACAAGCTGCCAAAGTGCACACAGATTAGTGAGGTTAGATTTGGATATGGGTCTTTCCTGTAAAGATCCCTGATCTCATACAGAATTGCAATAAAATGAGTGAGGCTCTGTGGGGATGAGTGGGTTATATGCAAAAAAGAGAGAACACCGAATGAACTCATCGCAAGGTACAGAGTTAAGCAGTCACAGCATCCCTCTTCCTCTCTCCCACTTTACTTTTAGTACCTTACAACTATAATTGCAAAAGCTTCTCTACTTGCCACCATCTCTTGGCTAGAAATTTCTCATGCAAGTACAATCCTCCATTTAATAGCCCTTCTAAACTGTACCTGTAGACAAGCGCCCTGCTTCTAGAATAACTGCAATGCACCTTTCCTTTTCCAAAATATGCTAGTTTTAAATTTGATGAAGAAAAGGTACTCCGGAATATAGGATCTTAAGTACAAAAACCTGCTTTTCTCCCTTAAGTCTATCTCTAGCCTAAAGTGTTGAATAAATAAATCTAAATCTTGCTGTATAATAAATATGGACACAAGAATAAATATGGACACAAGCAGTCTCCAAATCATGTAAAAACTTTTCTGCCTTTAGCACATAGATGTGTGATGCCAAAGATAATCAGCAGGAAATACGAAGCAAATCTTAACATACTGACTACTCGTTTTTGGCAGTGCTCATTTGAGTAACAAAAAACTGTAACAAGGCAAGAACTATCAAGGGCTTAAGTTCAAAACTTAAATCAGAGTACACCAAAAGCATATTCCAAATTTACTCAGGTGTAAATCTGTGATTGATGCAACCTTCTGAAAAGTCGGTATTATATAGCAAGCTTAAATTAATCCTATGCAACTTGCATACAATTTTCCTACTTAAAAAAAAGCCCACAGTAAGTGGCACAGGATTGTAACAGTTATAGGAATACCTGTTATTTTTTTATGGAATTCCATGCTAGTGTTCAACTTAAAATCAAGCATATCCACTTAGCTAGACAGACTCTTTAATATGCAGCATGAGTGAGCAGCGTTCATGATTACATCTTCCAACACACCAAGGCATTTCTTTCAGCTGTTTATTTTCATTATGTTTCTTTGGACATACTGGTAAAAAATGGGGGGGGGGGAATAAAGTAATTGATGATTAATATAGCCAAGCTGTTGTGACTAGAGGCTCAGAGTGCCATTAATTACTTAATAAACTGATTTTCAACACTATTTCCTCCTCCATCAGTCTACCTCTTAAAGTATTTTCAGTGGAAGCATGGACCTTTGTACAGTGAACAAAAGCCCATTGACAGCAGGCTTGTTTTCATTAATTTCTCATGATAGACCCCTTTTAAGTTGTCTATGGTTAAAAATAATTGCTTTAATACAATCTCAGTTTCCCCTGTATATCTTTTCTTAGCATCTCCTGACACCAAACTAGCAGTTGCTCCTGGATTCACAATGGTCACATCAACTTTTGAAAGTCTTGCTCACACTGTGCTCCCAGCAATGGTGATCATCCAACCCAGGACTCTGCTAAACTGCAAATGCAACCAGAAAAAAAAAATTTCCAATATATTATCAGCTACACCCCACATGCCGACAAAGGCTCTAGAGGATCTCTGATATGAAGTCAACAAGGAACAAAACTGCAAGATTGATACTCATAATTCAATGATATCTACAAGGAATTCAGACAGAAAATAAGATGGGCTTATGAGGAAAATACAAATTATCTGAATTAAAGTAGGAAAAAAAAATCTAGTTTACTTTGTGATGAAACTTAAAAATAGAGCTAAATGAAACATTTGTTTCAAGATTACAAGGAACACTCACATGCTTGTCCCATAGCACAACTCCACTATTTGTGCATGATGTCAGCAAACTGAAAAAAGCTCTTTCCCCTAGCAAAATAATAGTAAGAGGAAGCATTTATCTTTGATACTAGAATTATTACTTCCTTATAATAAGCTGTTTCCTCTAACTTGTGTACTCTCTACTCTGATTATAGCTTGCAAGACTAATACTTCTGAATATATTTTCTCTGGAAGTTAGACATCAACTCCTTTGACCAACTAGATATGCCCAGCATTATTTATTTTCATTCATACAAGAATTCTTACAAAAAGGTGTTTTCCTGCCTTTTCATATCCATTAATGTTGTTGCCTACAGGATTCTCTAGACAGTATAACTTAATGAGAATGGAAAAAAAATGAAACACCAACAGCACTAAAGCTAGGACACATATGAGAAAAACATTATTAAACTCCATACATAATGTTACTAAAGAAATATCAGAAAAACAGGTGGCTTGATCCAGGTGTCTGGGGCTACACTCCCAAATCTTCAGCTGACAGCTGTAGCTCCAAGTGATTCAAGCTAATTGGCTAGGTTTATCAGATGATATTTTCAAACTTTGAAATGAAAATTACTCCTTTGAATTTAAAAGTAACTAAAAATCTAGACACCCTACCCGCAAAAGCTGACATTAGTATTCATTTTTGTCGCAACTAGGGCCCAGTTATCTGACGGATAAATCTGACAGGAAAAAAGACAGAAACATAATTAGACAATCTCCCTGTTCACACTGATATGTTACCAGTGAGTGTAATTGCGATAATAAACAAAATGAAACATAGACAAGGTTTTATAAAAATCAATATACAGGGTACAAATTAGGGGGAGATTAACAGTCAGCATTTTAAAACAAGAGGTGCTCAACAACTGAAATTACATGTACTTTTTCTAACGATCTGCCAGCAACAGTGATCTCTGGAAATTATTTAGTTAACTCTCAAGATCAATACCCCAGTCCAAAAAAACATCAGTTGTCTTTGATCACCAGCCCCAGAAGTGTCATTGGTCTTCTGATAAGTAGTATCTTCTGCACAATGTAAGCATTTTCAGAGCTTTTGTAGTGTCTGAGTAACATTTCTTGATACTTCCATTAGTAAGCATCATAAGAATCAACTGAGACACAAAAATATATTTTGTCCTAAAAGACAAACTGGACTAAAGTAATGCATTGACTCATGACTTTCTTTAAATTTAATTTTGTATGGAAAATTAAACACAGTTTAAAGAAATCTTACCATCATGAATCTCAAATGCCAAACTAGTGATCTTCTGTGTAATTATCATCATTGGACTGTTACAAAAAAGGAAGAAAGAATACTTTAGAAAGAAGTTCAGGATTTTCTTTCACATGTAAATATCACGGAAAGTTTACACTAATAGTCCAGGTTAATTACTCTCAACTGGAAGATTTTCAATGCAAGGACAAAGTGATTAGTTTTTGGACCTCAAACCACTACAGAGTTTTCAACGTAATGAAAATAATTTAATCCTTAGATATAGTATTTGATAACCCATGCCTTTCATTGCTGCATCAGGTTCCACAAACACAGCCAAAGTGTTTCACATTTATTTTCCACTAACATAGTTTTTGTTTTTTTTTTTTTTACAGTGGGAAGAGTACAGAAAAAAGGGTAGTAAGAGCAATTATATGCATTTTAAGTTACAGCAGCAGTAAGCAAAGGACAATAAAAATATACCAAAGTTGAACAATACTATAAATCATTTAGATTGCAGACCACCTTCCACTGTTTCTACTAACACCTGATCCTATGCTTAATTTTTCCATCTAGAATTATTATTTGCTTCAAGTAAACATATCTGGCAAAACAAAAACCCAGCACAATTATGCTGGCTCCAACAGAGTTTAGTTTGTTTTGAATTTGGTACACTTGAGCAGATCTTAAACTGTTCAAGAGATATTCTTCCCTAGCTAAGTGAGACAGCTTTATACTGAGAAATTATACCATCTTTGTAGTATCTAAGAGCTTTTGACTGATGTAAATCCCAGCATTGCTAACCTCCTAAATGGAGGGAGGGAGGGAGGGAGGGGATGGGGGAAAGCATAAAGTAGTCTACCAGAATTCAGAAATTTGTATTTTTGAGATCTGATTTCAAAGTTAACAGGGACTGTATTTACCTAGTAGTATCTGAGCTGGAGACCAAAAAAATTTACCCACAACAAAATAATCATACTGTAGGATGGGCACATCATTTCCTTCAAGAATATATTTAAGTTGGCACAGAAAAACAAATCGAAGAGCCATCAAGTCCTCCTTCATTGACAGGGCTATGCCAGTATTTTGCCAGATAGCTCAGTCTGTCAAATTTTTTTTTTTTTTTTTTAGGTTATGGCTATTGCAAAGCACACAATATTTCCAGTCCTCAAAATGCAATCAGGGAAAAAGTTTTTTCTACCATATTATCAGTGTCCCAAAATCCTGATATCAAGACTAGAGTGACAGGCAAGAGTCAGCAAGGAAGAAAACTAAACAAGAACAGACAGCCTAGGAAATCCCTCATATCTCTTTCTAGCATTTAAGCTGTAGACCTGTCTGGTGCTGGCAGAAATCCCCCAATTGATTCTGAACATAATGGGTTTTCCTTCTGTAACTGGACATGTGACCACATGGATCCTGTCTGGTAGGAGGATAGAACCCAGGAGGTGCTCGGTCAGACTTTACATTAATTCTAGCTGATACATCTGTCATTTTTATTATAGCAGATCCTGGTATTTTTTTCCTTCTCAAATGGCTGTTCCAGTATCATCAGGGATTTGGCTGAGGAACAACAATCTAGAGACTAAAAGAGGAAGAGTCCTTCTTGGAACAGTGAGGCTGTGAACCAGGATTTTAACAATCCCTTTTAGGTGCTGGCAGAAAGGCAAAGGAGGTGGTAGAAATCTCACTGGCAGCTGGGATCTGTTACTGCTGAAGCCAAGACCACACAGATCTGCACAAGCAATTGCACCTCCAGCATGAGGCGTCCTCAGCTTTCTCCACTGTCAGTGCTTTGATACCTTCCTTCAAACTTTTTGCAGATTCCCTGGGCTTGGACACCTCAGATGGGCATGGCATGCTAGGAGAAATACCTAGGTAAACAGACACTCAAAGCTCTCTTGGGGCTAATCACTATATGAATCCATGCCAATATCTTTGGAAAAACTTGCTGGTGCTGGGGTTCAACAGCTGATTAAGCAACTTTTGTTATTTTCTTGAACTTACTCTCTTCCCCTGGAACCAGGCAAAATTGACAGAAAATAGCACCCTTTGGTTCATTTTCCTTCTCCTCCTGTTTTGGAAATAACCTTTGTCTCAGGCCTCAAGGGAGCCAATACAATATATGCCACAGATTTAATGTGAGATGCATACATCAAGCTCCCGAACTGGTGCATGAAAGTGTGGTTTAAATCAGGCAGCTCAAACACAGAGAGTTGGATCTATGCTTCAGAACAGTTCTATCCAGAGCACAGATCTCATAAATCTTCAGACATGTTTAGACCTAGCAGAAATCTCTGAGCTAACGCCAAACCAACAGAGCCACAAAGACAGCTGCGATCTGAAAGCAGTGCAGTCGCATTTGAGCAATGATGTCCTCAAGCTCTACTACTAGTTTTGAGAGCAGCAATAAACAAGTGCAATTATACTGTTTCCAGAGTCAGCTCAGAGCTTTGATCACTGCCAAGGTTGTACACCTTGGCCCTACAGTGAACTGGAAGGGACAGCATTTGGATTACAGTTCCACTTGTAATGGTGAAATTTAATTCAACATCAGTAAACCTAGTTTTAAGTGTCTTTATGCATATGTCTGGGTTGCAAGCTCTCATTATACCCAGTGGAGATCTAGTCAATAGAGTCAGGGGCATCTAGCAAGTGACCCAGTTCATGTTAAGATAGATACTTAGCAGTGGGTCAGCTGAAATGCCCTCCAGGCTCTACTGTGTACATCGATCAGATCTCCACTGACTACCAATTGAACTTGGATATCTGGCTTGAAGGCAGACATTTGGATGTAGGTGTAAATGTAGAAAGATGTTTCAGAAGGTAAGACCCAACTAAAAATGACAGCAAGATGAACTTCAATACAAAAGCTTTCGGCTTCAGCCTGCAAGTTAAGGTTCTGGACTACACTCCTGTTACCAATAAAGACTGCAAAGCAACAAGGCTAACAAGCACAACTCTACTACACGAGACAGGTAATACTAAACTACAAAGACCACTGCCATTCATAGTATTGCTGAAAAGTATTTAATGCATTTTTTTTGAGCAGACCAGCAAACACTCCCCACCTCTTTTTTCCAAAATACATACTCTCCTTTAAATCAACAAAAGTACCATCAGAGCAGCAAACTTATTTGTCAGAAATGTTGTGCTTCGCTTCTGCGTCTGCAGTACAAAGAATCACCAATATGGTTTATTTTTACTTTGCCTATTTAATTCTGGTTTGCTCCTATACAGCTCAAGTCAAATACAGGTTTAAGTTAATTATATAAAATAAGAACACACATAGACAAAACTTTCTATTTCCAAGGGCTGTGTGACTACTCCACCATACAGGCACCTCTCTCCTTAGCTTTTTCCTTCTGGAACATCTAACACAAAACCAAAAAAAGAAAGAAGCTAAAAGCTAAATTCCATAAAACATTCAGATTTTCCTGACAAAGTTGTATCAGACTGTGCCAGGCATGCAAGTACATCAGATACAATTCAAGTTTCATCATGTTGTCATAGGTGGTAACAAAGATTTCAGGGGAAAAAGCAAAAGCAAAAAAAAAAAAAAAAAATCCCACAGCCACCAAAACCTTCAAGCCCTTCAAGACAGGAGCAGGAGGCAGCAGATAACACATTCGTGGTTCTAACAGACACAACTGTTCCCAAAATTCTCAGTCTGCATTATTAAAGCATAGGTACATATATATTTGTATGTGTGCCAATACGCATGCACATGCCCAGCTTTCTCCCAAAGTTTCAAAGTTTGACACACTTGGGGAAAAAAAACCCCAATAACAGATACAGTATCACTTAGGAAGACAAGGTGGAAAGATTATTTTTCTCCTTACCCAGAAAAATCAGCAGAATACTGTCCATAATCAAAGATATAGACTCTAGTAATTTGGCACACAGTGAGGTATCCCAAAGCAAAAACAAAGCAATACCTGGAAGGAAAATAGAAAAAAAGCTTTTCAATTAAAAACCATAAACATTTCTCCACTGAATAAACTACCTCTTAAGTAGAGTTTAGTCTCCAATTATTTCTAGCAAATATTACATAATTGGAGTGTTCAATGACACCTTCATTCTGACTGGGGTTTTTGGTAATACACATTTCTATGCAAGCACATAGACTTTGCTTTTGGTTGGGTTTTTTTGTTTTGTTTTGTTTTTAACTAACTCACAAATTCTATTGTCATTAGCCAAAATATTTATTCACATAAATAAAGCATAGGATTTATAATTTCAAGCACCACTGTAAAAACTGGAAGTCCTATAAAAAGAAAACTGAACTCTTAAGGTTTTCTGGGGTTTTTTTTAGTTCAAAGTTAATTTTTGTCTATAGAAGTATAGAAATTTTGCATTATACATCAACATCATTTCCATTGAATGTATTTCTATACATTCAAAATTCAGCACCACAAACCCCACTGCTGCTGTTTTCAAAAGGACCTGGAAAAGGCAATTAATTTTCAAATATACATATTAAAACATATCCGAGTAAAAAAGGAACAGGATGCCTTTATGCCTCCTGTTAAAGCTGATCCTTAGCACATGTAAGAAAAACACAGATAAGAACCACCTTATATAAATACTATAAATTTAACTTCACATATCATTTTTTCAGGTCAGGGTTGGGATCCCCCCCTTAGCCCCTTTTTAAGATGTACAACAGTACACTAGCGAGAACTGATTTGCCAATAAACCCTGCAGAATCTGCCAGATATTCTTTGCAGTCAAAAAGGAGGGTGAATGCCAGCAGGAACTTAATTAATCATTTAGGACTTTACATACAAACTTGACAGTCTTGAACATTTCCACATAACTTAGGAAACATTCAATGGTAATAAAATCAAGCACTTGTTTCATGTTCACAAGACTAACGTGCAACCCTTACAGCAGACCATATTATACATTCAAAATCCAGTTAGAATGAAAATATTCATACACCAAATAGAAAATTATGACTAGGACTGGATTTAGGTGAAATAGTGAGGGACACTACAGGAAAACCTTAGAACATGCTTTTCCTTTCTTTTCCAAATAAATATTTTTGCAAAAAAAAGTGTTAACATAATAAATTCTAAAGTCTTAGAAATTATTCTTCAACCTGAAAGGTGCCACACAGAACACTTGCAGTTTAACCTTTAAGAATTGTGCTAGATATAAACCATTTAATATTTTAAAACATCCAACTTTCAAAATAGATTACCTTATAAATCAGCAGCTTGTTCCTTTTTTAAAGAACACACTTGTTACTTTTTAAAAAAAAAAAAAGGTTTAGGGCGCCTGTTTTAGCAATAGTTTATTTTCTGTTTTCATGAATATTAACAATCTAGAAACAATATTATATTGGGTGGCTAATTGGTACAAAAGTGTTTATGATAAGAATGCGACAAAATTACACAATAATTGGCTCATAATTATACCAAATTATTTCAGGAAGAAAAACAATGTAACACAATGTAGTAGACTGCAGATATCAGGAGTATGATATAATGTTGAATTCTTTTTTAAAAAGTTTAGAATTAAAATTTTCCTGAGATATTTTAAGAAAAACTACCCCCCCCCCAAATCACCCAGGTTTCACATGAATGAGAAGTATCTGGATTTAGTTTGCCCACACTGAAATCAGTTCCAGTTCTTCCATTCACTAAAAATTCCGTATGATTTTCAGCTTTACCAGCCTCTTGATTTACATACTAAACAATGCCAGATTAAAAACACATAGATACAGTACTAAAAAGCCACGAAAAGCTAAAATACTGTAGTTTTCTTTAAGAAAATTTCATTTTATCCCCACTGGTAAGATCATGTATTTTTTAACGACAGTCTATTCAACAGTATATTGCAATAGGTCTAGAATAAACAGAATTACAAAAGTAACACTAACTACAGCTTTCATAACTTAAAATGCTACCCATAGCAGCAATACATACATTGTTAGGACAAAAAACACACTTAATACATTAGTGGACTAGGTACACACCCTCAGATGGAAGAAAACAGACACCAGTTTCCACCTCATACAGTTTATATTGTAAAACATTTACACTGTTTTTAAACAAGGCATTATGAAGACTTCCTTTTGCAAGCAGAAAACCTATGCTGATAAGTACAACTGAAGAAAAACTAATAAATATCCTGAAAGAAGAAAAGCACTGAGAGGTCAGGAAACCTTAGGTTCTCTTCTATATAGTCATTATGATACAGCCCTGCAGCATTATGTGAATATGCAACTGCAAATTCCTGTCTCACTGAAGAAACAGGTCATTATTCTTGACACCTTTTAAAGGTTTTTGCATTCAAGTTCAAGACACATCCAGAGATTTTACTTATTGCTACCTTCCACATGCTGCACTCGAGAAGTCTGGGATTTCCCCATAAGCATTTCCTCAATTATTCTCCATGCATTCAAGTGTTTCATAAAAATTGCATTTCTCTCTAAGATGAATTTTAGTGATACTCAATGTTACCCAGTTCTCTCTCTCTCTCTCTCTATATGAGGAAATTGTGAAATAAAGAGATTACATGGGTCCGAATACCAAACTGGAGAGATGCAAGGTCAGTTCTTGGGCTAACTTATCTTTTTTAAAGTTGACAGAAAGGACATCACCAGTACGTTTCAGTCACACACACGAGCACAAGTGCTCTGTACTTCCACAAATCTAAGCACAGGTGTTCCACAAAAGGTGAAAGATTGTATTTGTAGCTAATGCAAGTAGTTGAAACCACATTGTAGTGTCCTGCACTTAAAGAACAGACTAAGGCAGCAATGCTACCCAATTATGGAACAGTGAAATATGTAGGGCAGTTTAAAGGTTACTTCTTCACTTGTAGGTTCCTGTGGCTTAAATGCCTTCCACCTTCTACAAGTTAATTTTCTATGATGAAATGACTGGCCTGGTAGATGAGGGGAGAGCAGTGGATATTGTCTACCTGGACTTCATAAAAGCTTTTGACACTTGACATCCTCATAGACAAGCTGATGACGTGTGGGCTGGATGAGCAGTCAAGTGGATTGAAAATAGGCTGAACAGCCAGGTCCAGAAGGTGGTGATAAGTGGCACAAAGTTGATTTGGAGGCTAGTAACTAACTGTGTACCCCAGTGGTCAATACTGGGTCCAATCCCCTTTAACATCTTCATTAGTGATCTGGATGATGGGGCAGAGTGTACTCTCATCAACCTTGCTGATGACACCAAACTGGGAGGAGCGGCTAATACACCAGAAGGTTTTGCTACCATCCAGAGGGACCTTGACAGGTTAAAGAAATGGATTGACAGGAACCTCATGATGGTCAACAAGGGGAAGTGCAAAGTCCTGCACCTGGGAAGAACAACCCCAGGCACCAATATATGCTGGTAGTCTCCCAGCTGGAAAGCAGCTTGGCAGAAAAGGACCTGAGGGTCCTGGTGGACACCAAGTTGAACATGAGCCAGCAACACACTCTTGCAGTAAAGAAAGCAAGGTAGGCAGGGAGAGAGCTTTTCCCAACATCTTCAAAGGAGAAAACATCATTTGTTATGACACTTGAGCAGGAGCCGAGCTGGCACCCTGCCTTGAGGAAAGCCAAAAATATCTATCAGATCTAGCATCTGCCATCCTTCCCAATACCCTCTTCCAAACCAAAACCTAACTTTACTATGAAGAGTCCAGTTAGAAAGCACAGCAACAAAATGAGCGCATCCTTTCTTTCCTTCGCTTTTATACAGCATTTGTCTGGTTTTGGTATCTGCTGACCAAAATGTTAGCCACCGAAGTACTTCCAGATATCCTTCAAAATAGATGTTAGCCATCATGACCAATATGGTGGGATTTCTCACAACATTCAGTTAATATCCACACTGAAGTTATAGTACAGAAATGGAAGAAAAAAAAAAAAATGGCAACAAAACCCCAAACCTTAAACTTCTTGCTGAGATTCCAGATTCCATTTTACAATCTAAAACAAAAGCTGTCTTCCCACAGAGCAGTGAAACTTGCTGCCATGTTGCATTCACCAAACACAACTATGAATTTTAACTACCTTCCAACTATGTCAGCCACCAGCTCCAAGTTACACACAGCTTGGAAGACTTCAAGTTTTCAACTGATGAGGAAAACACAGGAACTTGCAACCCATACAATGCTTTTCACCTTTCAAGTTCATTTCTCCATATTTGCCATGCCACATCACATTCCTTGTTGATGAAAAATGTCATTTAACCAGGTAAAGTACAGCAACATGTTCTCCCTAAAGGAGATTTAAAAGGTTTACAACAGCTTGCGTCATTCCTGTTGTTTCTCCTGCAGGTTTGTGGTACAACTTGCTGATCACTTTAACTCTCGTACAAATCCAGCTTTACTTTAAAAAATTCAAAACCTATTTGTAAATGCTTTGAAAACTTTCTAAAGTATTCTTACTGCATGTTTCCTACCCTCTTCAAAGACTCATTCACCAGAAAACACCCCTTGGATCAGAAAACTGAGTAAGGTTTTGCGGAGCTCAATCACAGGAAGTTTTATCCACCTACAACAATTAATTACAGGCTGTACATGAATGCAACGGTTTTACCCAAGGCTAAATTTTCTCCTCCAGTAGAAAAGCAATTGGTCTTAAAAGTCAATGTTACTCTATACCTGCTACTCGGTGAATAATGTTCTTGTGAGCAGAATCACAGAAGTAATTCACACTGGACACGAACAACTAGAAGCAAGCCACAATATTGTTATTATTACAATTAACTTTAAGACAAACTGACCTGTAATGAATTTTGTACCATATATAATAAAAAGACACAGAGACATTCACTTAGAATATGTTTGAGACTAATTCACAGGATGTTTGTCTAATGACCTTACTTTATCAACAAATGCAACAAAGTCAGACATGTCTGGGAGACACTGCAGTAATGGAAGTAGCAGAAAGCAAAACAGATTGTTTGATAAGTGTAACTTCTGATTTCAACTTAAAAAAAAAAGAAGATATTAAGCAAGCAATACTGGATAACCTACTATACAGGAGGACTTTTCTTTTACAAGTCTGCCACACTGCATTTTAATTCCTTACTATTTTCACCTTCCCAGAGCACTAAAAATAGTATTTAATATGGTCTGTCCCTAAAATTCTATCATTCCTTTAAAAATAAATATATCAAGTAAACTAATCAAAGAGTTTTTAAAAACGTACGTTCTAACATTATACATAAAATATAATTTATAACATACTATGCACATATATATTATAATATACAGGAAATACTAAGTAAGCAGCTGTCATGGTTTAACCCCACCCGGTAACTAAGCGCCACGCAGCTGCTCACTCACCCACCCAGTGGGATGGGGGAGAGCATCAGGAAAAAAAAGGTAAAACTCATGGGCTGAAATAAGAACAGTTTAATAGAATAGAAAGGAAGAAACTAATAATGATAATAACAACAATACTAAAATGACAATAATAATAATAAAAGGATTAGAATATACAAAACAAGTAACACACAATGCAATTGCTCACCACTTGCCAACCGATGCCCAGTTAGCTCCCAAGCAGCAATCCTCCCAGTCCAACTCCCCCCAGTTTATATACTGGGCATGACGCCACATGGTATGGAACACCCCGTTGGCCACTTTGGGTCAGCTGCCCTGGCTGTGTCCCCTCCCAATTTCTTGTGCCCCTCCAGCCTTCTTGCTGGCTGGGCATGAGAAACTGAAAAATCCTTGACTTAGTCTAAACACTACTTGGCAACAACTGAAAACATCAGTGTGTTATCAACATTCTTCTCATACTATATGCAAAACATAACACTATACCAGCTACTAGGAAGAAAATTAACTCTATCCCAGCTGAAACCAGGACAGCAGTCTCTCCATGTAGTACTCTACAAAAGGTGCTCATCAAGAGAACTTGTTTAATTCTCTTAAAAAAAAAAAAGGCAAAAGAATCTCTTATTAGCAAAGAAAATACATTGCCCTATATCATTATTTCTTGTCCAGTTATTCTTTGTCAAGTAACATTAATCAACATAAATGTTAGTGTTTTTACCTGCATATATACAAAGCCAAAAAGCTTCCTTGTATCTCTATATGTGTGTGTATATATCCATACACACGTACGGATATACAGGCTTCAGTTCTTTCTTTTAGTTTCCGAACATCCTGATGGAATTCGATATACATTTTCTATTACACTTTCTACTGCTAAACTGGAGCAGCTACATTAAATAGACTTCTGAAGCACCATTTCTGCTAATGCAGAAAGCCTTAATCTCATCCCTGTACTACCCCTCTTTTTCATCATCCTCATGAGCTTAGCAGAGCCAACAGAACATTCACACCGGCACTGCTCATCTACTTCAGTGCCAAGTGATCTGATTTTGTTTGAACAGCTTTTTTTTTTTTTTCCCCCTACAGGCAACCCCTTTTTATCCAGTGTTGCCTCATAAATTCATTCCATGTCATACACCTACTATCCTGCCCACCACATCATCTATAACAGAGAAGGACAAAGGCCCCACACAAATCACAGTACTAGGTCAGGCGACATCTCCATCTAGCCCAGGATCCAGGACCATGTCCTCCCCAAAGTAGCAGCTAACACACAGATGCCCAAGAAAGCAGATGAGCAGAACAAGCAAAGAAACTACTTCCCAACTCTCTCCCAGACTCAAAACATCAGCACCTTAAAGACCTGGATTCAAACATGGCATCCAAGCATTTAATAACCCTCAGCATACTACTTCTCTATCAACTTTTTGCTCCAAAGTGCACCCTCATCTTTACCACTCTGTTGCTCCAAATACACTTGAGGAAGAGCTCTTAATTTCCTTAATTTCTACATTTTCAGCATAACTATGTACAAATTTGATAGCACAGAATAAGCCAGCAGAACCTGCTTATATAAAGCTTCTGTAGCTTTATATTCTGTGATTTCACAGCAGAACACCCAGCTTTTACCTGTGTCCCTCAGAAATTTTGGGTTTCTGCCTAAGACAGAGCAAGAACATCTGTAGCTTAATTCTAGAGCTTTGTGTCCACTGATGGGCAAGCTGGGCTGCACACAGGCCCAGGCTAACCATAACATATATTAGCTGATTGTATTTGCATAACCAGGGGTGGGAGTTACATTTTTGTTCACTTTATACTTTGGGGGCACTCAGCATCTTAGTTATAAAATATTTGGTCAAGTACCTACCATACCTATCTCTGTTTGCACAAAATGCAACAAAAATAGAACTGTGACCTTGACAAAGGCACACTTTGGGAGATGCCATAACAGCTTCTGTTACTTTAGGCTCTTCCCATGCAGTGGAAGGACAACAGCACAGTATGCTATTTTGCTGCAAGAAAGTTAAATAAACCAATCAAGGCAGGGCACTTTTTCACCAGCTAGTTGGCACATACTACAGATTTAGCCTTGAGATAAAGATTTCATGTCCAGTCAAGATCCACTCCTTCCATTATGTTAGGAATATTTTATTTTTTTAAATGTGTAATTATTCAGTTTCAAAAAGCAGACCTGTCCACCACCATGTAACATCATTCTGCTTTGATTTTTAGAAAAGGTGACAGAATAGCCTCTGAGTTTTCCCATGCCTTGTGCTGAAAGCTGCTGCCTGAGTTTGTTTTACCTACTGCTTGTGCCGATATAAAAAAACTAAGAGTAAATTCTTGTCTGCCAGGTCAGAACTGAATTCTTATAAAAATGCAGCTATTATTAATTGTCTTAATTCTAATGAGCATAATTAGTTTTCATGGTTCACACAGAGAAATTCTACTCTATGCAGTTAGAACATACCATATTTGTTTGCAAAACTTCAGGGGGAAAAATATACATCAAGCAAAAAGGTCTAAAGTGCCAAAGCTAAACATCTATCTAATTCTGCAATCATCAAGTTCAAGCCAATAAAAACACTGATTAGAATTAGCTTAGTTTTGACTGTTTAAGAGTCACAAGGTAAACTAGCCTTCCCCAACCTGCTGTTGTTACACCAAGAAGAGATTCCTATTTATGCCATTCCTGTTCAAACTATGCAACTATTGACATACATCATCAGTATTACTTATAACATGGATCAGTTTTATGACATAATCAGTAACAGAGTGTGTGGCCTTAACCAGGTCCCAGTCCTCTCTGTATTTCAAGACTACTCTCTAAAATGTAAGCAATATTAATACTTTTGAGGCAGTTGGAAGCCTTCTGATCCACACACAAGTCTGTCCCTTCTGATTACTTCAAGCAGAAATCCAAAATGCATGGAAAAAAAACCCAACAAACCAAAACAAAAAAAGACAAAACCAGACTGCTATGAGCCCATTTCCAGGGAAGGAAGCGTTCATACCACTGTGCCTGGGTAAGGAGCAATCCAGCTATCCCATCCCTCTTCAATCCTCAGCTGAAGATTTTTGGGTCTGATAGCCATTTTAAAGCAAATTTAACAAGTGGACAGAGTCCTCCAACATTTAGATGCTGCAGCAGTGCTACAAAACATATGGCACAATGAATGGCTGCACGCGGCCTCCAATGCCCCTTGCTTGGCCTGCCTGTTTGCTGCAGCAGAGGCTTGCTGAGCCCGTCAGCACATGCTGGCCACATGTCAGGCCCACACCTCCGGATCGCTAGTGTCTCTGTTGGGTTTTGCTGAGCCAGTAGAGAAAAAGCAATCCAGGCCCATCAGTTTCCTGCATACAATCAGATACACAAAGCCATGGGACACAAGGCTTTGTTAGTTCAACTGCACCCAGGACCATTTGCAATGGTTTTGCTAGTTTTGTTTACTACAGATTTGCTGTAGACATTATCACCTGCTTAATGTATTTTGATGTTTTGCTACATAATGGCAACATAACAGCTTGGTAAAGTAAATCTTGAACCACGCTAAATTAAACGATCGTTTTATTCATAGCTATAGGCCATATTCCAAACTCAACATTAATATGTAACAAATATAACAAATTCCTGTCAAAAATGCATACTAAAAAACCTGTTTTTTTTCACATGCTCCCTTAGTGTACATTCTCTCGCTTTCCAACCTCTTGCCCCTCCAAATCTGCAACGTCGCAAGGACAAAGAGATCTGCTTCAGGCTCTCATACAAGGGAGAAACATCATCTACGTCTGAAAGGGGGGCAGGAGGAAGGGTGCTAACATTGTGCGCTCCATTCTTCCTGTAAGTCTCCAAAGGAACACAGAGCCAGGAAGAATGGGAATAGAAAAATTTATTTTATCCCTTATCAGTCTCAAAGCTGAGAGCTGAAGTTGACTGTGTCCAAATCTTAATGTTAAACAGAGATGAGATGTGAGAGATCACCTAAGTTCTCCGTCACTTGAAAAACCATAGCGTGTCATATCAACCCCTATTTCTGCAATCGCTTGAAAGTGTAACAGTAAACAATGCAGGTAAGAACACCAGATCTGACTTTTTTTTTCTTTCTTTTTTTAAAGTTGACAATAGTACATAGCACTTAAAAACATGCACAAAGAAGAAAGCCTAACAGCTTCACAATACAAAATATGTAAAGACAGAACTCCCTGATGCTGGAATCCTCCTTACAAAGCCCAGACGAAGGAAGGAGATTCTTGACATATCTTCTGACAAAGATGAGTACTCATAACAACTCAGAAATAAAATAGATGCTAAGTTTCACAAACACCTCTATGCTGGCACCATGAATTTTCATCTGTTTACCCATTATTTTTTTTAATGCATTTTTCTATATAATATTTGCCTAGCTGTGTGATGTTTCAGCATCACAGCATGCAACTGATTTTATCCTGCCTTTTTCTCCCATGTGATACATAAGTAGCATTCTTTCAAACATCAGAACCATGCAGTTCTCTTTGCTTTTGCAAACCAGCAGAAACCCATAGAGTACATAGCCAAAAAACAGTCTCCTTTTAGGAACTAGGCAACAACACAACTTCTGTAGAATATTTTTAAGGAAATAAAGATGTTATTACAGAACATTGACAATAATAGGACTGTTTTGAAGTACAGCCCTACTAGTCATAATGGTTTAGCAACTGTAAACTAGAACTGCCAAATACAAAATACTTTGCAAGACTAAATAATTTTGTTTCAGTGGACCGTAAAGCTTCATACAAGAACTCATAGCCAGTAAAACAGAACAAGTTCTCTACTGGCAAAACCATGGTGAGGTCAATCATTAAACCTGTGATTGCCGTAAACTCGGCACTCAGCAAGTATCACCTTGGATAAAGATAAGAGTGAGCTGTTATTATCATTCACCCACCCATCCCCCTGCTCTAGATACACAACCCCCCTCGTACCCCACGCACATCCCCACGTGCCGCAGCTGTTGCTCCTTCCTGGCTGCAGAGCAGAACAGATTCCCAGCTGCCTCAGCCCCCTAAGCTCTGCTGCAACTCTACATCCTTGCCTGGAGACACAACACCTGAGACAGAGCACAACTGAAACACCACTGGGAGAGAGGGGGGAGTTTTGCTCAGTCAGGAGGTGATGCCAGCTGGAATTTGTGTTCAGCCAGCCAGGAGACATTTTCTGCATGCGTTAAGGATGGCAGCAGCTGGGAAACATACGGGATATGATTTGCTGAGAAGGTGGTTGTGCACCAGAATCAGCACACGGGGCAGCTAGCAGATTAATAAACAACCCAAATCCCTGCAAGGTGGAGTATACAAAGTGAAAGGCCACAGGGATCAAAGTTTAGTTACAGGAACAGAATATTTGAATGATTCCAATATCAAAGGGAAGCCAGGAGTTTGTGTTAACAACTTAACACAGCTGCATTTCCTCTTCCTCTTAAACCATTTCTCGAAACAAAATGCCCTCTTTTACAGAGGTACTTTATCAGAGGGGATGATGGTACTCTATTTCCCACCCTATTTCTTGCTTCGCCTTCATGAAGGAATAAAACTGTTATTTAATTTCATCTGGCCACTGAGTCAACCGCAAGCCCCACAGCTGGTCTGACCTGCACCAACACTGCAGCCCTGTTCCTTCCTGAGCTATTTACATCATCTTGCAATCAGACACGCATCTCAAGCAGCACAACATCTGGAATAAAGCTTTTCTGAAAAATCCGATTTACTTAAAATATAGCTTAAATGAAATACCTGCTTTGCTCCAATGCTTAACATTCCTTTAACCTGGAAAGACCTATCCCTTCAGATGACCTGTTTAATTTCTGTCCAATTTCCTCACCCTGCCACCAAGCTAAGTTAAAGCACCACAACTACACAACAATTTCATATCTTCTACATCCTTTAATCAATGCATAGCAATGTATATAACATTCACATGATGCATCAACTTCACCACGGCCACAGTGTTTGTCATATGCTCCTGCAGAATCACATGTAGAGATCTTAAGTCAGCTGTCTCCTGCTCCCAGCCAGGAGAAAACGGGTGGGTAGCTCCATTTTCTTTGCTCCATGGTGAAGCCTCACACAAGTTACTCCTGAACACAGGACAGCAACTTCTATTTTCATGCAGATTTCTTTTCTCCCACATGACAAAAACACTACTGAATATTTCCAGGGGTGAATTTGAGATACTCCACAAAAAGAGTGATATGCAATAGAAATGGCATGGCAAGAAACCAATCCTCAGCAAAAGTGAACTCTATGCATAATGGTTATTTGTGGCATAGAGTAGTCCTACTGTACACTCCTAAGGAAATACTTCAGACTGATGCCTGGGAAGAATCAGTACCTGTAGATTACTGCATGCAAGTACACAAGGAAGCCATTATGAAAAAAGCTTTGCATTTATTTTTGGAACATTTTTCCTTCTTCCAGTTAACAATGAGAAACCAAAAAAAGAAAATTACTACTCAATGACAGTCCAAGTCATGGCACAATCACTTGCGGAAGTGTCATACATTAACCCCAGGCAAACAATAATTAGTCAAAACTACATTTATGATCTCTAAGTTAGGAATTAACTGTATTCTCAGAGTATATATTTATATATTACACATATTTATAATTATATAAACTATACCTTTTTTTAGTTTTAATTTACTTGCATGCTGTCTTGATCCTATCTCCACACACATTTGAACTTAGCTGCACTTTCAGGCTATGCTAGCCACTGAACTGCTTGCACTCTGCTTTGTAATCTCCATGCTCTTCAGTAAAGATGTACAAACCCACTTGCGTTCATGATCTTCTAATGCCCTTCAAATTTTCCCTCTAAATGCCTAGAGCCATCAAATTACCTCACTAACTAAATTAACTAACTCAGTTTGTTCCAGACTAAAGAATCATATGACTTGTCCCTAACAACATATTGTATAAAGTCAACTAGCAGAAACTTTTGGGTAGATTTAATCACAATATGCACTAGTGGAAGAGGCTACATTTCTGTATAAATGCAGTTTTCATGTCAATGCTAAGAAGGATAAGGAATGTCAAGTTGTTCATCAATTATCCTTTGATATATGAAATCAAAATCATGAATTATTCACCTATATGTACACCCATATTAGTGCCATTTGTCTATCACTCCTCATTAAGGTGTTCCATTACCTTCCTGAATTATTCTTGTATTTCCTTTTAAAACTCACTACAGACCTCACCTGTCAATTCGCTGAATTTATAGAACTGAGAATAGTCACTTAAAATTTTCTCAAGGGAATAAATAATAATAAATCTTATTTCAATAATTTCTTTCTCCCAGCATTCAAACACTTTTCATACTCAGTGACTATCTGGAAATTTCCTCATACTACTGGTATATTCTGTTTTGTACAAGTAGGGATATGACCAAACACAATGAGCCATTCTTTATGCGAGCTAAGACCAGGGTTTTTTTCTCATCACAAACAGGGTGTCCAAGCAAATGAACTTTGCACTCCCAAATCTTTTGTAACACTGACTTATCAATGAACAAAATCTTTTGCTGCTAGCAGGACTGCATGGAGGCTGCAAATTACATACAAGGTATCTGCAATCATTTTGGCAGCTCAAAGCTTCCTTTGTGAAAGTTTTCATTACTTAAATTCCTTTCACAAGGGAATCCTAAAGAGACATTTATGAATTTTAAACCTGAACTACAAAAAAAGAGACTAAGAGAGTTTGTCTTTATTTGTATATTGACTGGTACTAGTATGAATTAGGAAATACGCTCAAATTTCTTTTTAATCGTAATGCCAGACATTATGCAATGAAAAACTCTGTATTTAGACTACTAAAAGCCAAATATTATCACTTAGAAGTAAGTTTGTGTCCTGGTTTTGGCTGGGATAGAGACAATGTAGCTGGTACAGTGTGTTTTGGATTGTGTGCGAGAACAATGTTGATAACACACTGATGTTTTAGTTGTTGCTAAGTAGCACTTAGCCTAAGTTAAGGATTTTTCAGTTTCCCATGCTCTGCCAGCAAGCAGGTGCACAAGAAGCTGGGAGGGAACATAGCCAGGACAGCTGACCTGAACTAGCCAAAGGGGTATTCCATACCACAGAACATCATGCTCAGTATATAAACTGGGGGAGTTGGCCAGGAGGCACAGACGGCAGCTCAGCCATCAGTCAGTGGGTGGTGAGCAAATCCATTGTGCATCACTTGTCTTTTATTGGGTTTTATTTTTTATTTATTTTATTATATTCCTTTTCATTACAATTATTATTACTATTATATTTTTTATTATTATTATTGTTAGTATTAGATTTTATTTTACTTTAGTTATTAAATCATTCTTATCTCAACCCACGAGTTTTAGGGGTTTTTTTTCTCCAGTTCTCCTCCTCATCCCTGTGGGAAGGGGGGCGGAGTGAGCAGCAGCCACCGCCTGGTGCCTAGTTGTTGTGGTTTAAGCCCTGCCAGCAGTTTGTTAAACATAGAGCAACAATCAAAAAAGTAATTTACATGAAATAGTTTATACCTATTTGTTCATAGCAAGAAATACACATTACATACATATAAAAGCAGATTACTATTATTACAGTCACACCACTCAACAGCCAGCACAGACAGGGAGAACAATCAAGGAAAAGTACTGAACTCCAACAGCCTGGGAGACCGACCCATCGCAGACTCATCGTACAATTACAAATGGGTGACTTAAACCAAGATCCACAAATGCAAGTGTTCCTATTTATATAGTTGTTCTTTAGGCATTCAAATTCCCATTGTATAAATCCACAGAACCTTGATATTTAGGACCTAAATTTACAGAGCTATTTCAATCCCTCTGACTGCTCCATCTATAAAACAGGAATAGAACACTTACCTAGTTCAGAAGAGCATTCTATGAGTAAGTGCATTAAAGATTACGACTCACTGAACTGCTTTATGGTCACTATCATAGGAACACCTAAACACTAAACTTGCCTACTCTCCAAAACAAGTTTTGTTAGAAAGCATCCAACATATGTATAAATTGTGTTCAAGTTAATTAAAATCACTAATTTTCAGATAGAAGAGAACTTTTAATTTAATTCTAAGCATGTTAAACTCCACACTGTAACCCTTCAAGCCTAAAAATAGCATGATTGCCAGTCAGCCAGAAATTTAGCATGCATCCAGAAGCTCCTACGCTGCACTTGCCAGGAATGTCAAGACTTTGAAAAGTCACATATATTGTAACAGTCAAGACAAACTAATCTGTAACACAAGCACACAGTGCACACTCTCTGATTATTCATTACTGTGATGCCTGGCAGTGTCACTGCAGTTAAGCTTCCTTCTGTGTTTTCATTATAAACCAGATTTGAAGAAAAGTTTCAGCTAAACATGCATGCCCTGTTCTAGATGCCTTAAAAAAAGAAAACAGTTTTACATGTTTGGGGTTTATGATACTTACTAGTGACTCGAGAATGTGAGGGGAAGTAGACCGTATCTTTTAAGCAAACAGAATTTCATACTGTTTTGGCCACTGAAATCCATAGGTATCTATATAGTCGCAGACCAGAGTAATGAGAACTCCCGCATGAGGGGTTTGAATCAGCTGTATTCTATTAATGTGAAACAAAACACACTGTGTTTATATTCCTATATTTATATTCCTATTTTTTGCCTTAGTTATTTGATTATCAGTTATGTTTTCAAAACGCGAATAAACCTCATTCCTTGATCTTAAGACCCCCAGGTATCCCTCCAGCCAGGGCTAAATTTAAATTACTATTCAATACTCAGTCCTAGCTCTGCAACCATTTATAATGCTCTTCCTCTACTAGTAATCACTCTCCTCCCACTTTTAGTTGTTGGAATAGTTGAGAAAGCATTCTGTAAAGACAGTATTAGTCTGAAGACATAGTCTGTTTAGGCCTTTTCGTTACTTAGAAAATTTAAAAGGCATTAATTTGAAAAAAAAGTCAAGATAGAATGCTTTTCAAACTTCTGCTAGGTGTTAGGGACAAATACTGTTTGCTGTAACACCATATCACATAGTCTTACACCAGCACACACGCTCAAACTAGAAAGAGGCAAGAGGAAGAAAAAAGTTGGTGGCAGTCTTGCGAGAAGAGCACAGAATTAAAAACAAGCCAACAGATTGTAAGATTCTTATTTTGCTTTGGTGAGTTCAGCTGAATGCCAGAACCTTGTCATACTTCGTCTCTGGAGATGCAAAAATAACAAGAAAAGCGTAGAGTGAAAAAGGATGGAGAAAAAAAGAATCAACAGAAGTCATCATGAGAAAAAGCATTCTACTTAAAGCAGCATCAACTGTAAACAACACCTACAAGAGGGAGCTTCAGTCTTGTCACAATTCATAGTGAATTAATTACTTAATAGCTAAAGACAATAGTCTTAAACTTTTCAGTTGTTGGTTTATTGAAATATTTTCAGTCTATATGAAGGCTCTACCATGCAGATCAGATATTTCTATTATAACTGAAAGCAGCATGCAGGTTAGCCTTCAGTTACTACTAAATCAAAATCAGTGACATAGCTAAAAAATTAGCAGTGCTGCCTTAAGTTATTTGTAGCTTTGCCAGAGAAGGTACTTTTAGGAGATCATGAACATATTGGCACACCTGTAGCCTAAACTCATTATTGCCACTAGATACAGACATGCTAGACCTCTGCAATGACTCAATTTCTCAAATTATTTCAACAGTGAGGCAATAAAGCCTGTGAATGTAATGGAGTAGAAAAAATATGAACATACATCTCTTATGAAATCTATGACTGCAAGAATAAAGGGACAAAGATTTTAATCCAAAGGAGTAATTATTCATCACTGTCCAAATCACACTGGACCGCTGCAAAACCCATGAGATCAGGCTTACAAGGAAGAGAGGGAAACCTCAGACTATCAAAACTGCTGTTAAGAAGCCCACAGCTTTGCACTTTTTTTATTAGCCTAAGGTATGTTTCATGAAGTGGTAATAAAATACATTAACTGCAGTGAATTTTAATTCAATGTGGACAATGAGGCATAGGGTAGGTTTTTGTTCTCAAGGTCCACTTTGATCTTTTATAGATCTACTCCTAGCTGATTATCAGCTTGAAGGAGAACAGCATAGGATGGTCATGGTTATCCAGATCCAACATGATGAAGTTCTGAGTAACCTCATCTGACCCCATCACTGACCCTGCTTTGAGCAGGACACTGGATCAGAGACCTCTTGAGGCCCCTTCCACCTGAAACCTCTCATTCTATGAATTTATTTAGTTTATTTACCTGTTAATTTTTTAAGATAAAATGTGGTAAAGAAAATGAGGAACTTTTTTCTAAAGTTTGCCATCAAATAACAACATAGCTGCATTCTAAGCATAAAACAGTAGTGTCTAACAGCTTATTGTCCCAAAACAAGTTAATTTTTCGCAAATAATCAAAATCCTTCCTAGCACTTGCGAGAGACGAGAGTTGCACAAGAGCACCACAGGATGCAAGGTGAAACAGACCTTACTGAAAGAAGTTACATTGCAGTGATCAATACTGGAGCACAACTGAGATGTTGCCACATGGGGTAAATGCAACAACAGTACTTTTGCATACAGTTTTGTTTGTACAGTCTCTATACATCACCACATAGTAAGTTATAAAACACTGCTGTATTTATGGAATTGTACTAGAAGCACCAAGCTTTAAAATCCCAGTATTTTAATGTAATAGTAGAAACACGTACCTCCTATTAAATAGAAGATTCTGTTGCACTGTAAGAATCGCAGTTAAATCTCAGATTTCTCTTAGTGCTCTAGCTACAAAACTATTTACTCCCAAATACACATTTTTAAGTGGCAGAAGCCTGTAACTGAGAGCAAAGGTGTCATTTCAACTTTTAGTATAGGTGGCAAAGATTGTTGAAAAATGCACATTTTTATTAATGATGCCAAACAGATGTAAAGATACTTTGAAAGAAAGGAGTTAAAAAGTTGATTTACTTTAACAACCATATGCTCCACCAGTCACTACAATTTACTGTGGGAAAACATCATTAAAAAAAAAAAAATCTCCATGCATGTGTGCCCCAAACCACTTAAAGAAGGACAGGAATTATGCAAAGCACCTGGGGTTAGCCACAGTTTTAAAATTACACATCTGGATCTATTCCCCCCCGCCCCCGAAAGCTTTCCAGAAACATTATAAAGGCTTTTTAACTGGAGACAGAGGACGGAACGGGCAACACACAACAAAGCAAAAAGCAACACACGTGCATTATGATAACAAGAACTAAAAGCTTAAACTTTCAACAGAAAAATCTGAAAGCAAGTAGGGCAGACGGAACAAAAAAAACCACATCTCTCCCTCCCTCTGTTCATTGTGTCCTTGGCAGACAGGCCTGTACTTCCAGCCAATTCTACTATTTTCTGAACAGAGGCAAATTCTGCTCAATTACCCCAGTCCCTCGGAAGCTCTCCCAGTCCCCCACACTGAAGCCTTGCAGCCTCTAGACGAGCCATGGGCATCCACAGCTTCCCCTGCAACTCTCCTTTTGCCACACTTCAGCAATTTCTCAGTCCCTTAATACCTAAGCAAGCTTTCACCGGAAGAAGCAATTTCCCCCTCCATACAAGAGATCCACCTATCCTTGTCTTAAAAGGAAGAAATGTGTCATGATGCATTTTGTTCACTGCAATTTATTTTGGTGGTACTTAGGCAATTTTTGTTTTACATAAAGGATCGAACCAATGGCTCACTTAACTCAGTATCCTTGTCAGGAGCAGATAAATCAGAAGCAGTTGTGAGAACCACATGGTACAGTAGCTCAGACTAGAAAATACCTGGTTAGAAGACAAACATTACTTTCATAGTGAAAGAATGGGAGGTCTGTTAGGAGACCTATTAAAAAGGCAAAAAACAGGTGGGCCTAACAAGAAATAATGCCAGGAATATAGCTTAAAAAAATTCAGACTAGAATCAATAAAAGTGATTATGGGAATCAACTTTTAATATAAAACATTTTCTGACTCTCAGAATTTCAGGAAAAGCATCCAATCTTGATTTTGAAGTACATTTAATTAAACAAGTTATTGATTTAACTGTGGGAAATACTATGTTTGTGCTATATCAGAAACTAGGTAAGATGAACTTAAAAATATCCCTTTAAAAGTTTACCTCATGAAGGCTTTACCTTAATTCCTTATAGCTGGAAACCATTTTAGATTTTGATGCATTTATAAGCCTTCCAGAATCCCTTTTCTCTAGTAAGGATATTGAAGCTCTTCTTGGCATTTTCCTAGGGTCTTAGCCCCAGGAACATCCTAGAAAATTAAAATCTAGATCTCCACTATGAACTGAGATAGAGCAAACCCTTGCACCTTTTGGAAGTGGAATTTTAAAAGCAATTTGGGTTTACATTCTTCATGAAAGAAAAGTTAACAAGCTGACTTTCCTATCTTATTCATCTTTATCTCTATTCATAGCCCAAACTAGGTATATCGTTAAGAGTAGGTACTTGCTTAGGGCAACAGATTGCCAGAAAAAAACCCACCAACTTATTTTTAGAAATGGGTATCCCTGTTGGACACAACAGTCATAACTCCTGCTTCTTGTATTTTCTCAGTAGCAATAGGAATATCAAATCCAGCTTTCAATCCCAGATCCCTTCCCAGTCTCCTCCTCACTGTCCTACAGAAGTGCAATTTCTCCTATGCAAACAGCTTTAGGCAGGTTCTGATATTATGTCCCTTCTAATTAACTTTCTTTTCAAGATAACCAACTCAAATGTCTTCAATTTCTCATCAGAGTTTTCCACACCTCTTGGTTTTTTTACTAACCTTCTCCAAATCCTCAGTAATTGTGCAGTACTCCATGTGAAATAAAGTACTCAACACTGGGCTCTGTATGATACCAAATCCCCCATTCAACTAAGAACACTGTCTTGCCTATTACTCTCCATTTCACAGAGCTTGCTTTATGAAGCTTCTCTTGGAGGTCCTCCGTGATATACAGATCCCATTCCTAATTTCAAGCCAACTATGTTGTATGCACAGTTGAACAGCCTCAAGTATTGTTTACTTTTTCAGTGTTGAACCAAGCCTGTCATTTTTTGTCCATTTATTGTCTTCTATCAGTTCTGAAGTTCCTCAAAGTCTTCCTTTGTCTGAAGAAAACACTATTACCTGCAATTTTTTGTTGAATTATGCAAAGTATTGCCAGCAGGTCAAGGGAGGTGATCCTTCTCTACTCAGCACTGGTGAGGCCACACGTGGAGTACTGCATCCAATTGTGGGCTCCTCAGCACAAGGGAGACATGGACATACTGGAGTAAGTCCAATGAAGGGCCACAAGGATAACGAAGGGACAGGAACATCTCTCCTATGAGAATAGGCTGGGAGGGCTGGGATAGTTCAGCCTGCAGAACAGGCTCGGGAGAATCTCATCAGTGTATGTAAATACCTGAAGGGAGGGTGCAAAGAGAATGGAGCCAGGCTCTTTGCAGTGGTGCCCAGTGACAGGACCAGAGGCAATGGGCACAAACTGAAACACAGGAGGTACCTTTTGAACATCAGTATACACTTTGTTACTGTGAGGGTGACTGAGCACTGGCACAGGTTGCCCAGGCAGGTTGTAGAGTCTCCCTCCTTCAGGATACTCAAAAGCCATCTGTACATGGACCTGGGCAAATGGCTCTGGGTGGCCCTGCTTGAGCAGGGGGGTGTCGTGGTTTAACCCCAGCCAGCAACTAAGCACCACGCAGCCGCTCACTCACTCCCCCTCATCCAGTGGGATGGGGAAGAATATTGGGAAAAAGAAGTAAAACTCATGGATTGAGATAAGAATGGTTTAATAGAACAGAAAAGAAGAAACTAATAATGATAACACTACTAAAATGACAACAGTAGTAATAAAAGGATTGGAATGTACAAATGATGCACAGGGCAATTGCTCACCACCCACCGACCGACACCCAGCCAGTCCCCGAGCGGCGATTCCCCGCCCCCACTTCCCAGTTCCTATACTAGATGGGATGTCACATGGTATGGAATACACTGTTGGCCAGTTTGGGTCAGGTGCCCTGGCTGTGTCCTGTGCCAGCTTCTTGTGCCCCTCCAGCTTTCTTGCTGGCTGGGCATGAGAAGCTGAAAAATCCTTGACTTTAGTCTAAACACTACTGAGCAACAACTGAAGACATCAGTGTTATCAACATTCTTGCATACTGAACTCAAAACATAGCACTGTACCAGCTACTAGGAAGACAGTTAACTCTATCCCAGCTGAAACCAGGACAGGGGGTTGGACCAGATGACCTCCTCAACCTCAAGCATTCTGTGATTTTTAATGTCTTTTTCAGATCATTAATACACCTAATTCTGACCTGTGGGGTTGCTAAACTTTTACCCAGAAAAAGTCTATTTCTACTAGCTTCCTATTAGTAGATGATACTTAATAGACAGCAGTCCTTTGCCGCTAACAAATACGTAATGCTTAAGAGCAACTCACGAGAAGCTGCTTTCGATCCATCTCTCCTTCTAACAGTTACAATACATTCAAAAACATGCAAATCAAATAGCCTGTAAGTCATAAAGGCATTATTGCCAACTTCAGAAAACAAATTCAAAGATAGGGTTCAGAGACAGTGTGGCGAGAAAGGAGTTGACAAATCAAAATACAAGTAAAATGTAAAAGAGATTACATTAAATGCAGCTTAATTAGTCATATTTAGTAATGATTTAATTATATAATACTGTAATAATATATTAAAATAATATAATATATAATATTATAACTATATATATTATTTATTAATATATAAAATTATACTATATAAGGACATGAACCTGTTGAAGTGAGTCCAGCGGGCCATGAAGATGATCAGGGGGCTGGAGCAACTCTCCTACGAAGACAGGCTGAGAGAGTTGGGGTTCTTCAGCCTGGAGAAGAGAAGGCTCCAGGAAAACCTTACAGTGGCTTTCCAGTACGTAAAGGGGGCCTAAAGGAAATGGAGAGGGACTTTTTACAAGGGCATGTAGTGATCGGACATGAGGTAACAGTTTTAAATTGAAAGAGGGTAGATTTAGATGTAAGGAAGAAATTCTTTACTGTGAGGGTGGTGAGGCACTGGAACAGGTTGCCCAGAGAGGTTGTGGATGCCCCATCCCTGGAAGTGTCCAAGGCCAGGTTGGATGGGGCTTTGAGCAACCTGGTCTAGTGGAAGGTGTCCCTGCCCATGGCAGAGGGCTTGAAACTAGATGATCTTTAAGGTCCCTTCCAACCCAAACCATTCTATGATTATCCACTGAGAAAAATTTAGCATGGTTAAGAGTTCCTTGAAACTGGAAAAGGGCTACAGTTCTTCAGAACTTTATCTTTAAAAGTAGAAACGGGAACTCAGAAAATCATAGACCTATAAACTTGATAGCAAATACTATAAAAAGGGTTTTGCTGGTTTGCTTTTTTTTTTTACCCAGTGTAAACAGTGCAACACAACTGAGTCAAAAGCTTGTCCAGAACAAGTACTATCAAAATAGGCTATTTCTAATGACTTGGCTAGATGACTGCAACTAACTGACATGGTCTGCCATATGAGCCACACCATGCACACCCAAAGCCTAGTCACTGCCATGATCAAACCTACCCTATTAGCACAGCCAGTGTGAGGTACAGGTATGCATACAGCCAGTTACTCTGTCTTAATCCTAATGTTGGAGTTGCTGGTGACTACCTGCCAATATCCAAATTGTACAAAAAAAAAAAAGGTATTGATGAAACATCATCAAATCATAAGGATGTATCAGATACAGTTCTACTAACTCAAACGTGTCAAAACAACAGGAAACATTTATTAAGTATTTTGGTAACAGTAAATACACTAATTAAATCTGCAGGTGGACATTGAATTATAAAAACTGCAAACACTTAGTCAATCAGAAAACCAAGTTACCTCAAAAAAAAAAAGAAATGAAGAAAGGCTTAAAAGCATCAGATGGAGCTGAATTAAATTGTGTGCAAAGCACAATTTTGGCTGTAAATAATCAGCCATACAAATATGTAATGGAAACCAACTATTAGGTAGCATTAGAGCAGAAAAGGATCTGCAGAAAGTCACAGCATTGCAAAACAGACAGAATAAGCTTTTACCCTGCTTAGCATTACAAATACCTCAACCTGTTTGAAAAGCACATCTCCAAATGACACAGAACAACTGAAGGAAGTCCAAAAGCAGCTACACAAAAATGGAAAGAGGCCTTGAAAACACAAACTGAGAAGAGATTTAAATAGACTTGTACAGGCTTTACTTGACTGAAAGGAGACAATATAAATAGAAGACTTGCAAACAGCAAGGGAATACACTTCCCTACACAGATGAAGGGGCTCAAACTACAGAAGATTTGGGCTAAACTTAGGCTAATTTCTAGGAGAACCTAACTGCAAGCATAGTTAAGCACCTATACAGATTGCCTAACAAGACTGGAAACTCTTTGTGGATTTTTTTTTTTTATTTATTATTGCTTTTAAAAGATCTCAAACTGGCTTTGATTAGAGGTCCAGATAAACTCTCAAATCCCTTCCAGCCTCCTTTTTCAGAATTCTATTATTGGGTTTTGTTTCCCAAATAGTTTTAGAAATGAGAGAAAAGCAATCTACCTAAAAAATTGTCCAGTATGTAAATAAAAAGACATCTGTATTTAAAGATTTATAATTTAGAGTCTGTTAAGAGCTCAGATGCAACAGAGAGGAAAAACAGCTGTGGGACCCAGGCAAGACACTGATGATCTGGCAAGACAAACCCAAGAATAAGAATGAGACACACCCACGGGAGCTGTTTTTGTGTTGTAACATTTTAGTACTACTCAGATTTCTTTTAAATGTTTCCAAACCAAGATTACGTTTGCTGCGAAGATTTCATATTTTGCATTATATCATCAGATAGCTGGTTTTGAACACATATTCCGTACACTAAACATTGTTTGATTAAGGAGTTCAGCTATGCTGTGAGGGCAGGCAGTCTACACCTCTTATCTCCTGATTGATGCAGACAAATATTTTTCGAGTGGGAATGAGGCTTTAGCACCAAACCATTTGTTTGGTAACCCACAATCTTTTTCTATCTTCCAATTTACAGATTGTTCAAATACTTTGTGTATCAAATTTCTTTTCAATAAGCCATAGAACACATCATGAAATGCAAAAATAAAATGCAAGCAATGTAGAAAATTTAACTGAGCTGAAGTTCTCACACATTTTTTTTTTCTTCTATGTGTATCTCTCATGTACTGTACTGTACATGCTTTTCTCCTGGAAAAGCCAGACAGAACATTTCTTATTAATATCTTTAGGAAAGCAGGGACTGCAAGAAAGACGACAATCTCTGAAGAAATTCAGAAAAACAAATACAATGCTTAAAATACTGGATTCCCTAGTTGCCGTAAAAAGCAGAGCAAGATGCAAGTTGAGTAATAGAACTATGGCGTTCGAGTCAGCACTGTCGCAAATGAGGATATAAAGTTTGTGGCCAAAGCAACATTGACAGCAGTCCTGTGAGGCAAGTTTTTTCTAAAACTTTCATAAAAAAACCCAAATATGCATATTTACCTCAGGAACAGATGTAAAAAAGTTGTGGATTAAAAACCTGAAAGTTACATTCCATCAAAAGCTTTGCTCCTCCTCCTTGAGCAGCGATCTTGGACTCTGCAGCAGAACTGCACCCGCACATTGATTCTCACAAGATATGCCCTGATCAGTACAGTAAGAAAGAAGCAGGCAGAGAAGCATGAAGAAAGACAAAGGCTTCTTCCTTCAAAAAGGCACTTCCAAGGGTGTTAATCTGTTGACATAAGTCTTACTGTTTTCTCCTTTTCAGCAACTGGGAGAAGACAGTGTAGGAAGAAATGGAATATTGTTTCTGGTCTACTCCTGCTTATTCCTGCTGGTCTCTTCAATGTCTACCTAGTCTGCCAAAGGGTATAAAAATCAAAACCAAAGTAAAGCAGTTAATACAGAAGCTTTCTTTGCTTTTAAGAAAAAAAAAATAAACCAACTTGTAATATTCTTCAGCTCAGAAAAAGCCTTCAATTTCCAATTAACATTTTAATAGTGACAAATCATCAAGAATCAATCTCTTTCTAAAAGTCTATGCTATGAAAGGAAGGTTTGTACTTGCTTCATTTAAATGGTCACCTCCACACTAGTAGTTGGTTGGTAGATTTTGTGCACCCTGCATTTTAGACAGCTTTGTGTCCCAGTGGAATACCTGGGAGTAGGACAGCCAGATGTCTGAAATAATTTCTAGGTCACCAAGGAAGTCCAGAAATGCTCTCTTACTATCTAGAGGCATTTCCCATGGATTTGGAGCTCTATTTACGCAGCCTCTGGAAATCACATTTCATTGTATTTATCTAGTTCAAGTAGGAGGGAGATCTGAAGTTTCATGAATGATATAATATCTTTCATTACTGCAGCCAAATAATCTCCAGAATAGCCTATGACATTTAAAGGGTAAAGCTGCTAGTCTCCTTTTAGAAATTAAGTCACCCTCTCCCCAAGGTTTAGCTGGAAAGCATGATGCAAAAATTATTTTTTTAAAACACCCACAGACTATATTTGTAGAAAAAAGTAACAGCTACTTAAGTCCATACACAAAGTAATAAAGCCAGAGGCCCTTCTCCCAACTCACCTTTCATGTTGTACTTCCCCCTTCTTAACTTTTGCTATGTTGAATTATGTCAGACTATAAAATGACAGCAAACACCCAAGGATTTGTGGGGTTTTGTTGTTGTTGTTGTTTGGTTTGGGAGGGTTTGGGGTTTGTTTTGGGGGGTTGGGTTGGTTTGTTTGCTTGCCTGGGTTTTTTCTACAGCCAAGACACCCAAGCAAGGAAGATTATAAAAGATCACTTTGAGATAAAGAACCCTAAAGGAAATGAGATGCTGGTACATGCTCTGCTAGCATAATGTATTTGGGACCGTAGTTGATCGCTTCAAAAAGAACATCATGAGCATTAAAATCATTTGGAAGTAGTTGGCACTCTAACTAATACCATCCAACGCTTACTACCACGAAAGCCTGGAAAAGACATGCAACAACTTGTTTCCTGCCTGAAGCCAAGAGGGCCTTCCTCTGCCCAAACTTAGATCAGAGGTTGACCTGCAGAAAATATTTATAACAGACATGGATACAGGAAAACATGAGAGCACTACAGTACATAACAGATAAATATCACCAGTTCAAATTCAAGAAAGATGAACGTGCCATTCATGAACTGGAGAGCATGGAAAGGCATGGGAGTTCAACAGACAAAAGGTCAAGGCACCACACAGTGTTCTACAGAAAGACAGGAGAGGCAGACAGTAGGTAGAAGGAGAACAGCAAGGAGCTGCATAGGTTCACACGAATGCAATCATTAGCAGGTTCTCGGAATGGAAACATAAGGTCCAGCTAGTGAAGGGGAACACGTGTACGAGAGGATGGCTAAGTTCAGCCTACAGGACAAAACAAATCTGCAAGAGATGGGTGAAGGTTTTGAAAGCATTACAGACTTAGGACAGTCAGGACTCTCTTCTCCACCCAGCATCCAATTTTCATGACATGCAAAGGCAATTATGAAGAAAGCCAAATTTATGCCCATGTTGATCGAACCAGTTGGCCAATGCACAAGCATAGCATTAGCATCCTTCCACTAAGAAACTGAAGGGAAGGAGAAAAAAAAAAAGAAAAAAAAAAAAAGAAGAAACCAACCATGCAAAGCTCAAAGCTCATCAAGTACTTCCATTTTTAAGAAAGGGGACCAGAGAGGAATTGAACTGTAGAGGAACAATTAACCCCATTAATACCAAAATGAGGACCTGATCTTTGGAAATCTGCAAGTGTCTTAAGGTATTGCTTTAGAATTAAAAAGTTAAAAAGCAAAATCAAACATGCAATAAGATAAACCAGTATGGCCTCAGATACAGCAAATAAGCAAATAAATATTGTGACTAGAAAAATTTGTACAAAAACAAGTTGGGACTGTTTTGAAGCTGGTAGACCTAAATATCTTAATAGGTTTTCTTAAGGGAAAACACTCAGGTGTTTGTTTTCCAAAAGAAAAGTTCCTTCTATTTCAATAACAGCCCGCTTCAGTCATGAGCCAGCAGTGTGCCCTTACCACAAAGCAAGCTAAAGGTACCCTGCACGGCATTAGGCAAAGTATTGCCAGCAAGTCAAGGGAGGTGACCTGTCCCCTCTACTCAGCACTGGTGAGGCCACACGTGGAGTACTGCATCCAGTTCTGGGCTCCTCAGCACAAGGGAGACATGGACATACTGGAGTAAGTCCAACCAAGGGTCACTAAGATAAGGGACTGGAGCATCCCTCTTATGAGGAAAGGCTGAGAGGGCTGGGACTGTTCAGCCTGGAGAAGAGAAGGCTCAGGGGGATCTCATCAATATATGTAAATACCTGAAGGGAGGGTGCAAAGAGAATGGAGCCAGGCTCTTTGCAGTGGTGCCCAGTGACAGGACCAGAGGCAATGGGCACAAACTGAAACACAGGAGGTGATGTCTGAACAGCAGGAAACACTTTTTTTACTGTGAGGGTGACTGAGCACTTGCACAGGTCCCCCAGGGCCATTGTGGAGTCTTCCTCCTTAGCGATATTCAAAAGCCATCTGGACATGGTCCTGGACAAGTGGCTCTAGGTAGCCCTGCTTGATCAGGGGCCTGACATTCAGAGGTTCCTTCCAACCTCAACCACTCTTTGATCCTGCAAAGACTTTGAGCCTATTATAATTAATAAAAAAGATTATTTCAGGCAAGCATCAGAAAACCAGGACTTGCTCCTGCATGAGTCAATCCTGGAACCCCAAGCTCAAAATTTTGCCATTAGAAAATAAGATGCTGGCAGAACACACAAAGCAACCAGTTGCTGCAGGGGAAGGTTCACTGTTGAGCCTTTAATAAGAACTGTCTGGCTTATGTTGAGGTTACCATCCATTTTCTTCCTCTGCCTCCTCAGATCTCTTGGCATCTAAAGCATCCAGCAGCCAGCATTCATCTGGCATGAGTCCCATTCTGGAATCCTTCAGGCTCCCTTTAAGAGATGCGGGACTCTGAACCTCTCTGGCAAAACTAATCAATATTTCCATTTGCAAAAGATTCCCTTTGACAGAGAACCCTTAACTGACCACACTGATAGTTCAAGGATTGTCTGCTGAAGTTACCCAATGACAAAGCCTGATTACTCAAAGATAAGAGACCAACAGGTCAGGACAACAATAAATACACAAAGTCCATAATTCAAGTACTAATTATGCTGCTTGGGTTGTCTGGTCTCCTCTTTCCCATCCCATCTTCACTCAACTACCAAATGAACCACAAGTTGCAAGAGTTGCCTGTTATCACTACCTACTACAATTCTTAAGCATACCTGCACAGAGGAACAGGAACACTGCAAGAATTCTCACTGCCAAGGAGAGCAAAGAAAAGTGACCTATACAGGTTGGTCAGGTATCTGTTCAGTGACTTGATCAAATGCCATTTTAAACATATGTCATCACTGTTAAATGTCCTGCGACATGGAGACTGAGGCAGTGTATCCAGAACAAACCAGAGTCTTCCACAACGTTCCTGTGTGTTTGCAGATGGTCAAGGAGAAAAACAACAATTAAGACACAGAAACTATCTGCTGATTGCTCACATGTTTTCACTCTTACTATGAGAAAATGAGGAAACAAAATCAAATACATGATTATGCAACACTAGAGAAATACACTATGGATAATCAGATAATGGCTTCATTTCACAATGAACACAAGTACACAGCAGGTCATTACTGTTCTGATAAAAGATATTTTAAACAACTGGCTACCAGTGCTGATCTGAAGAATATGTTTCCAATAAATATCTTGAATAATAAGTGTTCCTACATCTAGTTAACACCTATATAGCAGAAGATTCAAAAGAATAAGAATGATTTTACTTCTTCATTGATTCTGTTCATAAACACAAGGTGATGCTTGTGAGGAATGGCTGTATTAGCCAACACTAGCATTACTTATACCATTGCCCATTGTCTTGGTTTAACCCCAGCCAGCAACTAAGTACCACACAGCTGCTCGCTCACTCCCCCCCCAACCAGTGGGATAGGGGAGAGAATCAGGGGAAAAAAAAAAAGTAAAACTCGTGGGTTGAGATAAGAATGGTTTAATAGAACAGAAAGGAAGAAACTAATAGTGATAAAAACAACAATACTAAAATGACAACAATAATAATAATAATGAAAGGATTGGAATATACAAAACAAGTAACACACAATGCAATTGCTCACCACTTGCCGACTGATGCCCAGTTAATTCCCAAGCAGTGACCGACCCCCAAGCCAGCTCCCCCCAGTTTACATACTGGGCATGATGTCACATGGTATGGAACACCCCTTTGCCCACTTTGGGTCAGCTGCCCCGGCTGCATCCCCTCCCAACTTCTTGTGCCCCTCCAGCCTTCTTGCTGGCTGGGCATGTGTCCTGGGTTCAGCTGGGATAGAGTTAATTTTTACAGGAACCTGGGAGGTGGGGGGCATAGCCGGGGCAGCTGACCTGAACTGGCCAAGGAGCTATTCCATACCATGTGACATCATGCTCAGTATATAAAGGGGGAGCGGGCCGGGGGGTGGGCTCTTCTTTTCGGTGGGGGAAGTGGCAGAGCGTCGGGTCCCGGGTGGTGAGCAGTTGCACTGTGCATCACTCTTTTTGTATACTTTTTCATTAGTACCGTTGTTGTTGTTGCAATTTCTTTGTGTTGTTCCAGTAAACTGCCTTTATCTCAACCCTCGAGGTTCCAGTTTTGGTTGTTTTTTTTTTTTTTTTTTCTCTCCTCCGTCTTCCCCCCCATCCCACCGGAGGGGGGCGGGAGGAGTGAGCGAACGGCCGCGTGGTCCTTTGTTACCGGCTGGGTTGAAACCACGACAGTCCTTTTTGGCGCCCAACGTGGGGCACGAAGGGTTGAGATAACGACAGATCTGGCCAGAGCGTGTTGAAACAAATTTGTCATACGGATTTCTTATACTAGATAAATAGATGTTAGTCACAATGTTGATTCAGCTGTTTACATGGTGGCGTTTTGTAAGTTCTTATATGCTTTATGTATTGCCTGTAGTTGCGTATCTCATCTCTGGGAGAGTGATTGGGATTATCATTTTGCTGTACTGGGCAATGTCGACTTGTGAAATGATTACATCACTGGTCATGAGGTTAAGCTGTTATCTGTATGAGGCAGTGATATCATTTCCAGACTTTGGGCACCTTCTGTCGGATTTTATTGGTAATTACACCCAACCCATGGGGAAGTCAGGGGGGAATACTTCCCCCCATCCGTTCCCCTCCCTTTTCTCTTTCCAACTAATTACAACAGTTTTCGAGAATTTTGAATATCCTTGGGATGCGCAAGCCTGTGTGCTGTTAGTGCTATGCCTCCTGACTATGTTTCAGGTCTTGTCTAGGGCTACAAAGAGGCTCTTTAAGAGTACCACCCAGAGATCTGTCCCAAAGCTGGATATTCATGGGTGGCACGGCGTGTGGGAGGATGTGGGCAGGTATCTAGAGAACTTCTCACCTCCAGTGACTTGGAAGTTCACTCCCGAACAACTGCAGAACCCTCATGAAGTGATAGAATTTTTGAAAGGAAAATGCTGTGGCTATCCCAGAGACACACAACTCACTACACTGTGCTGGGCCCTGGCCGGTATCTACTAAACCCTGCTTGATACTATGCAGCACCCCCAGGGGGAAAAGGGGGAAAAGATGGAAAACAAGACAACATGCACCGTGGCTGCCCCAACCCCGACAACATGCACCGTGGCTGCCCCAACCCCGACAACATGCACCGTGGCCGCCCCTACCACGACAACAGGTACCATGGCTGCCCCTACCCCGGTGACAGATACTGCCACTAAACCAGAGAACCAACCTGTGCCAGTATCAGTTGCCCCTGTACAGAAAAAGAAACACACAAAGAAATCAGTTCGCTCAGTGAGAGATGAAGATGAACCAGGGTCATCGCGAGAACAGGAGGAAGAGGCAGAACCTGAAATAATTACCCGATCTCTATCCCTGAGTGAGTTGCGTGACATGCGAAAAGATTTTAGCCGCCACCCAGGTGAGCACATTGTTACCTGGCTGCTCCGATGCTGGGATAATGGAGCTAGTAGTGTGGAATTAGAGGGTAAGGAAGCCAAGCAGTTGGGATCTCTGTCTAGAGAAGGGGGTATCGACAAGGCGATTGGGAGAAAAACACAAGTCCTCAGCCTCTGGAGGCGACTTCTGTTAGGTGTAAAGGAAAGATACCCTTTCAGGGATGAAGTTACATGTCACCAAGGCAAGTGGACCACCATGGAGAGAGGTATCCAGTACCTGAGGGAATTAGCCGTGCTGGAGGTGATTTATAATGATCCAGAAAATGCGCAGTCACCCACAGATCCAGATGAAGTCCAATGCACACAACCGATGTGGCGGAAGTTTCTACGAAGTGCACCACCAACCTATGCCAACTCATTGGCAGTAATGTCCTGGAAAGAAGGCTATGGACAAACGGTGGATGAATTGGCTGTCCAACTCCGGCAATATGAAGGAAGTCTCTCTTCCTCCCTACGGGCCTGTGTCTCAGCTGTAGAGGAATTGTCCCGAGAGTTCCAGCAATTCAAAGTAGATATGTCCTCCTCCTCACCTGTACAGGCCCGCATTGCAGTTATTGGGAGTAAGCGTTCCTCTGCCCAAGAGAGAGGAGAGAGAAAGTACACATGACGGGCTAACCTGTGGTTTTACCTGCGTGACCATGGAGAGGACATGAGGAAGTGGGATGGAAAACCTACCTCAGTCTTGGATTCACGGGTACGGGAGTTGCGAGAAAAAGCAACCAGAAAAGAAGATTCTTCTTGGAAAACTGCTGCTCCAGTTTCCCGTGAGCAGTCCCCCGGGCGCAGTAAATGGGCCGATCTCATTTCTGATCCTCTTGAAGGGACTTCTGATTCACATGTGCAAAAAGTGGGTAACAGATATTCTAACCAGGATTAGAGGGGCCCTGCCTCCAGCCAGGTGGAGGAGAGGGACAACCGAGTCTACTGGACAGTGTGGATTCGATGGCCTGGCACGTCAGACCCACAGGAATATAAGGCTCTAGTAGACACTGGTGCACAATGTACCCTAATGCCATCAAGTTATAAAGGGGCAGAACCCATCTGTATCTCTGGTGTGACAGGGGGATCCCAAGAGCTAACCGTATTGGAAGCCGAAATGAGTCTAACCGGGAATGAGTGGCATAAACACTCCATTGCAACTGGCCCAGAGGCCCCGTGCATCCTTGGTATAGATTATCTCAGAAGGGGGTATTTCAAGGACCCAAAAGGGTACCGTTGGGCCTTTGGTATAGCTGCATTGGAGACGGAGGAGATTGAACAGCTGTCTACCCTGCCTGGTCTCTCCCAGGACCCTTCGGTTGTGGGGTTGCTGAAGGTTGAAGAACAACAGGTGCCAATTGCTACCACGACGGTGCACCGGCGGCAATATCGCACCAACCGAGACTCCCTGATCCCCATCCATAAGCTGATTTGCCAATTGGAGAGCCAAGGAGTGATCAGCAAGACTCACTCACCCTTTAATAGTCCCATATGGCCCGTGCGGAAATCTAATGGGGATTGGAGACTAACAGTAGATTATCGTGGGCTGAATGAAGTCACGCCACCGCTGAGCGCTGCTGTGCCAGATATGTTAGAGCTTCAATATGAACTGGAATCAAAGACAGCTAAGTGGTATGCCACAATTGACATTGCTAATGCATTTTTCTCCATTCCTTTGGCAGCGGAGTGCAGGCCACAGTTTGCTTTCACTTGGAGGGGTGTCCAGTACACCTGGAATCGACTGCCCCAGGGGTGGAAACACAGCCCCACTATTTGCCATGGACTGATCCAGACTGCACTAGAAAAAGGTGAAGCTCCAGAGCACCTGCAATATATTGATGACATCATCATATGGGGCAGCACGGCAGAAGAAGTTTTTGAGAAAGGGAAGAAAATAATCCAAATCCTTTTGAAGGCTGGCTTTGCCATAAAAGAAAGTAAGGTCAAGGGACCTGCGCAGGAGATCCAGTTCTTAGGAGTAAAATGGCAAGACGGGCGTCGTCAGATCCCTGCGGACGTGATCAACAAAATAGCAGCTATGTCCTCACCGACTAATAAAAAGGAAACACAGGCTTTCTTAGGTGTTGTGGGCTTTTGGAGAATGCATATTCCAAATTACAGTCAAATTGTAAGTCCTCTCTACCAAGTTACCCGGAAGAAGAACGATTTTAAATGGGGGCCTGAGCAACGACAAGCCTTTGAACAAATTAAGCGGGAGATTGTTCATGCAGTAGCTCTTGGGCCAGTCCGGACAGGACCAGATGTTAAAAATGTGCTCTACACTGCAGCTGGGGAGAATGGCCCTACCTGGAGCCTTTGGCAGAAAGCACCTGGAGAGACCCGAGGCCGACCCCTGGGGTTTTGGAGTCGGGGATATCGAGGATCCGAGGCTCGCTATACTCCAACTGAAAAAGAGATATTGGCAGCATATGAAGGAGTTCGAGCCGCTTCAGAAGTGGTTGGTACTGAAACACAGCTCTTCTTAGCACCCCGACTGCCAGTGCTGGGCTGGATGTTCAAAGGGAAAGTTTCCTCTACACATCACGCGACTGATGCCACGTGGAGTAAGTGGATTGCACTGATCACACAACGGGCTCGCATAGGAAACCCCAGTCGCCCAGGAATTTTAGAAGTGATCACGGACTGGCCAGAAGACAAAGACTTTGGAATGTTGCCAGAGGAGGAGGTGACACAGGCTGAAGAGGCCCCGCTGTATAATAAACTGCCAGAAAATGAGAGGCAATATGCCCTGTTCACTGATGGGTCCTGTCGCATCATGGGAAAACATCGGAGGTGGAAGGCTGCTGTATGGAGTCCTACACGACTAGTTGCAGAAACTGCTGAAGGAGAAGGTGAATCGAGTCAGTTTGCGGAGGTGAAAGCCATCCAGCTAGCATTAGATATTGCTGAAAGAGAAAAGTGGCCAGTGCTCTATCTCTATACTGACTCATGGATGGTGGCAAATGCCCTATGGGGGTGGCTACAGCAATGGAAGAAGGGCAACTGGCAACGCAGAGGTAAACCCATTTGGGCTGCCGCACTGTGGCAAGATATCGCTGTTCGGATAGAGAAGCTAGTGGTAAAAGTACGTCACGTAGATGCTCATGTACCCAAGAGTCGGGCCACTGAAGAACATCAAAACAATCAGCAGGCAGATCAGGCCGCCAAGATTGAAGTGTCTCAGGTGGACCTGGACTGGCAACGTAGGGGTGAGCTATTTATGGCTCGGTGGGCCCACGATACCTCAGGCCATCAGGGGAGAGATGCAACATATAGATGGGCTCGAGATCGAGGGGTGGACTTGACCATGGACACTATCGCACAGGTCATCCACGAATGTGAAACATGTGCCGCAATTAAGCAAGCCAAGCGGCAAAAACCCCTGTCGCATGGGGGGCGATGGCTGAAATATAAACAGTGGGAGGCCTGGCAGATTGACTATATCACACTCCCACGAACACGCCAAGGCAAGTGCCATGTGCTTACAATGGTGGAAGCAACCACTGGATGGCTGGAAACATACCCTGTGTCCCATGCCACTGCCCAGAACACTATTCTGGGCCTTGAAGAGAAAATTTTATGGCAACACGGCACCCCAGAAAGAATCGAGTCGGACAACGGGACTCATTTCCGAAACAACCTCGTAGATACCTGGGCCAAAGAACACGGCATTGAGTGGGTATATCACATCCCTTATCACGCACCGGCCTCCGGAAAAATCGAACGATACAACGGACTGCTGAAAACTACATTGAGAGCGATGGGGGGTGGGACTTTCAAACATTGGGATACACATTTAACAAAAGCCACCTGGTTAGTTAATACTAGAGGATCCGCCAATCGGGCTGGCCCCGCCCAACCAAGACTTCCACATACTGTAGAAGGGGATAAAGTCCCTGTAGTGCGCATGAGGAGTATGTTAGGAAAGACAGTCTGGGTTAGTCCTCCCTCAAGCAGAGGCAAACCCATTCAAGGGGTTGTTTTTGCTCAGGGACCTGGGTACACCTGGTGGGTGATGCAGAAGGATGGGGAAGTTCGATGTGTACCTCAGGGAGATTTGATTTTGGGAGAGAATAGCCAGTGAATTGGGCTGTATGATACCTAACTGCTAAATACCCTGCCAATGCATGTCATTGTATCTATAGTGTCTATATGCCATATCAAGGGTATTACTGTAAGAATTACCCAAATGACTGCGGGATGGACTTTGAAACTAAGCCAAGTACAACAGCGACAGAACTTGAACTGACACCCAGCAATTTCCTCAAGATCAACATCCTCGACCTGCAGAACAAGGGCGTGAGTTGCACCAAATGTACTAGCCACAAGTTCCAGAGGCAGCATACAACAACCCACCATCTCACACCATCTCTCTTATCCTGAAGAACTGTTACAACAGATGGAGCCCCAAAGTCATGGACTAAATAAAATCAATGGACACATTAGAGGAATAGCCCATACGCTAAAGGAATACCATTCGCGTGTGTGTGTGTGTGCGGGGGGACGACGGGGACGGACGCAAGTCCATATACTTATATATATAAGACAAGGAAGTGGTAGTGGTCGATTGGAAAATGTAAGATCTGGGCATGATGTAGATGGTATAGAATAAGGGGTGGATAATGTCCTGGGTTCAGCTGGGATAGAGTTAATTTTTACAGGAACCTGGGAGGTGGGGGGCATAGCCGGGGCAGCTGACCTGAACTGGCCAAGGAGCTATTCCATACCATGTGACATCATGCTCAGTATATAAAGGGGGAGCGGGCCGGGGGGTGGGCTCTTCTTTTCGGTGGGGGAAGTGGCAGAGCGTCGGGTCCCGGGTGGTGAGCAGTTGCACTGTGCATCACTCTTTTTGTATACTTTTTCATTAGTACCGTTGTTGTTGTTGCAATTTCTTTGTGTTGTTCCAGTAAACTGCCTTTATCTCAACCCTCGAGGTTCCAGTTTTGGTTGTTTTTTTTTTTTTTTTTTCCTCTCCTCCGTCTTCCCCCCCATCCCACCGGAGGGGGGCGGGAGGAGTGAGCGAACGGCCGCGTGGTCCTTTGTTACCGGCTGGGTTGAAACCACGACAGCATGAGAAGCTGAAAAATCCTTGACTTAGTCTAAACACTACTTAGCAATAACTGAAAACATCAGTTTCAACATTCTTCTCATACTGAACCCAAAACAACATTATTCTAGCTATTAGAAAATTAACTCTATCCCAGCTGAAACCAGGACACCCATTTGTGAGAGACTGGACAGAGTTAATGCCTCCAACACCCATCGTGATGGACAGAGACTAGGGCCTGGCTTTTGCAGTTGAGGGAAGGAACGGAACTTGCTTACAAGGCACTGCAACAAGATAAGTTCTGCATAGCAACACCACATGTGATGTGGGATGCTGGAGGCATGTGTTTTGTGGTGAATGGGGTGAAATACAGTTGGCAACGGGTCACAAGTGGTGTTCCTCAGGGCTCAGTGTTGGGCCCTGTTCTGTTAAATATCTTTATCAATGATTTGGATGAGGGGGGTTGAGTGCCCCCTCAGCAAGTTTGCAGACGACACCAAGTTGGCAGGCAGGGTTGATCTGCTTGAGGGTGGAAGGCTCTACAAAGAGATCTGGACAGGCTGGATCGATGGGCTGAGGCCAATCGTATGAAGTTCAACAAGGCCAAGTGCCAGGTCCTGCACTTGGGTCACAACCACCCGATGCAGCACTACAGGCTTGGGGAAGAGTGGCTGGAAAGCTGCCTGGCAGAGAAAGACCTGGGGGTGCTGGTTGACAGCCGGCTGAATGTGAGCCAGCAGCGTGCCCAGGTGGCCAAGGCGGCCAATGGCATCCTGGCCGGTATCAGAAATAGTGTGGCCAGCAGGAGCAGGGAGGTGATTGTTCCCCTGTACTCGGCACTGGTGAGGCCACACCTCGAGTACTGTGCTCAGTTTTGGGCCCCTCACTACAGGAAAGACATTGAGTTGCTGGAGCATGTTCAGAGAAGGGCAACCAAGTTGGTGAGGGGCCTGGAGCACAAGTCTTATGAGGAACGGCTGAGGGAACTGGGCTTGCTTAGCCTGGAGAAAAGGAGGCTGAGGAGAGACCTTATCGTTCTCTACGACTACCTGAAAGGAGGTTGTAGTGAGGTGGGTGCTGGTCTCTTCTGTCAGGTGGCTGGAGATAGGACAAGAGGAAATGGCCTCAAGTTGAGGCAAGGGAGATTTAGGTTAGATATTAGGAAAATTTTTTTTACTGAGAGGGTTGTCAAACATTGGAATAGGCTACCCAGGGAAGTGGTTGAGTTACCATCCCTGGAGGTATTCAAAAAGTGAGTGGACAGGGTACTTCAAGACATGGTTTAGTGGGCATGGTTGATGGTTGGACTCAATGATCTTGAAGGTCTTTTCCAACCTAAATGATTCTATGATTCTATCCTGATGAACTGGGCGGAACAACTCACTGTATCTGGCCAGGGGTCACCCAGAGCTTATTTGGGGAAGGGTCTCACAACCACCCCCCGTGATGGCACCTGCACAGAAAATTAGAGCTACATAAGTCCTTAGGGGCAGTGCGCAGAAAACCAAGGGTGGCATGACTGACATGAGAAAAGGCGGAGACTGGGCTATAAAAGACGAAGACATGAGGAGCCCTGTGCGCACCCATCACCGGAGTATTACCATGACCGTCAGCATCGTTGACCGTTAACTTCATCGCAGGATCCAAGGGTGGTGATATCGTGCTCCTTACCTTTGTTGACATTTCAATAGGAACCACGCCACCTACTATTACTCCTTCGAAGTTTAGGTTGCTTCTGCCATAAATAAAATGTTTAACTGATCATTTGGTGTCATTTCTCCTTAATTTAGCCAGAAGGAATTCTGAACTCACCACAACCCCCCTGGTCTGTCCAGCAAGGATTGACACCATTTTACCAATTTTAGAAAGCATCACTTGCCTCACAACCCAATGCATTGTTATTAATTGCTAAAATATATGGGGTTTACTACTTCCAGAAAAAGGATCTCTTCTACCTTAAGAACTGGACAGTGACTGCATCTAGAACTCTCTTCTAGAATAGAATACAATCTTTCAGTTGGAAGGGACCTACAACCATCGTCTAGTCCAACTGCCCGACCAATTCAGGGCTGACCAAAAGTTAAAGCATGTTAATGCCATTGTCCAAATGCCTTTTAAATGCTGACAGGCTTGGGGCATTGACCACCTCTCTAGGAAGCCTGTTCCAGTGTTTGACCACCCTCTCGGTAAAGAAATGCTTCCTAATGTCCAGTCCAAACCTCCCCTGGCACAGCTTTGAACCACTCCCATGTGTCCTACCACTGGATCCCAGGGAGAAGAGCTCAGCACCTCCCTCTCCCCTTCCCCTTCTCAGGAACCTGTAGAGAGCAATGAGGTCACCACTCAGCCTCCTCTTCTCCAAACTAGACAAGCCCAAAGTCCCTAGCCACTCCTCATAGGACATTCCTTCCAGCCCTTCAGAAGTTCTGATTTTTGTGTGTGTTTTAGATGATTGATGTTGTACTTTGTATCTCAGTTTTCATTCATAAGAGGGTAGCATTGAGGAGCAGAAATCATTTCATGGTCTTGAGACAATTCTACACTGCAAAGGGAATACCTTTGCAAGATCTTTGAAAAATGCACTGAATAGTTATATGACTAGCAAAGCATAGCTGGCACAACAAACTAAACTCAATCTGCTTCTAGGTGCCTTAGGCTCCTTTATTTAGACCCTTCTACTTTTTATACAGATTGTGTCACATACACTAATTGCTCACACATGAAGTGTGGAAAAATGCCAGAGAAACTAAGCAGCTTCCAAAGCCACATATCAAACCAACATCAGAATAAAGCTTTATTGCAACCCACTTTTCAGAAGCCACCTATGAACCAATTTTGCTTTCACACCTTTTTGAAAGGTTTAGAAAGCCTTAGCTATTTCAGTTTGGAGATATCCTGCCTGGATACGGATGTTGTTACTTCAGACATTTATATAAAACAGCAAAATCTGTTATTGTGCTCTCCAGCAGCTAAGAATGATGAAGCCGCCACTGGCTTCTGACTACAGCTCTGGTAGCAGCTTGGTAGCAAGGCCCGTTCTTCTAGAAAGCTCCCTCAGGCCCAGTAATATACATACCGCATCATCTTCACATAGACCAATTCTAACTTTGTTACCATATAAAGTGGTAAGAAGTTACTGTGGGAACAATTCTTAAGAAATTGCAATCATGCTGCTTACATGAATTTCTGAAGCAAACCTTCCAGTAAAACTACTGTAGTCAAGACAACTGAAAACCAATGCCCTGAAGACCACAGTTTTACACGAATGTCCTCTGCCTGCAGAAGAATGTGCCTATGGCATTTACTGGTCAGCTTTCCAGAGCACCAGGGTCACACAGAGAAAGAAAGCCAGAGAAGCGTGGACTTGGAGACAAAATGTGAATACTGCTGATCAATGCAACCTGCCTCCATCTTGTAGGAGAAAGAAAAAAAAAAAGAAAAAAAAGAAAGCTCTACAGGTTTTTGTTTTGATTTATGAAAATACATATACCAAGTTTCAGCCGGCACCTGTATATCTTACATAGGGAAATGGCAGAATTTTACTAGTTCTCACTACACACACACCACCTCATTCATACCTCACAAGATGTCCTTAAAACATTCAATAGATTGTGAGCTGCTTTGAACATGAAAAGCTTTCTACAGAAGCAATAACACCAATCACAAAAAATTAGCACTTGATATCAAAGCCAGAAGACAGTGATTAGACAAATCGATGATACCACAGCATAGATGAAGTGTGGTGTCACAAATGGATACCATGGTGGAGGGAAGGAGAAGACTAACACCTGATGAACCAAAAAGCCTGAGACTTATTAAGGAGTTTCCAGGATATGGGATTTAAAACATCACAGACACACCTAGAAAGGGCAGAATACCAAGAAATAGAAAGCCAGTTACATGACTGTTGTTTAAAGTTATGCATTGTGCATTTCCATGTGATATGATCTATTCATAAACCAGATTATTCAGTCTTTAATGAATCATATACTGAAATACTCAGAGCCTCCTTTTGCAAGCCTACTGACTTAACAGTCCTGTTGTGCCTGTGATTAGTGATGACTGTGCAAAGTGCTTAGCACTTGGTAATACTAAGTATTTTTTATTTCATCCAGTTTTGAAGATTAACACCACACTACATTGTCCAAGGTACTTGCATCTTCTTACTGGATGTAGACACACAGCAAACCTGCTTCAGTAACATATAGCCAAAATTTCCCAGAAAATAGCACACCAAAAGCTCCACTATGACTTAAGTCAGATTTAAGATGGGAATCAGTTTCATTTACAATATCTTTATTTACCCACTTCTCTTCGAACATAATCAGGTGCCACTTTCTATCAGGAAAGTTTGAAATTTCCTGTCATAAAACAGTAAGCTTCCCAGCTGAAAACTATGCCAACTGACATACAAGGAAAAAGGACTTCTTGCACGTAGCCCTCTAAAACTTCCAGGCAATTCATCCATACTGAAGAGAGTGTAAGTAAACCCTTCACATATCTTCTCATGGCATAGAAAAAAAGAATGGTTTTCTTGTTTGAATACTGAAAAGACATTTGTCTTCCAACACAATTGAAAAGTGAATTGAAAGTAAAACCAAACTTGAAGCATCAAATACTTCCTCTGATATTTCCTTCTTACTCAGCCTGGATTCCACCTGTTTCTAGTGACTTGAAGACAGAGGAGTTACATACTTTCTCTTGGCACAGCCTTTGTTTTGTGTGTTTTGCCCCTACCTCCCCTTTTCATTATTGATACTCTCTCTTACAAAAAAAGAGGGATAGGAAGACAGACTACTACTACTTGTTGGCTAATGTGGTGTCCTCCTACCAAAATATTTGTCTCAATTACAATTGGTTTATTTCACTTTAAATTGAAATGAGCCTAATAGATTTAAGTTAAGAATGCTAAATCTGTGCAATTTCCTTGAAATTTGACAATACTGTGAGATTACTGGGTGGGGGGAAATTAAAAAATAAAAAACCTTTTGTAGCAAGTCCAGATCAGATCAGAAAACTAAGCTGCATTAAGTCACCTCAAATAAATTTTAAGCTATAATAGACATTGAAGCAAGACACCAAAAGGAAATGGCTAGCATGCTTATGACAACTGGAGCTATCCAGGATCATGTTCATATTAAGGAAGACTTGGGTTTCACAGAGCAACCTGCTCTAGTTGTTCCTGCATTGAACAGGGGAGGTTGGACTCAGAAATGCTTCCCTCCTCAGCTATTCTATGATTCTGTGATCTCATCTTTGACTTCCAGTAAAGGCATTTGACCTGCAAAACCCATCACCTTTAAAAGCTATATGAAACTTATCCACATGTTTAACTGAGATACTGGATTTTAAAATGAAGAAATTTGTATTTTTAAAATATCAATGCTTTTTATTTACATCCACCTTCCCTTAAAGGAAACAAAACACAAATAGATTTTTTGTGTTTTGTTGTGCATCTATAACAAAAAGGGTCTTCATCTTTTACTTCTTCAAACAACTTTTAGCTCCAAGCCAGGCACTTTGTACACCACCACTTGCAGTTCTGCAGGCAAAACTGACTTGCATAATTTACAGCCAACAGTTCCATTAAGGACAATGAAATGATTGTTTGCTGAGCTTGTCGTAATTACTCAAGTGAAATTTGTCTCAAATACAAGATATTTCACCAAAGAATAAAAAAAACAACTATGCAGAAACATGCACTTAGAGAAGAAAGTTGACTGTAATACACAGAATCCTTGCATCTAATCTCTCTATCACAAACACCACCGGTTCAATTCAGACAATGCCACGCAGCCAGAATTTTTAATCAACTCTTATTAGCGGCAGTCTTTGCCAGGAGCTGAAGAAGAACACAGCTTTCACTGAACTCTCCTAGGTACAATTTATTCTGCCACTTCATTTTGTAGGGAGCCTGATTTATTTGACATCAATAGTTTGTTGAGGTAATAAACCATGCAGCAATGATACCATGACTCAGAGCTCATTTGCTAGCAGTCAAGTTGCTTGGCAGCATGACAGGCAGAGTAATGTGCCTTGAAGAAATATCCATATAGGTGCTACAGCTTTCAAAGATTACCAAACAAATACAGAGCCCAGAAAACATGACTTTACTCTATCAATTTTCTTTTGCTTGATTGATCATGCTCAGCTTCACTTAGAGCACAAAGATTAAAAAAAAATTGAGGTCTATGCAAGCCAAAAAGCAACAGCTACTCAGTCCCAAAAGATTTCTAACATGCCCAGCCATTTTATACTACTGCTGCCCTTCAAGAAAAGGTTGTCCTCTATATGCTTATAGAAACCAAGTACACAGTGTGAAAAAACTACCTATCAATTTAAAGTTTAGGGAAGTAAAAGAACCCTCTTTCAGGTAAACATCGATACTCAAAAATGTATAGCTACTTCATAAAACAGAAGTCCAGAAATTTTTTCACCTGAGTTCTCTCAAGTGTGATAACAGAGGTTTTATAAGCCAACAACACTGTTAAAAAGCCTGTTCTTCTGAGAATTCCGTTCTTTGAATAACATCAGCAACCAAGTCAAAAATAAAATTTAAAAAAAGGGGGGGGGGGGGGGGGGGGGATTTAAAAACAGACTAATTTAGACTCTTCTCCCTGGAAATACGAAGTATACAGTCAGAAATTTTTCTAGTTACTTTAAGGCAACATATGCCTCTTTTGTACCAAAGCAACTGAAGTAGCTACAACACTTCAAAAATGCCTTATTTTGCATTGTTGTTTATTATCTTTATCAGCCTCTCTACATAAGTGTCAACCTTCACAAAAAGCTGCAGACACTACATGATCCTTGTCCTTCCTTCTTTCTCCCTATATATACATGGGGGACACACTCACCAAAGATTAAATAAATGTATTTAATCTTTATTTAAAAAATAAGGCAAAAGTGACAGACACTAAAAATAAGAAAATTCTAGTTCTCTTTTCACTCTATTTCTGTAATTACAAAAAATATGATCAATACAGGCCTTTCCATTTGAACATTCCAATTTTAAGAAGGATAATATAGCAAGTTATTTTTCAACCTGTACCTTTATTGTTTTAAGTAATGCATTATGTTCTATCCAAGCACAGCCAGGAGAGTTACAGGAAGTTATCAAAGTGGATGAACTTGTAATAGCTATTTAAAACAAATACTTTCAAAAGAAATTCATAAGGACTACTAGGAAATTCCTTCACAGCTGTTTACTTCAACAATTGCTCACTTTTCAAGTCATTGAAGACAGCCATCCATTTACATGGCTATTTTTGTAATAGTCAGATCTTCAGCATACAGAAAATCACTGCCTGGTGCTAGTCAGTGTTTCCATTCACACTCTTCAGAATACGAAAGCCTGCTCTCTAGGTAAGCATCAGAAAAATCAAACATATAAAAAATTATGAAGATAAATAAGTCAATAAAGCACACTCAAAAACCCCCAAACCTCTAGCACTATCAAACTCAATTTCTAAGCTCCACAGAAGCAAACAGGGATATAGGGGGTTTTGTTGTTGTTATTTTGTTTTTTAGATTTGGTAGGTCAGTTTTAAACTGTAAGTGGTTTTAAAGAGGAATTTGATGTAGAAGTGATGCAAAGAGCATATGGGAGGCAGATATTAAACTTCAAAGAACTATAGGATATGCCTCATGCAAATTCTATCCCCACACATTACCAAGGTAGCAGCAGCAGGATACAAGAATGAGTTGTGCAGAGCTCTCATCTGCACAGTTAACTCAAGTTAAGACATTCTCAAGTAGATCATCTGATTTAACCATATAAAGAAGAAACTTTGCAGTTAAGGACAAAATTAACAGCCATGAGAAATTTTAATGAAAACATGAAGCCTATTTCAGATCACAACTTTGGTTATCTGTGATAGTTCTATTTTAACTCTGGTTTTACCTTTTTAATATATGTGTACAAGATAAGTTACATTCTTGAAGAAAAAAATTGTTCACCTCTGAAAACAAATACAAAGAGTCTTTGCCATTACACAAGCAAAACCTCAAAGATTTTATCTAACTAGAAAGACCATCTAGCAGCCAGACCATATGCTTTGCTATTAAAAAAAAATAAAAATGTACTAACCAATTCAACAAGAGAGGTGAAGCATCCTTCTGCATAGAGCCATAATAGTATTTCTGATAGCAGAAAAGAGTTTCCATCTAACGGAAAACAGCAATCTTGCTTTCAATACCATTAACTCGACTTCTTGTAATGCTTTGTCTGCTAAAATAGAAGTTCTCTGCATTTTTATCTCCAATATAACACTTCACTGTCTTGTAGTTCCTTGATAAGAACCCAATAAGGTTCTTAACAATACTTGGTTTCAGTTCCCCAAATCATTGCTATGGCTCTTCATGTGAGATTCAGTATTGCCAAATCATTCCTTAACAGGATTAAGGGAGGACAAGACTAAAACAGGACAAAATTCTGCAATCTCACCACTACTTTTGGGAATAAAAAACAAATTTATAATCTTTACTATATTGAAGATTCACATTAGCTATTTTAGCTACAACACTGCTCACACTGAGACAGATACATATAATAACCATCTACCCTTTTGTAGAAAGAAATCAACAAGTGCAATCCCTTTTCTTTGGGAAAAGACATACCACTTCAAAATGGAAGCCTGATTCTTTTTAGTTGATAACTACTGAAATATGCTCCTAAATACAGCCATTCATTAGCCTTGGTGTTTATTTCTAATAGGGGAGGATAAGATTTCTATGCATACTGTAGAAATGATACTGTTTAATATGTATTTGATTCTCATCTATACAGAAAATACTTCTAAATTGTTTTTTAATCAAATAAAATTTTATAATTATAAAGTTTGTAACAGGTTTGGGGTTTTTTTTGCATTTAACATAGATCTGATAAGACAACAAAAATTGCTTGCAGTGACAGAATAGTACTTGTTTTTTCAGTCTTTGCATTATTTAAGGCTACAGAACCAGCAGATCTCCTCTTCCTCCATCTTGTATTTATCCTTGGCTGAATAAGAACATACTTAAGATTTTTCAGCTCTCAATTAGTTTCTTAATCTCAGATAAGTTTATCTTATTTGCACTAACTGTAGAAGCAGAAATGCAGAAAAAGTGTGTTTGTATATGCAGAACAGTTCACAGCTATTAATACTTCAAATTACGAATCCAGGTATTCTCAGTGCTATGCCCACTGTCTTTTGGCAGCTACCTATGTACCAGACATTTTTACTCAAGTTACATAAATTAATTACAAATTCATAACTGAGAAGTTACACCAGCTAGCTTACAGTTGTCTTGATGCCCTCATGCCTTCAAAGAACTAATTATATTGGCAGGCTTCTAAGCCTAGATTTGTTAAAAATTACTATTAGAAATATTAGAATTATTAGCATTTCTTAGTCAAACCCTTAACGATTGTTAGATATTGTTATTTGTCTGTTGATTTGATGACTAATTTTAGATGTTGCTTCAGATCCTCTTTTGCAGATTAAAAAAAAAAAATCATCTTTATCCACATCACATATGTTCTTCATAGACTAAGACACCTGTTATCAAACTAAAAGCAGACAGAAAAACAAAACACACCACCACAAAAAAAAAAACCACACCACAAAAAAACCCAAAACCCCACAAACCAACAAACTTACATTTACCTTGATCAAGGACCTTTGGAAAAGACAAAAGTTCAAAAACCAGCCTAACTCCCATTTTGAAAAATTGTTTCAGGTTATGAACACTCTCACTTCTGAATATACAAAGATGCTTACGAAAACCTTGCCAATAACTCACAGGATGAGAGAGTAATTTGCTTGATCCATTTCGTATTTCACTGAAACCATAACTTTTAAAAAATTCCTAACTTAATTTTCACAGCAATCTAAGTTGTAGGCTAACTAGCAATCAAACCTATCAATAAGTCATGACATTCAGCATTATTAAACACCTGACAAATTAAGTACCTCAATTAACATGCTGAGTGAATTAGTTCACTCAAATGAACAAGACCTATTTGTCTCTTAATCTGAGATTCCCAAGATCAAACCATCAAGTCTCCCACTGTTTGTCAAAGCCACAGCAAGGAGTGAAGGAAAAGAGGAGCAAGGCATTGCTCTGTCCTGGCTCTGGCTAGGAGGGGAAAGGGAATTTAATGAGGACTAACATTCCCAAATCCCAAGGAAAGGGATGACCAGGAAACATCTCCACAGGGGCCAGACCAGTTACAACCAAAGTTTGTTTACTCAAATTCGAGTATCTCTTCACATTACCATGTTCAAACAGCTCCCATACATGAGTGTAGGTGCAGTACAAAGAATTGTATATGCATCAAAATAAAATAGATCCACAGAAGAGTTGAGGTTGGGAGGGATCTCTGGAGGTCAACTGGTCCAAGCCTCCTGCTCAAGCAGGGCCACCCAGAGCCAGCTGCCTAGGACCATGTCCAGATGGCTTTTGAATTCCTAAGGAGGAAGACTCCACAGCCTCTCTCACAGTAAAAAGTGTTTCTTGCTGTTCAGATGGCACCTTCTATGTTTCAGTTTGTGCCCATTGCCTCTGGTCCTGTCACTGGGCACCACTGAAAGGAAGCCTGGCTCCCTCCCTCCAGGTATTTATATACACTGATGAGATCCCCCCAAGCCTTCTCTTCGCCAGGTTGAACAGTCCCAGCTCCCTCAGCCTTTCATCATAGGAGAAATGCTCCAGTCTCTTCATCATCTTTGTGGCCCTTGTAGCACACGCACATCAGCTCATTATGTATTTAATGCTACTAGTTGTCTCAGGTCTCTGGGTCCTTCATTAATTTACTTTTCACAACTTAAAGATGCCAGAAAAGTCAAGTGGATTTTTTCTTTTCTAAAGCCAGAAATAACCTCCTTAAGTCTTAACAGTTCAACTCTAGACTTCTGGAACAAGAAAAGTATCATCCTGCAACTTTAAGCATAACGCAGAAGATATCAGACATGAATAGCATGTCTATCACTTGTTTTTACATTAGCACATCTAAGAAATTTCAGTGAACAGTTTAACAGGAATTATTTTAAATTAACAGATTTATTTTCTACACTGACACGGCTGGGACTTCTGTATTTTGTCAGTGAAATCACTGAGAAAACTACTGACTTCAGTGAAGCACCTGTGAGCCCTATAATTAACTCCCCTTTCCCCACAGGCTAAGTGACATTATTTACCAACCATAAAATGAACGATCAAGTCAAAAGAGACAGTTACCTAGAAACCTTAAAAACATTGTCATCAAATCACCTGTGCAAGCACTCCTTACGTAGTTCTTAGCTAATGGTAGCCAAATGCTTTAAGGAAAAACCTTGTGGCATTTGGGGTTTTGTCTTCTAAGACAAGTAGCAATTTCACAACCATAGAAGAAAGAGAAGAATTTCTAAGAAAAAAAAAAATTAGCACCACATCAGTTACCAAATGCAAATTCATTGGAACTGAGAACATGCTTAAACACATTTTTCAGTTTCACAATTAACTGAGCCATGAAAGCATCAAATACGTATTAAGATAGCTTAGTCGTAAATTAAAAGATATGAGCTTTTGAACCATTCAGGAGAGCTAGTGTTATCACTCCATCTTTCATTTAAAGTACCATCATTTAAATAAGACCTAAGTATAAAAATAATTGATCAATTTTAGTTAAATCCAAGTCTCAGGTAATTCATTTTCTGCTAATTAACTTTATTCTAGAAGTCGCTAAAATATATGATCAGTTCTGGTCAGTTCTTCCTGCTCCCCCACTCCCCTGGGTTTTTACCTTTTTTCTTTCTTTTTCCCCTGCTCGCTTTTCTGTTGTTCAAGTAAGGCTTTCATCTTTAACATACCATGTATTGTCAAAATCAACCTAGAAGCAAGAGCTGCAAAAGGTTCGGTTCCCTCAGGAAAATCACAAAGGTAGGAACCTTGTAGAGCAGAGACTTTTAGGATCCAATGAAAGTACATTAGGAAAGCAAGAGAGGTTTAGAAGAGCATCAGTATCGGACTTGAAAGTTTGCTTTGGTTTATAAAAAAAACCTCTCCTTGCTTCAGATAAGGAAAGCCGGTATACCCAGCACATAGACTGCTTATCAGTTCAGCTGCCAAGACCTTCAGTTGTCTCTTATTTGTTTAAACAATTTTTAGAGAGGCTGGAGAGACTGAGGAACTATATTAGGGGGTGGGGGAAGCAGAAAGGAGAGGGATAATGATGTTCCCAATCCATACACTCATGAAGTCTGCAGGACAGCAAGCAGGGCAGAGAAAAGAAGAGGCAAACTTCATTCACTGAAGTAATTTAGATAATAGACAAAAATATTTTATACAATACACAAGTGCTTTTCCAATACAAAAGTCACTTGAAACCATGTTTACATCACACATAGGTATTTGATGTTCTACAGACTCCAAGTTTAAGAAGCTTATGAACAATGCAGATAACCTCTAGCTAGCTAGGACTGCCAGCCAATGGGTCCCTCTACAACATACAAAGTAAATCCCAAAACTTGGGCTATGCAGGTATACGTAAGTACTCTGATTAGCTGTATATATACACACACACCCCAGTAAAACATTGACAGGGCTCTTCTCCAATCCTGAAGTCACATGGTACCAGCTGCATCCTACTATACAGCCCTTAACTTTAAATCTCCCCTGGGCTCCATGTGACACATTTGTACCCTGAAGACATTTAGGTGGGGAGGGGAGTCATTCAGATCAGTTTCTGTTCAGACTGCCAAACAGAAAGCTCTAAGTAGCACTTTCATGAAAGAAAATTAAGAGTACATGGTGCATTCCTTCAGTAAAAGGTACAGACATACAGGGACACCAAGAGGCATCACCCCTTCTGGCATACTGTGGCAATGGAGGGAGCAAACCTTGTAGTCTTGCCTATATCACCTATTAGAAGTGGCTCCTGGAGCTTCCCATACAGCACCCAAGCACTTGTCCACAACTTGAATAACAAATTACTCCATTTGTTACACTTTTTTCCCCACTGAAAGAAGAGCTTTCTAGTTTTATCCAACAGTATATCAATTCATACTGTGATAGAGCAATATAAGGCCAGTAGTCAAATCTACGTTTTACCGTCCCAACTGTGCAGTAATTAAGAGCAATGTTAGCACAGCAAACATTTCAGCAGATCAGACCATGCAGTTAAACCAGCTGGTATGAATTGGGAAGAACAGGAACTAGCAAGTTTCCTTGCTCCAATGCACAAATGTTAGATACACACATGCCTACATGCCTCGCTATTAGGGAAGTAAACCACTGCTAGATTTCCTTTTATGAGAAACCTGTGTCATTTTTTTATGATAAAGACCAAAGTAATCCTGCATGGTACCTCCTTTTGCAGCATTTAACTACACTAATAATTTCTTTTAAAATACTAAGCTACCTAAGTTGTAACTTACACTGTTACATGTTTAAAGAGAAATTGATAAGAACAAGCTGCTTTAACACAACTTCTAATCAAATAAACCATTAGAATATAAACCAGTCATCCAACCAAATGAAGTTCTCCCACATCTGCAGTAGTTTGAATATGCCAGCCTTCGTAGAAAATCCCAAAAACAAGAGCCTAATATGGGCTATTTCAAAAGACAAAAAAAATTATATTCAGTAACAGAGTATAAAGAAGTAGAGTGTTCTAATAGGCAGGATCATGAACTAAGGCCACCCTGGCTTTGTACTTTCTGTGTAAAGTAATTTTCCTTTTTGGTTCTTTTACCAGCATCTTTCCTGACAGCCTCACATACTTCAGGAACCTATTCAAGAAAGGATTTGCTATTTTACTAAACATTTATGCAGGAATTAACACAGTGGGAACCTAATTTGGTTCCAATCTCTACACTAGTGGAATAGTAAAACATATGCATACAGTAATAAAATAAATGTCTTTCCTGCTCTTAAGAATGATTGAAAAAGAGAAACAAGTGCCATTCTATATGGATTCAGATACTGCTAATCTAATCATGCATTCAAGCAAACCTAAAATAATGCCCTATATATATAAATTTACAATAGTGTTCTTAACCTAAGACAGCATTCACACTATATTATTCTAACAAAATGAAACAAAGAGAGGAAATTACAAACACATGGTACTTAAAAAAAATTTCTCACACACATTCTGTTGCCTTCAGACATCTTCCTTCTGCTAGCACTGGCTGTTATCAGATTACATTTTTATAGTTAACTCGTTTGTTAGACACCTAGAATTATTTATGATTAAGTAATGACAAAAAAATCAGAATGCTGAGAACGCAAAAGAAGTCTCAGTGGGATATTACCAATTGTAACAAGCTTTAGATATTCCAAAAAGTTGGCAAAAATACCCAAATAAGCCATTTTCTCTCCTGGAAATAAAACCACTGTTAGCAGAATTCAGATAATTAAATATTATGATACAACCAGAAGTATAGTATATGTACACAGTTACAAAAAACCCTAAATAGTAGCATTCTTGTAAAAGCAAACAAAAAATATTTTAGAATGGAAACTTACTTGTGCATATTTTCCACTCCTATTATGATCATGATATAGTAGGAAATTCCACTTTGTATAACAAAATGTAAGGCATACCTAGGAAAAAAAAAAAGAAAACCCTGACAGCATTTTAATTAATGACAATAAACTGGATGCATATATTTATTTAACATGAAATTAAAGAGGTTCAAATTTTAACTCCATCACTGCTTCCAAAAAAAACCCTTTTGTTCTAGTCAGGTTTTCTGCAGCACTCTCTTCTGTTGAGAGCTTCCCCCTTTAGCATAGCACAGACAGCAGTAATGAACAAAAACTAGACTTAGCTACAATTCTCCATCTCATAAACAACAATATAGTAAATGCTGATAATCCTTAGAATACAAAGAATATGTCTCATAATACTTCCACTTGGCATTATTTCATGTGTAAAAACCATGAATGTTTTGTGGTTCAATTTCCATATTCATCTTTTTACCTGTTTGCAACAATAGGTATCTCAGATAAGGCCAACAATATCTTAATATCCACAATATCAGTATATAGGAAGATTTCCCAGTCAATAGAAATGGTAACACTGTCCAGCCAGTCTCTTTGCCCCGGGTCATCAATAACTGACAAAGGGATGGTGGTGATGATGGTCTCAAAAACACAAACAAAAAAAACCTACATGCCAACAACCCACAGATTTATTTCACAAAGGTGCTCTAACCTCTTCTCCTTATTTGTTTTCCACAGCTCACCACCATAGCTACCACACCACTGTTGTTTTGGGTTTGTTTTGGTTTTTTTTGAAGGAGTTATACTTCAGTAAGCTAGTAGAGCACTGGTGGCAAACCATTGCCAGTGTTTGGGGAAAAGCATCTGATCCTCAGTAAGTTGATTCTCTCTCACTCTGGTACTTCAAGTGCCTCAGTAGCATACTTATATGTGCTCAAGTAACACGTTGATCTAGTTTTGGAATTTTTCCCATAAAAAGCAGCTACTATTTTGTTATACTGATACTGTTTTCTTTCAGCTTATCATCAGCCATTTCCTAATTTCACTCCTCATCTATTCACAAGGAAATGTCTTCAAAGACTTTCAACAAGAAAGTGAGTTCTATCCAGCTAAAATCCTACAAAGTCTACACAAGATGAACTGAGGGAAAACAATTCACTTGGATATAAACTGACCTTGAAAATCTTGACTTTTTCTGGAAGATCCAATCTGCACATGCTCCCATGCTTCACTACTAGCTAGTCTCATCTAAGATATGACTACCTAAAGTTCAAATGCACATTTAATATAAGCAATTGCCAATTAAAAAAAATATTTACTTTTTGTTTTCATATCAGCCACGTATTAGGAACACTGTGTAGCAAAGACAGGCATTAGTGAAATGACAAAAATTTAAGTTTAAGTGTTTTGCTTCTTAAACAGAGAAAGGGACATATCAAAGGCTGAAAAACTATGGGTTGACATGGGAGTATCATATCAAGATTACAGTCTCTGAAAATATTTCTTTCAGAGTCAAGAGTAACAATATGATTGATCTCCAATTCAAAAATTAAAAGGGATGCATTTAAATACAACATGAAGTAGTAAATTTTAGCTACATACAAAGGGTATTCTAGGCTTTTCATGCTATTCGTTATTATCCCAAGGGAATTATCCCTTCTCTTCCTGTCCCATATCACCACCACAAGAACTACAGAGGTGACTGAAAACTAACACACCTGAAATTGAAATGGACAACATAATGAATAATAAATATTCTTAAAAAGGTGCAGATTCCAAACTATTTCCCACATTTAGGTTTGCATGAGACTATCTGCAAATCCCCATTTACTATAAACACTACACAAGGAAACAGTAACAGTTTCCCTTTTGTATACACACATTATAATACAATTGAAGAGTCCTTGAAGGTGTACCACAGGATTGTAACCTGTATGTATACCTGATTCCTTGGGGAGGGGTGAGGGGAACCAAACAAAACAAAACTCTCAAAAAACATGCCTGTATAATACTTAAGCAATAGAAAAAGGAGTTGGCACAAGTGCAACAGAAGTACCAACCTTTTAAAGAATGCGTACTTTTAGCGTCTCAAATTATGTTCTTTCTTTTTGGCATTTTTAAAAAGCTTCTAGTTCCATGATTGTATTAAAAAAAAACCCTTTTACTAAAAGAGAAATTCATTGCTAAAATAATTGTTTTAAGTACAATCCAAAGCAAAGTAGAATAATCTGGATTTCTACTATGGCATAAAATTTCTCTCTGATTTCTTTTCCAAGGCATATTGCCAGTGAGAGGCTTCTGCAAATCTTTACTTATGTCTGTTGAGGGTAGAGGCTGTTTCTTTCTAAAGTCTCCCATCCCCAAATTTCAGGTATGAATATATCATTAACACTTTCTAATTACAAGCTACAATTAACAATTTGTTTCAAAACAATGGATACAGAATGTGCTTCTAAAGCTTACACAGCTCTCAGAAAAACCACACACAGTAGCACTTGTCTCCCATATGATCCTCCTCATTTGGTGCTAAGACTGGAAGTCTTTGACATCAGATCATTCTCTCAAAGAAGAATACCATGGCCAGAAGTTTAAGAAATGCATGGGAGTTATGGAATTATATATACACAAGTAAATTGCACGTGTAAATCCAAAGAATAAAACTTACTGATTTTTCTTTTCCTAAATTTAGAAGTATTACATATCAACTAATGTTGAGAAGCCTCTGCAACATGCCAATGTAGAGGCCAAATCTGTGGTTTAGAATTCCAAGATTTATTTACACACACTCTGTGTGTGCAGGCACATGCGTGTGCACACTGTGTGCAACTTCCCACCTGCACAACAGCTTGTTAATTCCCCCTAGTTCAGTAGTACTCAACAATAGTCAGTATAAATAAGTCTTCTACACGCTTAGAGCTGAGCAAGCACTGTGTTTACCATGCAATAAAACAAAACTGGCACTTAATCTTAAACCATCTTAGGAGGATGAGAACCATTTAGAAAGCTAATTTTGAAGGGAAAAAAAAATGTCACCAAACTAAATGCATACCCTTTATTAGCCCTACTAACATTCTGGCTTGCTACGCTGTTAAAAGATCAAGATGTGAAAACAGCAGTCACAGCAAACTTGTATTAAAAAAAACACAACCCAAACAAACAAATAAAAAGCCCATCCTCCATCCAAAACATAAAAAAGACACACACACCACCATCCCCACCCCCCCAGCCCAAAAACTCTCAAGTCAAGGCCAGCTCCTTTCCAGGTGTTTTATACTATTAGGAGCATCATCAGTACTGCAGTTCTGGCCACTCTTCCTACAAAAAGTCAGATTATATTCAATATTCAGAAAAAGACACAGCAAGCTCTCATGCAGTGAATATTTAAGAGAAATTATCTTAAGTCATCACACCTGTGTTTTGCCTCAAGAGAATACTTCTTAAGCAAGTTTACAGAAAAACTGGTACAAGTTAAACAAACTTCACCTGCTCCATCCTCCCAAAACCACAGGCAGACAGTATGTTAGTTACCAGTTTGCAAATGGAAGATCATTCAAAATTTGTTAACCACATCAGAAAATTTAAGCTATTTTCTGTACACTTGCAGCAGCTAAAAACCATAGAATTATGTAATAAGGTTCTTCATAACAAAACTTTGCTTCCCTGCAAACAAGAAATGAAAATGTACTAGTCCCTGAAAAGTGAATTTAAGTGCAACTTACCATCCAAAACAAAAAAGTGCAAGATAAAGGCCCAAGAGGGTTGCAACAACATGTCTTACAAATGGGCTAGTTTTGCTTGAATGAAGGTATGTTCGAAACCAAATGGCCGCAAGCAAGGCAAACAGTTGGCACACTACAAAGTTGACCTGCATAAAAAAGAAAAGAAAAAAGTTCTCACACACTTGTGTATTAAAAATTAACAGAAATATCCACACACTATTAGCAATTTGCAGAACCTCTGGCTCTGCCATGGCTCTTCCCACAGCATGTCAGCCTCAAAGAGCTTCTCCCGAGAGCCCCTCCCCTCCTAAAGCACAAAACATGTGCTGCTAAGAAGCTAAGCAGCTCCCCTGAGCAGCTAAGAATAAAAGATATATCAAACCTGTAGAGGCAGTCTGTCCATGAATCAAGAAAAAAAAAGTTACATATTTTCCTGTAAATTTTCTATGTACCAAACTATCAACCACGGAATCAATTCTACTCTCCCAGCAATGTGAAGGTCTGGGTTGGGTTTTTATTTGTTTTTTTTTTTTAAGAGAGCATGACTTGGAAATACATATCAGCTACACAAATCACTGACAGATCACTTCAGTGGCCTGTGTAGAAGCAGGGCTCAATGAAGTGCACTTCAGTGGTACACAATCAGATAAACAGCTTGGTTGCACACTGGATTTTCTTCTTGTACATTCAAGTAGGATAGTTTCAGAGATTCCTCCTCCCTTCAGGCTGTTTATTCTAGAAGATAGAAAATCTCTTGTATATTAAATATTGAAAGGCATTAGGGCACTGAAAGCAAAAGCAGAATTAAAAAAAAAGCAAACCAGAGTAAAAAGAATCGTTCTGACTGTGGCCTGAAAAAAATTTAACAGTAAGAGCATGATAAAGAAATAATTTCTTCAAATACAGCAACTGCTACCAAAACTGGCTTAAGCTACAAAAAGCCAGATTAATTTCTTTATTTAGAAAAGAACATTTCCCATTCCATGGATTTTTTTCTTCCATAGAAAACTGCCTAACAACTTTCTGTGTCCAATAGCAGCACCCCAAGCCATCACAAGCAACAGCTTGGGGACCACTGCTTCAGGTCATAAGCACTTCAATGCAAGAAACTTGCACACCCTGCATGCTTGACTAATCCTTAGCACAACAATGTTTTAGCCTGTTTGATGTCACTTAGCTGAAATATATAGTTAACACCACAGGGTACAATGACAATATTATTTTTATGTTCATGACAGCAGGCATAGTACTGATGTTTGCACCAACACAGTGCACACCTCTAGTACTGTAATTCAGCTAGTCCCTCATTTTTCAGCCAAGCTTCAGGCAGTAACAGGTAAGGATGACAGTATGCAAACACAGTTATATTTAAAGTAGAAGCTAAACACCACCAAATACCTACACAACTCTCATCTTTATAACAATTGCATACATTCCCCATTTGCAAATCCAAGGATAACTCCCCTGTTTCAGAACCACTCTAAAATCTTCTGTAATACCAAGTTACACAAGTATTAAGTGCTAACAAGGAAAGAGGCTCAGAAGGCAGGGCTGCTCTTTTTAACAGGAGCAGTTCCCTGAACTAAACAATCATGTAACACTTTGCCATCCATTCTCTTACTCCCACAATTCCATTATGCTTTTAACAGTATTTGAAAAATCCTAAATAAATGAGGAGACATTCTGTCAGGGCATAACTTGACCTGTTTTCTCTCCTTTATAATCAATGATGCAAATTAAATGGAGCGAGGTTTATAGCTCAGGATGAGGCTGTGGATTTAGTGGAAAAGTTTCATGCAAAACAGTCAAGTTTAATGAACCACTGAAAAGGAAACAAACTGATAACATTTTAAAAAGAGGACAAGAAAGAAAAATTAAAGCCAAAGTAATTAACTATGAATTCAGTATTGACATTTGTTTGGGATATTTATTACAAAAATTATGCTACATATACCACAGAGAACACTTCTCTTGAAACATTCATGGTGTTGGTGTTTTGGACACACAGCTAAATGACTCAAGCAACACAATCTTGTTCGGAAAGCCTTCCTCACAAATGACTCCAAAACTACTAGTGGGTATTTTTAAACTGCTCTTCCCAAAAAGTACACAAGCACATACATACTTTGATACATAAAAGACATCACCACAATGTTCACACACCACCCTGCATTCCTTCTCTACTCTTACCAATCCAATCCTTACACTTGCCTCACAGTGGACCGAAATGCAGATTAGAAAGCACCAATGGTTTTGCAGAACTTGTATCACATCAAATCCTCCCAAAGCTTTAAATACATGTTTGTAAAACCAAGCTATGCAGCAGTTAAGATTTGAAAGCCATGCAACTTCAGTTTTATACATGCCTGCTTCTGATAATACTCTTTCTGCTGCTTTATTCCATTTTCCCCATCAGGATTTCTGATTCACTCAGCAAATGGACATTGCCCAGTTTTGCCCTCACCCTACTACCCATTGAATGCTTACTATCTGCATCCTACACCGAATAGAAAAACCTTACATTTTCCCATAGACATGTATATGCAGATGTGTCCATAACGTGGGAAGACTACATACAATAAACGTAAACTTTGCAATAACTTTGTGAGATCAGTATTCCTATTCCTGTTTCAAAGGTGGGTGACTGGCACGCAATGATGAAAGCCCAAAGGGTATAATAAATGTCCACTAACTTTGGTTGCCCAATTTCAGACACCCAGTGCCTAGTTTTTCAGTCAGTACTTTTAACAGAAATTTAATTGGAGATGTGCTTTGAGAATACAACTTCAGCTGCTATTTTGAATATCCAGCATGCCTATAAATCAGGCCCGAAGTATCTCAAAATGCAAGCAAAACTGAAAATCACCACTACAACTTATTTTCATTACATTGTTTCTCCAGGTCACCAAAACTCTGCTTTACTAGTGGTTTGTATTCCAAATAAGGGAAGGAGCTTGTATGGAAGAGTTTGTGACCATTACTGGGCTGTGTTATAGTCACATAGGTAATCTTTATCTGACACTTTTTCTGACTTTTGAGCATCTGCTATCACAGGCCATATATTCACTTGGTAAACACTTTGAATATCTGATTTCTTACATTTTAAAAAGAAATGGGAAACACAGCATTTCTACCACTAAGTCAAAGCTTAGCCATTTGCTATTACCTGTGGCTTTCAGTCCAAAGCACAGACTTCCACCATTTCAGCTATCAGAAACATGTACTCATTTCCACTCAGAAATAAGATTAATCCCTTGCCAATACTATAGGGGATAGAAAGAGAAACAGACTCTGTGGGCTCCCAGATTCCAGTTGTCCTCACTTCAGATGCTTTGGTGTGCATTGTACAGTGGTGTCCAAACACACAAACCTGATTTCTTTTAAGCTAAACTGAAGATCTGCTCCAAAGGCAAGTGGACATGTAGCCCATGGACTGACCTAGGCAAAAGCAGTATTTACCAAAAGCAGTATTTACCAAAAGCATTACAGCATCAGTGCTGGATCCCCAGTGCCAACCACTTCATTCCACAGAAACACCCCTCCTGTATTGTACTACTTGCTGAAGTAAACAAAGCCAAAATTTAACATTCAGCCTTTTCTTAATTACATCTCCCATCTTTACCCACATTGACCAGTGTAGAGCTGACATATACAGCTCCACTGTATCCACACACTGAGATACATGAAGAACTGAAGATACACAACTTGCCTTGCAACAGAGCACAAAAATTACCCAGCTTCCTAGAAAACAAACAGAACAGCCATTCAGAGAGCAAGCAAGCAGGAACAAAGACAGAGCTGAACATCACCATCTTGAAAGCTTCCACAAAACCCAGGCGCTTAACCAAGCAGTTATTTTGTTAGCAAATGTTATATACAGTAACTTCAACATCTGGGAGTGGTATATTTGCATACTTTTTGGAAACTTATGTCAAGCTCTTGTAACATTGTGAGTATGGGCAAAATACAACTGTTAAGCACCTCATGACTTGGTCAGATGTGAGCAGAACACCCACAAAGAACAAAGATGACACATTCCTAAAAGCTGCATGATTCATTCCTCAAACTAAATTGTGACATGCCTCCCCAAAGTCATAAAACCTGTTCGAATAAGCAGCTCCAGTTTTATAGAAGAAATAAAAAGAAAAAAAAAAGAAAAACAAACCAAAACCCCCAAAAACCACCCCAACAACTGATCCACTTAAAGCTGAGAATTCCCAGGGGAAAAAAATTTTGATGCAGATGCACGGAATAGCAAGTTTCACCCTGAATAGTTATAATTTAGCACATGTATAAGAAAAACACAGAATTTTTTACCTCCTCAGATACAGGTCATATCAACAGTTCGGCTTATGAGAGTAACACCTCAAAGTCCCATATAGAGATAAATGTGTAATGGAAAGTTATGTGCACATAAGAATAAAAAACTTAGAATGATAATGCAAATTATCAGCACTGGTTATTCAACAATGATTAATGTAGGTGTGTTAAATATCACTTAGACACACTAAGCTGTTACAAAACCTGCTGTACATATTCTAGCAATTTAAAAATTAAATCCACTATTTTGGTGCAAGACCAGTTGTACAGCCAGTGCAGTTTACAGACACACTTTGTGTGTGACAATAAGACATGAGCACAAATTCAGTTTCAGTGTTTGGAGTAGCTACATAAAATGCAAATCCATTATATCATTAACTGCATTAAGCTATCTACATAACATATTTTCTATTTGCATGACCTGTGCAAAAGTCAATGGAAAGTTTGTAATAAAACTTTTAAAGACATTTATTCTAGTCTTTTTAAAATTTAAATGTAATTTATGCCATGCATTTCTAAAACCAAAATTATTTCTTAGGAAAAAAAAGTGTTTGAGGGATCAATTCTTTACATAAAGCAAAAGAAAAGGAGAAAAAGGTCACTGACTGCTACAAGGATTTTCATCATTAAGAGAAAGTTTTGGCAAAACATTTCATTTGAACAACTTTCCAACACAGGAAGCTTCTTTAATAAACCATTAAAGAAATTTTTTAAGCTCATGTTAGAAAGAAATAGAGAAGAAAATATTATTTCTCCTATGAAGCTGATTTTTTATATGTGCAATTTTTATCCACTAATTCAGATTTTAGGCTAAGCTTCTTCTTCATATCAGCTACATTTTAATATCAAAAGCCAATCATTGCAGCCAAGACCTCCCAAATCCTGCTACTTCACAGCACAGAAGTCATTTCCCGCATTCAGAAAAGCAGCCAAAGCAGAGACGGAATTTTACTGATATAGATAATTCCTAACTGGATGACACAAATTAATCACACAGGCCCACACAGCCTAGAATTCAATGAGAAGTATCAACATGATTGTATAAAGTTTTGCTTACTAGCTCTAGCAAGGCACTCATAAGAACAACATGGACTATAAAGTACCTCACAAGAAAAACAGTGGTCTAGCAGGTGGAACACCAAATAAGATTCAGGAATACTGCATTTTACTCTTTCTTCCACCAATGACCCACCCAAAGTCTTTGGAAGTTACCTTGTCTTTGTGCTTCTTTATTTTCTCATTTTAAACAAATCTTCTCTCATCAGAAGAAAAAAGTATTCAAACCTGTAAACTGCAGTGAATGCCTGTAGCCTCAATAACACATTTTGGGTGAATTAAAGCCCATGTGGGTTTTTTGGTCGGTTGGTTTGGTTGTTGGTTTTGGGGTTGGTGGGGGTTTCTTTTGGGGGGTGGGGGGGTGTTAAGCTGTTCTTTTCAAAAAAGAAGGTGGAATTTTAATTCTTATTGCTGATGAAATAGGCTGTGGAAAAAGATTACCCAAATACAAGCAGAAGCACTGAAGCCTACCTGATCATGCACAGAGCCTAAAAAAAACGGTTTTTAGAAGCAAGATGCTTCATAGGTAACAGTCAAGAACCTGTTGAGACAATGATTCTGCAGCCAGAGATTTAGGGGCTTTTCCCAACTTTGCCACACTGTGGTATGTTTCTTCCGTGGAATTCAGTTTTTCTGAGCTGCAAGATGCCAGTATTACTTGTCTCCCCACCTATAGCCATTTTTTGTCCCCCAGTCTACAACAGAAACAAAGTTATCGCACATACTCTCTGCTTTGTCTGACAGGGCTAGTGAGCAAGGTGCATTGAGCAGCACTCCTATTCTTCCACCTTCAACCCCACTTTTCAACAACTATAGTTATTACAGAGAAAAGACATTTAAAAAAAACATTTTAGAATATGAACTACAAAAACACTTTGAAAAGAGCTCTTGCAAGAGCTAGGAGATCAAGACAGAATAATGTACCTTTTCTTTAACAAGAAGCACTGAACTTCAAGCTGAGGCTTTGATTGTTTTCTAAATCTATAGAGCTATTTTAGCAGTAACATTTTAAACACAAACCCCTCCAAGCATCATATTTGTTGACACATGCTTGTCAAAAATTGCCAAATGTTATCAAAATTAATGAAGCCTTGGTTGTGCCTTGTTTCTCAAACATCAGTATTTTCTTGTTCTTGCTGCCTGTTAGGTTGAAACCACTTCCCTTTTCCACCAAAACAGTCAGCTGAGGAATTAAAAACATTTGCAGATGTTCACAAAAAGCAACTTATAACACAGGAGAGCAGATGCTTCTCCACAGCAACGAGACAGTAGTATAGATGGATCTTCTTCTGTCCAACTTCTAACCTTCATCCAGTACAAGAGGAAGAAACAGCTTGTACAATTATCCAATAATTGCCTACTACCAAATCACTAAGAACTGAAGAGTGAGAATAACTATCATTTGAAACCAACAATCAATTTTCCAACTATTTCCTGAAAATTGCTGCACTGATATTAAAAAAAAAAAGAACAACAATAATTTCCACTGTAAAGCTGAAAAAAGGCAATTCCATGACAAGAATCAAAATCAAATTGTTTGGTAATTTTCTTCAATTTACTGGGAAGTGTCAGAAAGAGGAGTCCAGAGACACTGGCACAGGTATCTGATAAAGCTAAAGGATACTTGAGAGTAATTCAGAGAACATTTCTTCTCTAACTGATAGGAACAGGTATTCCTCTTTCAGCTCAAAGCTCATAAATCTTGTTGCAATGCTTTCAAATGCATTTTTGGATACACATAATACCCAGTGTCTTACATGATGAAAATTAACTAATTAACACTTCTGCCCTGAAGTCTCTACCTCACTTCATGGGTGAAATATAAAGAAATGGAGGATAAGCAGCAGTGGTCATTTTTGGGTAGTTATCAGTATGCAAGATGTTTATGTTAAGGCAATGTGGTCTTTGTAGCAAAGACTGCATGTTTATACAGTACCCAATGTGAAGGGACACTCATTTCCAGATAAGACTTCTAAGCACAGCACCTCTAATAGCAGCCAATTCTTTGAGGTGCATACTCTAACCATTTATTAGTCAAACCTGAACAACACTTGCAAAAGCTTTTTAATGTTGTGCGAATATACTTCATATGATTTTACTGGCAGCTGTAAGGACCTTATCAGATACTGAATGCTTTCTTTCCAAGCTGATTTCAGTCCAAAACATCACAGTCAGTCATGACATACATTAATAACAGTACTTCTACTTCCAGTATTAACTTCCAATTTCTAGCTTGTAGTTCTTAAGTATGCTGGAGAGAGTGAGGAACATCATGAAGACATGATGTAGGCACTAATAATCCGGTTTGTGCAATAAATGACCATCAAATCCAATAAGCTTTTTCAAACAGGGCTTACTAAATCATTACTCAGGATCACTCTAAGAAAAACTGTACGACTAAAGATGTAAAATGAAACATCAATGTACACATTTTAGTGAAACAACCAAAACTAATTAATTAAAGGATAGGAAGATGTCAGCTGAAGGGTGTTCTCTCTGATGGGCTCTTAAGGATTCAGCATTATAGATACTGAGCTGTCACACATAACAGCTACTTACTCACAGGAAGAGCCAAAATCTAGGAAGCAAGTTTGGTTCAAAGATGAAATTGGACTAAGAATGCTGGCTTGGGGTTTTTTGCTCGTGTGTTTTGTTTTCTTCTCTCTTCAAAATCAACAAGGACCTAAAACACTAGCTTCTGTTGAACAAAAACTGGTTTGGCCAGTTAAGGGTTGCCGAACTCAGACTACCAGGGAAAAAGGGTGTACAACATCAAAACACAGCGGCCTGGCTTTATGTTGGCAAAACACAGTTCCAAAGAAAGACCAAGTCAGCTACTGCTTGCTTTTTCAGAAGCATGACTTATCACACACATACAGTGCACATGCACATAGTGATTAACCTCAAAATCTCTATTCTTTGTCACACGAGTATCAGCAGCATGCAGGATATTCAAATGTGTATTTGAATGACAAGGTTTTATTTTAATGCTCAGAGAACCACTACAGTGCCTGAAGTCTTGTAAAAACTTTACAAGTTACTCACTTTCCTAGCCTTTTAAAAATAAAGCAAAATTACTAACATCTGTGGAGGTATCCTTCTCAAATGCAACCAGAAACAGACACTTTCTCCATTAAGATCTACCTCAGTACTATTATATTCTGCTCATAAGTGAGAAACTGAAATCCATCTTAAAATAAGCAACAAAACATAGAAAGTAACACTCTCTTGTCCATATAGCCCACAGAAATCCAGTAACAGTAGTAGTCATTTTAATTACCACATAAAATATTCCCCATCTTTAAAACTGTCTCTGTGTTCTCCATGGGGAGAAAAAAAAAAAAGAAAAAAAAAGAAAAAGGACTTCACCATGGTGTCCCTTGAATGAACTACTGTTCACCTCGGACAGTTGCTACTCCATGTCTATTATCCTCCTGCTCTTCCCAACTCAGGAATCATCTGCATGAAAACAGCCACCTCCAAAGTCTCCAAGCACCACAACAGCAGCCCTATAAACACTTGCAATACACAGCAACCTGCAGAAATAATGGACACTACTTCAAGCTGTTACAGCTTTTCAAATTAATTTGATTTTCTTTTGTAATATTTTAGTAACATTTAGAATTATGCTTCCATACTAAAATATTTTAATCTAACTTCTTACATTCAATCCCATTACAGATAACCATTTGTTAACATATTCTAAGGCTACACCTTCTACAGATCTAGTAGCCAGCACTGGGCTTCTAATAAATTCCTACAGCTTCATGGTGGCCTCAACTTCTTTCTAGCTTTTCCACAGTGAGAATAAAAACCCATTCATTATAGTCAGTCCACTTTTTGAGTGATATGCTTAGTCTTCACTGAATTATTATTTTTATATATAGAGAGAAAAATATATACATATATATGCATGAACGATTGACAGGAAGTAGTAAAATCAAAAGCATTACTCAACCAGAAGGCAGGTCAGAAAGATTAAGAATGCTTTATACAGGTAGCATTACCAGTATAGAATATACCACTGTAGTTATACAACCAGTGTGCTCACAAGCCATGTTTCAGACTAAGAGTCACTGTTGCTGCTTCTTCAGCTTAGGCCACTTTAACTAGAAGTAAAAGGAAACACCAAAATCCCAACTACAGCAAATTACACCATTACAACCAAACCAAAATAGCTTCTTCACCTTTGCATATATTACTTCCGAATAAAAGGCAGAGCTATAGATGTTTTACTTTGCAAAAGATGGCTTAGCTACCGAAACCATCACTTAAAACAAGCAGGCATAACTAGCATTTATCTAAATTTGCAGACAAATTGAAATTGCCAAACAGCTCAGTTCACTTGAACGAGTGCTAAAAGACTAAGAATGATAACTAATGTTGAATTTAAAGTATGTTCCAAAGGAAAGAAGGAAAATGAAATAGGCATACTGAAGAACAGCATCAACATTCTTTGTAAAATAAATACTATAAAGATGCACACATTAAGCAAACAGGTTTTCACCTGGGTACATGTAGTTTTTCCTCACCTTCCACGAAAAAATAAAACCCCAGTCTAGGCTCCCTTGTTCAAAGGCTTGGAAAACAAGAAAAAAAACCTGGGCAACCATTACTTCGGAAAAGTGGACGTTAGTCAAAATAATAAATGTGAAGACAACGTGCCATAATCAAGGCTGCAAAGGATGTATCACACTGCTTCATTAGGTCAACACAGGAACAGGTAAACAGGAGTTAAAGTCAACAAATATCAGGGCTGATAAATGATAAAGATGACTCATTCATTTCAGTTCTATCAGTTTTCAGAACTCTTGTTTTAAGTCAGCACTGTACCCAAGAAAAAGCCCACGGAGGGTAAAGATGTACATTGCTGCGGTACAATAGATTTACAGCAGTAACACCTCAAGAACAAACAGAAAGCAACACGGTAATAACCATGTACTCAGTAAATAAGTGACTCTTGTCATCTTCCTTACACGTTACTGTTTTTTCTTTATTAGGCTGTTCTTTGGGCACTCCAGTATTTCAACATCCCAGGACTGCAGTATTTTTGTAGCAATTTCTGAACTGCATTTTGAATTCAGAAATGGTTTGTACTGTAGTGAACATAGGTCAGTAAGTGTTCACACTTCCACCACTTAAATGAATTGCTTAAGGATGGGAAAAACAGTTTGACAAAACAAAGCAGGTGACTACAGGCTGTTCAAGTAGACTGTTTATTTTAGATATTTACTGTAAAAACCTTGGGCTGTAATTATATTTGAGTTTTTCCACTGCTTCACAAAAACCTGGAGAAAACACACCCAGTATGAAAATGTGCAAGAGTATATCAGAATGAAAATTCACTGCTGGCTCCCTAAAAATTAAACAATTCAAGTAGCTCTATATGTTACATCCTCACAACAATATTCATGAACCTGAATTCAACAGAGGTATTTCTTGCACTAAATCTTTCTACAACTTGGTAGACGGCTCATCTTTTCTAACACTGTAACCAGTGTCTGCTTTCTTTTCCAACTCTGTTCATTACAGCTTCCACTCCTTCCTTCAAGACAGTCACTTTCTCCTGCCAATTTTTTCTGTTATCCCAACAGTTTCATCCTTCTCTACACATTTTTCATTGCACAGCAATTTCAACAGTAAGTGGAGAGTTAAGTCAACACCTAAACACTAATACTAAAATCTGGGCAAGGTGTCACCACAGGGACTGGGACCTTTCTGATTATATAGTCCTTCCTTTCCACTAGGTCAAAGGGAAGTTAAGAAACCAGTAAAAACTTTGCTAGTGAATCCAAACAATTCAAAACATCCAATCATTGAGAACAGCACATACAGAATGGAGAACAGGACTTTTTTTTCCAGCTTCTTTCCACCCACTACAGTCTCCATCTATTGTCATGGGAGATTATGCTTTGCTATTCATCCTTCGTTCTTCTGACTGCTGCTAGCAGCAGATAAGAAAAGTACAGGGCAAAGTAGGGGCACAATTTTCTTATCCTACCACTCCCTTCTCTTCAGTGTTTGCATTTTACACACCCATGAATGCTACTTTCACTCATTTCTACTACTCCTAAGTTTCCTGGGTCACATCAGAAAAATCATTAACATGCTGCTCTGTATTTCACAGCTGCTCACAAGGGTCTAAGAATCAATGGTGAAAGAGAATAAAACTTGGGACACTCTTTGCTTTATTCTTTTTTGTAGTTTTATAATGCCTAAGACAAGTATTAGGCCATCTAAACATTTTAGTCCTCAGAAAGCTACATTAGGTTGCCTTGACAGAAAACAAAGAGGCTAAGGCATCACTAATGCCCAAAACTTTGTGAAATAACAGAGATCTAACTAGGAGACACATCCAGATGCTCCCTGTAGGCAAATCAGGCACATACTGCTTCTCAGCAAAATTATTCCTTATGCCACCTCCAAGCCTGGCCATTTCCCTAAACTCCAGCTGTGGCTCTTGTCCAAAGCATCAAAATGAAGTAAGAAAATCTGCAGATACATCTTGCCAATCACACGCATGTAAGAAACAAACATTTCATACATATATATGAGGAAGAAACAATCTTGCCCACTCTCCTTGAAGGCAACAAGGTGAAACACGAAGGCTCAACATACGTCAATGATAATTGCTTTTATGTGGAACTGAGTGGGTTAAGGGCATGTTGAAAACAACTTGGGTTAACGCTCTGCACAAGGAAGCGTAAGCAGAAAATAATGCAAAGACGTAGATGCAGCAGACTGGCCTGTGATCACTAAATTAAGGAATTTCATACGGTGTATACAGTTCATGTTTAGAAGGACTTGGATTTTTATGCCTATTCTTATTAAAAAAAAGGTCAGATTAGATTCTTTGAAGGTTGATGGCACTCGTGTAGAAAATTATATTTATTCTACACAAATGAGCAAATTTATTCCCATAATAGCTAAAATTAGACTGAAAAAAAAAACCAAGAAAAGTATGGAAACAGCAAGGAATTTTTTTTTTACTTTTGTTGAAAAAACACTGCTTATCTTTACATCCTGGATTTTAAGCGAAGTGCACAACCACAAGCGTGACATTTTATTCAGTCCACACATCTTCACATAGCTATACTGTTAGCAGTTGGAGCCACGCTCTTTCTGTTCTTATCTAGAAGATAATGACAAATTAGCTTAGTCAATTCAGTTGTTCAGACCACATTTCAGGATCTCAAGATCAATCTCTTTGACAACCCATGCAAAAAGTTGATGCTCACATATTGTTGTAGCCAATCTCCCATCTCCCCTGCTCAGCTATTCCTCTACTACAGTTATCTGGTTTTATGGCAAATGAAGGGCAGTAATAACCCATATGATTTTTGCCAATTTTCAGATAAAAATTTTGCTCCCTCTGGTGGAAGCAGTGAAAGCAAAGATTATTTCCTGAACTCACCTTACCCCACAGAGACCTAAAGCCAAGAAGAAAGCTTTGCTTTCCTAGAATAATTCTCATCTCCCAGCAAATTTAAGTATCTCCAATTTAATGACAGGTAAGCTGACCTGCCATCAAGAAAAGTCATTTGTCAACAGACAATCAGCAAGACAGTGCCAGAACTAGAAATGGATCAAGGTCCAGCATGCTATTTGTGAGGCTTCACCTCAAAGAAAGAAGAAAGCAGCAGAGACACAAATATGACATGAGTACAGACAGGAAAAACAGAAGGCTATGTGAGAGTTTTAACTATAATAAAATAATTTAAGTTGCAACCTCGATGCACTATGCAACACATGATTCTCTAGCAGCCAAGTTTTTATGATAATCCTTCCTATACTTCTCTGTAGCTGTCTGGGTGGGAAGGACATAACTACTTTTATTCCCTCTCTCCCCTAACAAGACAGAAGGAATACTGCAGTACATCAACATTGATTCACTCATTCATTAACTTTAAGGACCCAAGGTGACACAGTTGTTATTATGAGGCTTTCGCCCCAAGGAGTGATTCCCGCCCCCCCCCCCCCCCCCCCCCCCAAAATACAAAAGAAAGGTGTGCAAGTTTGCCTTCCCAAATCTACAGAGATAATTGTAGGTTCTTGTTCACACCAAGCATTTTCCCTTGCACCAAATGACCAAAAATAGCAACAGAAACATTGGAACAAGAAGCCTATCAAAAACACATTACCTTTTCCAAGTAGCCATTTCAGTTAACTTGGTGCAAGACAAAATAAGAGCCAAAGGAAGGGTTAACATAGTGACAAGTTGTCACATAATACCTTGTTGGGGGATACACACAGAAGCAGAAAACAAGTTCTTCTCCATTTCTATAACTAACTAGCAGTCTAATACCAAGAAGAAAGGTCTAGGAAAAGCAATTTGGTAAGGCAACAAGGCTCTGCTCTTGTAATACAGTTGGGCACAGAGGAGACTGTTCTTCTTACAAGTGTGTCAAACGGCTCTGTTGGAGCTATCATCCTCCATCTTTTACACTGATCTCCAACTAGCACATAACCAACACCATTCTCAAACAAATCTGTGCCCCTAGTTCTACCAAGCATTAAGTCAAAAAGTGATCAATTTCTCACACTCAATCCACAGATGTGGATCTTATTAATTAGTTCAATCTTAGAGATAACAGCTTCACCTTTAACTGAAATTTCTACTTCCATTCACTGCCAAATATGCAAGGTTCTTCCCTTCATTTGTTTGAATGCCCAGACAGTAGAGTAACATTGACACAAGCTACCTGGATTTGTCCTCCCAGAGTTACAAGCCTTTGCCTTCACTGAAACTCTATAGCAGGATAATTAGACAGTTACAGCTTAAACGTAAATCACAAATCGCAACATTTTGTATATAAAGATTAGTATCTACTTGTGATCAAAACTGAAATATAGAAGTGGAGAAACAAAACACATTCATCTCCATCAGTTCCAAGTGCTACTATTATTCTGGAGTGCCCATTTCAAGTACCTGCCGTACTGGTATGACTGTACTCACAGTACAGATTTGGATCAAGTAATAGAAACAACCTACTAATCAGAAAACTTTTTTTTTTTCCAAAGCACTGCTACATTTTCATACCTAGCATGCGTATAGTATCACCGAATGTCATGCATAATCTTCAAGGACACACACCAAAGAGTATCAGCACTTTCTTTTTCTTCCCTGGCCTCATTCTCTCCTTTACTACCTTTGATTTGATTACACTGAACGCATTTTATATTCTTCCTGTACTACAAACTTACTATCAAGACAGACTCTTAAGCTGAGAGGTTACAAAACTCTAACTTTGCCTTTTTTTTTTCTTTAATCAGTTACAGATACATTCTCCTCAGTGCAGCATAATTTTGTAACTCTGCAATTCATACTCCAGTCATAATCAGTGCTCTTTACACACAACTGGACCTATATTACACACAGTCCACTGATGTCTAAAAACAAAGTATATATGATTTTTAACTGCTTATAACAAATCTTTTAAACCATGTGTTTAGCCACCCTCCATTGTGATTATCCCCAAAAGCTTCAACAGAGCTCAAACAGTATTTTATAAAAACATCTTGGCTTTACAGGAGCACCTGTTGTGAAACATTCAATACAGGGAAGTTTTCCAGGCTTTGATAAAAAGTAACTTTATTATCATCAAAATGCCATATCCACAACATTTAAAATAAATTTGGTAGAAGCTGCACTATGTCATGAAGCCATTAAATTTATGACTATTATTATGAATAGGTAATTATACAATGCCAGCCCCATGCCATAAAAAGATGGTCATCTATTATTTGTTTTACAGTACCCTTAGAAGCTACACACTTTATGGAAATAAATACACGGCACCTGCCAAGAGCAGCTTATAGCCTGCACATATGAGGCACTGAGCCATGTGGTGCCATTGATCCCAGCTGCAGGTATCATTGCAAGTTGCGTGCAGTATCTATTCCATCACAGCAAGCTCAATTTCAACTTGCCCACTTTTGTCAGTTTTCTAGAAGATACTTTTTCATGTGTATCCTTAACCTAAGGTTCCATTCAAACAAATGGCTGGGGGAAGAAAAAAAGGAAGAACATGTAATTCAGTCACTTTCAAAACTCTTTCACTAGACATGCTCATTCCTCTGTATTTTGCTTCCAGTCACTTTTACTCACTTATTAGGTGTATTTTGTAAAACCAAACCATCAAAATCTCCCTCTACATAAGCACAGACTGTTTTTCTTGATGCGCTTCATTCATTCATTCATACATTAATGGAGTTGGGGGTTTTGGTTTTTTGGTAGTGTGGTTTTGGGGTTTTTTTTTTTAAATAGGAATTCCTCACATGAAATTTCGTGGTGCCACAAAATTTCTATGAGGAGTTACTTGCGGTTACTTTACATATGTATTCATAAACACATAGATATTCTGTAGATTTCAGAGGTCTAGACCACCTCCCCTCATGATCAAACATTCCTGTAAAACTTCAGTCATTAAACTCTGCAAACCTCAGTTTCCCAATCTTATTTTGTAATCTTACGAGGTTCTGTGCAGGTGACAGGATTAACAACCTTCAGGAATTTTTAGATCACTTGGACAAAAGACACCACAGAATCGCTCTGCCTACAAAGTACATGCGAATACCCAACAGCATTGTGCGCCGCACACATTATTATTTAACGCTGCATTTAAAAATCCGTGGCAGGCGCGCCTCGGCGCAGCACGCTGCTCTGCATTTGAAATTACTACGCAACCTTTCCATTGCTGAGCCGATACCGGCCCCGTTCCCAGCTGCGGAGCCACATCTGGCTAAGGGGGGGGGGGGGTGCCAACAAGTTGGCCAGCCCGTCCGCGATGGCAGCCCCCGCGGCCTGACCCCGGCACGCCCCGAAGAGGCGTACCGGCGGGGCGAGGCGAGCCGAGCCGGGCCGGGCCCGGGATGCGGCCGCTCCGCTGGATCGGGCGGCGGCGGGCGAGGCGCGGGGCGGGGCGGGCGGCGGCGCGAGCGCACCTGCACGCGGAGCGCGGCCGCAGCTCCCCGCCCCGGCGCCCCCGCGCGGGCCGCGGTCGCGCCCCCCTCTCCCCTCAGCCGCCGGTGCGTGAGGAGAACCGCCGCCGCCCCGCCGCCGCCGGGCGCTGCCCACCCTTCCCCTGGCCCCCCGCCCGGCGGAGGCGGAGAGGACGGAGGGGCTGCGGGGAGGGGGATGGGGCGAGGCGGGACAGCGCGGAGCGGAGCGGGGGCGCTCGCCCGGCGCGGCGCCGCCCCTCCCCGGCGAGCCCCCGGGAGGCAGCGGCGGGGCAGGCGCCTCCCCATCCTCACCTGGTCGACGGGCAGCCGCACGGCGTTGCTGAGGGGCTGCAGCAATGTGGAGCCCGTGGTGCTGGTGGCCATGGCGAGGGCTCCTCCTCCTGCGCCAGGAGACCGGGCGACGAGGCCGGGGAACCGCTCCCCTCCCAGGCTCCCGCGGCGGCGGCAACAACGGCGGCGGCGCGAAAAGCCCCAGCCCCGCACGGCGCCGTGACAACAAGGGGCCGGCGCGGCCCCGCCGCTGACGGACAGCGCCAGCGGCCAACCCGCGCGCGGCGCCGCCGCGGAGTGACAGGCGGGCTCGCCCAATCCCCGCCCCTCGCCGGGGTGGGCGGGACGAGGCGGCTCCCCTCCGGCGGCCGCGGCCGCGGCCCGGTGCGGGGGGTGGGAGGGGGCCGGTGAGGCAAATCATGGGGCAGGGCAGGGGGGCGGCCCGGCGGGTATAGCAGCGGCCCGGTGGCGGCTGTTCCGCGCTGAAGGCGGGCAGAAGCTACGCGCAGCGCGCAGGTACCGCGTAAGGGCCCGGCGCGGCCTCTCCCGGTGCCAGGCGGGGCTGCGCGGGGCAGGGGCCCGGCCTCGCCTCGCCTCTCCGCGGCGTGTGGAGCTCCGACCTGGGCCGGTGTGCGCGACCTCGCCGACGGCGCGGGGATGGGGGGGACGGATGGGGGCACCTGAGGGGAAACGGCACCTTCCTGACCGGGGACGGGGGCGGAGAAGCAGGGACAGCCTGACAGGGGAGCCCCCTACCCCACCCCAGGGAAGCGGGGTGCTGGCAGCGCTGGCCGGGTCGGGGCCAGGTGGCAGCTGTGGAGGTAGCCCAAAACTGAGGGTAGCCCCAAACCATCTGGGTGCAGGCGTTATGTTGAGGTAATATAGAGATTAGCCCCCCTGTTCTGCTCCTAACCGTCTCCCCTTTGCCGGGACAGGGAGGGAGCTCAGCGCTCAGTAGCTGTGTATGCAACGGTGGATGAGTGATGGATACGCGCAGGGCGTGAGGGTGGCCTGGCACCCTGAAGAAGTCGTGAAAAATGAGTAAAAAATACCCTGTTCCTGCAGCCACCCATTGATTTAAGGAAGCCTGTCTATCATGGCTATAAGCCACAGGTTTTAGTTTATTAATGGCCTGTTTGTTTGTTACATAGAGAAACCTGAAATGGGACAAGCATGAGTACTTTTTCAGTAGGTTCAGCCTAGCAGTGCAGCTTCCTTAAAGACAAAAAGAAGTGATGTGTTGATGCCAACAGTAGTAAGTTGGTACGCAGCACAACTCTTCTACCTGTCCAGTCAACACTATCCAGTCTGAAACAGAGTGACATCTTGAGTGAAGACTTCATGTTAGGAAGTGCAGCAAACTCTACCAGATGAGCTTGTGCGGTAGGCTACTTAGTAAACCATTCTGGTTTAGTGCCCTGCCTGCTTCTTTTACATTGGAGCTTTCTGTAGAGTTTTTTCTGATGAAATAACTGAACTGTAATCTTAGTTGTTCTAAATGATGTGGTGAAGGACGCTCCAAAGGAATATACTGCTCTTACCTATAAAACTGCTCGAGAATCCCGGGTGTCTTGAGAGAAGAGTGCAGGTTATTCCTTGCACTTTATTAAACATTTTTTTTATAATTATTGTATATTATACCTCTAAACCATGCTGTGATCAGTAGTTTACCCTCAACACATTTTCACCATTTTAAGTACATGAAAGATGAAATGCCTTGTCCAATATCATGCTAACAGTCTGAACCATGTCTGGAGTAGTGGCTAGGTATAGTGATTTATATAGCCATTTAAGTTCACAGTTAATGCTAATTGGTAGTAGCAGGAAAACGGAGCTAAGTGTAATTATCTAAAAACATCCGTTGTTTCTCTTACTGAATTGCAGACCACACTCTGTACTTATGTTTTAGCTTGTGGTAAGGTCTTTTGTCTGCATTTAAAGAGACTGGTTAATAGGTACAAATGAGTGGTTTTAATTAGATTTCCTCACTGTGTGACAGGCAATTACAATTGTGGTAGCATCTGCAACTTCAGAAGCAATAGCATGTTTTTGTAGTAAAGCAAAGAGAGCTGCTTTCAGAAAGGGAAAAAAAAAAAAACTCAAAACCCTTTTCCCAATCAATTCTGAGTCATTCCCTTAAATCTAAACCTGCAAATTATATATAGATGTAAGTAACTTCATAGGAGTGCAGTGCCACTTGGCTCAGTACAGTCTGCATTACACTATACATATGTAAATATGTATATAAAGACTAAGCTCATTTTATCTGATTTTCTTTTAGTAGGGAGACATATACCTACGCACAAATCTTGGGAAATCTTAACCTAAACATTCTCGAATGAAGCCACAAAAAAGCTGCTTTAGAAAAGGCTGATAGCTAATTCTGATTCATAGTCTAGTCACAAGAAATTATTCTGGTGCATCTATATAAATCCATGGAGGTGGTGTTACTGAGACTTTCATGAAACATTCGCAGCAAATAATTGACCTACTGAATGAACTCCTTACTTTCAATTAACAAAATGCTTGAGAACAAGCTCATGATAACACAGTGTAAATGTCAGTTGGTTTTAAAACACAGCCCTTAACTTTCTGATTTTTATTCTTTTTTCAATGTATGTGTTCTTGCAATGCTCAGAAAATACAAAAATATGCTTCCTTGCATGAATCCTAGGATCTTAGGAGTTCATACTTAAAAAAGAACATTTATCTATACTGTAAATCTCAGTATCATTATAAATAGTTTGCATCTATGGCATTAAGGTTCATAATTACATCTTTCACAGGTTTCCACTGGAGAAATGTGGTGTTTTGGGAAGATGTTCTTGTGCTCTTATTTAGGAAGGTGTGTGCTGGGGAAGACAATGTCAAGGAAATACATCTTGAAAATAGTCACAAAATAGTAGTACCTTCGTAGTGACAGGGAAGGTTGGTTACATGAAAGAACAAAAGAGATCCTGCCCCACAGAGCTTAAAATCTATGTTTGCAATTAAAACTGAAGCATACAAAAGTTGGTCAAGAAGAAAGTAACAGGAAAATAAGCAATTTCTGCAAGAGAAAAAGTAGCTTGTCCTTGATGTCTGCTGTAAAATGTTTGGTAAGGGCTTTCACAGGCACTGCAGGAAAACTAGGTCTTCTGCTTTTCCTTTTTTTTTGAAAGAAGATTTCATTACGTATGTTTTCAGAGAACTTCCTGCCTCTGTGAGAATACCGTGTTGGGGGCGGGGAAGATGAAGCATTGGCTGGCAACAGGTAGCATTCCACATCCCATTGACACGGTAACAGTGCAATTAGTCCTGAAAGTTAAATCATGCTGTGAAAAAGAAGGCTGGTGAGTGATACAAAGAAGCTGATGTACCCAGAGTAGTGAATCTGTAAAATTTCATGTAAGTGGGCCAGTTTTCATTAAACATTACTTACTTTCCTACTGTTTTAAATATTTGCATGTAAGTGAACAAGAAGTGGTACTTCCACAAGGAAATTCTTTCCACCAAAGGCTGTCAGTCAAAATGCAGGAGGACATGTTGATTTAAATAATCCCTGGAGAGTGGCCTGGCATAGCATGAACTTCTTCTGACAGTCTGTGATTAAGCTTTTATGGTCCCATAAGTGCTCATAGTTCTTATGCACAAAAATAATCACAAAGGCATCTCTCAGCCCTGCAGAGATTACTTCATCTGTCAGAATGGTGTAACAAACACTAGAGGTTTCCTGTCAACTTTATTTGAATGACGATTTAAGATATTCAGGTGTTTACAATACCAGTCTTCCCATATGACAATATACAATAAAGAACAAAAAGAGAAGAGCTGTGGCAGAGGACAGGAAGGGACAATGGGACAAAGTTACTAGATGCACCATTGTGTACAGTTCTTGTTCCTCTGTTTGTTTGATAAGGTCCTTCTGGGAGCACATTAACAGAAAATAGGAACAATTACTGAAACTCCTTTTAGCAAAACAGATGAAAAGGAAAATGGGTTTCAGTATTAGCTATAGAGAAGCGACTGCTTTGCCACAGTAAAGTCTTATTTTAGCCTTACCTATCTGGCTTTGCTTAGCCTAAAATATTTGAGACTTCATTCTGAAGAGAAGAATATTTCTGCAAAAGCTAATGCCAGTCAAACTGAATTACTGTTCATAAAGAATCTACTATTGCAATTTTGGCATTTGTTTGTATCTTTGTCTCACCTTTCCTCCAAAGCAGTCATTTGCCATCCCTTCAAATATTCTGTACGGCACAATAAGCCTCCCATGCATCACCTGTTTTCTGAACTAATATAATCTTTAATTAGCCAGTTCTGCTATATTAGTAATTTTAATGCCCAGTGTGATTCTTGTTAATATTAGTAGGAATTTTTCATGATGATACTGTTGATTGCCAGCTCAAGTAACATTTGTTTGGCTCTCTACTTATTAGGAAAAATATAAATACCTTTCTACAGTTTAGCTACAAGATAGCTAAAATCTCCCTTTGGCTCTTTTAGCTGAACACTTTGGCTTTAGATTTTTGACTTGCTCTTTTGTTCTAGTCTTAGAACTGCTTTGAGAGCGAGCAAGCTTCTCTGTTTGCAGAGAAGGCGACAATCAGTTTCTATCATAAAACTGATTTGGTCCAACCGTCTTTCCTCTAAGTGCTTAAGTTTTGTAAATTCTGTAATGGGGAAATGCATTTGTGTCTCTCAAAAACATAGACTCATGTTCAGCTCAGACTATTTTGGTTTTCAATTGTAACATGAAGTCTGTTAACAAAATCAGGCAGAGCTTCTAAAGAAGGATGAGTGAAAGCTCACTTTACTGTTCAGCTGTAAATATCAACTCTCAGGTACAGATCTTAGAAATGATAATTTCCTTGCTAAAGGAACTTCATGCTTTCATGACAAGGACAAACAACTGACTTCAGCAAGAAGTTACTCTGATAAATGAGTGAGTTGCATTTTCAAAGCAAATTCTACTCTAAAGTTCTTTATGGAGAAACAGTACAAACTGGCAGTGTACAGCATTTCAAAGTGTGATAACTAGTGCCACATACAATTGGGGTATTGTTGTCACTCTGATGATTGAAAAGTTTGGGGAATAGAAGCCCTTTTTTCAGGACTGAAATAAAAGCAATGAACTTCAAAGCTAAGCTATGAGTTTAAGAACAGTTGTTTTGAGCTTAATTAGATATTTACCAGGCTATGGGAAATACGGTGGACAGGAGAGGCTGGTGATAACCTTGTAAGAAACCTGCTACTATAAAACAGAAGTGAAGAACTGACAAGTCTACCTTTTTTATTGATATAACTATAAAAAAAAATTTAAAAAGCAAATTCATATTAAATGCATATGAATGTACAGTAAATACATCATTTAGTTTAATTTCCTGTCGTACTGTAACAGCAGGGCATAGAAATATCTGCTTTTAACAAGTTTCTCGGGTTTCTGGGCTTTGTATTGTGTCTCCTTGGCTGAAAGGGGAGACCTGACTTGTCTCAATATCTGATGTTAGAGGTTCTCAAATTGATCCTTGCTGCTTAGAGAGCAATGTTTCCCAAGGTTCCTCCCACTTGCCCTAGGTGAGTGCAACAAGATAGGACTAAGACTCTTCTTTATTTGGATTAACTGTTTCTGAAATAGTAACATACCTTATTCATCCCAGAGTTGCTTAAGGGTTGCTTTTAATGCCAGGATAAGCTTCCAGAGTAAAGTGAGTTTATTCTAAGAGCAAAGATTGAAGTGTAGGAGCGGGTGCAATGTAAATAACAAAAATGCAATTTAAAATTAAGCTTACCAAATAAGTTTTCCTTTCCATTGCTTCATGTTCACAGTTAACTTAAGGGAGAGAAAGGGAGGACTATGGAATTTTCTTCTTCTGTCCCTCAGGACTGGCTCGCCCTAAATAGCTTTCTCAGTCCATATGGTCATTGCTACTTGGTTCGGGATGGTTCTCCCTGTTCCTGTGAATTACCATGTTCAATCCTGATCATATTTCAGTTCAGTAAGAAGTAGGAATTTTTCCTTGAGGGGTTTTCTGGGGTTAGTCCTTGTGCGTTCATTTGAGCTTAAATTACCCTCCTATTTTTGGAACATTTTGTAAGTTTTTGTCATAAGACATCTTCAATGTCCATGCATCTTATTAGCTTTATTGTCTGCCATTTATTTTAAATTCTTTATAAAAATTGCACGTATCAACACTAGAAAGATAGGGTTGGTTGTACAACACTTTATTCCCACCCCTCTCATCATTCCCACTATCTCCTTCTCCACACACAACTTTGAGGCTGCTGCTCTTAAAATTCCTCCCTTGCTGCTTCTAAGTCCAGCAGCATCAGTTAGCACAGCTTGAGCTACCTCCTCTTTATCAGCCAGTAAGTCATGCTGGACTGCTTAGCAGCCAAAACTGGTGGTGTGCATCGGAGTCGGTGTGAGTGTCAGGTAATGAATGGAAAGTAGATACTCGGGATGTCAGACCTGTCAGCCACAGCCAGGAACAGCCCAGTGCAATTGAACTTGTCACTGGGTCAGAGCCTGAATGTTTCTGCAGTTGTTCCAGGACCCACCTGCTTCCCCAATGCCTTTCTCCTGCTTTGTACAACAAGCAAGAAACTGTTGCTGTCTGTTCTAGTGGGTAAGCCTTCGCTTTTCAGAGCAGCGGGATAGGGGAAGCTTTGCTCAACTCTGAGATCTAGAGATCTGAGAGGATATGAACCTAGAGCCTCACACTGGTCAGCCACATATTTTTGAGATTTAATTTTGTTAGTTGCATCTTAGCTTGATGTCCCATCTGCCAAGTGTCCCTCTGCAAGTATGTAAGCATTGTTCAAACACAAATTTGTGAGCTAACAGTCATAACGTAGTCCACACCACAACACGCCCAAAGTTTTAATGAGTAACGTTCTGGGAACAGCAGCCAAAGATGCATATTAGTATTCATGTTTCTGAGAGTTACTTCAAGTCATACACAAGCTCAGATGTATGTCCTGTTTATATAAGTGGTGTTATTTGCATAAGTAAAGCCATGAGTTTGTTCAACCATACAGTCAAGTAGCAGTCTCTCTAAAATTGCACTATGTGAACCTGAAACGCTCTAGGATAGAGATTTCTTTTTCAGAGAACCTATCTAGGAAACTGAAGAAGCATTTTAGTAAATTGAGTACACTAATCAATATATATAAATACAAATTTTTTCCTTGTCAGTCCAGCTAAATGATTATCACGTTAGATACATTTATCTGCTGTATTTCATACAGTGCTTTGTTCTTTTGACCCCCTAAACTGTATGTAAGAGCAGAGTTTGGCTATTATGTCCTCCGTAATTTTTGAAATTGATATTTATGATGATAGTTAATTGAACATGTTTCTAAACTGTACTTTAATTGGAGGGGATATTTAGGGCTGTGAAAGGTTAAAGAGCCTGAATGAATAGGCAGTATTCCATCTCTTGCTTTAAGTCAGTAGCACCTTCATCTTCATCACTTCTGTGAAGATTAGAGTATATGTCTGCGTATAACAGAAACTGTTCATAACATCAACTTGCTGTACTCTGTTATGGAGGTCAGAATAGTCCACTTCATAATGTTTTGTCCACATATCTTAGTTGTAGAGAGCAAATATGTCTGTCGTTGCTGCTTGTTTTGTTTCATCCTGCTCATAGTTTCGACATTTTTATTGACAAATTGTGATTACATTTACTTTTTATAAGGAATTGTGAGTACTGAAGATTTCATAGGAGCACTGGCTATATCTCCTTGTCTTGTTTAAATGTGAAGTACAATTATTACAAAATTGAGAGAACAATGAAGAGCTTAACTGTTCCTGTTTTTCTTTTAAAAGTACCACACTGAAGTGAAATTCTGTGAAAGAATGTAGAACAGAAAACAAATTTAAAAGTATGTAGTTATTCTGTGGAAATAACTACTAGAAAATAAAAGCCATTTTAAAGGTATTTTAAAAAATACCAGCAACGACACAGTTTAAAATTACAAGGGATATAAATCTTTAAGCCTTGGACTTTTAGTTATGAAGCTAAGCAATTGTTATCTGTTCTGTGGAAGAAACTTATGTGTGGGTTATTATGTAATTGGCTTCACAGATTTTTTTGCACCTTTTTGAAAGATGCTAGAGAGAGAGATGATGCTACACCACTGACCTGATTCCCTAGCTCTGTAAAGTTGTTCCATCTCTTCCTAACTATATCCATTTCTGTTAGAGAGTTATTGTGTCACAGTGAAGAAATACTAACTTCAGGATCCTGCAGTATATAACATTGCAGGGGACCCCTGAAGCTGAACGGAGTCCTGTTCCTGCAATGCTCCAGTCAAGTTAATATTATGAACCATGTGATTGATGTTCTCGGGGCTGCACTCCTTGCTGTTTTAAACAGGAAGCTCTTCCAGTATCGCTGCGGTTCAGCGAACAAGGCCACTTCCTTAACAATACAATAACAGGAATTTGATCAGAAATTTCAAAATTCAGTTCTCGAAGGCATGAAGATGATTGCTTTTATTCTTACATTATCTCCAGTATTTAGGTATAAAAGTTACGGGGTTTGTTTGAAAAAAAAAAAATGCTTTCCTCATATCCTTTTCACAAGGAGGAATCTGGGGGTTTTATGATTGTTAAAGTATTGTTCCAGTTTTGTGAGAGATTGGTCATTTTTCTTTCTTTCCCTGGGCTAGATTTATGTTGCCAATATCACAATATGATTCTGCAGGAAAATGCCCTCGGCTACTTCTAATGGTTTTTAATCTTTTAATATCCACATGTGGTTCACCACCAAGAAGAGTAGTTTTAGATGGATACTGTTCAGGTGCAGGTTGCTCAAGAGGCAACCCTCAGTCACTGCCTGTATTCATTTGCTACTTCTAATATAGATAAAAGAAATAGTACGGCTAAATAAAACTGGATTATTTATACTGCTGAACTAAATTATTTGCCTTGGTTTTAACTGGTAAGATTTACTTTCAGGGATCCCAGGCTGTGGAGATCAGTGGAAAAGTCTGGAGCTCTGAAGACTTGACCTCAGTAGAGGAGAATCAAGTTAGGAAACATTTAAACAAATAGGGCATACACAAATCCATAGGATTTGGTGGGATTCCTGCATGCAGGGCTGCTCTCAATTATATCTGGAAGGTCATGGCAATTGGAGGAGGTTCCTGGGGACTGTAAGAAAGCAAATGTCCCACCTGTCTTCCAGAAGGGCAAGAAGGAGAATGCAGGGAACTACAAGCATGTCAGCTTCACCTCAATCCCTGGGAGGGTAATAGAGCAAATCCTCATGGAAGCTATTTTCAAATATATCATGGACAAGATGATTAGGAGTTGTCAGCATGGATGTAAGCAGGGGAAATCATGCCTGAGCAATCTGTGGTGAAACAGCCTTCTGTGATGAAACAACTGGCTTTGCAGATGAGGGAGAGCGGTGCATGTTGTTTATCTTGACTTTAGCAAGGCTTTCAACATTGTCTCCTGTAACATCGGCACAGACAAACTGATGAAGTACAGAGCAGATAAATGAACAGTGAGGTGGACTGAAAACTGGCTGAAGTGTTGGGCTTCAAGGGTTGGGCTGGGTACAGCATCCGGCTGGTGGCCAGTCCTAAGTGCAGTACCACGGGGGTTGATACTGGGGCCGGTACTGTTTAACCTCTTTATTAAGGGCCTGGATGATGGGGACAGAGTGCACCCTCAGCAAGTTTGCAGAAAATACAAAATTGAGAGGAGTGGTCAATAGACCACATGGATATGCTGCCATTCAGAGGGACCTCGACATGCTGGAGAAATAGGCCAACTCCTGTTCATGAACCTCATAAAGTTAAGCAAAGGGAAATGCCAAGTCCTGCAGCAGGTGAGGATTGACCCTGTGCCCTAGTACACACTGAAGCCTGGAAAGTAGCTTTGCAGAAAAGGACCCAGGGCTCCTGGTGGGCAAAAAGTTGACCATGAGCCAGCAATGCGTGCTTACAGAAAAGAAGGCCAACAATATCCCGGGCATTGCCAGCAGGTCAAGGAAAGTGATTCTTCCTCTCTAGTGAGGCACTGGTGAGACAGCACCTTGAGTGCTGTGTCCAGTTCTGGGCTCCCCAGCACAAGAGATACATGCACGTAGTGGAGAAAGTTCAGTGAAGGGTCACAAAGACAATGAAGAGAATGGAGCATGTGTCATACAATGAGAGGCTGAGAGAGCTGGAATTGTTCTGCCTGGAGGAAAGAAAGCTCCCGAGATCTTATCAATGTGTGTAAATACCGAAAAGGAGGTAGTAAAAGACAACAGAACCAGCACCTTTTCACTGCTGCCCAGAAAGGACAAGTGGCAATGGGCACAAATTGAAAGACAGGAAATTCCACTTAAATATAAGAAATAACTTCTTTACAGTGAGGGTGGTCAAAAACTGAAACAGGTTTCCCAGAAGGGTTGTGGAGTCTTCAGCCTCGGAGATCCTTGAAACCCAGCTGGGTAAGGGCCTGAGCAACTGGCTGTAGCTGACCTATCTTTTAGCAGGGTGGGGCCTGAACTAGATGATAGACAGTCTGATGAGGTCCCTCAGTAGGGGAGCTGATAGTGCCTCAACTATTTCTATTCTGTGATTCTATCAAATTAGCATAGCCATAAAGGTTTGAGATAAATTCCATCATTTATAAATGGAGCATAAGAGCATAAGAAGCCAGGTAAAGCCTCGAGGTACATTGTTGGCCAGGAGCAGAAGGCTCCGGGGAGACCTTATAGTGGCCTTCCAGTACTTAAAGGGGGCCTACAGGAAAGATGAGGAGGAACTCTTTAACAGGGACTGTAGTGATAGGACAAGGAACAAGAGTTTTTTAAACTGAAAGAGGGTAGATTTAGATTAGATATTAGGAAGAAATTCTTTACAGTGAGGGTGGTGAGGCACAGGAACAGGTTGCCCAGAGAGGTTGTGGATGCCCCATCCCTGGAAGTGTTCAAGGCCAGGTTGGATGGGGCTTTGAGCAACCTGGTCTAGTGGAAGGTGTCCCTGCCCATGGCAGGGGGCTTGGAACTAGATGATCTTTAGGGTCCCTTCCAACCCAAACCATTCTATGATTCTAACAATACAGGATTTGTGCATATCAGGAGTGAAATACTTATAAAAGGACAAATGCTTGCAGAACAGACTTCAACAGTTCATTTTGGCACTCTATGCTAAGTTGCTAATAGACGTCTTCCAGATGGGAATTTCCAATTGTAGAGAGACCTTTGAATGAAAAAGTCATTTGAAATCCTCTTCAATTTCTGTTGAAATCTGTTAATTCAAGGAACCTGCTGGGAAACCCTATGATTCAACCATGCACAGAGTTGTTTTTTTAATGTGTTTTTGAAGAACTTGATTAAACTGCCAAGTCCAAGAAATTGCAAGTTGTAGCTTTTATGTATATGTGCAACAGTGTCACTAAATAAAGGAGAAATAGCATAAAGATGTTTCTCTCTACCCTTTTACTGAATCTTTGTTTAGTAGCTTACGTACACATTCTGGCTTTTGGAATTGCCTGGGCTGATGCTGTGTTTTGGATAGTGCTAGGTGTGGTACTCAGGTAAATCACTCCTTTTTCTGCAGTTCATTGCTAGCTGTGGTTACACCTACTTTGGATTAAGTTCTCTTCCCCTTTCTTCTTTTTTTTGTGTCCTTTATTTCCCCTCCCATCTCCTTGTGGGGCATGGCATGGCATGTACCTGGAGACACACCACATTTAAGCTTCAGGTTCTCCCTTGGATGAGAGATTCTACAGCCATTCTTCAACAATTCAGACATTTCTCTTGCATCTGCATCGTCAGCTCTGCGGGCCTTAGCAGAGATTCAGCAACTTCCCTTTTCTTTCATAATAGGCTCCAATAGCCTCTTCTTGGCCAACATGCAATTAGTCTGACCAGAACAACTGCAAAGGCTTTCCCTTTTCTCTTCAGTAACAGATGGGTGCTTGCGTGTTTGGGAAAGAAGATAAAGGCTGGACCTGTATTTCTCAGCCATCTGCTTCCTTGATGACCTCTTTCTTTATACTGTATTATGGAAGAGGACTAGCAGGGTCTGCAGCATGATGGTTCTACATAAACAAAAAGGCATGGTTCTGGCTCTAAAATTTTCCAGTAAAAAGAGAGAAATGCCATGAAAAATCAGTTAAATCATTGAGGCTTCACATAGGTGTGTAATTTAACAGGGATAAAGCTGCATCACATAAGATAGAAAATACTCAGCCATTCAATCTTTGCAAGACATAATTATTTTTCTCGTGTACACAATTCCACCCATCAATCCTAAAAAACCTGTCAAAATTTCATATATTAAATTTTGCAGCACTATAGAATAGAAGCGTGTGTATGTGTTTTATACGTGACAGAAAAAGCCTGTTGACAGATCTGCTTGCGTTGAAGGGATTACAAGGTCTATGCTGCACGATTGCAACATTCTCCCACTTGCTCATGTATATACTTGGGTTTGTCCTGCAAGTTGGGAAGGGCAAAGCTCTTTGTTTTGTTATTTTTTACCACATGCTGCTTTCTGAAACTTACGTGAGGTCATAATACCCATGCGCATGCTGTGCTGCTTGGAACTTTTGGCTGTATTATCCTGGGAGGAGCATTGCCGGTTTCCTACAGGACCCAACAGAGCAGCCTTTTCCCTTTGGGAAAGTGATTTGTGTTTCTTTATTAGCCCAAAGCTAGATGCTATTTTAATCCTCCAAAGTCTGTATTTTACTGATCTAGACTCAGACTTTCATGCTTGCTGCTGTGGAGGAGGGGGAGGAAGCATGGATCTTCTTTATGTCTGCAAGTCATGTTTTCTTTTTGGGGGAACAATGCAGAGACATACTGTATAGAGGCTTTACAGCACTGAGGGGGAGATAAAGCAGGAAGGAAGGAAGCAGTACAGATGTGGAAGATCGAATACATGGCTACCTAGTGGGCTTTTCAGAGCAGGGTAACTATCATTGCCTACATTATTCATACCTCTCCCAGCAGACAGAACAATATCAATGATCCCGGAACCTCTGCCTGAGCACCCTGCCTCAAATCTCCAGTGTCTCAGTCAAGAAATGGTAGAGATTGGCTACCCTGGACTGGTGTTGGCAAGTCAACTATTAGACTCAATAGATAAACCGCTTTATCAGGAATGCCTCTCAAATATTAGCTAGTTTTTAGAATGTTCTAAAAGGATACAAATGTCCACTTGATTGCAGCAATTGAAAGAGCCAAGTTAACCTCAAAAAGTAGTATTCCTTTGTACTGCAGGATTAGGAGACTGTTGGGAAACATTCATAAACACCCATTTGGATGAAGGCTCCACTTCAACATGTTCTGAAACAAGTGAGCACTCACTCCCTTGGACAGCTGAAACCTAATGCCACATGTATAGCGCTCTGTCATGGTTTAGGAGGAACTGAGCCTGTCATCTTCTGACATGGTCTGAAAGCAACCTCACACAGCATGGGACGTGCAGAACATTTTGTTCATAGTTGCTCAAAGGTGGCAGAGTTCCACAGTCATAAAGCAATCACGTAAGCAATGTTGACTTAGGCCAAGAGAGGCTAGTGAAATTAATGTTGAACATGTTTACTTCCCTGCTCCTTACAGGTACTTTAATATTGCCTGCAACCATGTACAGTGTTACGTTGCAAAATACCTTGCAACATGTTACCCTCATTTGTTGCAGGATGTCTGGTCTACATTTACTTAAGCTTCTAGTGTCTGTGGCTGTTCTTTTGCCTGGGGTGTTTTGTCACAGATTAATTTTTGGACTTCATTAGGCAAGCATTTAATTACTGTGGGAATAATAGGACATGTTTAAACAGAGAACTGTACTAAATTCACAAAGTGTACGAGAAGATATTTAAGGAGTCCCGTCAGATGGCTAAGAAAAAGTAAATATACTTGTTAACTGTGGGAATGTATGCAAACAAGCCAAAATTCAACTTCTGAAATGCTAGGACTGGGGCATGAGTTGTGATTTCTTCTGCATTTGAGGGTTTTCTTTTCCCCTACACCTCTTCTTTATTTGGCATGGACTAAAGAGGTTGGCTTACCACTGTGTGAGGTCACACAAGCATCTCAAAATGCTCGTCTTTGCCTTTTTCATTCTCTGAGAAGCAACAGACCAAAGATTCAGAAGAGTTCGGGATGACTGCCTCTGAACCTGGAGGGAAACTTGTGAGATGAGGATCATGTGTCCTTGTGTCTGTAGGAGCTGTTTCTCAGAGCCCTGGCAAAAGTGCCAGTCCTGGGACTTGCACATATTCTTGTTCCTGCATGAGTGTTTAAGGACCTTCATCACTGAACCAATGCTCAAAGTGTTTCTGGTCTACCTCCACCAAAGTATTTCTCTTTCAAGAAGCCTGCCAGGGTTTGCAATTCCCACATGCCTGCAACAACTTTTGCGATTTTTTGCCTCTTAATTTGGGTATAGAGGTGCATTTTCTCCTGGCCTCACACTATGGTGACCATGTGCTCATGCTGCTGTGCTTTTACAGTGTCTGCAATGGGAAAAAACAGTCCCTTCAGTATTCTTTTTCAGATAGCAAGACAGGGATTTTCAATGTGAGAATTAATTACTTCTACATTACAGGATCGCAGACTGCAGATTTAATTTTGTGTCATTTCACCTTTGAGCTCAGCAGTCCTCAGAGGTTTCTGGTAAAACATATCAAGATGACAACAGACCATATTGTGAGGAGGTGTTTTTTTATTTGTTGCTTTGTTTAAATCACTTTTACAAGCTTACTGACTTCCAATGGAAAGTGATTTGCCTCTCAGCATTAATGTGGCTAAATCAGCCTTGGGCCTGTTTGACTTTCTCAGAGCCTGGGGAACCCACTGGTGATATAAATGTCTTAGAGATCCCTGAATGGGGAAGAGAGGAAATCTCCAAGGCCAGCATGGCCTGAGCAGTCTCTTCAGGCCATGCAAGGTTTTTTAATAGCCTTATGAGCACATAATGTGTAAGTAAAATGAGAAATATTCTGAACTACAAGAGCTTGAACAAAAATTGTGCTATTAATTGACCAAATCCATTGCCTGAAATGCTTTCTCCCTTAAATATTGTCAATTATTACTTTATATCTGGATCTGGAAGAGTGCTGATTGGAAGTAACTACTTTTTGAATGATACCTGCCAACCAGCTTTCCCACAAGGACAGCTTATCTGCCACAGCAGAGGGAGAAGTGAGCGCTATGCAGTTTATCACCAGGATCTCCTATGATACAGCTCTACAACTGTGAATGCTCAAAGGAACCCTTGCCAAAAAGCATTGGCTGCCGCACTGCCTGGGACAGCTTCCACCTAAAACAGACCAGCAGTACAGACCTCTGGTGACTTTTAACATTAACAAATGTCACCCACTAAAGCAGCCTCACAACTGAAAGGCTAAATGACAACTTAACTTTGCTAAAACTTTTCCTTAGACTAATTCACAAGCACTGTGCTTATGCAGATGATGATGATTTTTATTATTATTAGTGAAGTACAGGCTGCAGCATTTCCCACACACCACAAACCTTCTTCGCTTAGGGGACAACCCTCTATGAAAACAGATATCATTAGTATAAATTAAGCCAGGAGAAAGAAGTTTAAGGAGTAGGTTGACTTAACAGTTCTGCAGCGTTGGTGCTGTTACATGACCTCAGGTTGGGTCACTGAGACAGTGTTGGAGAAGCTGCTCTGCCATTCTCAGGGGTTCTGGAACAGCAGATCCATCAATGATGTCTCACTGTGAAGAAACTGGCCAATGAGTATCCAAGGCAGTTTCTTTTAGGGGAAAAATACTGGGTTAGATTCTGTCCTTTGCAGATCACTATACCACACCTGTGTGGAGGCAGCAGTCAAACCAAGTAATGCAGCACAAGCTGTCAGCAGCTTCTGAAAGTTATTTTACATGTCAGTTGAGTGTACTTGTCTGCAAACACTGCAACCATGACAAAAACAGCCTTTTTTTTTTTTTGCTATTTGAATATTTATACACATAATTGCATATTTAAAAATATTTTAACCTTTGTGTGGCAATTGTTGAGATGTGTTTTATTATATAATTTAACCCCCCCACACACACTATGGCAATTCAAAATGATACAATTGCTCAGTTTATGTATATAAAAACACCTCCTGTTGGCAGTCATCCATGCAAGCAGCAGGCATAAACCCATTACTTGGTTTCTTCCATAGATCAAACCCAGTCAGTCTGTGAGGAGGACAGGATCCTTTCTAACAGCAAGGCTCCTTGTAGCCGTCTATCCAGAAATCTCCTCCCCGTTGTACATAAATTTTCCTCAAACAGTAACAAAATCAGCACTTCCTGTTTGAGGGTCTTATTCAGAGCACAGAAGGATTTCTCCCAGCGCACCAGGCCCCCCGAGAATTCTTCTGGCATCTGGGGGAACCGTTTGTTATGGAAGTTACTCCAGATCGTGCGTTGGGACACCTGGCCACGCTTGTGTTGCGGTAACACTTCAAGGCATGCCCTTCTACTCTCCTCCCTTTTTTCTCCTCTGAAAAAGTGACTTGTGAAAAAAGATAGGATTGCAGAAAGTTCTGTGCTGAAGGCAATAAGCACTTTACTAGGCTCTACGAAGCAAAGACTTGAAGCCACAACATGTCCAGGCACGGTTCAGACCACTGCCTTTCAGGAAGTTAGTGCCATATGTCTGCTGCTCTCCTCGGATTGCTATGTTCAACCTCCCTGAAAATGGCATTGCTGCAATGTGCTTAATATATCGGCTGAAGTCATGAGGCCTGTTGTGTCCCTGCCGGGACCTGACCAGGATTTGACTGCACTCTTCCTAGCCATCAGCTGTATGTCAGGAACACGTAGGACTCAGGCTGGCAGCCTGGGGCAGCCCACAGGAATGAGAGGCTGAAGACCAAACACAGAGTTGTACAATACTGCCTCAGTAAAGCAGTGGAATGGGAAAGTTTGTCCAAAAGGCAGAAGAGCGGGGGATTTGGGGATGGCAAGTGAAGGATGGACTGGCTTAAATTCCAACAGCTTGTGGTTCTGCTGCAGCCCCAGTGCAAACGAGCACGATAAAGTGGGGACAGCAGCTGAAGCAGGTGTAGGAGTGAAATCCGAGCTCCCCAAGTCAGGCTGCCCTTACGCCACAGAACAAATATAGGAGTGCAGAGGGCTGCTTCTCGGGTGATCCAGACAGAAGCGTGAGCAGGAGCCCACACCCAAGACAGGCCGGGCACACAGGTACCCGTGTGTGCTCAAGGAGCCCCAGCCACGGCAGAGCTGCTGGAGTGCTGTCAGGCAGACTCGTGACCATGCAGCCCTGCAACACAGCATTGCCATGGCCAGTAACCGGCCATCAGCTTTGTTCCGAGTCTGCAAGGCCTCAGACTCTGCCTGAACTTTTCTTGACCTGCCTGCAGCTTTGTTTTACTTCAATTAGCTGTGGCAGCAATTTCTGTCAGTGATCAGGTGTCTGTATCTAATGTGTTTTACTTTTTCTTTGTGCGGCAGACCACCAGTTTCATATAGAAAACAGTAACAAGCAGTTGTTCTGGGTAGAAAGAGATGTTTACAACTCTGACACCACGATGTCCTGTAGAGCAATACAGGGCTGGTACGGTGGCAGAGGCGTCGAGAAGTGGAGACACGAGATGCGGCATAGAGGCGTGCAGGGGTAAAAGATGGGGCACAGGCTGGCACTGGAGACCCCACAGCCATAAACAGCTCCATAACAGTCAGTTAAAAGAACCTGCAGACCTGGAGCTGGACAAAGCTGGTTTTGGGACTAACAAAGAAAACAAAGAAATGGTATCTAATATATGTAAATGGGACCATATATAGTAAACTTGGATGTTACCTGGACCTACAGACCAATTAAGAAAGACAAAGGTGTAAATGTGTGTTAGCAAACATACGTATATGACCCTAAGTAGAAGGAAGATTGCTGTTACTGTATAACTTTTTCCATATATAAATATCCTATCTGCATTATTATTCTTTGTTTTTCTGTAATAATTAGATCTAGACTAATGATGATTCCTGAATTAAACTGTCAAGATTTGCATTATACTAACAATAAATTCTTGCCATTACTTATACTTATAAGGAATCCTTCTTTTCTGCCCATAAGCAATATGTTAAACATAACAAAATCGAACACACATTCTATTTATTTGTGTAGCTCTTGCAGTGTCGCAGGAAGAGAGGCACTATCCTGAGTGAGCTGTTCATGGAGTGGCCCTGGTACCTTCCCAAAATATGGCTGAGAGAGCAACTAGCAAATGTATGGCAGAGGGGAACCAAGTACCTACATCATCCTGATTCATCCAGCACATGTTTTTACTATGTGACTACACCCTTGTTTCCCACAGATTTTAAGCATGAGATTTCTTAATTTAACATATGATCTAATTATGCACTTTTGACACTACCATAAAACCGTTGTCCTTATTTTTAGTTTTTCTCTTCTTTTCAGTGTTCTGAAGTAAGTCTCTAGATTGAACACAGGATTACTCACGAGTTCAGATTTAAATGCTGATTTTTGTTTAGAGATAAGCAATAGTAATTACTACTAATTGCATGTGTACAGTTCTTACACAGCAAGTGCATAGCACTTTTACAAATATTGTTGGAGTCAGTCTTGTAGTGCCAAGAAAATGTAAGTGAGCATAAATTTGGGCACTCGGCATGAAACAAATCTGCTAATACATGTGTGTAATGAAAGCGTGTAATGGTTTATGCTGATTTACTAAGCCCATTGACTCACTTTGTAACAAAAACCCCATTAAAGGAACGGGGGAGTGGCTGTGTAGGACAAGGGGCAAGCACAGTACTGCTAGAAGGGCTTGCTAAGGCAGGACACTGTAAACACAAGGCAGAAAGCTTGAATTGATATGTATTTCCTCACATTATTGCTTTTTTATGGTTGTCAGATTCCAGAAAGGGACGAGTTACATTGACTGTGTCATTGAGCAGGCTGGGCTCAACATCTATTCATATTAGAACTGCATCTGCTTTGAGATGGGAGATTTGAAGAAAGCATAAGAGGAACGCTGGAGCAGCAAGTATTGCCTCAGCAAAGCCAGTCTCTGGCTTTATTTGACAACCACCATATTTCCTTTTATAAATTGATCAAATCAATTTATAAGCACTGTTACATTGTTTGCCCTTATAACTCCCATTGGAAGGCTTTTTTCAGAAGCTCACTAGTTTGTTCTACTGTCAGTAAAAACCAGCTTGGTACCTTGATACCCACTGTGTGCTTTAATTTGAACAGCACATTTCCTTTCACGTGCTTCTTTAACTAAAAAATTACTTTAAAGTTCCATTCTCACTGATGGTCCTGCACTGGGAGCTGCCCTTACGGAGCACCTGACATTGCTGCTGTTTCCAGTATTTTAAGTCATTCATGTGTTATTTTCTTCACTTGTTGCCAGTGCTCTAAAGTAATCAATATAACTAATTTGCTCTAAGAAGTGCAACAATTTCACTGCAGTGAATTGCATTTGCCATCGCTTTGCTATGTGTGTTTAAGATGTTTTCCTTAATTATTCCATTGATACATTTCTGCATTATTTTGATTTAGCTACTCAGCATGCTGGATTGGATTGACAGCCCAGAATTCAGTGTCCACTTGTCCTGCCCTGCATTAAGGTTTTTTTTTCTTTTCCATTGGCAATGTTCATGGATTCTTAGCAGGAGTGGAGATCAAATTAACAAAAAGCTGTACATTTCCTTTGCTGGCATTAAATAAATGCTGTAGATTTTGAGTCATTTCAGCCATTCAATCCATTTTAAGTAATTTTCAAACCACTGTCAGACAGCCAGGGGAATCTACTGCTGAGCTCTGCTATTCTTAAGAAGAAAATGTTGCACTTGCATTTGGAATAGCTTATTAATTTTGCTTTCTAAGTACAGCTAAAAATCAAATATAAAATCTGATTGAAAAACAAGCCAAGAGTTTCCAGTGCTACCTGACATAAATCACAACCTGTCACCAGCCAGTGACCGACTCCATGCCACTAGGCAGGTAAGTCCTAAGCTTAACAGATTCCAGTGCATGACTCATGCAATTTAGATGTTTTTCAACATCTTCTGCTATTAAGATCTTCCAATATAACTCCAATACTATAATGATTTTATTCAGTATTTATTAAGCAAGAGCGCATGTTGTGTGGTAGACAGTTTTTGCCATGCAGCTAGGTGGCCCCTTCTTAGGCTGTTGATATAGTTATGACAAATTGTTCTGAATAAAATGCACTGCAAGTCAGTAATTAATCTAGTAATAAATTGCTTTTAGCTGCAGTCACTAAACTTTGTTGTGGAAAAATAAGAAAAGTTGCTAGAAAGAATTGGCCAAAATATTCAAGAATTTGTACTTGAAAAATACTGAAAGCACTATAAGTCAATCGTGATTTTTATTAAGATTTTTCTCCCTGAGTGCAATTAAAGATGAACCATTTCAAGCAAAAGAGGTTTATTATAGCAAATAATACAGTTTGTTTATAGGTTTGTTACAGCAATGGAAAACACTCTGTCCTATGCAACACTTCTCCCCAGAATATCAAGACACTAGCCACCAGTTTGGCCACTTTATTTTCAGCCCAACACTACAGGGCACTTCAACATTCTGTTGTGTGAAGTATCGGTCAAAATCTCCAAATCTCTTTGCTATATAGTAAAAGTTAACACCTCCAAGTTCTTATGTTTGTATTCACTCACTGACTGCTGTTTTCCTGCATGTTTTCTCCTAACAGACCAGCTGCTGCATCTCATCTTTGAACATATTGAAGATGAAGCTGTACAACTTTTTTTCTTGAGCTTATTAGAAAACAAGATTATGTTTGTGGAGCAGGTCCAGCGTAATAGCTTTAACGAGCATATGAAGTTGGCAGCTTGTAGCATTCATGTTGAGTCAAAAGTTGTTCTGTACATAAATTTGTTTTAAACTTGCATACTGCTGGGATATCATCATCTTCTGCGATCAAATGTCTGCTGAGAAGCCCTATTGAGATAGACATTGAGATAGACACTGAATGATGTTGTTGCAGCCTCAGTTGACAAATACTCACTGATAGCTTGGACCGGTTTTAGCACAGGCAGCAGGCTTTCCAGAAGCTGCCAATGTGCTCCTCATGTCTGGTTTGGGGCCTTCTGCATTTCCAATGACATTTGCATTGTGCAGAATAAGTACTGTGAGCCATCCCACTTCCAATGTCCATTCAGTGTCTTACAAAACACTGCTCATCCTTGCTTTCCAGTGCTGCCTTGGATCGTGACTTATCAGCAGCCTTTGTCACGGTCACCCTTCACTGGGGAGAGCTGAACTCCAGTTCGGGGAGCACCACCAGGCAGGTGGAAGCCTCAGCTGCAAAACCTCACATTTGCAATCTGTTTTCTCCCATGATCGGTAGAGCCTTGCACCATTGTGACAATTGAAGCTCCGAGGCTTCATTTTGAGGTTCTGAAGAAATTCTGACTTTCTGAAGAAACATGTATTTTTGGCCACTGTTATGATGTTTGCTGGAAGTGCTCCAACGTGAGCAGTTGTGCCGATGTTTGACCCAAAAAGCTGAGCTCTTCATGGCTGCTAAATTAGCACTGCACTGCCTTTCCCCACCTTAATAAAATACCCACAGGCATCTAGAAGGTATGTTTCTTGATCCGCATAGTAAGTTCCCCTTCGTGTCAGGTAAAAAGACAAATAATCCACAGATTGAACAAGGAAGCCTCTAGCTGTGAGTTAAGACTATGGCTACTGAGTGATCCTGTTTCAATGTTACTTCTTTGTATTGCTCATGAGCTTGGTTGTCATGAAAATTAGATTCTTCAGCAGAACTAGTGGGAACCTCCATTATGATTTCAAAACAGATTACTGTTTTCTAAGTTCAGAAAATAACAAATTTCAGTGAAAAGTAATAGCTGTATAATTTTATGTCCTAGCATGGCACACAGGTGCTAGGAAATGACTACTGTTTTTTTACAGAGAAAAGTACATATTCTTTTTAAAACTTGTTTGATTTAGTAGCTTTTAAAGTCATTAACCTTTGTTATGGTGATCAGTTATGGATTAAGAGCCCTCATTTTGTCCCCCAGACGCAAATGTATTTGCCCCTGCAGCTACTACAGGGAACAGAAGAAAGTAGCAAAGGAGTCGCTTCTGGAAAAAGTATACCTAGAGCATCTTTATCTTGTTGATTATCAGTCCTTAATACCAGCCAGCCTGCAGTGGTCAGTGGGTTAAGGCAATGAATGAGGCAGTAAAGAGACAATCAGGAAGTTTGGATGATAAAAGTCATTTCCCCAGAAATAAGCAGAGAAATGCAGTGACAGACCAACCCTGTGGAAAGGCATACTGACAGCACAACCCAAGCACTCGCACCCATCACTGTTGACTGCTTCTGTTAGCATGTAAGTTCGGTCATGGTAAATCAACTGCCAGGGTGGTACGGTAGGGGTTTGCAGCACAATTTGCCAGTCACCGAACTGGGAAATCCATGGTAGGGAGCTCATTATTGGCTGTGTTGGAAAACAGAGCCAATACTCAGGTGGGAATGATATATAAAGCTCCCTGGTAACAAGTTGCGTGGAAACATGGGCCCATTTGCCCAAATGAGCAAGGAAGGAAATATCTGCTCCTTAGGCTATTGGGCATGTTAGTGGAATATTCTCTTATTTGGGCAGATTTTGCTTCCATAGTTTGTGACAGTTGTTAGCCCATAAGAAGAGAGTTTAGCCATAACCTAAGGGACTGTTGAATGTCTGTGGGATGGTCTTTTGAAAAGCTGAAAGAGAAATGATGTCTCCTACAGCAAGGCTAGAGATTGGCCTTTGCCTTTGTATCATTATGTGCTCCAGAGAGAAACACCTGCTATTGTACAACATTGGGGAGAGCAAAGAATTACTTCTGGGAGGGGGATAAAAGCCAGGTACAGTCTGAACAACTCAAAAGGATGCAAGTGAAGTGTCTGAAGCAGTCAAGGAAACAAATCCTCCCATTTCTTGCCAGAAGAAAACCATGGTTAAGGACTATGCTGTAAGCAAGGAAACATGTTTGTATCTGATTTTATTAGGGATAATTGTATGGAGTCCATATTCTGACATGCATAGGTTAAACTGTATTCGAATAACATTTTCCAGAAAAATAGTAGCAACAAATTTAAAAAAGACAATTATTCTTTCACAGAAATGAAGTTATCAAAGATTGTGCTAAAAGACCCAATAATCATGAGGAATGGTCAAAATAAGGTTCTCCTTATCCATTGATCCTGTAATTAAGCGGAGAGAAATTGGTAGTTCTGTGAACAATGGGGGTTTTATGCTTTTTGAGGGTAGAAGATGGAAGGACAACATTTCAGCCATCTGAACCACCAGTTCTGTTTGTTGTTTTGGCAGTTTACTTCCCCCCCAGTTAAGGCTGCTCAGAGATCTGAGCACCACCTCTCTGCTTCAGGTACCACAGCTAAGATGAATTCTGCCTTCACAAACCTCTCTAGCTTTTAGAAATTTGTCAGGTTCTCTAAGAGAAGTAAAGTTCTTTCCCTCATGATTATAAGTACTATGGAAAATCAGAAACTGAGGTTTCAGAAGATAAATAGCCAGGAATATATGAATTCTTCAAGATCTCAGTGGTCCAATTAAACCATTTTCTTTATGAAGACTCAGCTCATGAAAAACTGAGTATACTAATAAAACTGTGAGTCATCATGCCTTTCTTATTGATTCTTGTTATCTTTCTGTATCCAAGGCAACAATAAACATGATTTATGTGCACTGTGTTTAATTTCCTGTGGTGTTCTAATCTCGTGTTGGTGTGGGGGAAAAGTCAATGAAGATGGATGGTGAGCAGAATGCAAACTGGGAGGCAGGTAGCAAATGTGGCCAGAAATTGAGGGGGGTTCATATTGCAGAGATAAGTAACACTTTTACATCTCTAAATCTGATGCCATTTAGAGCATATTAAAAGAAAAGGAATGATGTGACTGGTAAGGCAGGAAGATGGTCCTGTCTGTACCCACAAAAAATGCCCATTTAAATCCCCTTGTGCAGATGATTCATAATATGGTGCTTAATCCTTATGAGCATTGCTTCCTTCCACAGCACTGCTAAGCAGGGACAAGTTTCTGTGAGGATGTCTTCTGTAAAGTCCAGATAATCTAATCTATATTGGTCCTACCTGCTACAGCAGTCTCACTGAACCACATGGACAATGTGACACACATGGCATCACAGGACCTTCCAGTGCCTTCACATGTATTTCCTATGTCACATGGGTGTTTTATGGATAGCTGCCTGGAAACAGGCCATAGACTCCCTGGTGGCATCGTTCACAAAAAATTAATTCAATCTTCTAAAATATAGGCAGACTAAAGGAAAATTACTACAGGCTATCTTCTGGTTCCTTCTTTTCAGGTATGTTGTTGGGGCTTTTTTGTTTTGAAGCAACATTGAAATCAGCTGTGAAAGCCCCCACTTTTATTTATTGGCTCTGATAATATCCTCTGTATGGCTGTGTTCCAGTTACTGTAGAAATGGCGCTATTTAACTAAATGCTATTTATCTTTGCACAAGGGACAGTTAAGCCTACAGCTTCTGACAGAGTCATGACCCTCGTGCCTCCATGTGGACCTCTGTATGGAGGTACATGATACAAAAGAGGCACCACCGGCTGCCTGTGAGAATTTGAATGAAGACAAGATGCCAGAGCACTTGATTGAAATGGGAATCGGTGCTGAGGACGGCTACCAGGAAAGTGCTTAAGAGTGAAAATGCAAATACGTATTGACTTCTGTTCCTCATAAGATTACTTACCATGGCTCAAGAAGCCAAGAGCATTGATTTGAAAACGTCAGTTATGGACACAGAAAACTTAGAGGCAAAGTAACTAGACTTCTAGAAATGTCGTATACTTCTGTAGAGAAAGCCTCAGAGAGAAAGAAAAATGCCTTTCCGAGGAGCAGCTATTTGTAGGGCCGTTGCAGCCCCTGGAGAGGAACATCCTGGGAAGCCGAGCTTTGTCTCCGGTTGTTGTTTTTGGAATAAGAAAAAGGTCACATTCTGAGGCAACAATAGTTTAAGCCTTTGTGAGCAGCTCCTTCTTTATGGTTCATTTTGTGGTCTCACCAGTAAATTATATTACTTTTTCTTCCAGAGAAAAGCAGCCCTACAGTTAGAGAAAAGCCTTTTGGGTTCTGTTCCTCAGCTCTGCTATCCCTTCCTTCTCCAGTGAACACAGATCCTTAACCTACTTTTACGTTATTATGAGGCTCAGAGCCTGTGCCTGCTCCCTTTGAGGACAACTGGAATGCTGCCATTGACTTCAAAAAGAGCATGGGCAGGCTTCTTGTTAGTTAACATTCGTAAAGTGCTTGGAGGTACTTAGGCAACAGATGTTACATAAATGTGATTAATATTGTAACTTCGCTATCAATACTGCAATGCTATACTGCAACTTGGTCAGTAGGCATCTTAATTCACACTTAAGCACTGTGTTTGCGGGATTAGGGTTTAGTTAAATGCAGATAAGTAATCTTTCCATATTCAATGCAACTATTCATCTATATAAATAAAGCTTCTACTTTAGTCTCCTAAATAAGGAAAACTCATTGTTTGTGTGTTTCTGTTTGTGTGAAAACTCTTTTAGAAGTATATATTAACACAAGCTCTTCATTTCTGGTACAATTATAAAACATAGCTGTTTAGATGTCATATGCTTGAATCATCACAGATGTCCAGGGGATAGCAATATAATAATAGATACAGAAGGCAAATGCTATTTAATACTGATCATCCAACCGTTCATGTTAGCTTTTTCCAGTTAATTGTAAAAATTTAGCTCTATCTTCCAGTGATACAGAGAAGTCCTCTAACACTGATGAGTTATATAGGTTACATCAGTACTTCAGTGTAGTTTTTTACTTGCGCATTCCATGAGAACAAAGTTATTTCTTTATCATTTTACAGAATTTACGTTGGTATTTCTAATTTTATGGGCATTTCTTAGCGATTTCAAACAGGAGTCTTCAAATTTGGGCAATATTGCTGGACTCTATCAGCTACTCATTAGGCCACTACAGCCAGAGATTTGAAAAAGAAGTTAGATTCTTGGAAAGACAGATGAATGTGAGTCCTTGAAATCACCTATTGATATATAAAGGCAGCCTGTGCAGACACTGAAAGGTGGATGCAATATGCTCACCTGAGAAGGATCGCTGGCCAGGAGCTGGTAGGAGGCAGATTTTGTATGAGTCACGGCTGGTTGCACCAGCAATGGCAATGGGCTAGACAGTGAAATCCAATGGCTGGAAGGGAGTAACAAGCACAAATCCCTGTCCTGTGTAGACAAGTCACCTACACAACGTACACTTATGTTGTATGAGCAGAGCCATCATCCATTATGAAAGCTATATATGCATTAACTGATTGATTTAATTATGCGCTGTGAACCACTGACTTGTTTCCAAAAATTCAATCCACAAGGCATCAAAAGTCTTTTGATAGGTTTTCTAATATGATGTAAAATTGCCCTTTCATATCACACCCCTGCAATTCTCCATCAACATTCTTTATGCATTTCTGTTGCTCAGAGCCTAAAATGAATTTTTTATAGCAGCTCCTTTGTGTATTGTGACGTAAATGATTAACAGGGCCACATAACTATCATTTCAGATACTAGTTTACTTGGTTGAGATCATAACCAATGCAATTTGCAGATCATCCATGGATAATATACTTGAAGAGCAAAGCAATCTTGTAAAAATGAACATGAGTTCAATTACAAAATAAAAATATAGAGAGTACAGAGGAAACCTACTTTGCATTTGGAGGGGAAAACATAATGCACCTTATCAAATCAAATATTCAGCACTTGTATTCCCACATTTCTTTCATGTCAAGTATATGAAGAAAGCAATTCTTGATATAGACAGCTGTCTTACTAGTCTTTAACTGATGGAGAACCTGAGGTACATGGATAGTTAGGGTGTTGGAGTGGGAAGATGGTCCCGGAGTAACGATGGAGTCTTAATATGAGTATGGTCGTTCTCCTTTATTACAGGGTTTTACAGGGTTTATATAGAAAAAAGGTGATAGCACGCGCTAGCTATAACGTTATTATTGGCTAAGCTTCTATGTCCATGCGCCTTATACAATACTCTAATTGGTACGATATCCCGTTTCATGCGACACTATCTTATTCTCTATTGGCTGCGCAAACTTCTTCACGAGGTGTCCAGCAGTTACTGATCTCATTCTTCAGCATCCAGGTGTTGTTTGTCAGGCTCTTCTTATCTTCCTTTTTCCCAGCGTACATGGACACAGCGTCCTTGTCTGCTTCAGTATTTTGTAAACTTATGCTTCGTTCCCACATAATGGCTGGATTGCTCACATGCCTTCGCCCAGCCAAGAAATCCTCAACATGAGGGCAAATACTTGCAAGCAGTGGAACTGATCAGAGCTTTTAATTTCTTAGACACATAATGTGAGACACTTGGAGTGTGATGTGAAGAAGTATTTAGCCCATTATTCCAGTCATGGCCTAGCAAACGTAATGCCAGTTCATGCTTCTATTGATATATTTGGTGTCTGAACACTTTGAGTAACAACCTCTTTACAGAAGAGGATGTTCAACTGTTACTCACTGTAACTGCTGCTTTGCAGGCACTTAAAAGGTTAGCATTTTCAAGGCTGCTGTTCCCTTCTGTACAAGTATGACCTTTCATTCTCTTAAATTATTTGTCAATATTAAAATGCAGGATGCTTCTTTGCACTCTGTCCACCAGATGATGCAGATCTTTTCCTATAAAAGTTAGGTTTGCATTCTTAATTTCCATTCCATCAGTCTTTCTGCTGCACAGGGATATTAAAGCTAGCTCTAAATGAGCTCACTGCAGGCTCGTGTTGCTGAACAAACCCATGCTCCCAGCTTTCACCAGGCTTCACCAGTTCCCTTCAGCCATGTACCAGCTCTGAAGTGCATACCATTTCTCAGCCAGTTCAATCACTGGCAATGAGCAGATCTGAACAAGGAAGTGGAATTTGCCTGCAATTTGCCAGTCATAACCACAAAAGTGGCATACTAATGCTGCTTTCCAAGTTAGATGAACGAGCTGAGTCAGAGAGAGGTTGGGAAGCTTCTTACAAAACTTCATTGCACTTTGTGGACATAATCTTTCTCCTCTCTCTAAAGCTTATGAGCAACTACTTTATATAGTCTTCAAGGTGACTAATTAAAAATTTAGTTTAACATATAGCTGCTTAAATAATTTAAATTCTGTAGTGGAATTAAATCATCAAACTGAGTAATAAGGATGGGTATTTTCTCTACCCCACCTCTACTCAAATTCATCCAACTCAGTATTTTATGCCTGAAGTTTGGAGAGAAATGTTGTATATAGGTTCCTTGTTGATTAAGTGATAAGGTCAATGATAGCCAGTGCCTGATATATAATGCATTGAACCTGAAGATCATTCAGATGGCTTCCATTTGCAGGGAGAAGAGAGGGAAAGCAGTTCCCTTAGTTCTGGATGTCTAGGGAGAGCCGGCTCCATTCTTCCTATGCACCTCTATCATCTGTCATTTACAGATGTATATATTCTTTGTTCACAAGGCTGGAGAGAACCATTTTATCATTGTAGTATGACCTCCTGCATAAAATGCTACAGGGCTGCCTGACATTAGCTGTTGTCTAAACTAGAGCACAAATATCCTGTCTTGATGTTATCGAGTGCCCCCTCAGCAAGTTTGCAGATGACACCAAATTGGGCAGGAGTGTTGGTCTGCTGGAGGGTAGAAGGCTCTACAGAGAGATCTGGACAGGCTGGATCGATGGGCCGAGGATAACTGTATGAGGTCCAACAACACCAAGTGCCGGGTCCTGCACTTGGGTCACAACAACCCCATGCAATGCTACAAGCTTGGGAAAGAGTGGCTGGAAAGCTGCCTGGCAGAGAAAGACCTGGGGGTGCTGGTTGACAGCCAGCTGAATATGAGCCACCTGCGTGCCCAGATGGCCAAGAAGGCCAATGGCATCCTGGCCTGTATCAGAAATAGTGTGGCCAGCAGGAGCAGGGAGGTGATTGTTCCCCTGTATTCGGCACTGGTGAGGCTGCACCTCGAGTACTGTGTTCAGTTTCAGTTTTGGGCCCCTCACTACAGGAAAGACATTGAGTTGCTGGAGCGTGTTCAGAGAAGGGCAACCAAGTTGGTGAGGGGCCTGGAGCACAAGTCTTCTGAGGAGCAGCTGAGGGAGCTGGGGCTGTTTAGTCCAGAGAAAAGGAGGCTGAGGGGAGACCTTATCGCTCTCTACAACTACCTGAAAGGAGGTTGTAGTGAGGTGGGTGCTGGTCTCTTCTGTCAGGTGGCTGGAGATAGGGAGAGAGGAAATGGCCTCAAGTTGCGGTAGGGGAGGTTTAGGTTGGATATTAGGAAATATTCTTTACTGAAAGGGTTGTCAGGTATTGGAACAGGCTGGCCAGAGAAGTGGTTGAGTCACCATCCCTGCAGGTATTCAAAAAGTGCATAGACAAGGCACTTCAGAACATGGTTTAGTGGGCATGGTTGATGGTTGGACTCAATGATCTTGAAGGTCTTTTCCAGCCTAAATGATTCTATGATTCTATGATTCTATGTTAAAATTGACAGAAATGAGCAAGTAACTGCAACCTTTAAATGCTCTCAGTGTTAAAAAATTGTTCTTTGTTTATAGTCAGAACATTTCTAGCATCGGTGTCATTTGCGTGTAATGTAGAGGGGTTTTTCTCCCCTCTGCTTAGCATAGCCATTTATTAAGGCAGACCCAGTCCTGCCTAGAAGCTACCAGTCACAGTCATCCCTTGCGCAGCTCTACTGAAACAAATGGCGTTTGTCTCAGAGACTCTGCTAAATGTAATCTACCCTTTAAAATACCTCTACAATCACATATGGATTATCTACCTAATGCATTTTTTCTTAGTTTTTGAAATAAGAGTTATTCCCAATTATGTAGCTTCTTTTTCTCTACAGTGCTTCACAAGAGTGGACAATTGTTGACTAGGAAGTGGTGTACACCATAGAACAAGGTCACTGATTTTATACTTGAAAAACTACATGGTCTTGTCATTTACAGCAACTTGATTTTTTTCTTCAAATGATTACACTCATGAACTGAAGCAAGAAAAGTAGAATATAGACCAGTACAGAGACAAAAGCAGCAGCTTATTAGACAATATGGAAAGCTGCAGATCTGTTTTATGCTTTCTCAGAATATTCAGGAAATATTTTGTTATACTTGGTATTCGCACCCTCTTAATTCAAAGAGACTCTAATGTAATCAAATAAATATTGTAGCAGTGAAAATCCTTATATCAAGCACAAGAAGTTCTGTGGTAAAACGAGAAACACAAAAAGCCGTTCAGAACATTATATGTCATTTAACTAACTTGTTAGAGCTGATTTATTAATGAGAAGGTCTACCTATACAGGCTGTTATTTGTCCTAATTTTAGTAAGGATCTTAAATATATGTAAAGTCCACCCAAATGCTGAATATTCTCTTTCTGATCCTGAGGCCCCTCTCGCTACCAAACAACAGCTCCAGCTTGTTAAGAGAATCCCCTGTGCTACGACCACAGTGGGCAGAGAGTCTGATGTGACCACCATGGAAGACAGTAAACTTGTGTTTTTTCTAGGTTTGGACACCTCTCCCACAGGTAAACTGAATTATTAGTTTCCATGCTCAGGCTTTGTTTCCTTGAGCTTTTAAAAGCATTTGACCTGCATCATTCTTGTTCTAGTACTAACAATCTCATTAATGATGTACCTACAAAGATTTTTTTATGATGTGACCCTCTTTTGTTCTTTCTTTGCTCATTTCAAACTTAGCCACAATCCCAAAGCCATACAGCCATAAGCAAGCTCGGAACAATATTTAGCAAATGTGATTTGTGTGGATATCCATTTTTATTTCAAATTGTGCCTTGTTTTGCAATCATATGGGTGCACTACTTGTAATTCACCAATGTTCTGTTATTCACCACATTATGCAGTTTACTGCTGAACATTTTACTATTTCTTAGTTTATTTTTAATCAGTTTACTGTTAAACAGTTAAGCAAGGACATACATATGTGGACATTGAGAGAAGACTGACTCTGGGCTGTAAAAAGGAGCCAACATTTTCAACTACATGGTCAGTTTACTACTTCTGCCCTCTAGCAGAAAGGTAGCATCCAGACTCCCAAATAAGATACTAACATTTTATTGCTAATGCTAGGCTGGCTATGGATAATAGATTTAAACTGTTATAGTCCTAATGAGTTCACCACAGCAACTTAATTAAGCAATTGAACATGACAGGCAGTGCATTGTAGGGGGATTATTGCATACCTTTAATAAAACATAAAATAAAAAGCGAGGCATTTTAGCTACCAAGAAACCTCTGAAAACAAATCTCCTGTCCACCTTATTGAAACAAAAGAAACTAATGGAATTTTAAGAAAGCAGAAAAGAAAATAGGTCAGTCTTGCATTTAGCAGTCTGAGGATTTTTCCACCACTTGGAAAAATCTGTCCAAAATACTGTATTTATTTCTCATAATACATTGTATGGTGATTTTTACCCTGGAATCAAAAAACAATTCAAGCAATGGTTTAATGTTAGGATCCTTCTCCGTGTATTCTGACAAAGAGCATGAAACATTCGGGAACTGACCTCAAGGTGTCCTTCTGAGGAGTGAGCAGAGATGCAGACAATCTCCTTTCACAGAGGTTTGTTTCCTTTTCTGGAGACAACTGCAGAGGCAGTGGAAAGAAATAGTGTTAACAGCTAGGAGTTGGTGGGATGGAGCCTAGTTTACTTAAGCCAAGCCCTATATTATTGTCAGAACTTTGCCAGACCAAAGTGACAATATGAATTGCAGCAGCCAAATTTGTATTGACTAACAACTTGGGTCTAGATCCAGTTACATAATACAGAAACACCCAAATCACTTATCTCACTAAAATTATGAGGAGAGCTGAAATTCTGCCATGCTAATAAAAAGAATTTTATCTGCGTAAGCCAGGTACTTATCACAAGCACTCTACTGACAGGGTCTACCAGCATAGTTGTACTGTAATGCCTCCCACGGCCTTACCTTCAGTCTTTCTCACCTAAATGTAATATGTCAGAGAGGGAATTAAAAGATTAGGCCAGTCAGAGCCAAACCAGGAGGATATGAATCTACTCTCCTTTTCAGAATTTTTGAGACTAGTATGCTGCAGACTGCATGGAGAAATAATAAAAACTTTGATTAAATCTGTTTTAACCTGGAGCCATGAAACAAACAGTAACATGGAGGGTATTGTGTTTAAGCCTGCCATTTGCAAAAGGTTTGGCTTTCTTTTGATCCATGCTTTTCTATTTGAGCTCTACTATGAGGTCTCACTGGGCTATATTCAGTCTTCAGTATCTGAAGGGCACTGATTGTCCCCGTTGGATACCTGATCAGTGCCCTGTGTAAGCAGTAGCTACATATTCATTTAACACAGACTCTCTACTGTATTGATACTGTATTGTATTCTGAAGGCTATTCAAAAACCAAACCATGAACTTCAGCTTTCTCCCCACATAGTCCTTGAACTTACCACTCGTATCAAATATCCCCCTCCCATCTTATATCTGATGTCAGTGATAAACTGTCTTTACAGCAGCATGTGCTGTCCATTGAAGAGCAGCAGATCAAAAGATGAAGTTGTTCAACTTATCCTGGAGTTAGCAAGTAGTCAAAATGAAGAAGATGACTTTTCTATTTAGTTGACTGACACCTGAACAACCACTGATACACGAGTCCATGCTGGTGAAGGAGAAAGAGAGCTGTGAAGGTGCCTGATGCACTCCTCATCAGAGTCCTCATCTAAATGCCATGGAGGCATTTCTGCCACTCCAGCACCAGACCGAGGGCTGACACTCCCTTTGTTTCCCTTTCCCGTTATTTCTCTGCTGTGCTCTCTTCCTTGAGCTGAGGATAATCATATTAGAGACATACTGTGCTTTCTATGTTTAGATCTCTAATTAGTTACTCAATAGGGTAAGTATAATTATCCTCATTTTGAACCATCATAAGAAGATCAAACAATTTGCTTAGCATCTCACCCCAAATCATTTCTATATATGCTTTTGTATCCACGAAAATCCTATTAATGTATTCCTTTTAGTAATATCTTGTCACAGTTAGTTCCACATGCTAACTGTGCCCCACATCTCACTTTCAAGCATTTATTTCCAAGTAAACTCCATAAGACTTCTGCCCACCAGCCAACCCACTGCAGAGGGTAAGAGGCACAGCTGCACAGCAACAGCAGCAAAGCAGACTGCCCCACAGGGCCCCCTATCCTCTGCAAGGTAAGTAATGAAAACTTTGAAATTTTCCCCATTTACTCTGATAAACCGGGAAAAAATCCCAAACCAGTAGATGTATGTTGACATTTAATTTCTCTCAGCCACTTATTGGTAAGCACACCACTTCTCAGAGCAAATATAAAGTGATGAACATAGAAGTTAAGTAATTTAAAAAAGAGTCTGTGGCTGATGAATCTCAACCTACTTTTCTGTCCAGTTACCACTCCTTTTTATAATGAAGGACTGAAAAGTTGCACCCGTAAGCCACAGTCATTCAGAAAGTTCATTTTTCTTTTCTTTTTTTTTTTCAGCTCTATTTTATGTGATTTTTTAAAAGAAGAGACAGTTTAAAAGAACCTTAAAAAAAGGTTTTGGCCATTACCTCCACAGTGGCACATGTATTCTGTTCAGCACAGTCATTACATTGGAGCGTACAAAACCCCAGCTTTCATTTGCCGAGACTGACTTTTAAGAAGCTTTTTCACCAGTGCATACAATTTGGTCTGTGTGTCCTCTTTTGTAGCCATTATTAACTCACAGTGTGGGCTATAAACCCAAGCTTCCTCAGCTGGTGCCAACTGGCATCTGTCACCACTCTCTCCTTATCTGCTACCTCTGCCAGTTCCCAGTGTCAAATGAGGCCAGACCATGCTATCGTTAGGATTAAACCTAATGCACTGAGTTCTGTCTGCGCTGTTTATTTTTACCAACTTATTTAGATTTCCAGTCTGGGCATCTGAGCTCCAGAAATGCTGATGTTTTAATGAGCAGTAAATCCACACAGATGCAAAGCCTGACTATTTCCTCTCACATTTGGCTGTGTGTTCTTAGACAGCATGGAGGAGATGCAAAATCCTACAGCACAGGAAGCTCTACAGAAGTTACTTCCCTACCACTGCCATGTGTGTGACCAGGGGCTGGAAGGACCAGGGGACACAAGAAAGGACAATTGCCTGCCTGTGATGAGAGGCACTTGGATCAGACTGAGCTAATGCTCTGCAGCTATTGACCAGAGAATTGTACTCCTACTATTTCCTAAACTAGCTGTATCTTTATTAGATACTGGGAGATAAAATGGACGAGCAAATAAATGGATTTACAACTTCCTCCTCTAACATGTAATGATGATTAGATAAAAACATTGTATGATCCATTTATAACCCTGATCTGGAACTGATGGAGCAAAATCCAAACTAGGTCAGATGCCAAAGCACAAAGAGCAGTGACACAAACATGAGATATACAGTTTGGTTCCCACATATGGAAGAACATAAAGGAACTCACTGCAGAGAGGCAACGCATCTAGTAGCTATTTAATGCCAATGCAGAAGTATCCTTACCCACCCTTTCCTAAGGGTTCTGGTCCAGTCGATTTTTAGACACAACCAATCTCTTACTAGATATTTCAGACAGGAATACATTGCACTGTTGGAAAATGTTTTCCTTCACAGTCAAAACAGAGTTCTCCTCAGTTTCCTCCCTTCATGTCTTTTCTTATTACTGCACAAAATTTTTCAGCATCATGGGTGTTTACACCTTTTCTAATATTTATTTGCTTATTTGCTCTTTACCTTCCTTAAATTCCACACCATAACTTTTTGATTTATCAACTCACTACTCAGAAAGTAATAAAAACATCAGGCTTACAATTAAGAAAATAAGGCTAGTAAGGTCAAGAAATGGAAATTAAGCAAGCCTCCAAAGGAAAAAACTGTGGAACACTTCCAGAGAATGTTATAGATAGTAAAATTTTATACATGTCCAGGAAGCAATTAGATCCATGGAAGAAAAACACTTCCAGTGCTGTGAAACAGAAAGATGTGACCTCTCAGCAAGTCAGTTAGTTGCAGATCACTGAAGGATGGGTGGTGAACTGGGGAAGAGTCACCACATGCTTTCCTTGCTCGTCCACTGCTTCCCAAGCATCTTGTGTCAGCCACTTTCAAGGAAAGACTAATGAATCAGATGGACCTCTGCCCTGATTCAATACATCAGTTCCTATGGTTTTTTATTATCCATTTGGGATGGTGGATTGCTCATTTGATTGATTTATCTACTGTATCACACAGAAACTGTGCCAAGAAAACAAATTGCTATATTCATCATAATGTTGCTGGGACGGAGGTCAACAGTGCAAAGTAGCACTTCTAGAGTGATAAAGGTATAGATTGACAGCCTCGGAAAGGAGTTTCAGAAAGAGGTGCTCAAGGTGTGTGCTTGTGCAGGTAAGAGATAAAGAGGGGACAAATGCACAAGTGTCACTCGGATTTTGCTCTTCAAGCATCTCGCGTAAGCAAAACTCTCATGAAGGATGATAGATATATCTCTGTGTAGCTTCAGTGAGAAGCTGTGTGAACTAGGAAATCAAGTGGCACTGCATTTATAGGGGCCCAAGTGAGGCCTGGTGACAACGAGGTGCTGTCCGCAGGGCTGTGAGGTGGCGCTGGCAAGGAGCTGGAAGCATAATTGAGCTCCATCAGTGCCTGTGCTAGCAGGATGCCCTGCTCACCAAAGCCCAGGACAGTGCTCCTTACGAACAAAACATCAGCACCCTGCAGTGCAACAATGCTTTAAGCTGCAGAGGAGTCATGTTTTTCCTGTGTGAAGTTCATCAGGATGAGCTCCAGGTAATTGGCTGAGGTTTCACTAACTGAAACTTGCACTTTCAGGCCATTACAATGTCACAATCATATTTTCCTGTGCACAGATTCCCCTTTCCTCACTTTCTTCTTTTTCTGTCTCACTCAACGGTGATGCTTGGCTTGTATCATTCTTGGCACAAGGTAATTGAGAGTAAGTGCCCTGAGTTTAGTGACTGTACTTGGGTCAGAAGAAGGTGAAACAGTTGATGGGAGACACATGGACACAAACCAGAACGGGTTTCAGATCTCTGTTTTCTTATTACTTCACAGAAACTACATTTATTTAGTCCAAGGAAGTGAAATTCAATATTGGAATTCATATTTTTTATTTTCCTCAGAAATTAAAAAAATCAGACTACTGAAGTTTCAAAAAGAAATAACATTTTACAACACTTGATTGTTCCTGTAAGCTTAAAGGCAGCTATTTATTTAGAAATATTAAGCCCAAACACTTGATATATATCACTTGCTACTGGGAGAAATAGTCCAAACCAGTCAACTTTCAGCTTGATTCATTACCATCTGGCAGAATGGACCTCTGTCACAAGCAAGGCATTGCAATTTACAGTCCTTACCAGTCAGGTGTAGCCCCTGACTATATTTCTCCATGAACAGATCTAGAAATTGCAGCCCAAATAATTATTACATTCTTGGAGTTTATTAGTTTTTCTTTTAGATCATTTTTATGTATCTGTCTACCCGCATAACAAAAGTAGGATTCATAGATCAATTACTTACTGTTTTCTTGATCTTTTAATATATTCTGTGATTGCCTAACTTGGGCTAAGATGGTGACAAGCATCTGTGTTTTTCCATTCAGTTCAGGCTATTTTTTGTATTTGGGGAAGGGACAAAAATATTGCCTCTGTTTCTATCAGTGTCAGTGCTCTGATGCACTTCACTCCTGGTCTTCTGTACTTCACTTCCCTTTCCAAGCTGTAAAATACTTGGACCAGGTACTACACTCTAAACTGATTCATACATGCTGGCGACAGTTTTCAAGAGCTTGTGAATAGAAGAACTTTGTTCATCTATTTGTTTTCACCTTATTAAACCAAAGCCAGATTGTATTAACTTACGTATTCAATTGTATTCTAATCATCTTAGTACATGTGTCTGCAGTAGTCAGCAACTTACAAACATGTTTATATGAATAGCTTTATGCTTGAGATATTTACAGTGGGTTTGGAGGTTATTCAAGTATCAACATCCTCGTGTACTTGTATATGCAGGATCAGGGTCACAGCCTTCCAGGAAGTAATTTCTAGACAGGAACATGATATGCTATGTTTCACACTGTGACAGATCTTGTAGTAATACTCAAATATTCAAGAAAGATTCTCACAAGAGTGTGACTCAAACTGGCCTCGACTGTCAGCATGAGTAAGGGATCAAATGCTCAGAAAAGAAAGAAGTATCAAAGCAAGAAGCCAAAGCAGTGTAACTATTCTCTGGTACAGAAAGCTGCTGACGAGCAAAATGCAGCTGCAACCTGGCTGACATAAACATGGTGGTTGCCAATTAAAAGGAAAAGTAAAGATAATTAAGAATGTTAGATGGAAGACTAGTTAAGACTTTACATAACCTGACTTTGCCTTAAACCAGATGATCAGAGATAAGCTAATAAACCAGAATAACTCATGAAGAACATATCTGATGGGTTCAACCTTTGCAGACATAAGAAAAGCCTCATTTGAAGTTTGGTGTTTCTACTACAAGAGTGTAGCTGTGATTTGTGGGGTAATATCCACATCAAATATTTTTCATGCTAAAAACTATTGAAAAATAAGTATTTTCACATAGCAGGACTTTCTTAAAACATTTTAAAGTTTTTAATCAATACTTTTAATTTTCCATTTTCAATCCCAACTCTAGAATTATTTACCAAACTCTGCATTCCACTTTTCTTTTTGTTAATGTAGCAGGTTTTCTACATTATTTTGACTTGATAATTGAAAATTCTGTTTCTCTCTGCAGTGTCACATGCTGCCTTATTTGTTGTTGTATTAGATAAATGAAAAATATTTTTAATTGAATCAGTGCAGCCATACAAAGTCACAAGCTCCTTATGACTGAGCAATATGTTATCGATGTACTTGCATAGTTACATATATTAAATGTATATTTTTCTACAGAAAACTCAAATAGAAGTTGATCTGAAATTGGACAAAAGTTGGTCTGTGTGTATGCTGTAACCTCGGGGATGTGCTTTGTCTTCCTGTTTAAGTGTGTAATGGCTGGCCATCACATGAACTGTGTGCCTGATGCGTTTTGTGGATGTGTGCTTGATGATGTTGTTGTGTACCTACTGTGTCGTCTCAGTGACCACAGCAGATTTATTTCACATGCACTTTATAGCCATGTACCTATGCTCTGTGGATATGCCTAGGATTTCATGTGATATTAATTCTGTCTCTTTCCCACTGAATTTAACTTTTTATCTGTTGTTCACTAGGTCTCTCTTCAGCCTCCTCCCACCAGGTGACACAAGTGCAGCTCCCTTAACCCTTCCTTGCAGGCCACATGCTGTAGGCCCCTAACAATCCTGGCATGCTCCCCTCCATCTTCTCAGCATCCATCCTAACTGGACCACCCCCCCCCCCCCGCCCAAAGCAGTATTTCAGATGGAGTCTAACCAACACTGAGCAGAGAGAGACAACACAGAGCAACTGGAAGTGTGAAACCATGCATATAAACTTACTAAAGACCTGGATGTTTCCATTTAGGTGTAAAGTGTCTTTAGACAGCTCTAAAAAAAAATGCAGCAGGTTAAGATCACCCTTGCCCTGGGCAGGAGCACAGCATCAGGGCATAGCTCCTTGGTGTATGCATAGCAGGGCTTAGTGCTTTCTCCTTCATGTTCATTTTCTTCAGTGTTTTTAGCTGATAAACTTTCATGAGTGCTTATTTAATGACCAGGTATGAACACTGCACCAGCTGAGGACTGCTGCCACAGAGCAGTCAGGGCAGGCAATACTTCTTGGTTCACTCACCAGCTGATCTTGGTGGCAAGGGTTGGAAAGGGACCCTCAGTCAGGTCCAGTAGCTATTCCAGCCCCAAAGGACAAATACAGTGACACACACACCTTACCGGTGACCATACTGAACAACTACCAGATAGATTAAATTAACTCTTTGTCTACTACAGCAACTGTTAAGTGCGATTTGATCAGCTCTTATCCATCTCTAAGGGAGTCTGAGGCTCTTTGGTTCTGGTACTGCTCTTTGATATAGAACAGTTGTCGGTCATGTTTATTGTCACCCTTGAGAATGTTTGGTCAGGACCATCTTTTCTGATGTTTTCTGCTTGCCATAATTTCTGAGGTGTTATGCAGAACTATGGTTCTGCCCAGTCAGGGGCTTCATCACACCTGCCATGGAAAGCCAACCCTCCTCAGCATCCCCTCCTACTTGTGGTCTTCATACTGCTGCAATTCATGCCATTGCTAAGCCAGCTTAGTGCAAGTAACATTCTGGAAAAGACACAGTTGCTTACCAGTGCTCACCCCAGGGGAATGTCATCTCAAAAACAGTGTTATAACATATTTTAATTTAAACAGGTATAACCACATTCTGGTGAATTTAACTCCCTGAATCCAAAACACATCCATTTCTGGCTTTGCCAGGGATTTGCTTCTGGTTTGTACCATCTCTTAGCGACCACAGCTGTTCTCTGTACACTGCTTTGAGCTATGTCAAGAATTGCTAACACTCAGTAAGGCCTACATTGCTCGCCTGATAATTCAATATTGCTTTCTCATGTAAAGAACAATGACTGGACCTAATGAAGGGTTTGCCAGATGACTGGGCTTATGAGGTCTGTGAACTCTGGTTACAGCTTTTCCCATGACTGGAGGGATTACGGTCTTTTTTCCAGTTCAGATTCTCTCTCACCACCGATTACAGGTGAACTCATGCTGCAGCTGCTCATTCAGCCATGGTATTTACAGCTTTCCTCTCCACGCCCTGGCCATCTAGTTTCATGAAACTTTCAGGAATTCGGGGTGGAATTAAGGAGCTGCATTTAGGCACTCGGGTTTAGATGGGCAGGATCTCCCTCTGGAGGCCTTCATCAATAACTGCTTCTCTCCCTTGGCTTCACAGAGACCTGTGGGAGAAGAGTTTTGGTAGAGCCAAAATGCTGCTGCAGATCAGATCTCTCAACCCGGACTGGATGTCCTTGCTTTCTGATTTGCCTTACAAACCCAAACCTTCTGCCAAATGTGGCTGCAATTCGCCAGCAGCTTCAAAAGCTCATGGACAGACACCTCTTCCCCCTCCACCCCAAACAGAACAGCAGGGAGAAGAGATGAGGCTGTTTCTGTGCACTGGACATCAGGCCAGGTGTTGCCAAGCAAGCAGTGCCCAGCGGCAGTGGGGATTCCTTCCTTGATTTTGCTCAGAAGGACACAACCCCAGCTTATCTGACAAGTAACACCAATGTTAGCATGGGAATAAAGTAGTCTGACAGAAAATGAGTCTCACAAAGATGACAAGGAACCAGAGGAATCTCTAAACCAACCCATAATAAAGCTTCTAACGCAAATGTTTGAAAAACATAAAAGAAAGCCAGAATTAACTACTTAGGTCTTTAGACATGTTCAAGGATTAGTGCCACATGTATTACAGAATTATATACTTACTTCATTATCATAGTCCCCCATCTGACCTGTTGAATCACTTTTTTTTTTTTTTCCCCCAGATATCCTTGGCATCCAATGAAGTATTTCTAGGCATAGGAAGAAAGATACATAGGCTACCAGGTTTTCCCAACAAAATATTATGGATGTTATAAAAGGTTTACAGTTGTGAGTTTAAAAATAATAAACATGCCTTTTTTCTGTTAAATGGCATAATCTGTGCTGAGAACTTAGAATCAACCTTTATTGTAGAGAACATGTTGGATTAAATGAGTTTCACTTAGTACTTCACACTCTTCTTGTACTCCTTTTTTTTTTAACTTTCATGAATCTTTTGAAGTCATGTTGATCAGGTATCCCACTAACAAGCTGGCCTCTGTTATACTTTTAAAGGATGTCATCAGACTTAAAGCCAGTGAGTTGCAAAAGTTGTTTGAAAAGTTATACTGTAATATCAATACCTGTGTATAAATAAAAGGCTTCTGTTGAATTTCAGTCAGTTTAGCTGTTACAAAATTCTTGACTAAAGAATTCAGACCACAATCTCTTTTGAAATTCCAATGGTTAGCAATTGAACATCTCATAATCAAAAAGCATCTTTAGTACATTTAAGATGAATTTTTAAAAAAATAACAGCTAATAGATTTTTCTCAGATTTTAAAAGTATATCTAAGCTAAAAAAATGTGATAAATGTCAACCCATGATCTGAAGGGGAGATTGCAGTGCATGTCCATGCATAACCATAAATGTAAGAAGAACTATGGCTTGAATAGTAAGAATAATTCTCAGATATAAGTTACTGGAAGTTAAAATGTTTGTCTGCTGTGTTAGTGACTTTGGAACCAAGTAAAAGGTAAGGCAAGCAAAAATATTTCTGCTCCTATACCAACTAAATGCAGAATTTACTACTATCGCTAAGAGGCGCTGCTGCATAAGGTCCATGGGCTACTCTTGCTCACCACACTGTGAGATGTAGCCACGAGTAAAATACCTGCAATACACAATTTTTTTTTTTTTTTTGCTGGATGGTGTATATATTATCAACATATATATGTCTGAATTAATATTGTTCTTTCAACAAAAAAAATCTTTCATCTTAAAAAATACATTTTACTGAGTGGCTGCTGTATCTTTCTTCAGAAATGTCCTTTATTTTCATTCAGTTATGGAAGGTTTTGTGCTTGACTTGCAATCTCAGAAATCGTTCTGAAAGTTATGATGATATGGACAGCAAATTATTTGTGTCTGAGGCTAAGTCCTCAAGATGGTAATTTATATTAAAAGGAATTTTAGACCTATAGACTCAACTCCATTTTCTTGAGAGGTTCTGAGGACAGGCTCACAGTTTTTACACTATGACACACAGAGCATGTTAAGCAGTATTTTACTCCGTCATTTGTAAAGATGAAGTTTCAGGAGGGCACTTAGCTAAGCCAGAAAAACACATAAATATTGTTAAAATTGTTTATACAGTTAAGGTGACTGTACCAGCTGGTACAACTTGTTCTAATTTGGCAAGGAGTTTTCTCAGCAGAGTTCACAGCAAGCTGGATGTGGACTGGGATGGAGCAGGGTAGGAATCCTGGGAAGGATATGCAGGTGAGGAGGGTAAATGCACCTGTAAAACTCATTATCAGTACAAGACTAACATGACCAGAGCTCCAGGGTGCAGCTGACCATGCATCATCTAGAAACTACAGGTTGGGCTTAGTACGTTTGATTTGGTTTTGCTCTTTCCATGCTTGCTGTGGACAGTCTGGAAATCCCAGAGATAAAAATATTAGATTATAAGATGATAAGTGGTCCTTATGGCTCTTCCAAGATGGATTTTAAGATGAGGAAGGGAAAAAGAAACAGTACTTCACTCCCTGAAGAACTGCAGAGAAGATTTTATGGCTGCAAGTACTGATTAAGCAAGAAACTATCTATCGCTTCAAAAAAGTGTGACATGTAAAAATATGACAATCTGAATTAAATTGATTTAAAGTTTGTCACAATTGCTCTATATACCATTCTCCTGTTAAAAGTTAACTTAACAGCTGTGTCTTTTGAAACTGTTTTTGTTCCATTATTCAAAAAAAAGGCACAAACCATAAGAAAGAAAAGGGAGATAAAATGCATTTGTAAAGGCTCTTGTAGCTACAGGCTCTTCGCATCATTTGCTTCAGGAAGAAATAAAGCAGACTAACATAGGAGAAAGCAGTAGTTACAACCACTACAATGTTTACTGCTTCCCACTCCTTGCAGATTATTTAACAATTAGATTAAAGGAGGGATGTTCTTTTGTGATTGGTGATGTTGGAACTACAAAGCAAAACACTTTCTAAAGAAGTGACTTTAAGGGTATGGTTTTAAACACAGCAAAGCTGTTCCAATGGTAAGCTGCTGCTAAAATGCAGTCCCCCTCACCCTTGGCCTTAGCCCTTGGGCTGATGCTTGCCTGATCCTATCACAGGCCAGAGAAAAAAATCTAAACTAACAGAAAACACGCTACCAATTAAAAAAACCAGAAGTCAATACATTTTTTGCTAGTGCAGCTCCTTTAGCTCATGCACTAGGTGGTCAGACAAGCGCCAGTGCAAGGGAGGGCATGGGAACAGGCAGCTGTAGCATGGAGATGGGATCAAGCAGGGGTGTCTGTTTTGGCAGCAGTTGTTGCCTCAGCTTACATGGATCATCAAATTGAAATCTAAACCTTTCTGCCTTCTATTTCCCATTTGTGACTGATTTTTGTATAGCCTTTCTCTTGTGGGTGAAGAGTCTTTTAAGTTTTGTCTCTATGATTAAGGTCCTCTTCAGACGTTAACTATTATAACATCTAGCTATACTTAGCTGTCTTCAATTGGAAGATTAGTGCTGTTTCCAATGCAATTTTTGCTAGTTAACTTGAAGAAAAAATCAGTTCCAATCAAAGGACTTTGAGAATTTTCATATATATATCTTCTTCCTGCTTCTTTTGCTACATCATCATCTCACAAATGATCAAGGGACTGTTTGGACTTCCAAGTTACTCCCTCCATCTGCTCTTCAGGCTTGTAAAGCAGATTTCAAAGACGTGCCCCCAAGACACTTGTCCTACCTCCCAGTGCCACTGCTGGAGACGGTGCTGCACAGAGAGGGGCCTGCTCCAGCAGGCCATGCCCAGGTCCTCATGAAAGGCTCACTGTCCTCTGGCAAACATTCTGCTTTCCAAAAGGAGAAGAGTTATGAAAGATGCAAAAGGCATCATGACCAGAGGTCAAGAAGGCACAAGGTATGATTTTAACATGGTAATGATACAGCAGTGTGTGATAACAAGGGGTTGAAAAGCACTTCAGCATATTGCATGCTCTATAGGTGTTCAGGACATGAAAGTAAAATTCAGGGTGGTTTATATCCTCTTAGCATCACGTCCCATGCTTGTGAAAGCTCCAAATATCCCTGTGAGAACAAGGGTTTATTTTCCTTTTAAAATCCTGCTGGTCTTTTGGCCTCAGGTGGCTGAAAGTTCATTATGTTATTTAACGTTGTACAAAAAAAGTCTTTTGTCAGTTTAAGAGTGATTGTTCCATTGTGACAGTTTGTAAGTAGAAGACAGTGGCAGAATAAAGACACAAAATTCAGTAGATATAGAGAACAGCTGAACAGGAAAATGGCTCAACCTCCTCAAGTAGAGGGATTTATAACTGTCAACATATAGAGTAGGAACATAATAAAAATATTCAGTGGAACGTTACCTTTTTAAAATTTCAACAGCATTTTGGTTACAAAAATACTGGAGGTGTTTGTTGGAGATTCTGCCTAATATCCAGTATATCCTTGTATAACTGTTTGCCACTGTAGCAAATTATCAAGACATCATCAAAACAGACCAAATGTAAGACTCTTCTGTATCTCTGTCTTCAGCAGTTGTAATAAAACTGCACATCCCTTCAGAAGGGTAAGAGTATACCAGCAGGGATGGCTTCAGAATTTGTTTCCATTTATCAGCATTCAGCATTAAGAATTTGGTGGAAAACATTCTGAATAATAATTAATTGATGATATAATGATTGTATTTGTGCGAGTACTTTGCTTTCCCATGAGCTCTGTCTTTAACTGCATCCCAGCATAGAATTAGCAGTGTCTGTCTTTTGCTTTATTGTTCAAGTTCAGTCATTCTTTCCACTTCTAGAGCCATCACAGAATTCATAATTGAACAACTCCATGTAACGGAAAAGTGCCTTCTGCCATTATTAAACACTCTGTGCTACAAACATAATAATAAATCAATCAGCATGCCGAAATTTGTTCAAATTACTATAATTCTTGTATCTCAAACTCTGATAATGGTCCTTTAAATTCAAAGCCCATAAACAATGCTTAAATAAGAAATAATTCAAAGGAATGGTAAAGGGATGAAAAAGATAAATTATCTGGAAACATAGTGACCTTATTGTATTCCATCCAAAATGTCTAGCAACAGCAAGGCAGTGACTGCATGTTAACCACTGAGCAAACCGCATAGCATTTCTCTTTCACCTTCCCCTGGTATAAAATTTGGAATAATAATTTTGCTGCATGTTCCAGCTTCTACTTAACTTCCACTGGTGTTTTTAACTGTGTAAGGATCTAAAACACATAAGCTCTTCTGCTAGTGCCCAGCTTTAAAAAAAAAAATCAAGTGATGAGCAGCAGAAATACTGTAGAAACTCTAGGTTGATCTTCATTATGTTTAAAATTTAACCTTTAACTAAAATGATATCCAAGATTCCTCCTCTACCACCTCTAGAACTGGGCCTTAAGAATACAAACAATGGTTCTAAGACTTGTGATAAAAATCAGCAGAATTAGCACAACACGGAAATATAGCATATTAGGAATATTATGCAGTGAAGATGGAAAACTACAGTGCAAGAGGTAAAAGTAATTCCACACACAGTATGGCAGTCACTTCAAGATTTAACATTTTTTGGGTCACAGGCATTCTTGTCTGTGCTGATCCATCCACATACCATGTTATGTCTGATTCTTTTTTCCCAATTAAATAAAATGCAATCTTATTATCTGATTGTTTTTCTGGCAAGGACACTGTGTTTTCCTCTCGTGCTTCTTAAAAAGAGATGCAGATTCTTAAACAGCTGGGCATCCAACAGAAATGATCTCATTCTTTAAATCTGTAGCGTCAAAACAAGACAGAAATAACCTTTGAGCGCAATGAATATTTTTGACAAGATTAAGGTCCCACGCAGGAAATGGGACACAGAATTGTTTTTAAAATCTTTAATATGCGTCTCTCAGAAGAAAGCTGAATTGACTTTTGGAAAGGAAGGATGAAGTGGACTTAGAATTTTCTCGTGGTTGTACCATAATTAAAGTTATTATTGCCAGACTAATTTATACTCACTAAAAGCCTCTGCTTTCCCTTTTGAGTGCATGAGGAATTTGACTGCAGGATGGAGTAAGTTTCTCCAGTAGCCTGGGTAATCCCCACTCTTCCTACCCATTCTTTACATTAGTGTGGTTTTCAGCTGCACTTCAGATCTGAAAGCAGAATTCTTAACAGTTACTGAAATAAATTCCAAAATATTGTGACTAATGCTACAGACAGAGCTATAAATCATCATGCCAATAAAGGGTAAGGTCTAAAAAAAAATTATCTTTGTATTCCTAAGAAACTAGAATTTTAATATAAACCCTGAAGTATCAGGGTTTTTCAGGGCTCTTTGTGGCTCCATGAGTGCTGGAGTCCTCAGGAAGCAATGGAAGCAGAGATCAGGTATGTGCGCAACTTCCTGAAAGGTCCTCAGCTCCTGCTACCTACACACCACCGCTTAATACCAAAGCATTAGGTGATTTTTGGAAGTGAGATGAATAACCCAGTTTGCTTCCCTGAGGAGTTCTGGGGGGTTTTTGGTGGTGTTGGGTTTTGGGGTTTTTTTGCTGGCTCAGGAGTTTGAGTAAATTTTCTGGGTAAGCTGGAACAGACTAAACCTCCAAGAAGGAGAGGAACAGCTGTGAATGGAAGAAACATTCCTGCTCAGAAAGGGCTGTCTTTCTCACATTTACTTGAAAAGTAGTTATACTTCTATACATATGCCTGTGTAGTCTAGAATATAATTTATTGTAATAACAGGATACTATGATCTCTGGGAAGAGCTGCAAGGGGCTTTAGAGCAGTAGTGTGGAAAGAGCTACATCCTTCCTGCAGCAGCCAGCCTAGCGTAAAGTCGAACCTACAGTCAGTGGTCTTGGTTAATCTCCATCTAAGTCCGCCCGGAATCCCTGCAGCAAGCAGTATTTGACAAACTCCTGTGATCGATCTGCCACAAAGGCTACTTATTACCTGACTTTCTGCCTCAAGCTGCCTTTTCTCCCAGCATCTTAGCAGTTACCCAGGCTATCAAGTGGCAACTAAGCGCCTTTGCTTTTTTTTGGGGGGAAGAGGGAATTTAGGAGGTAGGAATTTCAAGGCTGATAGCTGTGTGAAGAGGACCACTGTCATGTGAGTGGCAGGGAACGATATCCAGCAAATTGTGTTTTCAATATCCCATGATCTCAAGTGTCAGAATACAGTGCTCCAGATGGACAACAAACCAGCCATCCTGCCTAAGCGCTTCAGGGCCAGGCTGTCTTGTGTGCTGCTGTCACAGGCTCAAGATGACTTGGAACTAAGCTCTATAAATATATAGCTCTTGTGCCCTCCTCACTCATTTCACAGTTTCCTCAAAGAGCTGACAAAATTGCTTGAAAATAAAGCAGCTTTGCCCGTATGTAGATGCTGATAATGTCATAAATAATTAGAGCTGGTCAGAAACAAAAACAGATACTTTTTTAGTATTTTGCCCTAAATCAGGACAAAAAAGTAGCATTTTTTTCTAAAATGAGAAATTCTAAAATATTTTAATTGTAAGTATAAATATAAAAGTTATAAAAAGGCATGGTAACACAGAAGTGAAACATTTCCTTCCTTAACACATTAACCTTTTAAGGAGGTAGAACAAAACAATATTCACTTGAATATATGTTTTTAAACTTTTCCACTGAATTTTTTTTTTTTTAACCTAACGTTACTCCATTTTAGAGAGAGGGTATTGAAACAGAGCAATCTGCTTCAAACACCATAACCACACAGCCACCACACTGGGCTTTTATCAGGCATCTTGTATTGCTGTGGTCTACACCTGCACAAACAGATATGTCCCACCCTGAGCTATCATGACAGGAAATCACACCCTTTTTGTCGATTAAGAATGGGTCATACAGATATGAAATGGGCAGAGCTGTGACCAAGCTGAAAGGGCTTTGCCGGGTGAGGTTAAACAGCCTCACACTCTCACTCAAAATGCTCTATGAATGGAGATACACCAAACCTTTTGTCACGAGAAAAGCTGTGCATATGATTTGCATATTCCAATTTTTTGTGGTTTCTATGAACCAATGCCTTGGCTCTTGGATGGAAAATGTATGGGTTTTCATGTAACCTCTTCTGTCAGGAATTCTCTGAAGAATGAAATGTAAATGTGGGAAAACCTCAAGTGCTGTAGGATGCTGCCTCAGTTCCAGTAGATTATTCCAAATTTTTTATGTATTTTTCGGAATTGTTCTTTCTCAGCATGAGACCCTGAGCCACTACTTTGTACTATAGCCCACCTGTCCTCATTAAATGGTGACTGGCTTCATGAGCAGCTTCTCACTGACCCAAAGCTCCCACAGGGACATCTTTGGTGGACTACAAATCCCACTTGGACGCAAAACTACCATAAACTCTACAATCAGAAGCAGCTTGCTGCAACACAGAAAAGTGTTTTTGCAAGCCAGCACTTGAACATATTCTTAGATTTTAGAGACAGAAAGGCCTTATGTGTGCTCTTCTGACTACCTATCCATCACAAACTTTTAAAGAGAAAAGCAAAGTTAACATAGTTTCTGAGAGTCCCTTCTGCTCAACAGTTCAGAAGTCAAGCCCCTCCTGCAGGACCTTCAGTCTGGTCCCTGCTCCAACCCCCCTTTTTAAATTTCAAGCTGCATTCAAATACATCTGAGCTGATCCCCCTACCGCGGTCCTGGGCTCAGAAGAAGAAGAAAGAAGGAAGGAGAAGTTTCTTGCCCAAGCAATTATGAAAAGTGATGTTTTGGCTGTTGTTCTCTACTGTGTTTCCAAAGTAAATCTTCTCATCCCATGATTGTCTGTTCCTCTGCACCCTGGCAGGTCTACCTGACTGACACCATCTGTTATTCCTGTGCTTGGGGAAAGAAATTAGTTTCTTCAGTCTCTGTAGGGAACCATATAAAAACAAATGCTGAAAACCTAGTTGCTGCCTCTAATATACTGCAAAGGCTGAAACCAGTGATATTTATATCTTGAATTGCATTAAATTTAGGCTGTGGGCAAATGCCCAAATCTTTCTGCAAGTTGTTGCAAACATTTGCTGACAATCAATATGTGACATGAGTATCCAGGATGTCTATGAGGAAGAGGTGTTAAAACAACATTTCTGCAGACAACTGTTCATAATATATCCTTGGAAACTTGTAGCTGAAGTACGTTTTCTACCTTGACATAATCTGTAGATTTATTATATTAAGGCCTAAACTTTATGGAAAAAAAGTCTTTTTGAAAAAAAGAATGCCTTCAATGTTTAAACAAATAGAATAAGAATTGGTTGCGGGGGGTGGGGGGAAACTACGACTGTGAAAATTCCCCCCTTATAGGAATCCTTCTCTACACTTTGTCTTTTCATCTGGGATGCATCATTGCTTTATTGTGATGCTTTGGGTCAATTAGATTTTTATCTGAACTGACAAAGAAGGGTAAACTCTTTAGGAAAAAAAGAGTATTAGTTAATGATACCAGAATTAACTAGCAGGATTTCATGAGGAAACTTGCTGAGAAGCTTCAAAGGGTATTTAATAAAATGGGTACTGTAGTTCCTGGGAGCTAAAAAAAATTAATGAGTGCTTAAAGCTTGAAATGTTAGATCTTATTCATAAGAAGTCTGGAGGGTGGTAACCTACAATAGCAGTTACTAATATTCCTACTTCCTTTGCTTTAAGGAGAAAAATCTCCATAGTTGTGAAATCGGCAGCTTAGAAAATTCTTAAATTACATGCTATGTAGCTTTATTGGCTGCTTTATTCAAGCAAGAGTTGGCTGACACTGTCATAGTAGTGTCAGAAGCTGTTTGCTTCATAAAACATCTCTCTGATTAGACTGTGGGCAGATATCTTGGTATTAAAGCTATTAGACTGTGGTGGATTTCACTGAGTTTAGGAATACATTTTTCTTAAGCATTATATTTCTTCTTTCAGACAGTAACATTAGAATTAAACACATACTCATCTTTCTTTAATCAAAGCATATTGTGAAGGACCTCCCACACAGCTCTTTTTGTTACTGTGATCTTTTTCCTGCTTGCAGGAGACATTAACCCAACGCTTCTCCAGTAGACATACCCTTGAAAGAGACCTTGAGCCTTTTTCTGAAAGAACTGTTCCTATTTGGTGCTGTCAGATTAAGTTTCTCTATGTCAAGATAGCAGTCTTCTGTGAGTGACTGGGGGTTTCCTGCCTTTCCTGCTATATTTTTCCTACTATTTCCAAGTAGCGGGACAGGATCAACATCTTTCTGGAAGTTCTCTGGCAGCTTCCGAAAGTGCTAAGTCACAATTAGACGTGCAATACCACACACTACAGATTTTCTGCCAGCCATAGGGGAAGATATGGACTTAATGTCTTTCTGCCTGAAGATGTTTTCATCACTGCCCTGAATCAGGTACTAATTTATATCCCAGAAAGTGAGTATCAAATAGTAAATATCAGAGCGGTATCATATTTACCTTGAATTTATAGCAATATGCACTACCTAGCAAGGTGCAGGCCAAGGGGAATTCATGTCCCCTGTACTGTATAGACATAGTAACATTGTGCTAAGTGATGTCCAGATGTAACATCTAAACATAATGCAATTTTGAAGGTCATTATCATGGTCTGCTACAATGGTGGTAGATGCCACATAGTCTTAAAAAAAAACCACAACGAGCTACCAACAGACACTACGTTATCATTAGTAAGCAGTTTGGCTAAGAGATTTGAGTGAAGACTAAAAATGGTAAGTACTGTCTAGTCATAATTAACTCCAGTACTGTGGACAGTAAAGGTCAAAACTGACATATCTGGCAGACTCAGAGACTGACTGCGTGTTGCCATGACCTAATTCTATCCAACTTACTACAGAGACTTCTTTATCACAACCAGCAAAATTATTCACTTGGAAGAGAAAAAAACCTGGTAATTTCTACAATTTCTCTCTTGTATAAGAAGAGAGAAAATAACATCTCCGAGCTGACTGCCATCACCACAGTGAACTTGTATCACCATACAAATGCTATCCAGTGGCAGAAAATATTTCTTCACTCACCTTAAAGTGATTGTGGTAAGCTAACTATTTTATACTCTGTTAGACGATTGCTTATGTGTAAAGGAGATTTCATGTCTTCAAGGTTGGCAGCATACATATGCACACTTCAAACAGTACCTTCTCCCTAAGCAAACCCAAAGATGCCTCTAGACAAAACCTACTGCAGCCAGACTGCAAGCATTGGCCTCCAGGCAAAAATGGAGGTGGCAACTGGTTTATGTATGGAATTGAATTGTATTGGTCTTAAGACTTCAGTTAAGCTTTCCTCTGCAAATTGCTGAGGGAAAGATTGAGTGGCCTTTTTCCTTTCTTTAGCTATTATTAATTGACATTATTTCTCTAGTTCCACTGCCATGCACCTTTTTCCTTGTCTTTCAGTTTACCACTGAAAGGAATGGCTAAACAGAGAACACCGATGAGGCAGGGATTACCTGCCATCTCCTTCACATTAGTGACAATTACGTGCAGCAAGTAGGGAACTGTAAAACAGTGAGAGAAAAGAACAAACCTAGTATTTTAACGAACAACACTGAAGATGCTATATCATAGCATGTAGACATAAAGGCTTACTTTGGGAGCAGCTTGGTTTGCAGCCCCAACTGCTTATCAATGTGTGCAAGGAGCTATTGTTTTAAACAATGTGTGAGCTTTACTGCCATGGGGACACCACATACATGTTCCACTTCCACCAAGAAAAGCACAAATGGCCTTGCTGGTTACAAAACTACGGAGAACAGTCACCACTAATGAGGCTTTTCTTTTTTTGCTTTTCTGTGAAAAAAGTCAGAAGATCTTTTTCATTCACAGGCATGAAAGAAAGGGTAGGGGAAGATGCTGACTTCCAGACTCTGCAAATGCTAACAGAAAATGTACTCCAGTGACAGGCAATTTATTTATTGTCATTCTGTTGTGAAATCACCATATTAATTTCTCACCATTGTGGGGGGATTAGATACTATGTGTTCAAGTGGCCTTAAGTGTAGAAATAAGCTGCCTTCAGAGGTCAATTAAACTGTGCCTGAAAGTGCCCATCATCTTGGTATATGAGAACACATTAATACAGTGAAGGTGGGACGCAGTTGGGAAGGATGAATTTTAGAAGATGTTTAGTTGAAACAAATGGAAGGTAGGTACAAAACCTAACTGGATAACAATATGCTAAGTGGACCACTGTTAAAATTGAGGGATCAATCAAGCACCATTTTTCTATCAAGCTTGGGGCTATAGGAATCTGGCCCAGGTCCAGTTTCATTCAAAGTTTCATTTGCAACCTGGATGATAGACTGGAGAACATTTCTATTAAATTTGCAGACAACACGAAACTGCAGGAGACTGAAAGGGTATTGGCTGACAGGATTAGAATTCAAATGATTTTGACATATAAAACATATTCACATTCTCAAAAATATTCAGAAGAAGATAGGAGAGGGAATTCAGAGGAAGTGATGCAAAGCTGTACGCTTAGGCCATGTTTCCACAATCCTAAGTGTGAGATCTGGGCCATGTTTCCACAATCATAAGTGTGAGATCTAGGCCATGTTTCCAGAGTTGTAAGTGGGAGATCTGTGCACTGCTCAATCACCTACCATTACCACCTAGTGCAGTAGGAGATAAAATGTTTAACGTCGCCATTTGTAACCTATTACTGCATGAGCAACACACCACTTTCACCTCTACCTCGAGCAGCAGGCTGGATATCTACCTGGAAGTGGTCAGAGAGCTGCGTGAAGAGGCATGGACCCATTCAAAGTAAATCACACACATCAAGGTGACTACAGGCAGAAAGGGCCAGTGCAATTGCACGGCAGTCAATGGTACTAAATCTGGGCTGCTGTAGTCCTGCCACCTGCAGGACTTCCCAACTACATTTCCATCCATTTCTTTTTGCTAGCACTGCTTCTAATGCAACCACACACTGAGACAGTTCAGGGGGCTGACAGCTCCACCAAGAAAGTGATTATTTCTCAGCCAGAGCGGCTTCCAGAGCCAGCTCACCACATAATTATATGAGCTTGTGCAATGCAAGGGATAGGAACCGGCATCTGGGTTTGAGATGGACAGCAGGACCAGAGCAGCCCAGATGTGATCAGTTTCAGGTACCATAGCACTGTGCAAAGAGAGAGGACTCAACTAAGACTTCTCTGTGAAGAATTCACTCTAGCCATGAAGATAGAGTGACTCCCCCTCCAAAACCACCTTGTCCCATGAGAAGAGATGTCTCATAGCTATGACAAGAGCTCCAAATATGGGGGAATTGGCTGTAGAAAATATGCTTGATCACCTGAGGGCCACAGGAATAGCCCTTAAAAGGAAGAGAGTCAGATCTCAGACTAACCTTAACAGGATTCTGCTTCTCTGCTGTCTCCTGCATGGTATTTGCTGGAGCAAAGAGGAGCAGATGGCAAAAGGCAGAGAGCGAGAAGCCCAAATGGAGGCACGGTCACCACCTGTGCCTGCCACAGCTTGTTCACTCACCCAGGATAAATGGGAGGGGCAAATTGTGCAAAATGCCCTGACTGGCTATTTTATGCAAAATCCCTGACTGCTGCTTGCTGTGCTGTGAAATTACGCATATGCTGGAGTGAAAGCAATAAACAATTGATTTCTGAAAATCTTGCTCCCGGTCTTTTTTTAATGGTGCTTGCCCTGCTCTGCATCCTAGACCACCAGCCTACGCCAGACCAGGCTGTTATTTCATTGATTATTCCCAATGCTGTCTTAATAGCCCCCAAAATTATTATTGCAACTTTTCTGCTTGGCAAAAGACAAGTGCAAACACAACCCAAATCTGGTAAAGTGTAACAGAATTTGTTAAAACGTAACAAAGGGCTGAGCTACACAAAGACAATGGCCGCTCTGAAAGACAGGGTGTATGGGCAACTGCAATGATTTAAATCACAGACTTGGCGTGCTGCATCATGTGTCCTGCTGCATCCATCCCATCTAGTGACCTTACAATCTGCTGTTCCTCAGTAGAAAGTATTTTTCAGCACTAGAAGGCATCTTGGTCTTCTGGGAAAATACAGCAACTGCCACACTTAGGGCACAAAAGCTGAGGGTCACGTGGTGGAGGAAGCTGCAGATACGCAGAATGTGGCAGACCATGCAGCAGTCTCTTGGCCACTGGCACTAACTCTCCATCATCTGCTCTCACTCCAACAAAACCACAGAAGACATGATCACCTGGACAGAATCCATAAGGGAGCAATAAGAGCAATTGGAGGTCTAGAACCGTAAGGAAAGATTAGAAGAATAAGGGCTATTTATTCTGTGGAGGAAAGACGAAGGAAGGCCTCATAACAGTCTTCAAAACTTTCTAATGGTGAGAAGTACAGCACTGGAATAATCTGTTTGCAGGGATTACACTCACTCTAAGCCTTTAGGAGCTGCTCACACAAGGCCCCGTGAGGAACATGTTGGTACGATCTTGGGATGAATTGGTGGGCTGTGCCACGTCCGCCTAAATTTTTATGATTTTATAGTTAATACACATCATTGCATTTGCATCCTAGAGCAGAGAAAGCCATAAAGAGATTCATTAGATATGGAAGAGGATTACAGGGATTTAGTTAAGAATATTGCTGTAATCAGAGTCCCCTCTTATTACACTGAAAGGATTCTTGCTCAGAAATCAGAGGCCCAGACAACTCTACAAGCCATACTACTGATGCCGTTCCTCTTAAGTCTTCAAGTTATTATTCAATTGCTCTTTTAATTACCTTTATTAAAATCTGTTTTAATTAATTTTACTGAAAGAAAAAAGAATTACTCGTATTTACCAAAACCAGAAGTATTTTATAACTTGGATTTGTATAAATAGAATATGTTGCCACCTATTTGGGCAATGGTATTTGCAGGAGCAAATGCAAATACCATTTGGGCACTATTCTGTGGATTTAATACTGCTAAACCACATTAAGGTCTTCATCCAGCTCTTCTTAAGTCCTTCAGTGTATCGCACTAACAAGTAGCTCTGGAGAAATGCTTCTGGAATCACCTCCTGTTTTTTAAGATAGCATCAGAATGGTTCCAGTAGTTATTCTGTCAATCAAACCCATTTTACTGAACTACCTGCATGATCTGATTTGACTATGCAAAGTAATGATAACAATGAAATAGAAGATCAGCACAGGAACTGCTTTAACAGTCCCCAACCCCTCACTTAAATCCCCCTATGGAATGTTCATTTTGCTAAGCTTCTCCTGGTTTTGCTGGTCCTTTAGCAGATATCTGGCCCTTTTACTGGTGCACTTGTGTACCTGAATCTCATTGCTTGTTCCATTTCAACTGTCTGGGTGTGCTCACACAGTGCTACAAGGAGGAGGAAGCCCGGAAGCAGGCCAGGTTGCCTCCAAAAGGACAGGCTGACATGCTGTTTAGTGCTTTGCTTTGCTATTGCTTATACTCCAGTGCTGAATGACAATGTAAAATATGTTATGACCATCCAATTCCAGATTTTGTGGTGGTAAAATGAATCCTGGGAGAACAGACATTCTGGAACACCTATTAATATTTCCTATCTCCTGCTTCCACACACACACTCTTACTGCCTTTTGATCCAAAAGGTTAGCTTGTTTTCTGGGTTCTGTGTGGGTTGTTCCAGGGAGAAGGGGGAGCTTATGTTGGGGAAATTACTGTGTTTCTTTCCTTTACTTACAAACAGGTTCTCTTTCTCTAAATACAAGAAAAATAAAAATAATAGTACATAATCCTACAGCTCCCATCCCCAAATCTCTCCCATCCAAAACCTGATCAAAAATCTCTTTTTCTTTCTCAGCTTTTTCTCAGGTCACAGTACCAGACTTCTGTGGGTGTGCCCTGTTCCATATTTATTTATCCGAGTGATGTTTCAGCCTTCTTTTGTAAAGACAAGCAAAAAAGAACAAAGCAATACCCAACACATTCCTCTGCTGATATATGCTTTCTTTTGGGTGGAGCCTGCTGTTGTTTCAGCTGCTTTTTTCCACTGAAGTGTTTAGTAACTTCTTGGAGTTATTCTTAAACGAGGAATCCTATAATGCTCTATACATACCAACATCCTCACCCTTGCTGATAAATCCTTATTTTTTACTGTAGTATAAGACTTCAGGCCAAGTCAAGAAGAATACCATAAAGCAATCCTTTCATTTTTCATCTGAATTTTGCAGAGGTTTCAAACATGCTTAAATTAGCTTTGTAGACTGTACTTCCCTTGGTCTTTGTCTTCTCTTCTGTTTATTTATACTATTTTAGCCCCTCCAGCAAGACTCAATAAATAATAATTTCCTTTCTGTTAACATCTACCATTGTATAATGTTTATTCCAATGCATGTTTACTACTGTTTTAGCTGAGAATCACCATCACTACCAGCCTGAGGAAGCTTAATTCAAGAAGTTGTTAGTGCAGGCTAGCAATTAAGAATTTAACTCACAGAAATTAGGAAAATGAAAGCAAAAGCGGCTACAGATCAGCTATGTAGTATACACAATCCTGCATGAAGTGAAAGTCAAAGAAGTTATTATTTACGTTGCACATTGCATACAGAACCAAAATGCTCTTAATGTAATAGCATTTTTGATAAGTGTATGACAGAAGGAGCCAACAGAAGTGTATTTCCCATTGATACTGAGTCAGTAAGTCTGATTCAGCTCAAGGCTCATTTCCAGTTTGCAGACTCAATAGACTTCCAGTCCTAGTGGAAGAAAGGCTAACTGCATGTTTTTCCAACAGAAGACTCCTCAGAAAGAAGAGACAGGATCTCAGGATTTTTGCACTGAGAGATCTTATACTAGAGTAACCGTGGCATGCAACATTTCTGCTAGCAGGTGACAAGAGCAGCTTAGAAGATGAGCTTCCAGCTAGATATTCAGTCTTGCTATAGTCCGCCTTTAAAGTGCTACTCATGTAGGCAGGCATCCATCCATCAATGCAGTGTTACTACTGCCTCCCCATAGTCATACCAGTAAGTACATTTTTTTCCTTTGAGACAACACACTTTGCTGTATGTACATGTCTCATTTGAAAAGCTTTAAATCATCCTGGGTCCTCCCTAACAAGACAGACCCTAACACGTAGTCTTTCTTTAAACCTTTGTTGGGCAAGTTCCTCATGAGACATACAGTAAATTCACTCAGATGAAAAAGCAGGTCATCCCACTGTACCTTGCCACTGAATCATTGCATACCTCCCATTCCTGTGCTTCAGATGCAAGTACTGTGTTTTGCCACTCCATTACATTTTAGCTATTTTCCTTTTATAAAGTGAGTCCAAAGCATCACTAAATCAAAGTTCTCCACTTGTTCTGATGATAGGTTTTATAACTTCTTGGCATAAATGAAAATTTTGTTATAAAATGAGTTCAATAAAGAACTTCTATATTAGGTCACTGAAGAGCTCATACAGTGCCTGTTACACAATGTCAACTAGTAAAAGTGAGCTACCAGTAACAAACCATGACAATGGCAATAGTAATGATAATGATGCCTAGCTACCTCACAGTTGTTTGGAGGTTTCCACAAAACCAGCACTTTACATGCAAATAGGAAGTCAGAATCTGCTAATAATAACTTAGGAAAATGACATACTGTTTTGCAACAAACAAGCATTATGTTAATGCACAAAGTCTAAACACTCTTTTGGACTAGATAATTATCCCCACTGTACTTCTGGAAAGGCAGAATTGTACAAAGGAAAACTGCACTAGCTCAGACACATGGTCAAATAGTGGCACAACTGAACCTCAGTGCTTGTGGGTACGTTTTGTTACTGCTGTAAAATGATAATTTGTGCTAACATGAGACAGAACCCTTATTCTGCAAACTCCTATAACATTGCTTTCATTCTCATTCCCTGAGTTTTCCAGACAGTGATTGTAGTCTACAGCAGAGCTGAGCTAGCATCACACAGCACCAGGGAAAAACAGAGGATTATAACAAATAATGCACATAGGCTGTCACAGTGAACTTAGAATGAGGATAGAGAGAGGTTAAGCACCAGCAAGAGGTCATTTTATGTAAACAGAAGTGGAGAGCACTGAATTTAGTCAGATGATTATTTATCTCGTATTAAATTCTGCTTGAACATTTGGCTGTGGGATACAAAAATGCTAATGTGACTCTGTGGATATTCTTGAAAGCATAATAAATTTGAAGAGTAGATGGATAATCTCATAGAAATAAATACTTTGGACCATGCTAAAATGGCACTCATGACAATACCACTTAGACATTAGAGATATTATAATAATTGGTTTCATGTAAAACAGATAGCTAAAGACATTGGATTAGTTCCCAGGAGTGTCCTAGAATACATCATTGAAGATAGGTTCTTTAATTGAATGTATATAAGAATAGATATAACAGCTTAAGCCATACACAGTATGTCACAAACCTTAACAACTATGGTTATATTTCATTTTGCACACTATCCCATCCCCATAAAATAGCTTGTTTCAAATTAAAGGTACAGAATCCAATCTATTTGCTTAAGTGGAGTTTTATATTCTTTGAGGAAGGAAACACATCATCCTGCTTTTTATTGAAAAGAACCTAGTACAGTCCTGGAGCAATATAAATAATAAATCTCTCTCTTACACATTTATAAAGAATCCATCAGTATGATACATATTTAACATACATGCACTTTAAATTTCATTATATATGTACGTGAAAATTAACTCCACTTTCTGGGTTTCCATAAATTGTCCTGTAAAACTCGTTTATAAATATGGGCTAAGTATTTTTGTCTTCGTTTTCCCTTTTTTAAGTACATTTATAGAAGCTGAAAAACTGTCTGCAGCTACATTTATCCTTTTCCTACTTGGGAAAAGTGGTATCTCTCCATTTTTTTAAAAGGAGCTGCCAATATCTAGACTGGTTTTTTGATTAAGTGCAGGAAACTAAGAATTTTCTTTGGTAGAGTGTACCTACCCTGCTGATTTTGCAGTTGTACATATGGAAAAGTAAATACAGAGCTACTCAAGCCGTAAGGACCACAGACCACTCTGATCAAATAATCAGACATCCTGCATTAATGAACTTCCTCCACATATATTTTTTTTTCCAAAGAGATAGGTATCATAAAGCAAATAATCTCTACCTTCAGCCAAAAACAACTGTGCACTGTAATGGCTCTCTTATGAGAGTTATCATAAGACAATAGCTTTGGAAATAAAGTGCTGTGTTGCCTGTTAGTGTAAAGATAATGAAAATATGTGAATGGAAATCATGTGACTTCCTTGGAATGTTATATTAAATCTCTTGATTGAATCTCATAAGTTGCTTTCAAATTACTGCACTAATTCTTTTCCCTTGGTTAGAGATGAAACAATGTAGTATGTACTCAACAAGTTTTCAAACACTTAAAAAATGCTTCAGAAAAAGTCTGAGCTGCTTTCAAAATGGCATAAGTGCTTTGAAGCATATAGGGGAATTCATTAGAAGTTTTTGCAGAATCTATTACTCTCTTACAGGACAAAATTAGATTGTAAAGCCATAAATGTCAATTAGGTTGCTTGCAGTTTGCACCAGAGAAGCCTCATTTCAGAGGTGTTCAGAAACCACATGCTCCATTTACAACTGTGGAAACTGTGGTGCCTCTGTTTTTCTGAAAAGAATTTCAGACTGTCTTACATTATTTATAGATACTGTTAACCTAAACCTAAATGAATCACACAGAAATAATGATCAAATCCTGCTTTTTTAATTCACGATGATAATCTAATTCAGATTAATGAGGCTGGTTATGTGGATAACAAAGCAAGAAGGATTTAGATTTGGATCTGTAAGTTTAATAAAAATACTGTTCATATATTTTTAATTTAGGCTAGGAAAAGCTAACAGTCAATTAATAAGCTGAGCTCAGAGAGCCTGAATCTCCTGGGCAGCCCCACTGTTGGTCCCAGGAGGGAGCAGATCACATCAACTCTCAATCCAGTGAAGATACTTTCCATGACATGCCATTCATGCACATGGCAATTATGGGGCAAATTCTCATGCTCAGCTTACTCTGACCCATATGGACAGTCCAGTTCTGTGGAGCCAGATCTTCATGTACCACACCTGGGATATTAATGCAGAGGAACTAAGGGGCTGCCTTAGGCTCTTTACATGCATCGCAGAAAGCAACTGCAATGCATATAAGCACTAGTGCATTTGAATTCTTAATGGCAAGTCAGTTGTTAGTAATTATTTTTTATTTTCTTCATACGATACTGTAAAAGTTAATGTTAACATAAATGAAGGATTTTTTAAATTATTATTTTTAATTAGATAAACTTACTAGCTACTACACAGCAAGCAACATGCTGGCATGTGATTTGTTTCTCTTCACTGATAATACGCTCATAGCTTTTTGTACCAAGGCGTGAAAAGTTCATTACTTACAGCACAGCTTATTACATCTCCTTGGATTCTAAACATCAGTACTCTTCATGGACTATTTAAACCATTTTTTGAGGCAGTAATCTCTTTTTTTGTTACTTTAAGGCACATCATGATTGTGTCCCTTTTTCTTCTTATCTAGACTTTAACAATGCATTGTTTTCTCTTTTTCCTCTGGGTACTGATGATACATTCTTTTAGCCACTGAGAACTGTGTACTCATTACCACTTGTCACTACCTTTTAGTCATTAGTGACACCAAAATAAAGACTGGCAGATACCTTAAGAGAGGTAGTGCAACTCTGCTCAAACACAAATAAAGCTGATGTAAAAGGACTGAACCTCGTGGCACATGCAAGTCTGTACATTTCTACTGAGGTTCGTCATTGTCTGCCACTAATCCTACAAAGCTTGGTAGGGATCAGCTGCTGATAACACCAATGAAAGAGGGTCTTTGTTATAACACTCTTGGGTTTTTGTACATATTGAAGACCTTGTACGCCTCATTCAGATTGTCTGTTACTTAGCAAACATTAACAGTGTATATAATTCAGTGATTCAGACAAATCTGTATTTTTCTTTGTTTTTTCCTGTTATTTCCATTAACCACCAATGGTTTTTATTTACAATTCATGCTTATGATTTAATTCTCTAGCCACAATAAATGTCTCATAAATAAACATTTGATTTTTTTGGCCTTCTCTTCAGTGGCAAAATAATGATCGCATTGACAAAGTTCAAAGCTAGAGTGTTTCGCCTGTAGTGGATTTATTATTACCATTATAAATGTTAACTTCAAAGAGTTAAAGATAGTTACTTATCCCAATCCTCCGTGTTTAATGAAATTATTTTGTTTCCTTAAACTGTGTTAATAAGTAATAAGCGAGACGGGAAAATTAATACACATCTTGCCATATTGATTTAGTTTTAGTTCATTCTGTTTTCTCTCTGAAGTCTGTAAGCCTTCAGGTCCTATCTAATCTATTAATTTCTGACATGCGCATCTTTCTACTGCCTAAGTGCCTCTGCTCTTCTTGAAACAGCCTCAGAGATTATTTAAATCCTTATGCTTTGCTTTTTCAGCTGTTTACCATTTCCCACATAATTTTATTATGTACTTAAAAACATTATAATTGTACTCTAAGAAACTCTATTATCATATCAAGTCTAATTTAACACTGAACAGCATTATCCAAGTATAGTCCCTGCATCCACTGTCCTGCAACTGCAGGAACATTGCCAGACTCTCCCATGAATTCTAAAAGTGCCTGGCAGCAATTCCATACTTAGGACTGCATTTTAAAATGGATAGCTACTAGGGCTGGAGGGTAATGACTTAGTAATAGGTTGTGCATAAATAGGTAAGATGCAAGCAAAGTTAAGACTGTAGTGCTATGATAAATGCAATGAGAGCAGACTGCATAATTATTTAGATGACAGCATAGGAAATACAATGGTGTGCTTAAAACCCACAAAATTCTACATTCAAACCTACAGAGTGCAGGGCCACTGTGACTGAAGCAGCTAGATTTAGCAAAGTGAGGTGACAGCTGTAGCATTAGTTAACATATTTAGGATGAGCCCGACAGTTTGGGAGAGATCCATGTTCAAAAACAGGCTCCTAAACATGATGCCAAGAGGGAAAGGATGAAGAACCAATCTCATATATGTATCAGTCTCACCCCTTTATGGGTATCAGACATAAAGAGATGGGTAAGCATATCAGCAGTTAAATTGAACTACATGAGAAGAGGGATCGTATTAACGAAAGTACTTTTTGTTTCACTTTTCTCAAAGGAAATTAAAAATGTTTTCTTAGATTAATTTTGTTTTTAAATTGGAATCAGAATGTTTCACTTTCAGAACCTAAATACCAAGAAAGCAAGGTTAGACTCATAGAACTAGTGCAGAAGACATGGCTGTTTTTGAAGTCCAATGATTACAACATTCTTATAGTAATCCTCAAACTTGTTGTCTGTCTTAAGGGATTTTAAAACACAGGGTACATTTAGTAGTGTATATTAGTGTACATTAGTACACTGTCCTATCTCTCAAAGTGTGCTTACACATCCTCTGGAAGACTTCAAGAATTCAAAATTCTTATTATGCCAGGAACTGTTCTAACAACTTAGTAATATGGCTGATTGCACTCCAGGACCCATGCTGCATTTTTTACTTTTAACTTACCACTACAGGAGTGAAAAGCTGCCCCTCCCAACGGAGATGCACCATGCTCTGTTTTTCAGTGGGGCTGTTCTCAGTCTTGCCTGCTGATTATGTTCAGTTGCATCAATTACTTAAACATCTTCTGAAAAAGAGGGACAATGTCTCAAGTCTAGAAGGCAGAGAACTCACCTAAGCCATAGATTTGAATTGTTGACTTCTGTATCTCAAGACAAAGTCCCTGATGTAAAAGAAAAAAATCCAAACTCTCTAGATGTTGACTGGCTATTAATGGAAACTTAAGACAGACATATTCACAATTCTAAATACACTGCCCACCAGTCTGGAAGCACTTCCTATTTGATAACTCCATAAAATCAGACTCACAATTGAATCAAAGCTTTGTAACTAAAATCCTGATACACAAATCACAGTCTGAAATGGCAGACAGAATGGCTGCACCAATCCTATCTTGTAAAATCATCCTCAGAGACAGCATCAAGGTCAAATCAACCAACTCTGATTAAGCCAGTGAGAAAATACCCCTACATTAAATGTCAGACACCTACACCCACACTCATCTCAGCCCAAGGTTGCTAGCCACTCAAAACCTGCCTTCTATATTACGTGCTTTTGAGAAGCCTGTCTGTTGTGATGTGCTGCCTCAATTCGCTTTCCCCAGGCAGAAGCAACTGAGATAGGCAATGATCATACTCTTCAACAATCACGACTTCTGCCTGTGACCAGTGCGCAAGAACACAAGAGCACACAAGTAAAAATACGACATTAATTCGAGATTTAACATTCTCTGTACTGCAAGGGGAATGCACTGCATGGCCTAGAGCCTGTTTGCATTCTGAGTCTTCTCCAGTCCGCCACCCTCCAGCACAGAGATGGACTGGCAATATACTGTAGAGATGAGATGAAGTTTTTCTTTGTTCTTCCAAGAGCTGCCAAACTCTGTGGACAGCTCAGCTCTAAGTTCTAAGCAGATGTTGCAAATACAGTTCATCACGTGTTCCTGCACTACCATGACTCATCCTGTACAATGGACAAGACAGGATACACTACTCCTTCATCTTCACTCTCTATCCTTATTACTTCCTCTTCCCCTTCCAAAAGACCACTTCCTTGTTGTCACACCATTCAATGCTACTGGCTGTTAACCCTCAAACTCTGGTACAAGTTCTGTGAGGTCCTTCAGATCACACAAGTCCATTTCCAAGAAGGAGCTGAGCAGTCAGGCTGGAACTCCATGTGGGAGCCTGAGGCTTGGGCTGCCGTGTGACTCTTGGGAAACTGGCCAAGGCAGAGGAGGCAGATTTGCCTCAGGTTGATGTCTCACGCTCCACAATCTCATGGTATCATGGTATAATAAACCAGGTGTCATCGCCATTCTGACACTGTGGTGCCTGGTAAAGCATCTGCTTGCAGGGACGCTTTAGAAGCACAGACAGTAGGCCATATCTGCAACAGTGCAGACAGCACTAATCCATAAGGACAACCTAATCCTAATTTTTGTCCACTCCCAGCCTTCACTCTCAGGTCCCCTTTCTCCAGCAATTAATTCTTGGGCTGAAGTTTGTAGGCCATTAAGACACCTCATACTAACTTATTCCACATTTCAGTATGCCAAGTACTAGAAAATAACATTAAGAAAAAAAAAAAAAGGATGGAAATTTATTAAAAGTATGAGTAACCTCAAAAGATAGCCAAAAAAGGTTTGTGGCAATTAGATTCAGCAGTGAGAATTGGGGATTTCCATTGACAAAGGTCAGCAGTCAATTCGACTGAGCGTAACCAGCAGACATCCGCGTTATGTAGCTTTCCTAAGATAACTTGCCTAGATAAGACAGCTATTTCCTTACTGACTATAAAAGGAAGAGCTCTGCTCTGACACAGGGTTCTTCTTGCACTGGACTCATACCCCACAAAAGTTTTCACCTACAGCTGTCCTAATATTTTTTACAAATTTGTGAAAACTATGTAAGAGTTCCTCCCTCCCTAATATTCTGGGCATATCTTAGCGATCTCCAAAAGAATGTAGAGTTTTTTACTATAAAATTTTTTCTCTGTCATTATTCATATCCATTGAGTCTGCTCTTGACAGCAGGCTAAATATGAGTCAGCAGTGTGCCCTGGCAGCCAAGAGGGCAGACTGCATCCTGGGGGGCATCAAACACAGCATAACCAGCCGGTCAAAAGAGGCGATTATCCCACTGTATTCAGTGTTGGTGCAGCCTCACCTTGAATACTGTATGCAGTTCTGGGCCCCACAATTTAAGGATGTGAACATACTTGAATGCGTCCAGAGGAGGGCAACAAAGCTGGTGAAAGGGCTGGAAGAAATGTCCTGTGAGGAGCAGCTAAGGACTTTGGGTTTGACTAGTTTGGAGAAGAGGAGGCTGAGGGGTGACCTCATTGCTCTCTACAGGTTCCTGAGGAGGGCAAGTAGAGAGGGAGGTGCTGAGCTCTTCTCCCTAGGATCCAGTGATAGGATGTGTGGGAATGGTTCAAAGCTGTGCCAGGGGAGGTTCAGACTTGACATTAGGAAACGTTTCTTTACTGAGAGGGTGGGCAAACACTGGAACAGGCTTCCTAGAGAAGTGGTCGATGCCCCAAGCCTGTCTGTTTAACAGGCATTTGGACAATGCCCTTAACAACATGCTTTAACTTTTGGTCAGCTCTGAATTGGTCAGGCAGTTGGACTAGATGATCATTGTGGGTCCCTTCCAACTGAAATATTCTATTCTATTCTATTCATATAGTCATGGTGCTGTGCTATACAACTATGTCTTCTTGGTATAACTTGAGGGAATGACCTTCTCCACAGAATCCTTCCTGCCTGAGAGCCTCCTGAGGCATGGGTTGGACCAAGCTGTACAGATTCTGTAGACTGTTTCCCTACTACTCAAAGCTGCTATAAGCATTTCCCCCAGGAGGATGCAGGCCTTTTCTAGGTCTGGAATGCCAAACTAGCCAAGTACAAGTGTCAGAAGCACCTGCAGAGCAGGACCTTGCTCAGGTAGAATTCAAGAGCAGAACCATGACCTCTGAAGGGAGTTCCTTTGTGCACTGCCTAGGGCCTGCCATGCCCCCATCACCAAGCAGTTGTCCTGCAGAGTAATCTAACATTTGCTACCACTTTCCATGAATTCCAGATCATCAGCTGCAGACAAGCAACCAATGCAGCAAAGGATGGCCCCTGAAAGGCATCCAAGGCAGCTAGTTCATCACTGCCAGATATTCCCATTCAAGGCAGGTGATCTGGCATTAAGTTTGAATAGGTGAGGTGAGGACTTTACCATACAAGGATAGGGGACTTCAGGCTAGAACACTTATTTTTGTTTCTAAATGTATTCTCCACTTTAAAGGTCATCATATTTTATTTAACAGACATTCATGAAGTACATGATCACATATGCTTCACTCTTGATTGGAAGCCTGACTCTAGGCAAGAAAATAGAGTTATGCTCTTTTGTTAAATTCCACTTTGTTTTGAGCCACGCTTCATTACAATGGGGAAACTTTGAATTTCTATGCCTATTTTCCATGTTAAAGCCAGGTGAACTTCAGTCTTACTTCCCTTCTTTGACAGTCTTTCTTTCTCTGTCCCACTCAGGCCCTAGTCAGATGAAACTGCATTTAATTTCTTAGGGTTTCATAGTATTCTAATTTGTCTTTTTGAAGAGAGACCACTTTCTAGTTTCCAAATTCCAGTGGGGCAATGGAGCAGTGTTGTTTTCTGAACTGACTTTCAGAAGTCTATCCTTGACAGCAAATTTATGAGAGAAATGAAGGTGCTTTGTGTTTGACAACAATACAGGTTGGGTTTTTTTTTCCTCTTTCCAAAAATTCTTGAATCCAAGAACATTCCTCTTGTCTCTTCACTTTGTGCCCGTGGGAACTAATGCCTCTTCACTTCTAAACATGATTCAGTTGTCTTCCATGTAAGTCCTGTCACCTGAAACTTTTCTGATTCTGGGACCAAATTGTAATTCTGTAATTTCTCAGAAAAGAAATTACATTATCCCAAGTTATACATCAGGGAGCTGATGCAACAGAGTGCAGTGTGCTGAATACGGTCTGGTGAGTGCAAAAGTGGCTCACAGACTGCTGATCCTGACTATTTTCACTGGTGATCTGGAGCTGTAGGATCAGAGTAAGATCAAAAAGGCTTGTCTATGGAAAGGCAGTCTACCTCCATTGTGTTATCTTCTTTGGGCACAGCTGAACTGCCAACAGGAATGACGTGGTTCCAGGTGACATGAGTCTTCAGAAGTGACCCTTCATGATGTGCTTGTTCTTGTGAATATTTGCGATGGCAGTGGTGTTTACAATTGCCTAGAAGGACTAGAAAGACTGAGTTTCCCTCTGTGATGTTACTCTCCTCCCCTTCTGTGAGCAGGCTGGTTTATGAGACCAGTGCAGAGACTGAAAGGTTGTGGTGGTTAGGGATAATGACAAAGGGTGAGGAAGCAAGCCACCCGGGGGAAAAAGAATCTGTACAGCATGAATATTAGAAGAATCTTTCTGGGACTGTAGCAAGGTAACTCTTCAGCAGTCAGTATCCCTGAGGGCTTCCCATCTGATATGTGCTCTAGAGATGGCCCAGGGGCCTGTGGCTTGATCCACACAACACAATCCAGCCTGAGGCACCATGAGAGGGGCAGCACTTGAGGGCATCCTGAGAGACCAGTGCAGACTTATCCAGTCTGATCCACTGAAAAGAACACTGGATTCCAAAAACCTGAAACATTCTTCTATAACACACGGGAGTACACACATTCACCTAGGACATACCTTACAAATACTGTGACCATAATGATACTATTACCAAATTCAAATTTAAAACTATGGTGCAGTTTTGCCAAACTCTCATTACGCTGAAAGGTGTACAGACTCAGTCCTGTCCAGTTTCACCCTTTAAGTAGCATACTCCCCTGCTACTCCCCTTGTTAAAATAATATCTTTTGGGAGTTTTGAGAGCAACAGCACAAAATACCAACACTCTTCTCTGTGTTTTCTTTCTTGCCTTTGTCTACACGCTACCACTTCAGTTGCAGGTGTTGTTGTTACTATGAATACTAGGAAAAACACATCTTTGTAAATTGTCCACAGAAGTCTAAGAGCAATGCAAGGGAACACAATTACATAGTAAGAGTACAAAAAAGAGTACATAGTAAGAGTACAAAAGAGTACAGTATAATCCCATGTGCTTGAAACAGAGGTTCCCAAGTAGGCACTTCCAAATGCAAAAAGACCTGAGAAAAATATACTTTCCTGAAATATCTTTTTAAATTTGCAGAATTTGCACTCATTTGTAGAAATAAATCTCTAGAAACATACCTATGAGAGCAAGTATATTTTCAAGTAGTAATTATTTTCAACAGAGTAATGCCACGAGTTCATTCATTAAAGAGCAGACACATTTGCTAGTCTAAAGCTGCTACATGCTGTAATTGGTATCATGAAAACATGAGTTAGACCTCTAAAATCATAGCAGAAACTTAAAAATAACCAAATAGCTGCTCTTTTGGGGATTTGTACCTTTAGAAATCACAAGAAGCCTTTCTCCAAAACTGTTGGAACTAATTTTCAAAAGTGGAATCTGTTTTGAAAGTGTTTAACTGAACACCAGGGATTGATACCTCAAGAAAAAAATGTTAAGACTTGGTATAAAATGACAGGATCCAGTAACAAGGCTTATCACAGTGTTTTACTTATCTGCTGTGACTCATGTGTACTACACAAATTTCTGAGTTTAACATCTACCTGCCTGAAAATTGTCACCCAGTAATTAGCAGCTGACAGACAACATTTATTTGCATGCTTATTTTTTAAGTTCAAAGATAAGCAATGAGGATAATGAGATTTCCTATGAACTACCTTATTGTGTTGCCTCAAACCACCTTTAACAGAATTAACAATACACCTCAGAATCCTTGTAAATACTGAGTACATACAAAGAACGCCAAGAAAAAATATCTGAAGCTATCAAAGAAAGAAATTCTGTGAAAAAACACTGACATCAAAGAAAAATAGACAGAGCAAATACTGTGAAACAATCTGTTATTGAGCTAGTCAGTGAAGGGCAATGACACGACTGCTGTGGAAAAAAAAAAATCCCTTACACATTTTGAGTCCTATCCCAGGCAGCTGCTTGAAGGATCATCGCATATGCTAACCAGCTCATCATGTTCCCTCCCTGCTATTCTCACAACTCTTTTAGCATGTCCTTTCATTAAACAGACATTAACTTTTGCCTCTGTTTGATCCATGTTAACATCCAACTCCGAACTGTTACATTTCAAAGACACAAGGTCTTGTGCACTTTTTCTCACCCTGACCCTCATTCTTGTAGTAACTCCCCCTTAAACATCCCAGCCTATCTCGTAATCCTTCTTGAAAACCCTACTTAAAAAGTCTTGAGAACATTCATGCAATAGCGTGCAAAGATCACAGACTGTCATACAGACCAATAATGTTCCAGTATTTCCTTATATTCACTCAATTGCCTTTCCATTAGCTAATTTTAGATGCTTAGATCTCCAGAGGCTGCCTTATTGTTCTGTGTTTGTATAGCACCTGGTCCTTGGTTTGGGTTCTTACTGGCAGTGATGCAAATAAATATTTTGACATAAAGATAAGACTTCTAAAGGCTCAAAAACCAAAGGCAGAAGAAAATTAGTTATTTTTAAATCTACTTTATGATTTTGAAGGTCTGTCGTTTTAAGAACACTGACTGATAAAACCATTAATGCTGGTTTGAAGTGAGGGTAGGAGGAAATGTTTGTACAAAGCAAGTATTCTGATTTTCTTATCTTCTGCAAGGGAAAGAGACCTAAACCCTGATATTTCACACCGCCTTACAGAGTTGTAGTCTAAGCATATCCACAAGACTAGAAGCTTTTCAGGAATGTGCAGAGCTTGGATCGTTGGAAAGTGTTTTTGTTATTTATTTCTCTTTAGTAGAAGAACTCTAACTGCATGACTGTGTCAAAGAAGACAGTGACATTTTGTCTAGTAAAGAAAGAAAGAAAGAAAGAAAAGAAAGAAGTGTCCAAAGCCAGAGTAGAAGGAGCAATGGTGAGCAAGCAAGCAGGAAAAACCTAGAGACAAAACTGTAGTACCAGACCCTGCATAAGCAAGCCTCGTTCAGAGCTGTCTCATTATTGAGCCATTCCACTGCAACACTTATTCACAGATTCAAAGAATGGGGCTGGATGCTGAAATTAAGTGTCGCTCATAAACACCTAGAGGCCAGAGTGGACATGTAGATGAGCCAATATGATATGGGGACCAGAAAGTCTAATGATACTCTTTAATGTAACAGTGAGGGATAGAGAACCAGGATAATAATTTACTGAGGTGTTAGCACTATAAAAATGATGGAAGGGCTGAGAAAACATCCTTTCAGTGAGATGCAGGACTCGCACACACTAGTAAGTGTTACTGCAGAGTAACGAGTTGCCACATGTCAGCTGACCCACAGTCACCATCTGTGTACTCAATCTTGGTTTGTGGCGAATGCAAAGCAATTCAAATTAGCTCAGCCCTCTTTTAAAGAGAGGAGTTGATCAGCTTGGTTTATCAAGAAACAAAACTGAGAAATTATTTCACTACAGTGTACAAGAACGCTCACAGGCAGAAAAGTCTGAGTACTGAATAGCTCCTTAACCTACTGAAAAAAATTGTAATAACAAGCAATAGCTGGAAGACACAGTAATCATGACGAGTCACTGTCATAAAACACTAACAGAAGCAGCGGATTCTCCAAGCTGTTGAGTTTTGATATCAAGACTGGACATCTTCTAGAAGGTTCACCCAAGCACAAATCTTTAGGTTCAGAAAAAGGAGAGCTGAGTCAAATGCTCAGTCTGTCAAGCAAAAAGGCCTCACAGTTTCATTAGGATGGCAAATTTTTTGATCTATTAAGTTAAAGATCAGAAGATATCACTGCAATCATCTCACCTAACCTGCTGTGTAAATATGGTCTATAGAATTTAAAGATTCATTGCATGATGATACTGTCTTAGTTGTATATATTCCAAAATCAAACTGAAAATGCAACCACTAGAGACTGCATTGATATGCTGCAGATTCGGACTATACCTGATAGAAGAGCTGTTGTAAAAAGTTAAAATCTAGTATTATTTGCCTTCAGACCCCAAGTTTTTTATCCCCTTCAAAATTTCTAAATAAATAAACCACATTGGAAGGTAGGATAGACAGTTTTAGAATGCTAGTGTTTACTAAGTTTGGATAATAGTGTGATAAGTATTGCTCTAAAGGTATCACCATCAGCTGATACAAAAAAGGAGATGCAAGATCACACATATTTTTAGCAAGAATGAATATTTATACTCAACCTAGTCACAAATATACTCATTTATTATGTGACATACAAATACAGACAGGAAGTTTAATGCATTAGCATCAGAACAATTTATACCTGTACATGCCCCATTAACTGAAACATGCAGAAGTCTTAACAAGGAGAGAGGTTAATAATACAAAGTTATACGGAGACAGAAGTTAAAAGCAAAATAACGGTGGCAATTTTTATGAGAGAAAATTAGGAACAATTAGAATGGAGAAACTAGTAAGAGTTAAAAAAGGAAAGAACATGCATATAGTCACTGTTCATTCATCTGCTTTGCTACAACCAGTAAAATAAATATGGTTGACAAGCTTAATCATTTATGTTAAAGGAGAACTTCTCATAACACTAGCAAGGATTACAAAGGGCAGTAACATCTCGGTAGGCCTGCAGTTATTTATTTGGACATTTTACAAACTGCAGCAAAAGAGAACCTGCTTACTCATCTGAATTCCCTGGAGAGTTCTAAATCACAGTAATAAAGAATCACTTATAGAAAGCTAATAACTGTATCACCAGAGGGGAGTGAAAGAGCCACAGGAGAGTTTCTGGGCCAAAATACAGACTTCCAAAGCTTTCTGCACTAACAGGCTGGAAGTCCTAAAGGCTTTGAGGCCAAGAGAAACCACCAGCGTGGATCCCATCCCCGGATTCCCAACGCAAACAACCACCATGCCCACTCGGTGACACCTTGCCAATCTCCCTTCTGCCGCATCAGTCATGAATGCCACTGCTGGGGCTGAGTTTTGCCTGTTCTGCCTCAATTAATCCTTGTGGCTTTATATTAAAGAACAAAGCGTCTCCTCCTCTGATAACAATGCTTCCTCTTCCGAGCACAGAAAAAGCTTTCTAAGAATCTAGATATAAACGTTACTTAGCCCAAAAGTATTTTCACACAGACCTCTCAGGAACTACAGCATTTCTCAACTTTAGCTCCCTCGAAACTAGGCAGTGAACTCGTCAAACAGATTAAACTGTCGAAATATAGATTATGAACTGTGAGGGAAGTGACTGTTCCTGCCATCTCCGGGCAGCCACAGAGGACAGTGCGGAGACCTGTCCTGTGGGCTTCCACCCGCCCCTCCTTGCATCAGGTAGGCATTGCGCCTCACCTTCCCCTGCCCTTGGGTTTTTGTTGTTGTTAAACACGGCCTTAATTACACGGCTGGATTTGTCCTGCCTATCCCTGGGATCACCCAGCCGGTGCCTGCCGTTAGAGCCGCGCTGTTCCCCCCCACCTCAGCCCACTCCTCTCTCCCTGGCGGGGGTCGGGAAGGAGGGCGGGAGCCGCCATCTTCTCAAGGCGGGCGCCGGGGGGCGAGTGCCTGGCTGCAGGTCTCCTCCGGGTGTGTGGAGACTGGAGTGGGGGGGGGGGGGGGGGGGCGTCATGCGGCCGCGCCTCGGCCTGCCTCCGCCCTTGTGTGTGTGAGAGGGAGAAAGCGAGAGGGAGGGCGGGGTGTGGAGGCAGCTCCCGCCGCCGCCTCCCCCCGGTCCGCCGATGGGCGTGTGCCCGGCCCCCGGTGCTGCGTGACCGCGCGGGGAGGAGGAGGAGGAGGAGGAGGAGGAGTGTGGGTGCGGGGAATTTCCTTGTGTGGCGGCGGAGGAGCAACACCGCTCTAGACGGCGGGGCTGCGAGGAGGGCGCTGCCGCCACCCGTTGCCGAGCGATGTGAGGGGGGAGCCCCCCCGAGCCCTCCCCTCCCCCCGGAGCCGCCTGCTTTCCCCCCCCTCCCTTCTCCCCTCCCCTCACTCATCCCCGCCCCGCCATGCCGGACCAGATCTCCGTGTCGGAATTCGTGTCCGAGACCAATGAGGATTACAAGTCACCTACCGCCTCCAACTTCACCACCCGGATGGCCCAGTGCAGGAACACGGTGGCGGCCATCGAGGAGGTGAGCCCCGGGAGGGGAGGCGCGCCGGGGCGGGGAGCGGGCTGCGCAGCCCCCTCCGGCCTGGCTGCCCGCCGCAGCGGCAGCAGCAGCAGAGAACAAGGCGCTACCGGCGCTGTCTCTTGCCGCTCCCTCTCCCCGCCCGGCCCCGAGGAGCGCCCTCGGCTGCCGTTGAGAGGAAATGGGGCTCGCCCGGGTGGAGAGGGGAAAGAAAAGGAGAGGGGGGAAGGGCTGAGGCGCTGCTGCCCCCCGGCCCGCGGAGCTCGCGCTCCGCCCGCCTCCCCGCTCTGAGCTCGCCCCTCAGCGCACGGCGGGGCAGGGGCTCCGGCCGCCCCCCACCGTCGCGTCTCTCAGCCTGGGGGCAGAGGAGCCCGAGCACTCGTTTCTCTCTCCTCCTGGAGTCCGAGGAGCCCCGAGCCGGTCGCTTCCGCCCATCTGCCTTGTTACCTGGAGGGAGTCTTGAACTCTCCAGCCTCCCCACTCTGCCTCTTGCTTCACAGCGACACCTGAGCCGCCTCGGCCCCGCCGCGCCTCCTTCCCGCGCCGCCAGCTGCCGTGTGGGGCTTGGGGCCTGGCAGCCCCGGCGGTCCGGGGGGGTTGGAGTGTCCTTTCCCCCCGTGTGTGTTCGTCTGCCTGCCTCTTGGCACAGGTGGGATTTAATCTTCTTTCCAGTCCCCGCATGTAGAAATTTAACCCCCCCCCTCCTCGGGCATATGCTTTAAGGTAGCCTTCCTTCAGGAACCGCTCCTCCAGGCTCGTGAGGCGATGCCTGCCCCTCCCGGGGAGGCGAGAACACGCCGACCCCAAAGCGGCGCCGGTTCAGCCTCCCCTCGGTGCGCGGGAGCCTGAGCCCCCTCTTTTTTTGCCTCCTCTTGGACAGCCTGGGCTGCGGATGCTTCGTGTGAGCCGCTTTTGTCTGGCAAAGAGACCTGTTTGTTTTTCTTTCTTTAAAGTTACTTGAAACGTGCCGTTGAACCTGACGGTAAGAGCCCTCCGTACCGCGGAGGGTGGCTGCCAGCACTGGAGCGGGGGGAGTGAGAGAGAGACTCTTTTCCCTCCTGTTTCAAATCAGAGGGAAATCTGGGACAGGTCTGAACACAGTGAGAGCACATTCCACATCCCAGTCATACACGCACAATGAAATGAGAAGCGTCTATGTATCTTGATTCCCCTAGCAGCTTTTCTGAAGTAACTTGTGGGAGGGGGGAAATCTTACTTGTGATGCAGATTAATTTGCTCCATCTACCTGTTACATCAGTTCTTACAGTGTGCGTTTAGTTGATCTGTTTTGCAGTAAGCATATATTTTAAAAAGAGCCTCTTCAGCAAAGAGAATCTTGTCAGTAGTTGATGTCCCTTCTTACAAAAGAACTGCCACTAGCAATGGATTATTAACGTGTCTTAAGTGAACAAAACCCAGGTTAGGTGTTTAAACACCCTCTTCAAGATTTTCCTGTTTTGCCAGTTCCCAAAACCACTAAAGCAAGGAGTTGAATTCAAAATAATCTGCACAGAAGGAATTACTGTTTTGTTCCTGAGGTAATTTTCTTCCCTGCAAGCTTGCACTTAAATGCCTGGATTTAATTATACCTTATTAGCCTGATAGACTTAAGATCAACAATTCTGTATCAAAGACAACTTTTTCTTAAAGAATATTTATAATAGTGAATGATTTTAGTTGTAAGGTAGAGCTGCTTAATAATTGATTAACACAAAATCAAAGTTAGTGTAAGCGTTTGGGTCAAAAGCAGTTTTGCTAGATTTAGAGATTTTTATTACAGGTCTCACAAAAATTGGTCTTTCTCTAACCCTCAATTTGCAAAGCTGTATGGTTGCAAAAATGTTATATCATTTCTCAGAAAAAACATGCAAAGAAGTTTTTGGTTTTCATGTCTGATGATACAAAATTTATATATGATACCATGAAATTTGTAACATACATATCTTAAGGTCTTTTAAAGATTTAACTCAGTAAGTTGCGTCTTGAAAACCTTTTTTTTTTCACATTAAGAGAATTATATTAATTTAAAAATTTGAATATGGTGGATTCCTAATCTGCTTGGCATTTGTTTTCGTGTCATCTCTGATAAGCTGCTGTTTGATTTTTAAAGAAACTCAATCAGTATGTTACATCTTTGTATCCCTGCATATTTCAGATATTAGACACTGTCTGCTAGCTTAGGTAAAAAATTATCTTTTATGATAATGATGATAAAGAATGTGCCTAGTGTCTTACAGATCTAATTAAAGTTTGCAAGGCAGGAGATGAGAGATTGCACTGCCTATAGCTGCTTTTAATAGTATTGATCTATCTAGCACCTCTGGCAAAATATCAGCAGTTGCTGCCTGTTTGTGCTGCTGTCCTAAAGCATGTGTTGAAATGACTACTGAAGTTTTTTCTTTGTGATTTATTGAGACCAACAAACAAATTTTCATCGTTTCAAAACTGTGAAATCTTTTTTCAGACTTAGACTTCCTTGGTTTGGAAATACTCATGTCCTTTAGCATGACGTGCCTGGTTTTTCAGGTTAAATGTGATGCTTTGATAAAAAGCTGTCTATAAATTGTGTAATAGAGAAGTCAGTGCTCAGCACCTTTTTTCTAAAAGACTAGGCAAGAATCAGTTCATCAGCTTGTTATGAGCTAAGATTTAGTAAAGAATGTGTCTAAAAATGTACAGGTAATAAAAAGAATTGTGTATTTCCAGTGTCACAAGTACTGTGAAGCATCAGTTTCCAGTGCACGCTGCTCTGTTGCCGTAGACAGTACAGTTCTGAAAACTAGGAAGTCTGGCTGTGTATGATTTAGGAAATGTGTTATTCAAAACTGTTAATAGGTAAGTTGAATCCATGCTGACTGCTGGCTTTGTGTATGCATTGATTTTAACAAGTGACTGTAAGAGCTAGTTTATTAATGGAAGACAGTTAAGTTTTCATTTTCCAGGATATTGTATACATGTATTAAATCAACAAATTAACTGGTTAATGCTCATACTTTGAGGATGTCTCTTAACTGGTTTTCCCAGCAAATCTGGTTCTGGAATGGACTGTGCAACTGCCTGCATGAAGCCAGCTTGAGTCTCCCAAGCCTTGCACTCCCTTGGGAGCAGAGGCAGAGGGGGAGGCAGTGCAAAAGCACACGAGGTGGGGGCTAGTGTGACTTATTAGCCTGAGCTCAGCTCTGTGCAAACACAGATAGCTGTTTTCAGATCCCAGTGGGAAGTCTTTTGCACTTATATTAACACTGCTGGCTACTGGTTTTGCAATTCTGTCTTAGTTAATTAGCAGATATCTAATTGTGTCTTAAAAGTTTAGTTAGTGAGGCCTTGCTTTCAGTGATGGAGTGGAAAAGGCTTGTTAAGTGAGGAAATCAATAAGATATTGGACAATTATAAGTGTATAATTTACCGATATGTCTCTGTGGGCAATGGTATTGCCTTAAATGAGTATTTTCTGAACTTAGATTAACTGACCTCTGTCAGTTGCAGAATATGATTGATTTTTAGTATCAGTTGAAAATACTTTGAGTTTTACTGTTTTATGTGATTGTATAGACTGATTACAGACCCAGGATCATGGCCTTGAGATCACCAGAAGCGCCTGCATTGCAGTTTGGGAACTGATGCCTATTCAAACACTTGGAGAAAGAGGATCCTTTGCTCTCAGTTGTGGAAAAGGGATTAGGAAAGGCATGCTCGTGGAACACAACGTGATTTCAAAGGAAAAGGAATCATATAATTTCTGCATTGTTCACAGATTAGGATGTTGCTTAGCAAAATGGTGGGAATCTTTAGCTTCTGCTAAAACAAAATTACAAGTGAGCAGTATACATCACAGGCCATTACAGGTTACTGTTTAATCTTTGCATGTATGATAGTGACTAAGATTAAACAAGTTTTAATTGATAGAGTGCAGGGCATAGTCATATGTGTGGGGGAGGGGTTGCTTGAAATCAGTAATCGAGTCTGACAAATGCAGTCTTTTTAGTTGACTGTTTCTATTAAAGGTCCCAGGATCTAAAAATGTGTGGTGACCATTCTTAAGCTATGAACGCTTAAAAATCTGATTTTAGTACTGCTATTACTTAGAACATACACTTCTCTCTTTTATGTGCTATAAGTTAAAATAGTCCCTAAACTGTAAAAGAGCCTGCAAAGTGGTTCTAATAGCTGTGATCATTAAAGATTTTTAGAAATTATTTTATAGAGTGATTTAATGACTAGAATCCAAGTGTCCCACTTTTTTTTGAAGCATGGGTTAAGTTTTACAATAAAGGCTGGAACTGAAGCCCATAAAAATCCTACCCGTTTATTCTACCTGTTTATCATGGTCCAGTGCTTGTGGACCAAGAAAGAAAGGTGGGGGGCTGTTGTGCAGGCTGCTATGTAAATGGAGTAGCAGACAGTTCATGTGCTGAAGACATTTCCAAGTCAGAACTTGAGATGCAAAGTTTACTGCACCTGCTTAAAACTTCACTGCATGCACAGATTTCCCTATAGAGAGAGAGGAGAATGGAAACATTGGGAGAAGTTTAATAGGTTACTGGAACACCCTCCGCGGCATAGTAGCGCTTGCTACTGGTATAAATGTGTTGTAAGAAGTAGACAGGATGAACGTGGTGGAAAGATTTAAAACATACAACCAAAAGAAATAGTATAGTGGTACCAAAGATGGTCTTAGTTCTCTGGATAGAAATAGATTTTAATTGTCTGGGGTCCATTTAAAAGCCGCTCTCCAAGAATTTCTGTAAAAACCGTGAAATTAACATTAAAGCCATAACTTGTAATTTCAGTTCTCTACTTGCCTTTGTTCTATAGGTCCTATTCCATGATTATTGCAGCTCAATGATTCTGTTCTTTTACAGTTTAAAAGGGGGGGGGTTTGTTGGTTTTTGGTTGTGCGGTTTTGGTTTTTTTTTTGTAATTTCCACTCCTAGGAATGCAGCATGTCATTTCAGTATCAAATCCTTTTCTTCCTCACCGTCACTTAGAATGCAAGTTTTTGTATCAGAAATGGTAACGACTTCTTGCCACCTAAGGCAATCCCACAGTTTTCAGCTGGCTTGGAGAGGCGTAAGGGATCGATGCTTATTGAATTTCATTCTCTCTTGTACATTAAAATTCTGTAATTCTCTCTGCTCCATTTTGGTTCTGCAGAGCTAACAGGTGAGAGGTGATAACAGCTTGGTAGGATGGGTGGGTGTGAGACTGGATACATGTATACACATGTGTGTTTTTAAAATTTATACTTTCCTCATCATGTATTTTTTGCTTGTTAGGTCTTTAGGACTGGAGTTCTGTCTTCCCATACTACGTGATTGTGACTTGCTTTTGAAAGCTATGTGATGAAGGTGTTTTCGTATACTTTGAGAAGCAGTAGGAAATGTCATATATTGTAGTACGTTTTGGGAAATTGACTACTATTGTTTGTATATTTCCTTTTAATAAAATATATCTTTGTGCCCACTATAACCTGCTCTTTGGTAGAGCATATTTGCACACTTTTCTTACCTCATTATTAAATACAGTTCCATAAATAGGTGTTGTTTAAAACTTTTCATGTGTTCCACTTCTGCTTCCTTCCTGGAATCGTGATTCTCTGTCATCAGCATCCAAAGAGGTTTCTGGGAAAGTCATTATGACACAAGTGGCATGATGATTTCAAAAGGAGTGTGGGAATTTTTTTCTTTTTGAGAGGAATATAGAGGGTGGAAGTTGCAGAAATACCGGAGGTAAACTGTAGGTCTTCAGCTGGAGCTTTGTGCATATTTTACAATACAGAATTTAAATTGTAAAACCTTTAAAGTACAGACACTGTGCAGTCGCTTAAAACAATTTCAAATCATATAAGTAGATTGCTGTGCACCTTACCTTGGTGCATCCGATGATGCATTTGCTTCCTATTACCAAATGCCCATTCCCTGTAGGAGGATCAATGGGAAATATGTAAATTTCTGAAGTATTTTACTAACTGTGGCTTTTGTCTTTTGATTTTTTCCTAGTGCTGCTGCATTTCTCAGAACCATGTTATCTGGATTTAGTGTACTTCATGCTGATGCTAAAAGAGAGTAGATGTGGAAAGTGGCTAATTCTGCTCAGGTTTAACCCACCTTCACTTCCTCTTCTCATCTTCATGTTGTTCTGTGTGTACCATAATATACAGCAATGCTGGGTAAAGGTGAGGCCTTCGTTCTGAAAGGCAAAGTCACAGGACAAAAGCTAATCCCTGCTCCAAAGCACTTACAGTCCACATGTCAAATGGACATTGCTGATGAATACATGTGGAGGAATCCAAGAAAACTTGGTGCACCTGACTAGTGTACTGTGTTTGTACCTGAACCACTGTGAAATTGTTTCTTTTTATTCATATGCATTAGAGTAGTGGTTCTCAAACATTTTAGTTCAACTCTTAAATCTTCTATTTTTTTTATAATTTCCACCTTCCACGTGCGTGCATATAAGTATATGTATTATGTACAACCATTCCCTGTCTAAAATCCTGTTCCCCAGCTTCTGAGCCTCACTCTTAACCCACACTATCTGTCTGCCCTGTTTCCCCAGAAACAACCTTTGCACCTGAAGCTCCACAAAAGTTGGGCTTAGCCCAATTTAGGTTAGCTCTTCCCTCTATCGTCTTGGATATCAAGCTTCTCGATACTTTCTCGATGTTTTCAGTCTCCTAATCTCTCAATTTCTTGAAACTCCTTTGCTACAGAGGTTATTGGTGCTTTGCCCTACCTCATGGAACTCCCTAGCCTTGCCCCCTCTGCAGCAGCCTTGGCCCAGCCCTGTCCATGGTACTAGAGCCATGGCTGGGGCTCAGATGGGCTTCATGCTAAGCTGGACTGTCTCTCAAGCATGGGCTAGCAGCAAGAGTCTTCACTTGCCCTCCATCCTCACTGGCTCTAAATAAATGTTATATTCTTCATGAAGTTGCTAGAGAGGGAAGAAGAGATTGTTCTCTGAGTGAAATCTTTCTGCAGCTTCTCCAGCTGCGGGGATATCTTCCACCGTTGCTCCCCTTCCCAGTCTATGTTTAATGATCTGTAGAGCTCAGAAGAGTTTGTGGATGTTATAAAATGTAATTATTGGTAAGATAAGTACCAACTAAGCATTGGTAAGAAAACATGAAGGGGTGATTCTAAAAAAACAAATGGGTGTTTGTGGCTGGAGTTAGTCTGATCAGAGGGAGGGGGGGTCATGAGTGAACAGGAGATTATTGGTGTTTCCTACTAATAAGAATTAGAATCAAAGACCATTGTCTTACATTTAACGCAAAGGAGAGTGCTGTTACAAGTATGGAGAGGGATTCATTGCATAGAAGACAAACTGAAAGGTTTAGTATCATGAGTGGATGTGACTGAGGAAGACTGTGTTTGTCAAAGCCAGAATGTTGAAATAATCAAAATTAAATTATGAGATCATGGGTAGAAACCTTAGCTTAGAGTGAAAGGCTATATTTTAGAGATACTATGCAGAAGGGGTGTACATCGTTGATGATAAACAGGTTTCAGTTTAAGAGAACCCATTGGTTATGGTCTGGTAAAGTGGGCTGTCTGCTAACACCGCAAGCATGGAGGAATAGTGCAAGAGGAATAAAAAAGAGCTGTATTTCAGACACATTATGTTCAGGCATCTATGATGACAAGCCAAGATGCTGACTTTTACAGAAGGAAACAGACAGAAGCAGGAGAAGTTAATGTGAGAATCACTGATTTAAAGGCAGGAATCAAGTGGATGTTGTTGATCAGACTGGAAACAAGTGAAGTGTTTGTTGAATAGTTGGGGCTCAATTCATTGTGTGCTAAAAGCAAAACAAAAAGCAAAAACAAGGCAAAACGAGAAAAAATTGTATTTAGAGAAAAAGTCATTAAACTGAGAGCTGGTGAGGTCAGCAGAACTGAAGAGTTTATGTAATAAAGCATGAAGAATGTTCATGAAGTATCCCAAGAAAGGGGAAAATTATGGGAAAAACTACAGACTTGAAACACCCCAAGAAGAATGTCACAAATGAGCAGAGCCTGTCAAAAATGGGAAGAAAAAGCCAGGTAGTCAGAAGAAAGTTTTTCATTAAAGAGTATGTGTAAAGATAAAAGACAAATTTGCAAAAGTCAAGTTTCTTTAGGAATGACAGCAAGCAGTAAAGAAAACAAAAACACTCTTCAAGCACGTAGCATTGTGAGGAGAAAAAGAAAGGATAATACACAGTTAGAATGTAGTAGTATTAAAGATAATGTAGGTACTGCCAAATCTAAATGAGTGCTCTGCTGCAGTTTTTGAGCTCAAAGTATGGGAGAAGGTAGAATGGATAGTAAGAATAGAGATGCAAGTCACCAAAGCAACAAACAAAACCGTGAGCTGAAAGCACTCAGTTTGTTGGGGCTGGTTAACTTATTTTCCAGGATTCAGAAAGAACTAGGATGATGACTAGCAAATACTGCTGACAAATCCTGTAAAGAATAGGATGATATGTGATTAAAGCACAGAGGGTTAAAAAAGCAGGGATGGAGAGAAAAGGAGAAGTATTTACAGCTAGTAAAAATGATTGCAAAGGATGCAGAAATGCAGACCATGACTGTTAAATCAAGGAGGAGATATGTTCTTCTCAAAGATTGCAAGTATCCCTGGATGAGTGGCAGGCTAGCAAAGTAACCAGTTCCCATTCCTGCTTCCAGAAATGCTTGAAAAATACTGTAAACAAGTATTTACAGCAACTGTCACTGCTATGCAAGAAGATGGTACTTTCCCATTTGCTTTCATTTTTTAAGTTGTAGCATAGTCAGATGTGCAAGAACTTCACATCAGGAGAGTTTATGTGGCTCCTTGTTTATACTTGCATCAGTGCTGGCAATTTCTTATGGAAAAACAGAATTACTGACAATCATACTTGTAAAGCTGTAGAGGGTGATTACACCCGGGTTTCATGTAAAGTTAAAAATCTCTGCTTTGGTCCATTTTAATGGAGACAGATTCTGCCCCCTCCCCAAACCCAGCTAGAAAATGTATATCAAGTTATGGGACAAACAGAAGTTTGGTGCTCGTAACTATTGATTTTATTGCAAGCTGATGGTAGGATTGTTTCTCTTTTTTTCCTGGCCTTTTACCCACGCAGTCTCATGTTTGTTAGCACAAAGCTCCAGCTCTTCTGTATGCAAAATGCTTACTGTATGCAGTTGTTCTTTTATGTGGACTAAATCCAGACTTCTTTCATGAAGTTTACATCAGTGTAGGGATTAAGTGGAGGAGTAAATTTGGCTAGGAAACAACAAAAAATGGGAACACAGGAAAAAGTAAGACTTGGAAAGTAATAGACGGTTGACGTATCTTAAGAGGTAATATGAGGATCAGTCGAAAGTGAAGAGCAAGAAAATGGAATCTGCATTAAAGACAAACTGGGAGTTGAGAGAGTCATGCAGAGGCAGAAGTACTATGATAGCATATGAGGAGTGGAGGGTCAGGAATTGGCAAGTAGGCAGAAACATTAAGGAGGGGATAAGGAAATGCATCAAAAGTCTAAGGAAGTTCAGAGGAATCAGAATTGACAGGAACTGCAAAGGAAGGGGGGGTGCGGCAGTGTTTATGCAGGAAGTAGGATGAAAACGCCAGGCGGATAATGTGCAGGGAGGGCTAATGTGAAAAGGATCAGTACAGTAAGGAGGCAGGCAGGGATATAGGGAAGGGATAGTGATGGAGGAAAGTGGATAATGGTAGTGTCATAGCTACATCCTACCCTATACTTTAGGAGAGTGGAAGAAGAGTTCTGCATGTTATATATCCAGAAAATGGGACATAGTACTACGTATTATGCAGACTTTATTAGCTGTTATATATATCTCAGTTTTATTTGGAAAGAGAGAATAATTTACCTTATGGGGGAGAATTTATTGATGGAGGCGCTGAGATACAGCACTGTAACTGAATAGCTTTTTTCTTGTGAGCAATGCTGCTTTGCAGGAAATAAGCTTGGGTAGTGTGATTCAGTAGTTCTCATCTAGAGTAGTAAGCTTTGTTTTCAAGTGAGTAGGTGTTGGACAGAATTTGAAAAATTTGCTTCTTTGTATGTGGGAACTCTGTTTCACAGAAATATTTACTATGGAAGTGACATTGTGCAATGAAGTGTGTTTCTTTGGAGTATGATCTTTAAGAGGTGGCTGTAAAAGTTAACATGAAAGAACCTGCAGTATAAATTCTACCATCTGACTTGTTAAACCAAGAAGAAATAGAGAATTGAGAGGGAAGGCTGAAACTCTGCTCCTCATTGTCTTGGAGCAGTATGCTATATAGAACCATCTGCTGTTTGTGGACCCCTCAGCTATCCCTGATTAAAGATCAGATTATCAATGTAGTTCTAGTCTGAAATCTATAATTCTGTCTAGGCATTATGCTAAGTATGTGTGTAGATACATCAAAAGAGCTGAAGTGATTAGAGCCGAACAAATTACTTTTATGTTCCTGAAAGCTTTGTTCTGCATTTAGAAGGCATATAGGAAGGGGAAAAAAGGAGTGGAGTGATGTGAACATTCATACAGATTATTTTCTCATGTTTTATGGTTTCTGTTCTTTGTTAGTGAAAGATTTCTTTCCTAGGATATGCAATTTCATGGAAACTTAGACTGTATTCTAGGGAAGTCAACTTAGAAATAAATGCATTTACTAATCATTTTAAGCCCCTTCAATCAAACAGGATTACTGTTTGGCTATAGCAATAGGAGTGGAAATTTCCTTAGCACATGCAAAAACAGAGCCCCTGCTCTGTTGTCACATGCAAAACATGCAGTATAGAGTCTTGCAAGGCACATGTTTTTAATCATTTGTTTGTTTTCCAGACCTGTAGGTGTATGTTACACAACAACAGAAAAAATAACCAGCAGAGTCCTCCTACACTTTGAGCTCCATGTAGACTAGATGCTAGCGGCGCTGAAGAGAGTAGCATTGAAGAAGCAATGAAGTAGTAAATCTCTTGTAAGCTGCTTTTTGTTTGGTTTCATTCATTCTTTTGCTTAGTTCATTCTCTTCTGTTGCTTAACTGCTCTGGTTGTGGATGACAAGCTTTTCACGTAAGTATCGTCAGTCAGTCTTTCTGTGCTAGGGATGGAGTAGTAGGGTTTGCCACTGCCTTTCCTGTCCCCCAACCCATATGGATGTGGTGATCGTGCAAGGACGTGTGGTGCTTGGTTACATATAGATTGAGGCATTTGTCTCTTCAGTTTCAGTCAGTTGATTCAGTAGCTCTTTCCTATTTCTTTTAAGAACACACCAAAAGTGCTCAGAGGCCTGGACCTGCTTCTCTGTTCTAAACTGCTTCAATTTTAAATACAGAAGTTGTTCAGTGTTTTGTCTTGGGTAGCAGCTGTGTACAAATTTACCTTCCTAATCCTCAGTGGTATAGGGAAGTACTGTTTGCTCCATTTTGTAGGTATCTTCTATGTGCATGAACTCCCTAATTACTTTGGCAAAGGTCACCCTGGGGGGAAAGCTTTTAGTTTTACATCAAATATGATGTAAATGGGTATTTTATATCTACTGTTTGGTACACTAATAATTGTGTGACTTAAGATTCACTTACACTTCTAGGAAGCTCACCTTCATGACAGGAGTGCCTGAACTGTTAATTTCAGTTATACTTTAAGCTGTTGAAATTCCAGCAGAATTTAAGATCATTGTTTTCAAGACTGTAATAGTGTCTTGAGATTTCTCTAGTCAGACACCTAAAATGAATGACAATATATGACAGTTTGGATGCATTCATTCATTTAAAAATTCCCAAATGGAAATTAATAGAATATTATGTTTATGCGTTTATACAAGAACTCAAGCTCTTTACCAATAGCTACAGCATGACAAATCATCAACAAAATGAAATTAGTGCGATTTCTTTTTTCCATTTAACCACAAGAGGAAGATACTGATGTTATCAAATGTTTGATGGCCATAAGTGGGTTAATCTTATATTTGCATTAGCTGCTGTTAATTATGCTGTCATGCAGTTACTTTAATGGGGAAAAAAGTTTTAATGCTGAGAGACCATGCAGAGATTTTTTTTGAACATGGTATTCTGAATTATAGAGAGGTTGGAGTGAAAATCACAGGCTGAAGTCTGGAAGCTGCTATAGAATACAAATAATTTTACAGTGTTTCAAGAGAAAATGAGTTTTATCGTTTGACAGTGGGCTTTCATGTAAGAACTGGCGAATGAGAAAGGTTAACTATACAAAATGTATTAAATTGTAAAAGGAAATAACTCTCCACTGAAGAAAACTAAGCTGTAGTAATGAATATGCCACCAGTGTTATAGATTGATGCCTTTCATAAACTTCTACCCTAATAATAGAGAGGTGATGTCTGATGTATTGCTTTACCTCTGCTTATCCTAATTTTGACAGCTGGTTCAGTGTTTCCCTAGGAATACTTGGTACATTTGAGGTGATTTGTCTTTGTCTCTTCTGGAGTGCCCTCTAGTTACCTGCCATTCTTTGTTGTGGGAGTATGGTGTCCTAAAAGTTCCAGGTGTATCATGAACTAGATAAAAGTTTGTGTGCCTTTTATTCCCTTTCAGAATGGCCCCCCTCATATATATCTCTGCCAAAGATGTTTGTAATACAGATTTTATTATTTATTTCTGTTAAGAAGTTCTCAGAGGCCTGTTAAGATTGAGGTTTGATTGTGCTACGTTGATGTAGACTCTCTTCTTTTCTTGGTTAATTTCTGGTCCCTAGAATTATTGGATAAATAAAGAAGATAAATGAAGAAAAACTCAAAGGAGTGCTGGATGGGGAGGGATAGGTCAGTTTATGGCATCCGGTTGATATGTGCACACGCCACAAAACTTTTCATTTTTAGGGTAAAGTAAGTGCATCATATATAGGGAAAACTTACTATTTAGTTTTTCTTCATTTTGTAGAGATTGCAACTGGGATATTTGCCCATTTCAAGTACAGGGTTTCAAGACTACTAAAACCAAATTAGACTATTGATACAGGAACTTTTGAGCATCTGGAAAGTGTTTTGCTTGTTGAGTACTCCCATAAATAACAAAATTCTCTAGTTAAAAGGCTTGTCATATGCAGTATAAAAGGGCATTATGTTCTGCAAAGATTAATTCTCGTTGGCTCTGATGGTGTATAAAAGGACTTAATACTAGGGAAAAGAGTACTGAATTGAGAAATCTGCAAAAGGAAAATCCCATCAGGCTAGTTCATTGTAAATGCTGTTGAGTGGTGCAGGGTGAGGATCAGCCTCTTCCAACAGCTGGGCTCCAAACCATGAAGGGCTTTGATGGATGCTGACAGCAGACAGAAATGCAAAAACGTGAAGCTAGAGAAAAGTTTCTTGCAGGCGGAGGACCAGAGAATTTTGACACGGGTAAAGGGGTGGTAAAGTTTACTTGGCTGTTCAAGACAGTCCTCACTGGAACTTTATCTTGTTATCTATGTTACTTTGTTTTACATAGTGATATATCTTAGCATGTTGAAGCATGTAATACTAAATACATAGATATGGATATCAGAAATTGGCTAGTGCAACTGAAAAATTAAACAACAATTAAATAATAAATAAGGGAGTTTTATTTAAATACCTTTTGTTTAAAAATGAGCCACCGTAAAGAGGAAGTGCATCAAGTCTATTATGTTGCTTATGAGATCTGTATGTGAAGTCCAGTCATCTTGTCTTTGAAAGCAGATAGCTGCAATGTTGGTGGTGAAATTATGAAAAGAGAAGGAAAATGTATTTCTCAGTATAAAATGCAGGAGGTGGATGTGTTCTGGAGAAATAGTTAACATAAGTGGCCTCTGTTCTTTTCTCTTAGGCAAGAGGTTTTATTATACAAAAATGCTTGGTGCCCCGTCCCATCCCATCCTGTCCCCCCCCGCTTAAGTATCTCTTGCATTTCCAATTTAATGTAGCTAGGGAAGTGTGTGGAAATTGAATGATTAATACACAAATACAGCACCTTTTTTGTTCAGTGTGCAACAGTACCATGTAGTAACATGTATTAATGATGTAAGATTTTGTAGGTTCTGAACCTCTTGATTTAGGGTTTCTCTTTGTTGATAGAAGTGGTTTGTTAAAGAATTCTTTTAGGCATCACTTCTTTGTTTTAATAAAAAATGAAGTCATTATACAAAGTCGTCATGCTCAGTTGTGGGTTTTGTATACAACATTGAGGAGTGTCAAATTTTCCCATCTTTTACCTTTGCAACAGAATTACCTTTTATTAATTTCCCAAAGCAGCTGTATTACCTCTTTCCACTATGCATACCCTTAGCTGTATGCACGATAGTTTAGAGCCAAAATGTTTACTACGTTTTTCTGCCAGATTGACCAGTGCTTGTTCAAACAGATTGCCTTGGCATTGGGCCCACAAGAATGACAAACCCAGATGCTGGAGAAATAATGCTTTTGAGGAAAGGGACTTTGCAGAGACAATTCTGCCATAAACCCTATCATTTTTATCGCATGTCTGTCTCTGTACCTTCACATTCTCTTTAAGCAGGCAAGTCTTATGCCTAAGAGCTTATTTATACAAATTAACTGTCATAGCTACTATATAATATAATGTTCTAGAACACTTCTTCACATGCACACTCCAAATAAAGTAATTACCCAAAGCTAAAGTTTTAAAAATTATTATTCTTCTAGAATACGTTCAGAGGCTGGAATGCCTTGCCCCAAACTATGCCTGTGAAGGTTTCTTCTACCCTTTGTATCAGTCCCTCCCTGAATGTTCCAGGTGATCAGTGGAAGGAAACTGGAGAGGATTTAGAAAAGAAACTAATACATGGAGGGAGGAAATGACGTAACAGTAGGAGAATGGAAAGAGGGTTTTGGAGGGGAATAACATAATGTAGGAAGCTTTTTACCACCTTCTGTAACAGAAAGGTGGATTGAGGCCAGCAGTGTAGACGGTTCATTTCTAATAGAAAAATAACAAACTGAGATAGAATGTCTGTGGATATCTCTGATCTTTTGAGTCGCAGAGGATTAATTACAGCAAGTATCAGATTGCCTGTAAAGATACACCAGAAAAGCCAAATGATTGTGCTTGCTGGGTAAGACTTCAAAACTTGATACTGCTACTTTTTAAACAAGACCAGTCCAGTAAGGCACAAGAGCTGGTTCGTGCTCTGCTGTATCTACAGTAGTTATTTGATCACTTATCTTTTCCTTACTAACTGACCAAGGTTCTTTGTGCATCCTTTTATTTTTGGGAAGGACATTCCTATTTGTGTTCAGCATTTGCAGCAGCCTCTCACATTATTACTTACTCTGAAATACTGGAATAGGTGAAGTACGGAAGGATTTATGGCTGTTGAGTAGCCCGATATGTTAATGCAAATTGCTAAAATTGAGAGTGAGATTAGATTTTTGTTTTAAAGATATAATGGTTAAGATAATTGTTTATATTGGATCTAAAGTCAGTATGTTGATATTTTATTTGTATCTTTGTCAGTTAGATGTGCAGTATGGGGAAGAACACATAGTTTTCCTGTCTCCAAGATTATTTTTCAAATTACTTGACAATTTATTTCCCAAAATTTTGTAACTGCTTTAGCGGTACTTCCAAGCATTTTTGTTGTTGTTGTTCCAATGGACTCTTTATTTAAAAAAAAAAAAAAAAAAAGGAAAAAAAGTTACCATACACTTTTCACAAATTCAGATCCAATTCTATGAATACTTTCAGCAAAAACCCCATCTAAATAACCCAAAATGTGAAACAGTTAATTCTAGCATTTCTAAAATGAAGCTGCTGCAGATAGGAAGAAAGGAATGTATTAGAGACTTTCAACTGTTTTAAATAAAAAAATAGAGCAAAGATGATGGCTGACTCCTTCCCCTTCCTCCCTCATTACTTCCCGCAGTAGGCTGTCACACTCATAAGGAGCTGCGAGAAGTCAAGTTTAGGTTTTTTTTCTTTCCCTTGTCTGGAGTTAGAAAGCTTGGGCTTCTTGTTTCTCTTGAGAATAGCCTGTTGGGCTATGTAGTGTTTCTGGTTGAGAGTGTCTCAGTCTTTTCTTTTTAAACTGACTGCTGGAAACTGGGAGATGGATGTGTATGTGCTTTTCTTTGCTTGCTGCCCTAAACATCTGCTGTTGTATCACACTACTGATAGAGGATATCAGGTTAAATGGAGTGTTGATCTGACCCAGAATGGCTATTTTTCTGTTCCTCTACAGATAAATAGTTATTTTCTGGGCCACAAAGAAATAAGGCACTGGTGTAAGGACACTTACATGAGATAAAAACACAGACTTCTGCGGTAAGTTTGACAGAAAATATGTTTCATGAACATCTAACCACTTGAGTTTGGGGACTCTATTTATGCTGCTACTGCCCTGTTTTTCCCCATACCCTTTGTTTCTGTAAAAGGTGCCAAAATCATCTTTGGGATGTCCAATTACTCAGTTTCTGCCTTCCTGCTTTTTTTCCCTCCCCCAATTAAATATGATAAAAATAGAACAGTTTGTTTTCCCCCCACTCCACTGAAAAGAGCAAATAACACATTCATTTTATGTGCCAACCTGAAATGTATTAAATGTATTTATTAATTTGAGCCAATACCCCTTCCAGAAGAAGGAAGCCTATATATTGCACAAATCCATTTAGACTATATAGATTTTTGGATTGATGCTAGTTTTGAGTTGGGTTTTTTTGCGGGGGGAAGCAGCAATTAAATGCTTGAATGTTGTATTTCCCAGTGGGGTTAAATCTTTCTAGGCGATGTGAAACAGACTTGGAACAGCTTTGTTGTTATTATTTTAAAGTGTCAGGGCAGATTGTGGCATATGAAGTAGGACGTAGAATAACATTTCAGGAAGTTTCAGTAACCTCGGACTGATTTCGTCTTGGTGAAATGGGTCTGGTTCTAATTAGTTGGCACATTTTATTGTTCAGAGTAAAAAGCTTTGAGGCAGTTAAAATGGAAATTGGCCTTTGGCAAGTGAAACTGGACATTGTTCCTCCATAAGGAAAAAAGCTTTACTACTGATCACTGGTAGTTGAGTCCTTCTTTCTCTAGTGTTCATCTTAAAAGCTGTGTTTTCTTCTGTTTATTTTGTTACGCTTGTTGCTTTCCCTGTTATACTTATTGCAGGCATGTTTGTTGCTAAATTCTCCTGAGGCATGTAGAACTTTAAAATACGTTGTGTAATGATTTGACTTGTTGCTTCTACACTCTATATGGGCCTCAGAAATACATTTACTTCATTATCGGAATTTTGAAATTTTCAGCCTGTGGCACCCCAAATACCTAATGCTTGTATTACTGAATACCTTGTGAAAAATACATTAGCAGTATGTCCAAAGCATATCTGTGATGGCTGACAAAATGTTAGCCTCAGCTTGCTAGAAAAAAAACAACATGAATTACAATTTTTAAAAGATTTGCATATTGCAGGTAATTTTAGGGTTGGGGGTTTTGTGGGGTATATGATCATGTGTGGTAACTGCACAGTGATAAACTAGTTGAAGCTACAGCAAGAAAAATGAAAAATGACAGCTTTTTCAAGCGTGGCAAATGAACTTAGACATCTTTTGTAATTGTTTTCACTGTGTGGCCTTAGGTTGTAAGGTAAAACAGTTTTCAAACTGAATCATGTTTCTATCCCGTTTTAAGAGAGATTAGCTATTGCATTTTGAAGAAGAGTACTGATGTGAGCACCGGGTTTGATAATAAATTTCCTAATATTCATGTATTTTAATCCAATATTGCCATTTATTTAGAAGCCTTGAAATTCACATCAGGATAACAAGATCAATACCAGGCCTATCATAACATACTGTTTTAGACTTGTCAAACAAGTGATCTCTGTGATCTCTGGATATGCTACAGCAACACCACATAGATTCTGATATAAAAAGTAATTCACCTTAAAAATGGTTTTAGAAGATTAACATTAGAAGTCACATAAAAATAAATGAACAGAAGACATAAATACTGCATTCAGAAAAATATTGCACTGAGAAGGGCACAGTCAGGAAGGTCACTTTTGAGTTTGTTTCAGTTCACACTGCATAGAACCACTTCTACAATAAAGTAGCTTCTTTTCTAATGTACTGTATAGAATGTGGTGGTTTTTTCCCTAAATCAAAGGTCAATTTACTGTTTTTAACAAGAGGGAAGTCTGAGTGCTCATCAGTAGAGTGGGACTATGAAAATTATTTATATGGCCTCTTTGACTACATTGCACTGAAATAAACAGATGCCAAAATAAACAGTCTTGCAATAGAGTTTTCTGAGTCAAAACTAGCAGCATTACATGAGAGTACAAAACGATTCCACTATCTGAATTACATAGTCACTTGTTTTCTGGTTCAGAGATTTACTGGGCATTTTAAGTGGGTAAAAAGAAATGCTAGAATATGCAATGTCAGAAGCCATTTTAAATTTCACTGCTTCTAAAACCGTACTAAAGTGCACAAAACAGTTGAATTAGGGGAGGGTAGCATTTTGGCGTGTGTGTGCATTGGTGTGGTGTGTGTATATTTATGAAATAAATACAGGATCAAAAATTCAGAGTATAATAAAGCTACAGCTGTATTTAAACTGATTTCTAAGTGCTAAGATTTGGACAAAGAAAAGGATGAGAAAATATGAAGAATGGAACTAAAGAGCTAACATTTTCAAATTTTATGCTGAAATGACTCCTTTGAAACACTAGTTGTGAATAGGTGCCAATGTCTTTCATTTAAACAAAGGCAAAGTCCCCCTCCCCATTTTTTGGTCTATAAGCAAGACTAAAATACAGCATTAAAGATACAAAGTTCTTCAGTATTTTGTCCGTTAATCTGTAGGCATACGTAGCCACTCTTAAATGCAGCATTATCAAAAGATTTTGCAAAGGAATGGAGGACTAGAAGAAACCTCCTACAGGAGCAAGTCTTAATTTCTTACCACGATAGGAAACAACATAATAATCTTTCATAAATTTATTCAGGTCCCTCTTGAAATGGCTAGGTATCTGTTACCCTTTATCCTCTGTTTGGAAAGGTTTCCAGAATTGGATTTGTTTTTCCCAATTTCTAGTCACAGTTTGTTCAGGTACAGCTTTTACTCAGCTGTTCTTATACTAACATTATTTTTTAGCTTAAATATTTCTTTTTCTTCTTTGTTACCACCAGTAAGGAATTTAGGTAGGACCCTTTCCATTCAGGAGAGAGGAGGCTACCTACAGCCTATCTGTGAGGGTAACTGAACAAGCACAAGGTATAGGCAATCAGTGTCATATTATCCAAACAAAATCCTACTGATCGTTAGTTCCCTAGATGATAGCCCAAACACCTTGAGTGACTAGGGATCATTTCGGGAAGGCAGCCAGTTCTTCCTACATTTCGTGTTTTTTAATTTTTTTTAAAATTATTTATTTATTTAAGCATGTTGTGATTTTTTTGTTTGTTTATTTAATGAGTACATTCCAATTCCCTCTAGCTATCTGCTTGACCTAGCCGATTTTAAGTTTACTACAGCTTATTCCCAGTAATGTAATTATAAAACCAGAGCAGTTCAAGAAAGACTTTTTGTTCCATTCCATGCTTCACATACTAGCAGATGAAAGCAACACCTACATTGCCTCCCATTTTGTCTGTGTAATTTCTCCATAAGTGTTTATCAGAGTCAAAAATCCAGTGGTTGAGAGAGACATGTAAGCTGTCAAGACCAACATTTTGGACCTTTTTTGCATTTCAAAGAGTATGTAGTATTCAGTGAGGTGGGGTTTGGGATTTTGTTTGTTTTGTTTGTTTCCTTGTCTTTGGGGGAAGATGATCTCCTGTATCTTCATGGTTTTGTTTTTCATGGCTATACCACTTTGGCACCCTGCAGTGATACTGCAAACATCTGGTAAACTAGATCCCTATATTCTCCTTAGTTTTTTCTGACTGATCTCCGAGTTCGTATATGTATTTTTACCTTGGATACACAACTTTGCAGACTTTACTGTTGAATTTCTTCCCATTCTCATTAATCACATAAATGAATTGAATCGACAGTAAAGTGCTCATATTTTAAAGAGTGAAACATAGTTTATTTTTGTGAGTTTGTTCATTTTGCTAATTACAATATACTTTTAGGTTTTATATGCAAATGAAATTGCATGGAGTACTGACTGTCACAAATGACTTCAATTCCTCACCTTTTTTGGTTGGGTTTTTTTTTTTTTTGACTGGGAGAGGGAAGAAATAACCACTTGAGTCTATGTTGCTTTGATACAAAGGTAGGATAGTTTGCTACTGGGATAATTTTTCTCTGTTTTTTATGGCTTTTGGAGTGGATCATCTACCTCAACAGAAGCTGAGCTAAGTTCTCAGCTAGCAAAGTCAGTGTTAGTCAAGGTGGTGTTTAGCCTGCTCCAGTCTTATTGGTTCCCTGGATGTTTCAGCATTGTTATACAGGCTCGGTGTCTGTTATCACCATAAAAATGTGGTAGCAGTTCCCAGAAAGACACACAGCCTGTTCTGTTGTGGTGACTGAATATGTGAAGAAATGTCAAGACTAATGTAATGCTAAGGGTTAAAAAAGATGTAGCTGGTAAAGATAACAGCATAGTAAAAGTGCTTGCCACACTCATGCAGCTACTGAATTCTTGTTCAGAAATGTCCCTGGAGGATTCTTCAGCAGGAGCACCTGGATATGTTGGTCCTCCTACTCATTCCTGTTTTTCCTGTTGTCTTTTCTGTTGGGTTGTATCAAGGGACTACCTGTTAGCCAGGGTTGGAAAGCTGACCCAACTGAAAAATAACTTTTTTTTCCCCTTTGCATCATTTTAAACATGGATCACTTCTCTTCTGCAATTTATGACACATCCCTGCAAGCACTTGCAACTGGCACAGCTGAAAAGGCAGGCAGGGGAAGAAGGGAGGACCCTAGGAAGCCTGACCTGGCAGTCCTGTACATTTTCACCACACTAGGGCTTTAGGTTTTGCTCATTCTGGAGACCTCAGTACTGTCTGTGGGGCTTTTTTTTCCTGTCATCCTTGTTTTGATTTTTTACATAGGCCGGCTGGCTGAGATAGCTAGATGCTAGAATTGTCATCATTGGTATGTTAGGGACATTAGCTATCATTCCTCTTGGACCCTGGCTATGCTGTGCCTTACAGGTTTGCTCTTCTGCTGCCTAATCCCAGTGAAAGCAGGACTTGGTTGAGAGAAGTTGCAAACCAAAATGATGACTTTGGTTGAGGAAGAGGACTTGAAGTTTTTCCCTTACCCAGAGTCTGTGTTTCCTGAGTGAGGCAGTCGTGGGCCAGAAGATTTTATGAATCCATAGGTCTATCTGGATCCCTGACCACAGTAGTACAAGTGGTTCATAATTCATGCAATGCATGTATCTTTCCAACACTTCTCTTTTTTAAGAAGTACTGTCTTCTTTTTTTTCTTCTCTCCCTCCCCCAAACTAAGGTGCGGAGGTCAAATAATTTGTCAACTGCACATGCAAATCTGAGACTTATCTGGGAACTGAATCTGTAACTTTTCAGTCTCTGGCCATCAGGCTTCTCTTTCGACTGTTATTTATATTACTTGTAGTTGGAGACATACTTTTTGCTTTGTCTCCAAGAGGGTAGTTGCCTTTGATGCAGTCATCGATGAAATTTTCATTCCTCTGTAGTCAGCTGATCAGTTGGTGCTTTTCTGAGATTATTTTTAGAAATCAGCAAATACACAATGAGGGAGTTTAGTTCGTGTACTCCCATCCAGACAGTTGACTAATCTAACCTTTGAGATCGCACTGTTTACAGGTTTGTTATAGTGGATGCAATTCAGATTGCTGAAGAGGGTGAATAGAGCTGTGTGTGACTTTTATGGGCTTTCTTAGGGCTTTTTTTCCCCTTCCTCTGTTCTTCAGAATTCCAGGTGAAAAGGCCTCTGCATTTCTCCTGCTAATGTTTCAGATGTGAACTATAAAGATGCTGGAGGTAAAACTTCCAATGGATATATCTGTACCATGACACTATAACATTAATGTTAAGGCAACATCCAAAACTGTTGGTTTCCGTGGAATGCTGCAGAGATTTTGCCCAGCTATTTGTGGTCTGAATGGATTCAGTTTAAGAATACTCCCGTAAATGTGAGGGATAATATTTCTTTTTGCATTCAGTTTGTTAAAATAATTGGATAGGGTCCTAGGGACTGACTTTTCCATGTCATTTCTCTTACACAAATTATTAACAATAAAACAACAGTAGGTCAGATATGTAGCTGCTGTGATTCACTGAAATATTTTGAATGAAAACTGGAATGAATTTGGTGGGTTTTGTTTGTTTTTTAAGTATCTATCATGTTAAACAGCTCTTGGCGTAGTACAATTTGTAGTGTTTGGTATTGTTCTTCAGTGGGGTCTAAAGACATCACCATCTCTGGAACTCATACTTAAATTTTCTTGCAGTTTCACAAAGGTTGGTGTTTGGGTTTGGGTTTGGTTTTTTTTTTAGTAACTTGTGTAACCATAATTCTGCATCTCTGTTCTGGAACAACTGTACATTTTTGGGTCTGCCCATATTTCACTTCAGTAAGCAAAATGATTGCCTGCTTCCACTTCTTTCTTTGAAAAAGCTTTGCCTAGTGATAAAATGTGTGAAAGATACTTGAGACATATGCAATTTATTTTTTTTCAGCACAGCAGTGAGAAAGTTTATATGGTTGGGAGTGCAATTCATTAACTAAATTATTCAGGAAAACTGAAATTAAATTCCATTTTTAATATTCTGCCTGGGGAAGTGATACTGCTTGTTTCTTCAGCAGTGTCAGAACATACAATAGGTTGAAACTGTTTTAAACTTCTTTAATATTTTAACATAGGAAGAAGATATTGTGTAAATAGTTTCATTTCAGATGCTGCTGTGTATACGTGCTGCTGGTCATCAGCAAAAGAGGGAGGATGTATTTCTGTGGACAAGGGGACAGAATAGGTTGTATGGATGGTGATGGGAGCAACTGGCAAGTAATCTATTAATTACAGAAATAAAATTAACTAACATAATAGTGTTATAATTACAGAAGGTTTCCAGGGCACAGGTTTACCAGGGGACAATCCAATAGTTTACATTTAATTTTTCTCTTTTGTTCTAGGCTCTGGATGTTGACCGAACTGTTCTCTATAAAATGAAGAAATCTGTCAAAGCCATAAACATATCTGGTCTGGGTAAGTACATAATAATTCCTGGTAGTTTATATTGGTGAAATTGGAGGATTTAAACAGTCAGTTGTCTTACTGAATCAGAAAGAGTTATATGGGTAACTCTGAGAAGAGAAAAATTTACATTTTAAATAGCAGTCTTGAACTAGCTGCTTGATGATGAGCTTAGTAAGCATGAATTTTTTCGAGGTAGCTGAAGCTATCTAGCTGGCATACTGCTACCAAGTGGGGAAGCTGTGCTCTCCTCTTTCTACCAGGTCTGGGCTACCTGCTCCTTCTGCCACCCCTGGTGCTTGGCAGATCCCTTGATGAGATTTTTAGCTCATAAAGCTGCATAGGCAGTGAAATCAACTGGGATTAGATGAGCACCTGAAATGGTAAGACACATATATCATCGAGAGCTGAGGGCATGGGAGTGGTGAAATTACTCTCTTTGGCAGCAGTAAGAAACTACATTGGCTCTACTGCTTTGTGAAACCTCACCCTTCTGGTGGCTTCCAGTTATGTACGTTGAGAACTTCATGACAAGAGAGAGCTGATGAGCTGCAAAGTCAGATATTTCTCTTACAACACTGATAAAAATACAAACAACTATTGCTGCATGCGTTTTTATGTGTGCCAATCTCATGGAGTTTTGTGTGTTTATCTTTGAAAAAATAACTGAAGCTTTTGTTTTTGTGGATCAGCAGCATTTTGTAAATAAGCAGCGGCATTTGTTTTTGTGGATAAGAAACAGCATTTTGTTTGCATTTGTTCTCGCTTTGCAGTTCATAGCAATTACAGCTAACAAAACCTATATTATATGCAAAATGGATAGGCCTGGCGACCTTGGAGAGCCACCAATATCTGACAGAACTTGTGGGCCTGTTGGTGTTCAGATACAAGGTTATAACAGGAACTGCTGTTATGGTGTAATTCTTCTTGGCTAATTGAAAAGGAAGTTCCTTCTTGCCTAATGTAATGAAGCTGTTCTCTTTGGATTGTGGAGGGTCCAGTTTAAGATTCATCTGGATCTGTGTCATCTGTTACATATTTACTTGGCACTCTTTCTTCTGTTTGGTTTTTTGTTTGGTTGGTTGGTTTTTTAATTTTTAAGTGCTTGACTATGCCTCATAATCAATGTACTTGTTACAGCATTGTAGCAAATCACTACAGTTTTTACGTAAAATCAGTACCTTGCCTAATTTTTTAAATTCATGCTGCCCAATCTTGACAATAAAGGTTTGGAAGTATTTCTCTTCCACCAGTAGAAATATCACTAACCCAGCCACTTGCCAGCCCTTGGGGTTTCTTTAGACAAAACAAAAACTGTGGCCCTGCACTCATAAAAACACAGTTACTGGATTTTTAATATAGGTTCCCTGAATATTAAGTATACATGTTTTGGCTTTCTTTTTTAATGTGTGAATTTAGAAACTGTTATAGAGGATTACATAGTGACTCCAATTTATACATAATTTAGTTTCTTACTTAAAAAAAGCCTCTAAACCCTCAAACAAACCTGGCTTAGATTTCTTTTTTTTTTGATAGATTCCAAACCTTTTGTTTGTAGAGAAACTTTTAAAATCCATCGGGAAGAAAGCACAGGGCAGGGAGAGTATTTTGGAGGGTTCCATGACAAAATACAATTTTGTGTTCTTCAGAAGCACATGTGGAGTACTAACTCAGCTGATAGTATTGCTGCAATAACTACCATCAGCATTCTGGGGAATGTCTCAGAATTGCTGTTGAGCTCCTGGTTTGTTGGCTTTCTTTAATCTGACACATAGACCCAGAAAAACAGTCCCTAGGATGCTGGGGAATAGAATACTCTTGGGGATGCTGTATGGAATAGAAAGCTCTTGTTTCCTAAGGTGAAAAGTCAGCATGGTTCAGCTGCTGATTGCACATCTAACTACAACAATTAATGGTAGCAGCCTTTTCACCTTGTTTTTAGGCAGTGGCAGCCTTCTCTTTTTGCTGCATGAATTGTGCCCTGACCTCTGCCCTCACCTGGGTTCAAATACACCAAGCTGGATGCAGGAAGCAGTAAGAATACAGAAAGCAATATGGAAATAATTCACCTTACTGGATAGCTGTGTGAACTACAGGAGTTGCAACCTGCCACATCCGGTCTTTTGCTGTCTGTACCAGTTCGTTCAAAGCTTGTTCAGGTGTGTGTATATCACACAATAGTATTAGTTGAAAATCCTTACTTCATCCTACAGCTCAGGTAGCAAAAGGTTTGGTAAGTGCGCAGCCCCTGCTGCGGATGCTGATGAAAACTAAATACAGTTCAGTGCTAGGGCTTAGTTTTTAAATTGAATGGCTATATGCAAACTATCTTTTACAGGCTGCAAATTTCAGTGCTTAAGATAGAAACTTGTAGAATTAATGCCGTTTGTGTAACTTCAAATCTGCATGCACATTATAACAGTCTTCAGTTACGTGATATTATACTACTACTCCACAGGGTTTTAGTTTCATGTATTGGAAATTAAAGAAAATTTGTAGCTACTTGAGAAATAAAGTTCTTGAATGGCTGTCCAAATAGGAATATGAACAGACAGGCTTGATTTTAAGTTGGAGCGTGCTACGTTTATTGAACGGGTTGTATAACTAATTCATAGAAATTTGGAGAAAGGGCATTGCATCAAGAATCCTTTGGATATTAAATGTGTTGACATGTACAAATGGGCTTGAAATGAAACCAGATCATTGCTTGTTTGAACAGTTAATCCTCTCCAAATAATCTTCAGGGTTTATGCTGGTCTCATGTGATGACCAAGAAAGGGTCTTTGTTCTTATTAATGCATAACTTGTTTTCTAGGATATGGGTGGTTTTTCCTGACTTCCTCTGAAGTGTCAGAAATTGGCCACAGCTAGAATAAGAACTAGGCAATGTTAACTTTCTCAGGTGCCAACTTGGTGTGCTTTGTCCATATGTGCTCAAGCTTGACATGGTCACTAAGCTTGGGTTCAGAAACACTTTTTGTTTTATTCCATACATCAAATTGACAGGGACTTCTTATGTGTGTCTACAGAAGCAAGTAATCTGGTGTTCTAGGAGTAAATCAGTAGGTCGAAGTAGTTAAGTCTGAGGCCCCTCAGATTTCCTTTGTATTTGAGTTAAGGGAACTTGCTTTAGGCCTAGATTTCATCTCATTCCCTGGGCTGAATAACCCCCCAATATGTGCAGCTCAAAGCTTTCTGAAGGGCAGAAGCATTAGCTGTGTGCTGGATGACTTGCATTGGTGCAGCCCATACAGTGATTCAGAACCTGCTGTCTCTGTTAAGCACTGGACCACTTCTGGGGCAGAGCCTCTGGTTTCATTGTCTCAGAAAGGAATCTAGTTGTTGTGAACCAAAACTGCTTTGAGAACTGAACTGGTCTGTGGTAAATGCAGACTGCTACGATTTGCTTCTGATTCCCACTGCTGCTCTGAATCGGAGAGTTAACATAGATATGGGTTTTGTCCTCATCTGTAATGTAGTTTGTAGTCCCATTTCCTAAGATGACTTGAGAGTCTTATTTGATCTATTGCCTTCTATTGTAGAGATCCAGAACTCTGCCAACACACTTGATCTCCTCTGTTTCTTTGTTCAGCACACAGTTAAAATTCGAGACCGTTAATAAAAGACTCTAGAAGTTCATTATAGGAGTTGGTAATTGTTATGTGATCTTAGCTATGGTGCAGAAATATTGTGGATCTTTCTAGAGTGGATTCCTGTCAGATGGTTGTCTTGTTTTGATGACACATTGTCCTTTGTACAGCATGTGGATAGATACACGTAAACCAGAATTAGTGAGATACGTCATACTTCTGGCATATCAGCGTTAAAATATGAATAATAAATGTTTATTGTATCAAGTCAACATTTTTAGCGAGAAATCTTCTGAAAAGTTGTGTTTTTTTAAAAAAAAACTCAGTTGTAATTTCAATAACCTTTTATCTACTGATGATATTTTCATG